>NC_133658.1:767400581-768060957 GCF_037893015.1 Macrotis lagotis | reverse complement strand
AGTACCTCTTCTTTGGAATAGTCAGAGACAGTTAAATAAGAGTTGAGTTGGACCCTTGAAAGATTTATAGGAGGGGCTGCTAGGTTGCACAGTGGATAGAGTACCTGTCCTGGATTCAGGAGTACCTGAGTTCAAATCCAACTTAAGATATGTAATAATTACCTAGCTGTGTGGCTTCAGGCAAGTCGCTTAATCCCATTTGCCTTGAAAAAAAAAAAAAAACTTGAAAAAAAGGAAGCTGGAAAGGTAGAGTGACAGACATAACAAATAGATGTTTCATCTTAACTTATCAGAAAGTGTTAAACAGGGAAAAAAGGAATCAAAGTCAGGAAATCAATGTTGCTAAAATATTGTAAGACTATAATAGATTGGGGGGAAAGACCAGCATATCTCTCCCAAAAATCTGCAATACTTTAAAAATGCCAAATTCCTAATTTTTCCTGGCATGACAAGCTTTCACACAACTCTAAGAAAGAAGAAACTGCTAGATAAAAACAGTGACTGCTGGTGGGGGCATTAAACATTATGTGGCTATGGCATGGATGTTTAATGATAAGGAACAAAGAAGAAAGATGTCCATTCATAGTACATCCATTCTCATTGGTTCTTATGGAAAGACAGAATCAAATATGAATTATGAATATTACAGCATTTAAGAGATAATATACCCAATATAGCAATACCCAAAATATCTTCTTTTTTAAAAAATCCATCTCCCCATGGGATATGTAAAATATGCAGTCCCATTTGTAAAAAGTAACCATCTCCAACATTTTAGAAATGAAAAGATTCATAACCTTTTTGACTTAGGAAATCTTTTGTTAGTCTGGTAAATTCAACAGACCCCTTCTCGAAATCATGTTTTAACTGATAAGATTAAAAATACAAAAATTTAAAGAAATCAATTGCATTGAAATACAGTTATGGGGCGGCTAGGTGGTACAGTGAATAGAGCACTGGCCTTGGAGTCAGGAATACCTGGGTTCAAATCCGACCTCAGACACTTAATAATTACCTAGCTATTTGGCCTTGGGCAAGCCACTTAACCCCATTGCCTTGAAAAAATCTAAAAAAAAAAAAAAGAAATACAGTTATCAAATGAAAAGTACTCAATGAAGTCATTCTAAAAAGTGAAGCAATAGTTATATATACTGAAGTATCATGTATCTAAATAACTCAAATAAAATCCTGGAAAAGAATGATGGGCAATTTAAACTATAGAATGGGCATTATTCTAGCTCTAAATTAGTAAAAGATGTCTCACATCTTAGAAAATGTCAGAACTTTTCTTTAAGCATTTTAAAACATAGAATATAATACTATACTCCTTTGCCTTGAACAACATAACTGAAACTTCTAAGACCAACTAATATCAGGGAATTCCTTTGGGTTTGTGGAGGATTGAAATTAAAGAATGGGAATGTAGGGTTTGAAAGGAGGAAGATGCCAACCCTGACATCCAATGACAGACATAATTACTAGTCAACTATGACTATAACTAGTTACTCCTAGTTAACACTTATATTTATCTCTGTGCATATGGAATGCTACCCACAGTATAGAAGGCACTGCTATACTTTCTTTTTACTATATATCCAGTACTTAACCTAGTGTTTGGTACATGGTTATTAATAAATGTTTATTAGTTGATTATTAGTTTCACTTTAAAATAGCAATGTCATATTAGAAGAGTTTATCTCTTGCCATTTGAAGCAAAATTTTAAAGACCTAAAATAACAGTGGAAAAGAAACTAAAATTTATGAAATTACAATGTTAATCTTGTTATCATATAATCTTGAGGAAAAAACTAAACCACCTACACAAGGACAGGATTAAAGAATTGTCTTGGTAGTGAGGAAGGAGGGTCAAGAATCCAACTTACTCTAGTAGGTGGTTTACAGAAGTCCTACACCTAAACTGGTTAGCAATAGATGTCACAAGAGCTGTTTTCATAAGCTGTAGCAACATTCCCTTTCAGCCAGGCTTTTCAGACAATTTCGATGGGAGACATTGTATTTTTTGAGTACCATGAGTTTTCAGGCAGATGCTGACTATAATAAAAAGCAATAGAGTTTTAACTCAATTACATTATAAAATCAGTATAGGAGAAATAAGAGGAAGTATCAGAGGCATGACAGAAGTATGATATAACAGTGACAGAAGCACTTTAATCATGACATCATGGCAGGCTGTAGCATTACAAAGGTTTCAAAGATGTGTGACAGAAGCATAGCACAGCATGACACAGCTGTGATATAATCATGACAGACAGATACATAGCATTGGTGTGAGAGAGGCTGTCATGGCCATGGCAGAGGCATGATATGGCTGTGACTAAGGCATGGCAGCCACAACAGAGATAAAAGTGTCATAGACTGTGACATAGCTTGTGATGTCTTCTCTTGAATCCCTCACCTCCTTATCATGTTTTCCATGATGATCAGCCAAGCTTCACCCTTGGATCATTCCTACTATTTATTTGTTTCCTCCCTTCTTAAACCATTACCATTGCTTGAAGGTAGAGGGAAAAACATGCAGCTATTCTGACTGTGTCCACTACAGATTTATACTCACTTCAGCTAGGTAAACCTAATCTAACTTCCTTATCAGTTCACTATCCCAGTCTCAACAATGGCTCTTTCAAACCTTTTTCATCCATCCTCAAATCTCCCAGGACTCCTCCTCCCCCACTGTCTCAACTGATAATCTTAATTTTCAGCTTCTTCGTTCCTCTTCCTCTTTGCCTATTACTCAAATGCTTTGTACCACTCTTTCCTCCTTTACCTTTGTCTCACAGGATAAAGTGACCTTACTTCTTACCAAGGCTAACTACTTTATTTGTTCAAGTGATCCCATTCCATCCTATATCTCACTTATTTTTCAGTCTCTCTCTCTCTCTCTCTCTCTCTCTCTCTCTCTCTCTCTCTCTCTCTCTCTCTCTCTCTCTCTCTCTCTACTGGCTCATTTCCTAATAGTTAAAAATACTCTATTCCTCCCCATCCTGGAAAAAACCCTCACTTGACTCTGACATACTTACTCATTATGATATCTCTTCTACTCTTTGTAACTTAATTCTTCAAAAAATCATCTACAAAAGCTGATCTGTGAAAGATCATCCACTTTCTCTCCTCTCACTCTATTCACAACCCATTACAACCTAGTTTCCAACCTAATTCCAGTCTCATTTTCCTTGGTCTCTCACAGACTTTTTAAACTGTTGATCACTTTGTCTTCCACAAGATTTTCTTCTCTCTAGGTTTTTGGGACATCACTTCTTTTGGTTCTCCTGCTTGTCTCCTTGTCTGTCTTTTTCTGGATCCTTCTGTAGATCACACATCGTGTCCTGGACTCTCTTCTTGTCTTCCTTTATGCTACTTTACTTTGTGATATTGTGGACTTACTATCTCTATGCTGATAATTCTTATTTCTATCTATCTGGTCCCTATCTGGCAATTCTAGGCTAACCTCTTTTCCCACATCTTCAACTGCCTTCTCTTATCCCTCTTAATTCTATGCTTTCCCTCTGCTAATTATTCTCATTTATCCTGTGCATAGTTTGCTCTGCATATATTTAATACATTTTCACATCAATTCTCCTATTAGATTGTAAACCCCTTGAAAACAGGGACTTTCTTTTGCCACTTTTGTATCCCCAGCACTTGGCCCAGTGTCTGTGATTGATTTATTGAAAGTGTAACAGAGTCTGACCATATACATATTTTTCATCCATTTCTGTTCAGTTTCTATGATTAGAAGAAAACCTTTTCATATATTTACTGATGATAAAGCCTCAGCAGTACTCTGAACTATATACAATTTGTCCAGTGTCAAATCTGAATAAGAACATTTGAAGAAATTCATTATCAATAAAAAAAACTTTCTTATTTGGATATCCTTTCATATGGGACATCATCATATTAGTGAATATCTCAAGTGAATAAATATCTGTACTTTACACAGTACTTGCAATCAAATGTATGTCTAATATAAAAAACAGTGCACTTGGAAATGGGAGAGATGCTCTAGTTCAAGTTCTAGGTAATTTGGGACAAATTCAGGTTTGTCTTGTGAATAATATTAATGAATGCTTAAAGTACTATATAAATATAAATGTAGAAACGATGATTCAGATTGCATTAATTTTTAAGTACCTAATAAAGCACACCTGTCTGTGAAGACATTATTTATAGAAATGATAAAATAAGCAAATATAAGCTGACTGGGTCAACTACATGTATTAAATAATCTCAATTTGATGTTTCCTGTGTGGAGAGATACTCATTTTACTCCTCTCTCAAAAATTCACTGACCACAACTCACTACACTGGCTGTCTAGTCCTTTCTCAAACCTCCCATGGCACCCCTGTCTGCTCCACCCTGCCTCCAGTCTCACTGTTGAGGATCTCATCTTATATTCTTTAAAGTCCCTTTGCCAAGAGATCCTTCTTCTCCCCTCCTCATCTCACCATACATCTGTTCCCACTGTCTCCTCCTTTGCCTCTATCTCACATGAAAAGATGACACTTTTCCTTGTCAAAGCAAACCTCTCAAAATGCACCCTGGATGTTTCTACTGACTCCTTGATAGTTGCATACAAAAATACTCATGTCCCTCCCCATCCCCAACCAAAAAAAAAATCTTTCTTGATCCAATCATGTCTGCCAATTAGCTTCTGAAAACCAACTGTTAAATTCTCAATGTGAGTATTAATTCCTTGTAAATTAGCAAGTGAGACAAATCAGGGCCTGTTATAGAGATCTCCATTTCCTCTGCTTTCATTCTCCTTTAGACCCTCTGCATTCTTCCTTCAAACATCATTTAACTGAAGTTTCTGTCTCCAAAGATACCAATGATATCTTAATTTACCTAGTCTAGTGGGCTTTGGGGGGAAGCCAGGTGATGACGTGGATAAAGTGCTGGGTCTAGAGTCAGGAAAGCCTGCCTTCAGATCTGATCTTACCATCTGTGTGACCTTGGCCAAGTCATTTGATCCTGCTTCCCTAGGTTTCTTCATCAGTAAAAAGAGCTGGAGAAAAAAATGGCAAACTGCACCAATGTCTTTGTCAAGAAAACCCCAAAAGGGGTCACAAAGATTGGGAAACAACTGAAAATGACTAAACAACAAATTGTAATTTTTCCAGTCCTCATCCTTTTTGACCATTCTACCTCTTCTAACTATATCAGACATTCTCTCTTACCTAGGTTTTCATGATTGTGCTGTCTGCCAGTTCCCCTCTCAGATAAATATTCACTTATTTGGTTTCCTTTGCTAGATTTTCATCTATGTCATGGATGTCCTCCAAGTGCTTGTCCTGGGACCGTTTTTATCAGAGATTCTTGATCTGAAAATCAAAAGCATTAAAAATGTTTTCATAATTATATTACATTATAATTGGAATGATAATTACAGAATCACAGGTTCTAGAATGTTGTTTTTTTCTCTCTTCAATGGTGCTACTCTTACACTAGAATCCTCAAAGATCATGCTTTTCATCTTCCATTTATTTTTTTTTCTAGCTAGACCAGCCCCTCTTAGAAATACAGGAGACAGCTCTCCCTTTACAACTCTGCTTCTCAAGTGAACCTTCGCAGATGATTCCCAACCAGCAAGAGAGTCATTGGTTAATACTTTAAGACAGAAATGTAGGAGAGAATATCAGATACCAGTTTCACGCTGGTGAACAAAAAAATCTTAATGGATGCTCTAATAGGCTGCAGGGAACTATGTATGGAAATTATTACAGGTGTTGGAGATAGATAAAAAAGGATAATAGTCATAAGCCATGAGTAATAAAACCTTAATAAATGACCAGCACAGTCATTAGAATCTTAATTAAAGATGTGAAAAAATCTGTACTCCTACAAGTGTTAAATTCTCTGAACGAGTTATTACCCCAGCACTTTTTCATTGAGTTGTTGCAGCTCCACTGAGAGCTGAACAAGATTTATAATACCCCAGATTGGGTGACATAGAATAGTGGAAGCTAAAGATAATAAATAATTATTGGTACCATCTGGACTCTTTGAAAACATCCTTCTAAAGAGTGCTTTTCAGATTCTGACAAAAATAGCATTGGTGCAAAAGAAAACAAAAATGTTAAATTTAAATTAGATGGGAGCAAAGATACTAATTATGAATTCGCAGGAGGGAATGTTGAGGCTAATTTAGAAGCAATTGACACAAAATTATTCATAAAAATGGATATTGTTTTATCTAATCTTCTATACTAATATAGTAGAATAACTGCCTTATTAATCCTTACTTGAGAAAGAGGGCATATGCCACCTGATCTGAGTCTCAAGAATGTTCTAACAAGTATATACATCATATATATATATATATATATATATATATATATATATATATATACTCATATTCATTTTTCAGCAGAAAAAATGGAATAAATTTGAAATTCAGTTCATTAGTTTCATTATAATTCAATCAGTCCACAAATACTTATTAAGCATTTCTTATGAGTCAGGCACTGAGCTAGGCACTAAAAATACAGAGATAGAAATGCAACAGTTCTGAGTGTCAAGGAGCTTACATTCTATAAAGGAAGGTTACATGGGTGCAGGTTATTGTGTGTGTGTATATATATATATATATATATATATATATATATATACATATATATATTATACTATATAGATATACCCATAGATATAATGTATACATTGTGTCTAGTCAATTCAATTGTTCCTCTCTTCATGACCCCATTTGGAATTTTCTTGGCTAAGATACTAGAGTGGTTTGCCATTTACTTCTCCCCCTGCTCATTTTTCAAATGAAGAATTGAAGTAAACAGGAATAAGTGACTTGTCAGGGTTATACAGTGAGTAAGTGTCTGAGGTCATATTTGAATTCAAGATGAGTCTTTTTGACTTCCAACCTAACACTCTATTCACTATGCTACCTAGCTGCATCAATATACATACATGTGTGTGTTTATGCATATAAAGATAGCTCTCAGATCAAAGTGGAATTGGCTCTAATTGATAAAAGAATTAGGAAGGGAAGGCATCAATGTTGAAGCTGAATGAAGAAAACTGGGGATTCTTTGATGAAGAGGGAAAGAAGAAATATGTTCCAGATACAGAAGTCAGTGTTTATAAAAGTTTAAAGACAGAAGTCAGTTGTGTGTTGCATATAAAAAAAAAAACAAGAAATATAATTCAGCTGGATGTCAAAGAGTTTATGAAAGGAAATAATGTAAAATAATATTGGAAAGGTAGACTGGAGTCATGTTGTGAAAAGATTTAACTGCTCATATTTGATCTTATAGGTAATAAGAAGTCAAAGTTTTTATTGTCATGGAAGCTAACAGAATTGTTTGGGAATAAGGCTTTAGGTTTATTTGTTCAGTTCTTCCCATAATATTGAAGTTAACCATTAGAAGTAAGCATGGTTTGATGACTTTGAAAACTATTCTGATTCAGCAACAACTATTGTTATGCACTTCCCCCTCACACCCAGATGTTTCCCATGTTTCTCTGAAAAATATGTATGAATATGAGAAAGTTTTGACAGAATCAATTTCAACCAGAAAAGGATGAGATATGACAAAGCACTATTTGGCCTAAAGCAAGAGTCCTCTTAAGTTCTTCCATTTTAATTTTAATTTTCAATTTCAAATTCTTTCCCTCCCTTCTCTTCTCCCCCCCCATTGAGAAGGCAAGAAATTTAGTAACCATTATTATAATGATCATATGATATCATATAAAGTCATGTAAAATGTGTTTACACATTAGTCAACTTGTAAAAAAAAGCAAGAAAAATAAAGAAAGCAAAATATTCTTCAATTTACACTCAGCATTATTTATATGGAGAAGGATAGCATTTTTCACTTTAGCGTTGTCATGGATCATTGTATTGATCAGAATTACTAAATATTTCACAGTTGATTATCATTAAAATATTGCTCTTACTTTGTAAATTATTCTCCCAGTTCTGCTTATTTTACCTTTAATCAGCTCATATCAGTCTTCCCAGGTTTTTTTTCTGAAACCATACCCTTCAGAATTTTTTATAGTACAATAGAAATATAACACAATCACATATAACTTGGTCCACCATTTCTCAATTGAATAACTTGGTTTCCAATTCTTTGCCACAAAAAGAGCTGCAATTACTGTGCTCATTTATATCTATATATTCTGTATTTACTCTATTTCTTTGATCAACCACTTTACCTAGAATCAGATTGTTTTGATGTTTTTAATGGTTAGATAGGATTCTTAGCTCCAAAAGATCATATCAGGAAACTCTTCAGAAATGGTTTTATTTGCTGTGACTAAGGCATGGCAAATAGTCTTCCTATCACAATGTGATGAATATATGAATCCATTTCCTTTTTCTTTGACCCCTTTGTATTTCATAGCAATATTTCTGGATCAGAAGATATGTGCAGTTTTATAGCCCTTTGTGCATAGTTCCAGTTGTTCTACAGAATGGTGGAATCATTTCATTGCTCCATAAATGATACATTAATATAATTTTTTCCCTCATCCACTCCAACATTTGTCATTTTTTTCTGTCATATTAGATAAAGTGATAGATATGAGATGGTACCTAAGATATGTTCCAATTTTCATTTCTCTATTTGTTAGTTACTTGGAACATTTTTACATGATTATTGTTAACTTTTATTTCACCTTCTGGAGACTGCCTATTCACTTCCTTTGAGTATTTGTCAACTGGGGAATGGTTCTTATTTTTACAAATTTGATTCAGATCCTCTATATATTTGAAAAATGAGATCTTTAGCAGAGAAACTCAATTTCCTACTTTCCCTCTAATTCAGGCTACATTGTTTTAGTTTGTCCAAAAATGATTTTTGTTATTTAATGTACCCACAATTATTCATTTTACCTCCCATAAACCTTGCTGTCTTTTATTTAGTAAAGAACTCTTCTCACATTTGTTGATGACTGGCAATTCATGTTCCCCTAATCTGATTATGATATCACCTTTTATGTCTAAATCATGTACTTATTTTAAGTTTATCTTGGCATACAGGATAGGATATTTGTCCATTCTTGGTCTCTGGTAGACTTCTTTCCAGTTTTCCCAATAATTTTTGTCACATATTAAGTTCTTGCTCCAATACCTGGATACTTTGGTTTTATCAAGCACTAGTTTACTGTGCTCTTCTACATCCATATATGCTGTATTTAATCTATTTCTTTGATCAACCACTTTATTATTACCTAGTACCAGTTTGTTTTGATGTTTTTTTAATGTCACTAGGATTCTTAGCTCCAAAAGATTGAATCAGGAAACTCTTCACAAATGTTCTATTTGCTGTGATTAAGGCCTGGCAAATATCAAGTGATGCCTTATTCTATCTCTTCTGAGCAGTGTGGGCACATTAAGAAAAGGCCAGTCTAACATGAGAATCTGATATGACTGCTAATTAGGATAATAATAATAAATTACTGTTTGTTTAAGATGCAGTTCACAATGAGTTTCTCTTGTTGGATAGGAAAAAAGATAGCATTTTCAATGAAAAGCTAATGCTTAGTAGCATGTTAATACATTATGGAGAGTATTGGAAAATAAAGTTTGAAAGTTGTATGACTATAATAACATGACCAATGAATTCCAATACTGTGAGGTCTGGAGGTTTTGATAAGCATTTTAGCATTGCTTCAATCAATTGAATGTTGCTACTTTGGGTTTAATTTATGCAGGCCTGAATAGAATATTCTTCTCCTCAAAGTTACTTGATTCTGATTTTGTTGACACAATCGCCACTAGGTGGTCTCTAATGGCTCATAGAAGCTCAAGGAGGTGTCTGTTAAAATAAAAAAAAAAAATCTAAAAGCCATTCCCTTCCTCCAACTTATTTATTCTTACCCTTGAATGAGCCATTCTTCCCAACTCAACTTTCTTACCTCTGCCCCTTCTTTCTGCTAAGTTTTTGTTTATCCCTTCTCTCCTTCAAAATCCAGTTTAACATTCACCTCCCGCCAAAATTTTTCCTTGATTAGCCCTGTTCTACTCTGAATAGTTTTTAATCCCTAAGAATTTATGCACACTTGCTATATTCTTATTTGTAAATTCCTCAATAAGTATCCAAAAGTCCTTTCTTAAATATGCATATCATAAATAAGTCTTTTGAAAATAGGAAATCTTACCAACAATATATTCTATATATCTCTCTCCACTCCTCTGACTGCTGTCACTCCTAAATAAGCACTCCATACAAAGCAAGCACTCAGTCAATATTACAGGCTGATTATCCAATTACAAGAGAATTTCACTGTTCATTTATATATTAAAATAACACAACATGAAATTTACCAGATAGTTTAAGAAATCTTTCACTTGAGAGAAGTAGATGGGTTTCAAATGGGGAAAAACAATTAACTATTCCAGTCACTTCAAAAAACACTTATTACATATCTACATATCTACTCTCTGCCAGACCCTGTAGTATGGATTAAGCATACAAAATAAAAATGAGAGTACCTAAGCTCAGGGATCCTATGTTCTATAAAGAAATTTCCCTTCTATCTAGCAAATATGAAAGAACCTGAAAAAAGAGTGACAATAATTTGAGGATGAACTCATAAAGAAAAATGTTGGAAAGAATCATAACAAAATATGATATCTATGAGTGTTTCCTCTTATAATATAACTCATAACCATCTGTGACTATCAATTCTATAGGTCTCATGCCAATGACTTCACATGTTTATCACCCAATATATTGAGGAATTTCTCCTGACATCATTTTATTTTACTTTATTTTCCCTGGTTACAAGCAAAAGCAAGTTTCAAATTTACTTTTAAAATCTTGAATTCTAAATTCTTTCCCTTCTTTCCTCCTCAATCCCCCTCACTGAGAAAGCAAGTTATTTGATATAAATTAGAAATGTATAGCCATGAAAAACATTACCTCAATAATCATGTTGTAAAGAGAAATCTTGGGCAAAATACAGTAAAAAAAAAAGTTATGCATCAAAATGAATTCGGATACTATCAACTATGTCTTTGGGGAGTATTTTATTATTTTTACCATCAGTCCTTCAGAATTATCTTGGGTCATAACATTGCTGAGAAAAGATAGGTCATTCACAGCTCATCAGCCTACAACATTGCTGTTACTTTGTGTATAGTACATTTTCCATTGCATCTGCTCTTGAAGGTTTTTTTTTGTTTACTGAGAAAATCCTTTTCATCATGTCTTATAACAGAATAGCATTTCATCATAATTACATAACACAATTTATTCATTCACTCCCCAACCAATAGGCATCCTTTTCCTTCCTGTTTTTCATTTCTTCTGGTAGATAGACCTAGTAATGGACATGTTAGGCAAGGGGTAGGCATGGTTTTATAGACTTTTAAGCATAGTTTCAAATTGCTCTACATAATTGTGCATCACTCCACAATGCATTAAGCTTATTTTCCTTCATCTTTTACAATATTTTTTAGCTTCTCTTTCTTTTGGATTAGCAAATACAATAGGTATAAGGTAGTATCTCAGAATTGTTCTAAACCACATTTCTCCTATCAATATTGAGTTAAGACATTTTTTGATTATTTAAATAAATAATATTGATAGGCTCATCTGAAAACTATTCATACCCTTTATCAATTGGGAAATTTCTCTTATTTTTTCTAAATTTGACTCAGTCCTTTATGGTTGAGAAATGAGGTCTTTATCAGAGAAACTTGTTTCAATATTTTTCCCCACAGTTGCAATTACTAACTTGATTACCCTCCATCCAATTCTTCCTTCCACTTTTATTAACTCTTTCCTTTATCCTGTGACTTTTCAGAAGTGTTTTGCATCTGACTACCCCCCCCACAATCTTCCCTTCTTTCTATTACCTACTCTTCCCTTTATCCCATCCCTTTCCCCTCCTCCTTTCCTCTAGGGTAAAATAGAATTCTATACGCAATTAAGTGTGTATGTTATTCCTTCTCCGAACCAATTTTGATGAGAGTTAAGGTTCACTCACCCCCTCCCAATCTTTCCCTCTCTCCCACTCCACTGGAAAAGTTTTTTGCTTGCCTCTTTTATGTAAAACAACTTACTCCATTCTACCTCCCTCTTTCCCTTTCTCCCTCTCTCACCCATTAAATCCATCTTTTTCATGTATTATACTTTGATATTCAGCTCCCTCCTGTGCCTTTCATATATATATATATATATATATATATATATATATGTATACATATATATATATATATATTCCTTCTAACTGACCTAATAAATGAGGAGGTTCATATGAATTATCATTATCATCTTCCCATGCAGGAATACATGCAGTTCAACATCATTAAGTCCCTTATAATTTTCTCTTCCTGTTTACTTTTCTCTTGACATCATGAAGGCACATGGGCTATCCATAGTTATATCTCAATAGGAACTATTTAATGTACAGTCAATCCTCAACATTTGTAACATGATTTTATTAGTAATCTTTTCACTTTTGCATTGACAACCAGACACATTCAGGGTTATGTGTAGCAGAAGATGAAAAAAATGAGAGTCATGATATGCATTTTTATCTGCAAAAAGGAGGAAAGAATTCATAAAAATGTTTTTAATTCCCTCTATAAAATGCCAAAATGACCACTCAAGTGCAAGATAAGGGAATTGAACAAATGGAAAAGTGTCTATGTCGGTAGGTAAATGAAATGGTGATCACCTCCTTCCTCTCCATCCCCCCCCTCCCAGGCACCTGGGCTCTGAGTTGAGTATGCCCAGATGGAAATTGAGTTCTGACAAAGGTTGGAGAGATTCACCTTCAAACATGCACTTTAAAGAAGAGAATAGGTCAACTATTGACTCCAAAGAGATTAGAGATGTTGCCCCTTCTTCCTTTTTATCTCAGTGATCTTCTGATACCTCCACCAGTACCCCTACTCTTCCTGTCAATTGTTGCCTCTCCTTTCCCCTTCATTTTATGTATTATTTCATGGTTACTGTATTAGGAAAACTGCACGTTGTTAGAATTAATATTTTGTTATAAAGAATTGTATGCAGAAAAGTGAATTTTCAACACGATCTAGAAAAAAAGATAATTGTGGGTGGTCATGGGAAACTAACCCCTTATATTCACCTAGTTTCAATGTATCAACATTCCTATGTTTTACTTTCATGTCATTTTTCTAGGAATTTTATGCCACAAAATTTAAAGACAAACTGTTCCTTCTTTCATGCTGTGTTACTGTTCAGTTTCTTGGCAAAGATAACCAAGTGGTTTGCTATTTCCTTCTCAAGAGTGTACCCATTTTACAAATGAGTAACAGGTAAATAGGGCTTAAATGGCTTACTTAGTGTCACACATTAAGTCAATGTCTGAGGTCAAATTTGAATTCAGCTCTTCCTGACTCTAGGCTTGATGCTCTGTCTGTTGTACTAGCTAGCTGCCCCTCTCTTATGCTACCTATTTCCATGATAAGGAGGTAGCCTGCCAAGCTATTTTACAAAGTTCAGAAATGAGGTGTTAATATTGACTTTAAAGGAGATCTTACAACCAGGAGATGGCTGATCAAAGTTGAAAAGATCATCAAATTATTTCTCTGTACAAGGGTAACTCACTGTAGGTCTTTGGTTCTATGTGGTTCAGTTGGATCCTAAACCATAATTTGTCCTCAAATTTATTTCAATTACTGTGCTCAGCACTGCACAAATAATTCTATTTACACATTTTATTTATCTACAAGATGAACTTGAGGGAAAAAAGGAGGCTTCGGACAGAAACAGTAATTATTTTTGGTTTATATAGTAAATTGAAAAGACCTCCCTCTGACTTTGCAGCCGGCCATTTGGCTCCAAGCATGCCCTACTTTTATAACCAGCCAAGTGCTCCCTATCTGTCTAGCTACCTGTCGGTCTATTTATATAGCACCCGTCAAGTTTATGCCTGGCAGTTTTGACAAGCATGCTATTTCAGCACTAAGCATTTCCAAAAAAAGAAAGAAGAGGATCCTCTTTGGGCCTCTGCTTTGGGTGGCTTGAGGACTCAGCCTCAGGGAAATGTCACGGTCGACTCTGAGCATTCTGAGGGCAAAGAACATACTGACATCTTGCCTATCTGATTGCAGCCTACATCATTCAGCAAAGTTAGCATGTGGCACAATTATTAATAAAATGATGAAGTCCCTAGACAGGAATAGCAAGGATTCTCAGGAGACCTTTTTAGGATCAGACAATTTTTGATTTGTAAGTTGCCTTAGAAATTATTGACCGGTCCAAACCCCTTGTTTTAAGGATGAGAAAACCAAGGGCTAAGAAACTGATCAACTTGATATGACAGAGTTAGCAGAACAATGATTTAAACTCAATTTTTCTGTGGGTGTGGGTGTGTATGTTTATGTGGATATGGGTGTGTGTGTGTGTGTGTGTGTGTCTGTGTGTCTGTGTGTCTGTGTGCATCTGTGTGTGTGTGTGTGTGTGTGTTTGTGTTTTCAGTACACCAAAACAATAGTAAGGAGTTTTCTCCACACCTCACAAAAAAGTAGCAGGTGGGTATGCAGTCCTGATGCTAAAATTCAGCCAATGCTCTAAAGACAGAGAAATCCATGAGTTATTAGGCCTAATCCAGAGAGTTCTCCTTGCTGACTAAGCCAGTCAAATCTGAGAACGATCTGGATGCTAGGTACTGGTCTGATTTTCAAACAGCAAAGTAATACTCCAGTGATCTTCATTGCGCTGTATTTCCCTGCATCTTCCATTACAGCCCATCTGTCTGAGACACCACTTTAATTTCAAAATCAATACCATTTAAGATCCTTTGGCTAAAAATATCAGCAAGGGGCATGACTTTGTTGGCAGGCTTGCACTGTATCATATATAATCACTTTTTTTTTCCTCATAAAATGTTACTCACTCTTGGCCAGGGCTATATATCATTGAATATATCTCCTAATTTTATGTAAAATATCTGAAAACCATGTTCTGACAATAAATATATGACATTGAATGCCTCATTGAGGACTTACTATGATTAATAAATAATGTGCTTGCCTTTAGCCATAATCCCATGAGAAAATGTTGTAACAACAGCCTCATTTCTCTAACCTCTACTCCCAGACACAGACAATGTCCCCTCAGGTTTTATCAGCTTTCATCTTTCACATTACTGGATATTATTGCTAGGAATCATGACATCAGGATAAATCAAAAAAATCAAATGGACTACAAAGCATAGTTGTAAGGATATTATATACTGTAATGTGATATAATATATAGCAAAGCACAATATGATGATATGATATGATAAGATGATATGATAAGATGATGTGATATGATATAGCCCAGCATGACCAAAAAGAACAGGGCACAGGATAAAAGAATAGAGCACAATAATATAATACAGCAGAACATAATAATTTGACAGTAGTATTATTATGGATATAAACTGGCACTAATGTGAGTGAGAAATAGATGCAATAATATTATGGCATTTGATCCTATAATGGAAAGTAAAATATTATAACAATGTAATTATCACCAAAAACATTTTTACACAAATATAATGTGATATGATTTGAAATAAAGTTATGCATTAAATGATAAGTTATATTAAAATAAGGAAAATATGTAAAATGTCTGAAAATATATTGTCTTAAAGTATAAAGCATGTATCTTTTCTTCACTGATTTTATTTAAAATTATAATGGTGCCATTTGAATAGAGGAATTCCATGAAAATCATTTCTTTCTATAGGATTCTGTCTCCATATTTCTTTTATCTATTTATGTTTTTCTTGAAGTTTATTCATATTTTCTTAGACACTAAGCAAACTCTCAAAGGTATTATTTTATCCCAGTTTTATAAACAAAGACTAATAACTTTGCTAGAATGTGATTATGACATTTCTTTTAAAAAAAGTTTTTATGAATCTTTTATTTCTCATATGATTGTAATTATTCCAACTATCTCCTTACTTTTTCCTTACCAGAAAGCTTATTGATACATTTTATTTCTTATATCATCATAATTATACCAAATATCCCTTACTCTTCCCTTAACCAAAAGAAATATAGTATTTTTAGAGAGGAAGAAAATAATCAGACCAACAGATCAACATCTTGACAAAGTCAACCAAGTCCTTTTTTTATAATTTTATTTCATTTACTTTTGATGTTTTGTTGTATATTCTTTCCATTCATGTTATTTATAGTATATATATATATATATATATATATATATATTGTTTTCCAAGCTCAACTTACTTCAATCTGCATCAGTTCATATAGATCTCTCCTTGTTTCCCTATTATTCATAACAGCTTACAGCACTTTAACATTTGATTACATTTATACACCAAAATTTGTTTAGACTTTCCCAAATTTATGGATATCTACTTTATTTCCAATTATTATCCAATTCAAAAAGTGATGCTATAAATATTTTGGTGCATATAGTGACTTTCCTTTTTTATCAGTAGCTTCAGAGGAGTATAAATTCACTAATGGTGTCTCTGGTTCATAGGGTTTAGAAATTTTAGACCCTTAATTTGTATAAATCCAAACTGTTTATCCAAAATACTTGTACCATTTCACAGATTTGGCAGTAAGTCCCTCCAACACTGACTATTACCATTATTTTTGTCATCTTTGTTCATTTACAGGGGATAAATTGAAATCTCAAGGTTGCTTTGATTTACATTTCTCTTATCATTAGTTATTTGGAGCATTCTTTCATGTGGTTGTGAATACTTTATAATTCTTTTGAGAATCATTTGTTCAAATACTCTAGTAAATAACTATTGGATATATACACATATGAATATAAATAAGCATGCATATGTGTATATGTAAGTGCATATGTTTGTATATGTATCTATACACATTTGTAGAAAGGAGACTTGATATACTTTTAACACCAAATCCTTATCAGAGGAATTCCATATAAAAATGTTTTCTCATTCTACTTTTCCTTCTTTTCCTCATTGTATTAATTTTGTCTGTACAGAAGCATTTCAAGTAATCAAAGCTATCTACTTTCTCTTTTGCCTCTATCTGTTGTTTGGTTAAGAATATATCTCCTGGGGCCAGTTGGGTGATGCAGTGGATAGATCACTGACTGGCTCAGGAATCAGAAGGACCTGAGGGTCAAATCCAACTTCAGGCACTTAATAATTGCCTAGCTATATGACTTTTGGCAAGTCACTTAACCCCATTGCCTTAAATAAATATTGTTTTTTTAAAAACAGAATATAACTCCTGCCCACAGCTTTGAGAGGTATATGATCTATTTCTCTTCAGATTTTTTATAGTATGATCTTTTATATTTTATTTTTAATCTGTAGAGTAAAACAAGCATTTCCATAACAGAGTATAATAACAAATGATAATTGCTAAAGAAACTACAAATCTACTATGTACAACTTGTTATTCCTTCCAAATATACATCAAAATTATCACATAGATTTTTCTTTCTTAACCCACCTTCCCATTCTAGAGATGACTACACACACACACACACACACACACACACACACACACACAAACACACACACAAACACACAGACTCCTGATGCTAAATGTTGTCCATATCTAGAAATATAACTGGAGGTGCTGAATATACATCAAAGTGCACTATTTTTCCTTTTCTTGTTTTCTGTGGCTTTTCCCTTTCTCCTGTTTCTTCTTTCACAACATATCTAAAGTGGAAATAATATGATTCCACATGTATAAGTTTTATCAGATTGCTTGCCATCTCAGGAATACAGGAGGAGAGAAAGATAAGGGAAAACAATGAAATTCAAAATCTTATTAAAAATGAACATTGGACACTATGTTTACATGTAATTAGAAAAAATAAGACACTACCATCAAAAAGTATACATTTGTCAATTTGATTGATAAAGCATTGATAAATTAATTTTAGTAGTAATGTTATTTTTATTATATTGGCATGGCTTAGTCATAAGCACTGAATAGTTCTTCACCTACTTAAGTTGTCATTTGTTTCTTTAGGAAACACATTGTAATTAAATCTATATGTCTTTTTTGTGTTTTCGGAGGTTAGTCCCCAGATAAGTTGTACATTTTGCAGTAATTCTGAATGAGATTTTTCTTTCTATTATTGTTTCTCATGTCCTTGTTATATTCTATAGAAGTGTGGTTGATTTATGAGGATTTATTTTGTAGATTGAATCTTTGCTGAATCTATATAGGAATTGTCTAAATTAGTGTATCTGATTATTAGGTTTTTCTAAGTAAGCTATCATTGCCATGTCATTATGTCATCAGCAAATAGGGAACAACTTTTTACCTATCTTTATACTTTTTTTATCCTACTGCTGTTGCAAAATGCAGAAATCTGCATCCCCAAAATTTTGACATGACATTTTATCCCTATCATTTTCTTTTACACAATTATTAATTGTTCCTATGTTTTATTCTGTACCTCATTCATTATTTAATATTCCATTTCCAGTCTCCATAATATATGTATCTTTTGTTTGTGGTCTCTCAAATAATTTCTGTTTATATGGTTTTATGGTCTATAAAGGATTGTTAATTATTTCTGCTTTTTATCTTTGTTTAAAATAACTTTGTATCTTAGTACATTACAATTCTTTTTAAGTTCCAAGTGCTCCTGAGAAATATGTATATTCATTTGCTACCCCATTTAGAAGATGCAATAACTCTTTAACTCTGGTTTCTCCACGAATTTGCTCAGTTTCATATATTCATTTTTATTTTTCTGTTAAATTTATTCAAAAATGAGGATATTAAAAGTCTATTCTCATAATTTGTCACTATATTTTCTTAAAACTCAAATAATATTTTCTTTATGAATTTAGAAGCTTAGAAAATTGGAGCTTATAAGTTAATTACTGGTGCTTGTCATTTATGGTTTCTTTCAGAATAATATAATTTCCTTTTTTATCCATTTTTAATTTTTTGAAAATTTGGTTTTCCTTTGTTAGATGGCATGAATGCTATGAGGGCAGGCAGGTGGCATAGTAGATAGAGCACTGACTTTGGAATCAGGAGGTTAGGAGTTCAAATCTGATCTCAGATACTTAACACTTAACTAGTTATGTGATCTTGGAATCACTTCACTCTGATTGCCTTGCATCCATCTCCAATCATCCTGATCCATATCTGGCCTCTGGACCCAGTTGACTCTGGAGGAGAAAGTGAGACTGGTGACTTAGCACAACACCTCCTCACTCAAACTCAATTCATGAGCTTGTCAAGGCATCATCTCCCTGATGTCATAGGTCTTCTTCAAAAATGGACAAACACCATCAGCATGAATGCAACTCCTATTTTGGGAGTATTCATTTGTTGCATAATATTATTTTTAAGTCATGATTTTTTCTTCTTCTGTAAACACAGTACTATGTTGCTTCAGTTATTTTACCTTAATCTTTTTTAAGGTGTTCATGTCCCTGCAGGCTCTCTTTTCATCATCCATGATCCCTGCCTTTTCTCCTTATTATAACTAATTACAGAATTCTTCCATCCTTTTTCCCTCTCAGTCAGTTAAATAGATTAACTCTTCATTTCCTTACCTTCATTTAGTCCTGTTCATTAGTTTGTACCCCATTCTAAAAGGATGTCTATCCTTCACTTTATTATCTATTTATTATCTATTCTTTCTGTATACACTCTGATTCTTGACAGCTATGGTTATCAGGTCTGTGCCCCCCCCGCCCTCTCTCTCTCTCTCTCTCTCTCTCTCTCTCTCTCTCTCTCTCTCTTAGGTTTGTTTTTTTTTTTTTTTTGCAAGGCAAATGGGGTTAAGGGGCTTGCCCAAGGCCACACAGCTAGATAATTATTACGTGTCTGAGACCAGATTTAAACCCAGGTACTCCTGACTCCAGGGCCAGTGCTTTATCCATTATACCACCTAGCCACCTAGCCACCCCTCTCTATCTCTCTTTTCTCTTCAATCTTCATGTAATTAAATTTTCTAAAGTATCCATCCTAGGCTATGCCCTCTAGGTAGTTTCTGCTATTTCCTTGTACTGCTTACCTTGTAGATTCCTCTTTTCTGTTGGGTCTTGATTTCAAAACAAAACTAGTTATTGAAGGTGTCAGAGAAGATGCTGTCCCAGAGTAGGGCCCCTCTCCCAAAATGTCCCTGATTATGGCAGCCCACCACCAGCTTGTACAATCCCATAATTACCTTTCTTACTACTTGTCTCAAAACTTCTTCCCTTGATCCTCAGGTGTCTGTTTTCCTTAGGAATTCCAATTTCTGTCCTTAAGGCAGAATGACCATATTTTTCAAGAACTAAAATCCATACCCCACTGCATGGGCTCCATCTCTCTCTAGGTCATTTCCCTTTACTCATAGAAGCATTAATCAAAGTAAGGCCTCCTTCTTTTCCCCCTTTTTCAATTCTCCCCCCCCCAACTCTTTTTTGTAAAAGAGACCACAACGTCATCTTCCCCTCATTGCTAGCCACAGAATATCACATATTTTGTCTCTGCCCCACTTCCCTACACCCCTTTTATGTGTCACTCCATCTTGTAATGTAGTTTTACAAAATAACATTGATTCACCTATAGGCATGGGGTCAACAAATTGCATCTTTAGTATCCCAAATCTGTATCTTCATTGGATACCTGCCTTCACCCCTATTTCATTATGTATATTTAAAAAGAGGTAACCTACTGGTCTATCTGTTATCATTCTGTTGTTGTTAATGTTGCTATTCTTTGCTGTGGGCTTTATATAATTCTTCTGTATTTATGCTATTTAAGGTGTTCAAAAATCAAAATAAAATCTCACCAGTTATTTTTTTCCCTTTAGAAATGTTTCAAAAGACTTTTTATTATTGTCCAAAACTCTTTCATTAATGGTTAAGCTTAGTTTTGCAGTATATGTTATCCTTGAATGAATCCTAAATTCTATTGCTCATCAGAACACATTATTTCATTCCCTCTTACATTTTCTGGTAGGTACATGATAGTGTTTTATTATTTTAATTTCCCTTTCTTCATATTTGAAGACCTTTAACTGTATTGTTTGCAGAATTTGTCTCTCAATTTTATTATTAAATTTAACCACTACGTATTTTAGAGTTTGTGACTTGGGGTTTATTCAGAAGATTATCTGTGAATTTTTTCAGCTGGCATTTCAAATCTACTTCACTTAAATCCAATCTCTACATGAGTCAAGACATCAACCTGTAATTTCATTGGTCCTCTTCAAAAATGAAGGATGAATAATAATAACATTTTCTATGTTCACAAGTTCTGAATGGTTTCTATTTTCTCCTGAATTATGATGTTAATATTTTTTGTCGAATTATGTTCTTTCTGGGGCAGCCTGGTGGTCCAGTGGATGAAATGCCTGACCTGGAAATCAAGATCAACCTGAGTTCAAATTTGGTCTCAGATACTTACTAGGTGCATTGACCTGGGCAATTCACTTAACCCTGTCTGCCCCAGTTTTCTCATCTGTAAACTGATCTAGAAAAGGAGCTGACAAACCATTCCAGTTTCCTTGCTAAGAAAATCCTATATGGTGTCTTGAAGAGTCAGACATAACTGAAACAACTGAACAACAGAAGTTCCTCTTCCATAGACTGTCACTATACTTTATATCTTCGAGATCAGTAATGTTTCCTTTTCTTAGTGAATGCGTTTTCTGTGAGCTTTTGTTTTTTGCTCCTCTACTTCTAAATCAGTCATCACTTCTGAATATTTGCATAGCCAATTTAATGTTCTCTCTTTTTTTCCCTTTGGGGGATTTGACATCATAGATTCCAGTTTTTCTGTTCTGTCCACTATTTTTGCTGTGCAGTCACAAAGTCTGCCCTCATAACTCTTTTTTTCATTTTTGAACCCCTCAGGAATAGAGTATTATGGATCCATGATCTCCTCACAGTCCAGAGGATCATTTGTCTCCTTAAGGGTTGGATCATTTCCTTTTGTTTTGAAGCATTTATTCATAGAGCCTGAATTCATTTACTAGATCTGAAGGTCATATTTCCTTTTGCTGTTAATGTTTTCTCTGGAACTTTTTGCTTACACAAGGTATTTGAGTTTTCCTCTTCCTAACATTTTTGGAGGTTTCAGTCTTCTTTGTTTTTTCTGATTTTCTCTTATCCACATTCTAATTTTATTACTTCTGATGGTGTTTTTCTTCAAATCTGGATCTCAAAGCATTACAGTCTCCTTCTACACTTGAGCAATTCAATTTTTCAGGCTAGATTTCTGCACTGAGTGATTTTTACATGGACAATCAACCTCAGTTGAATTTTATTGTCTTTCCCTAAGGTTTAGTGGAGTGCTAGACAGTCTCTTCTCCCACATACACACACACACACACACACACACACACACACACACACACACACACACACACACAAACTCACAAACACAGAGAACTATCCTGTTATCTTGTGCTATTCCATCTAGAAAGTTCAGAATGCTCCCAAGTTCATATTATAGGGTTGTCTACCCTGATATCAGCAGGAAAAAAAAAACGCAATAATGCTAGGGGCTTGTTTCCCCCTACACTGGCAAATTAGAGCTTTGCAGCAATGATGCTATGGGGTTATTTGTCTCATCACTGACAATTCAGAGCTTTGCATTATTGATGCTATAGGACTTTAGTCCCCAGCAGATTTGTTCTCCCAAAAGGCTGCTGCCTACTAAGCTTACTGTCTGTTCCTGAATAAGCAAAACTCCTCAACTTAAATTTGGGTTTTCTAAGACACCTAAATAGGGAGAGGGCACTGGAGTGAAGAATGAAGTTTTATTGTGAGCCTTGACATATGTGTTAGGTTTTGTGTCTAATAGTGTAGCCTCTCTGCCAGTAGTGTGAAAAGTCATAGAGGAGTGCCAAGTGGCCTCAGAGTCAATGAGTGTCAGGTCACATTTTGTTTTATCTTTCAAACATTATTTTAGATTCTGGTTCCCCTAGATGGTGGAGACAGCTGAAAATGCTGTATCTTTGGCCCATAATTTCTGTTTTGGAGTGATTTGGGAGATCATGGAATTAGAGACAATACCTAGTCTTCTATTTTGATCTAGAAATCTCAGCATTGCTTCTCTTTTTCTAAGTGACAGTAAGGCTAGCATGTGCCTATAATTAAGGAATTTTCCAAACTACAGAAATTATCATCCTCATTGAGCAACAGTGGAAAGAAGCGTGTGATAGGAAGAAAGCAAATTATTTCAAAGGTCATTCAGGTCTGTAAGCAGAGGAGGTCCTATGTAAGTTAGTTGGTGACTGTTTAGAGTTCAAAGCCAAAGAGATAGTTAAAACGTAGATAGCTGAAATGAAAAGAAGGCATTCCCAAGTGTTTCTGAAAACCAAATGATTTGTCTACAAAGAGTGTTAATACTTTGTCCCAACTCCAGTTCCTTCTTGAAATCTTTGGTCTTTTTTGTTACAAATGTATTAGTGCCCCATCTTAGCTAAGTCCCAGACCTATACATGGATCAAGGAATATAGAATCATTTTCAAAAAAGTCCGAACTGTGGCCAATTATATTTAAAAGAAGAAATAAAAATGTTTTAAAACCACATGAAAAAATTTTCAAAATCTCGCATCAGAATAATTAAAATTGATATATTTCTGATTCAACCTAATGCCTGTCAAAACAGAGGGGTTGGTTAGTGGACAGAAACTCTATAAAGATAGGTGTCCATAAGTAAAGACTTGGGGTTAAATCCCATTTCTGACACACTGATGACTGCCTAACCTTGTGCAAGCTACTTAATCTCTCAGTTCCCCAGTCTATACCCTTAAGGCAATAAATTGCAGAGCAAGTGCTCTTTGCTTTGAGTGAAGCAATTCCCTCACCAGGAGTTCCTTATATCATTCAAATTCAAGATTTGATCCTCAAAAATTAAATAAACAAATAGAAGTGGACAAAAGTCAATGTTAATGCAACTGCAGTAAATAAGCATGGCATTACCTTGTTGGTAGACTTCTAAATTGCAGAAACACACACATACACATAAACACATACATATACATGTACATATGTATGTATGTAGGTGTACAGAGCTACTTATGTATGCATACATTTTAGAATTATTCAATAAAAAATTTCAAAAATATGCATTCCACCATTGCAACTATATTTCAAGTAAGGCTATTGACAAGAGAAAAAAAAAGACTTCCATATATGCAGCACCACATTCAGATGGAGCCTAAAGTACAGACCCTATGATGCTGAGTGCTGTGTATGAAAAGCAAGGGAGAATATTTGATTCTGGATTGGCAGAGAGACTGGAGGTGTGAGGAAAGATAAGGAGAGAACCATGTCAAAAGGTAAGGTGCAGAATTTTAATGATGGATAGCATCTCCAGAGTCACACAGGTGAGGAGTACAGCTACTTTAACACATCCCTTGATTCCCAATGCTTATACCTCCAGAGACTAGAGTAGACTACCCAGTTGGGATCATTTTCTCCTTGATTGAGCTAAGATTCCATTACTCTTAGTAACATAGAGTTTTCTGACACATATTTCATCATCCAATTTAATCATATAATTTTTATGATTACTGTTTTATTACTTGTCTCAAAAAATGTTTGATCACTATTTCCAAAGACCAATATTTAATATTTTGATTAATAAACTTCTGATGAGAAGCAAGCTAATTATTCTGTTGAGCTAGAGCAGGGCTGCTTCCCTCTTGGAAGACCAGGAAGACCAGGAAGAAGTATGCCACCCCCCAAAAAAAATAAGACCATTGTACCTCTAGACTGTAAAATCTTATATCTAAAAGAGAGATATAAGTTTGACTCAATACCCTTCTTGGAAATAGGAGAGTAAGGTAATCAGTACACAACTATAACCATCCTTTTGTATCCCACAGAAGTAAAAAGTCACAATCTCCCCAAAGATGTGGTAGACTACATCCAAGATCATATATGTCTATTAAATCTCTCCAATGTGGGCTACCATGAGAGAATCAAATCCAAACTTTGACATGCAACTTTCCAAGATGTTTGCGTATGTTAAAGAAACAAAATCTATTCCTGTGAATTATAAGTGAATAAAATGAGAATGCCAAAGAATGCCATTTGATTGAAGAAAAGGTGACCAAATTGTAATATACAAATGAAATATAATATTATTATATCATAAATATCTAAAATGGGAAGGTTTCTATAAACTGTTGTAAAGGGAAAAAGTAGAACCAAAGAGCAATAGAGTCACTGATTACAACTATGTATTTAAAAGCAAGATTAATAGAATCCATTCAAAAATCTAACATAAAAACCTACACAGAGATTTATGCTTGTGCTTTGTTTTCAAAGAAGACCATAATATCAGAGAAGTGATGCCATGACATGCAAATGAAATGGATCAGAGTGTGAAGGAGGGTGCTGTATTAAATCAACAACCTCACTTTCTCCTCCAGAGCCATATGAATCCAATGACCAGACATGATTCAAGACAACTGCTTGGATGCAATACAATCAGAGATAAGTGACTTACCCAAGATCATACAGTTGGTAAGTGTCTGAGACCAAATTTCAACTCAGGTCCTCCTGACTTCTGACTGGTGTTCTATCCACTCTGCCATTTAACTGCCCCCCAGAACACATACAGGAAAGGAAGCAAAAAAGGAACCATAATAAATATTCATAACTTCAAAATGTAGAACTAAAAGAGACCTTAGAGGAAATGTCATCTAACACCCTCATTGTACCAAATTGAAAACCAAGGCCACCAGAGCAAAACAACTTTCCCATGTAGACAGAAGATGCAGAGTCAGTAGATCCTCTAAAGTAGACAGTCTTTACTCTGTATCATTCTGTCTCTCCTGTCTTAAGGCCTACATAAAACTCTTCACTCAAGAAATATGGACTGTTACCTAGCTGTGTGGCTTTGGACAAGTCACTTAACCCCATTTGTCTTGCAAAATCCTAAAAAAAAAAAAAAAAAAGAAAAAAGAAATATGGGTTGCTAATTATGAAAGGAATCATGCTCTGGGAAAGAGGAAATTCCAATAGTGAGTGGTTATATCAAGACATCTAACTTCATCTGAAGGAATATTTGGGCCAAGCTTTCAACTGGAGGAAGTCACTCTGACCCAGTAAGAAGGTTTGTTGGTGGTGGCAGTGTTCCTATTGTTTTTCTTTGGCAAATGAGTGAGAACTGTTACTAGGGAAACACTATTGTCAAAATAAGGCATAATCTTTGGAACTATTTCTACTTTGAACACATTTGGAGGAAAATCTATAATCAGTGATTAAAAATAACATTTGACTTATTGGGATAATATCAAAGACAAGCTTCTTTTGTAAAACAAAGGGCTTTTTAGCAGATTTTTACCGACAAATAGGACTGGAACTCCCAAACAATTCTTGTGAATCCAAATTCAAAATGAAATGAGGTCAATCCCACAGTCTTTACCAGTTGCCTTACTCCTCTAACTTATATCAATGCTTAAGAAAGACAATGATTTTATTGTTGGGAGTACTTCTTTCAGCTTTCACCTACACAATTTACCATATCTCCATGCCTAAGTACAAGGAACCATGAGATGATATTAAAAAAAATCATCCAATAATGAGCCTATCTGAATCTGGCAAGACTGATTTTTGGGTAACAGTTTCTTTCACAAGTATTAACTTTAAGTCATTCTAACTAAAATTCAGGTGTAGATCATTAGAACATGGAATACAATAGCCTTCAAAATAAGATATTTTCATATACACTCATTGGTATATATTATATAGATAGATAGATAAATATCTATCTATAAATATAGTTTTATATCTAAAATAGATAGATGATAGAGAAATAGATAGATAGATAAAGAGATAGATTAGATAGATAGATTATAATGGTATGGGGAACTCCTGGGAAGGAAACACCTTCTGCCACTGTAGTCTAGACACTGCCTTACAATGAATTGTCATAGGGAAAACACATGGAACATTGAGAGTTTAAAGATTACTCCCATGTGATACAGTTAGGCAATACTCGAACTCCATTCCCTGGGGGATTAAGCCACTTAGATTTTTATTCTCTCCTTGGGCAGTTCTATTCTACCTTCTTTAATCTAGCTAGTCCCAGACATGATCATGTTTTCCACCACTCTTGCTGTCTTCCCCAATGCTGATGCATTCTTCAAATTGGACATGCAGAAATCATGCTCTGAAAGACCCAAGTCACTCAGCTTTGGAATCCCCACCCTCCTAATTAGTGAAAATTTTCTTTATCATGGAGTAAGTAGCCTTTGACATGATGAAATTTCACCCCAGTCATCTTCTTGATAATTTCCCTGCCATGGTGCTCTTTTCTACCTCTTGTTCTGATATAATGATCAAATTAATCCTGCCATTACTTCTGGAAAGACATATCAATCAAACTATCTTATTGCTTTCAGTCACTATCTCTGTGACTTTTCAAACCAACAATTGTTTTCCTTACTTTCCATTCTTCTATATTCTTCAACTCTTTCTATTAAAATATTAGCTCTTTAAAGGCAGGGATTATGTTATTTTAAAGGGCACCCAGATGGAGTAGTGGATAGAAAGCCAAGCCTCAGACATTTAGCTTCTATGTGACCATGGGCAAGACACTTATTCTTATTGGCCTCAGTTTCCTCATTTGTAAAATGAGCTGGAAAAGGAAATGATAAATCATTCTAGTACCTTTGCCAAGAATATCTCAAAATGGGGTCACAAAGAGGCAAAGACTAAGCAACAAACAAAAATGTCATTTTTGTATTTATAATTTCAAATTTTTATAAAGTGCCTGCCATATAATAAGTGTTTAATAAATGATTTTCATCCATTCATGTTTCATTTTGTCAAAGTTGCTATCTCCTAGTTATTCTTCAGTGTTGGTGATACAATTGAAAAGGACAATTTTATTATTAGAATTTGGACAATTTTATTATTAGAAAGGGGAAAAAATAAGCTGTGAGAAACACTGAGAATGCAGCCAACAACAAAAAAAAAAGATACAGAATAAAGATAGCCCAAGTGTCCTATTTCCCAGCACCTAATTTGCATGTGACTCATATAAGGTCCTTGAGATTGATAGTTGGGAAAAACAAATACCTAGAATTGTTTGATACCTATCAGACAAATTTTCATTGCCTTATTGTCGCTTGGCTGACAGAAATGTGATTTTGATTTCTCACTATGAGTTAGAAACTAGTCTTATCACCTGAGACTGCTTTGAGTCAGTGTAACTGATCCAGACCATACCTCTAAGTGCCTCAGAACAGAATTCAGATATGACCTGAGAAGGCTCATAAGATCAGGGATCAGGGGATACTGATTGGGCCTGGTAACAGACCTCATTGACATCTGCTACTTGAAAGAAAGCCAACTTTGTGTTTGTTTTCCCTATTCTAACAATCTGCCACTTGATAGTGGAAACCTCTCAGTGTCTAACTATAAGGGTCAACCAAGAAACCTTAAGTAAACCTTAGTGTAGGATTTCTACTTTTTGCTAAAAGAACTGAATGCTTCTTCAGCAATCTATAAGAGTCATCAAAACAGAGAAATTCATCACCTAGTTTTTATTAAGTGCCTACTATGTACCAAGTGATCCTACCTAATGTGAAAGTCCAAGGTCCAGAGAAACTACCAAGCTTATTAACAGATTGTGGTACAGACTGTTCCTGAGGGAAATGACATCAAATGAGTAGTCCCAGGCACATGTACCTCTTTGCAATGTTTTTCTAAAATATGTCCATTTGCCCCATAAGCACTGTGAATTTCTGAGAGTGTTTGTGGGTAAAATGTTATTTTATTATTCCTTCATTGCCTTCTGCTTAGTAAATATTTCTGTTTAAAATCAAATCATCTTGGATGAATTTAAGGAGTTTCCTAGAGCATAGCAAAGTCAAGAGACTGCCAGTGGCTATGTAGCTAATATATGTGAAAGGTCAGATAATAATTATAACAATAATTAATAATAATAATAATTTACATAAACATTAAGGTTTGAAAAACATTTTACTTGTATTATCTCATTTGAGTATCACAAGAATTCTATGAGGAAAGTTCTACTATTATCCCCATTTTACAGATGAGGAAACTGAAGCTAAGATGTTGAATGACTTGGCACAGGTCACCAAACTGATAAATATCTAAAAGAAGGTTTTGAATGTATATCTTCCTAACTCCTTTTCAGGTATTCTAGCTACCATAACAACTAGCTCTCTCTCTACTAAAATTTCTCTAATCATTTGAAGTTAAAATATGAATTTAAAACAGAGAGAATTATGCTGAGTATATTACAAAATAATAACTGTACTCAATACTAATGGGGAGTGGGAGGGGTAGAGAAGACTTCCTTTCCTTATATACATGCTCTGGTAAGCAAAAAATTCATAAAATCCATAACCTGCCTGAAGGCAATAATAAAATAAAATAAAAATACCAGTAGGACCTCATTATAGCCATTCCAACCATTCAAGCCTGATTTCATGGAATGAAAATGCAACATTATAGACTCACCAGGACAATTGAAAATGCTGCTCTTTTTAATTTCACTTAATGCTGTTCTATTTCAAAAATTAGACTTACTGATTGATTCATCATGCTGATTGGCACAATTTGTCATGGAAATGCATTGTCTCTCTCTACACAAAATTGTCCAAAACTCTATAGCCTTGATAAGAAATGTATTATGCAGTCTTGGGTAAGGTCTAAAATAACAAAGGAAAACTGGCTCTTTAGTCCCCTAAATCTTTTTTAGTGCTGAATATTGGATGTATCTGCAATGTTTCTAGATATCAACAACATAACTGTCACATTTATTGGGTAGACTTATCTGTTTTATTATATTTGAAATGGATTTCTAGAGAAATTACACCATTTTGACATATTGCGATTTTTTCCTGACCTGTCTACAGATCTGGTACATGGGAATAAGACCTGGCTAGCATCGAAAAGTAAGTCATCTTTATCCATGCTGACTAAGAAAATAAGCCAAAAAGAAAAAATCACCAGAGCCCAGAAATATATCTTCAAATAAAGTTATTAGATAAAATTCTCTCAATGGCTGACAAAACCTTATATACATTCAATTACCATTTATGAGTAAGCAGTAAGTTTTTCTCCAGAGATTTTGCATCCTGTTCATGGTAAACAAATGATTACACATTTGTCCCTAATTCCAAATGAAATCTGTCAAGTTTCTAAGGAATCAGTAGTATCATTTCTCTAGATCTCAACCTATATTTTTTCTGATTCTCTGACAACTAAATTAATTAAAGAGGGTGAGAGAAATGATTATTAATAGTCAATAATTTGGGGAGATCCAGAGACCTCCTCCCACCTCAACCTCCCTTTTTCCAAAGCCTTAATTCTCTAAAGGTTAAACCTTCTCTTCAATTTTGATCAAACTCCACCCAACCTTACAAGAAATCTTATCCAAGTTGTTCTGTCTACTGTGTTCTCTACTTTGGGTGGAGGTGTATCTTTTGTCTAGATTCCCCAAAGTTAGAGGTGGTCTGAGATAGTTTCTTTGCCCAAAAGTGATGGGATAATCCATCATTGGAATGAGCCCATTGTTCACTATAATATTCATTTGTTCTTTAACTGACCAATTCAAGTTGATTGCTACCTTAAGGAATACCCCTTTTTCCATGGCCCATGGTCATGATTAGTCTTTGGCACTCCACAGTGCTATTGACCTCTTTTATTAATAAAATGCTAGTATTGATAATAAAATGATTAATTATCCAGAAATTACATCTCTTGAACTTTTTAAATGTCACAAGGTCAGTATGATTGTTCCATTTATAGATGAGGAGGTCAAAGTTCAGAAAAATTAGTTGCCTTATATCACAGATGAGGAGAGACCTTAAATGTCATATAGTCCAAACTCTTCCTTTTATAAAAGTGAGCCATAGATTTGCCAAATGTGGCTGAAATGGTAAAAATTTTAATTCAAGCTCTTCTGACCCCAGATCATCCAACAGTATTTCCACAACAGCATGTTACCATTCATAAGAAATTCTGTTTTCTAACTATCACACTTTTTTTTTCTTATTTACTGATGAGAAAACTGAGGTTAAGATGCTGAATGACTTGACAAGCAACAAAAAAATGCTAAATATCTGAAGAAAGTATGACATTTTTGATTCCAATATAAATGTGTGTATTGGTGTCACCTTGAGACATGTGAAATTAAGTTCAATAAGATTGAAATGTTTTCATTAAATTGAATTTACTCTCATACTTGGAAAGGGGATTAGCTTGTCTTGCTTCAGGCATAAAACTGAATTGAAAAGGATAGACCATGTTAATTAAATATGATGTATATAATCCTACAGGTAATAAATGGAAGGGCAGGAAGGTAGTTCAGTGGGTAGGGATCAGGAAGATTCATCTTCCTGAGTTCAAATCTGACCTCAGATACTTACTAAACTATGTGACTTCAGGCAAGTCACTTAACCCTCTTTGTCTTAGTTTCTTCTGTAAAATGAACAGGAATAAATAGCAAATCACTCCAATATCTTTGCCAAGAAAGCCCCAAAAAAGGCCACGAAGAGTCAGACACAAACTACAACTGATTGAACTACAGTAAATGGAAGCTTCAAGACTAGAACTCTGATGTTATAGCTAAAAGTTCAATTTCCATTCCATCAAACCAGAATGCCCTAGAGCTTCCATTATCATTAATCTCACATAAGCCTAATATTCTATCTGTAATAAATTTTAAAAAATTGTCACTAATAATGACTTCTTTGATTTTAGATTTGGGCTTTTTAAATGATTTAGATGCTTTAAAGTTCAAGAAAATTTGAGCCATTTCTTCTTTTTTTCCTTAATGAATCTCCTTGTACCAAGCAGAAAAAGCACACGATCATTTCCTTAACTTTAGGGTTGCCTCAAAGTGCTAACGGCATTTTACTTGAGGCTTTGTTATTGGTGACTTCACACTGCACTGAAAAGTCAATGAAAGAATTATCACATCACTACCATGGACTTTTATAAATGAGTTTTTTATCTAGGAACATCCATCAACTATAAGTCACTTACCATGTTATTGCCTATCCTACCCTTTACCTCAATGGCCTTTCTCCTTACTTACAAACAAAATATACGGTTTCATTCTTCCACATCTCAAATCATAGTTAAATAAAAGCATCAGATACACCTACATAGAATTCAATATTCCATTTGTTTCTCTGACTCGTCTCAAGGGAAAAGACCATCCTCTTAAGCACTCTAACCTAAGTTTTGATACTCCTTGTTCAGTCTTCCAACACACTATAAGCATTAGAGAAGTTTAAATGCTCAACAGAATGCAACACATATGCTAAATATATCTTCAGTCTATGCTACATTAAATTAAAAAAAAAAAAAAGAGGATCATCAATTTCAGGTGTAGCCTTTATCTATCATAGTTCCTTCCTTGTCCTAGCCAAGACTAGATCTCACATCTCCTGATATCCCATCCATTGTTCTTCTTCCTTCATGATTCCTTAGCCATTTTCCCCCTCAGCTTGGCAAAATCTTTCCAAGTTCTACATTCCAAATAAACACTTCCAAAACATTTATTTCTTGTCTTATTGTCTTATTTTTGTCTTATTGTCTTATTTTTTGTGACAAATTTCCAAAATAATTGACATTTTCCAATAGATGGATGTGTTGGAGACTGCTTGAGACCACTGTTAAGTATGAAATCAGGTTCCACAAGGCCAAAATACCTTTTTATCTTTAAATTGTATCTACAGTGGGGCTTGTTTCACACTTTAAAAGAAGCTTGGTTTTGTATTGCTTTGGGCATCAAATAGGAAAAGGGTAAAGTATGTTAATTAAATCTAATGTATAAAACCACTCTGGTTTACAAGCTATTTTAGGCAGCACAGTCAGTATTTTTTGCTGTCCAAGCTGTTCCTAATCCTATTCAGTGTAATCCTAAGATAGGGCCTAAGCGGGACAATTAGTGCCAAGAGACAAAAATATGTGACTGGACCAGATAATAGAAAGGCCAAAGAAGAATTCTCTCCCCCCAAAAAAAAAATAAAAATAAAGCCCAGAATTTCCTTATTTAAAATACAATGGAAATGTTCCCCCATCTTTTTAATGTTCCCTGTATCGTTTCCAAATCTACTATATCTATTCATTTTGATGCCTACCCACATTTATAAAAATGAATTGACGTTGGGCCACATTGGTGAAGGTTAAATGAATAGATGAGGAGTTGCACAGCTGTTTACGGTTTTGGTTTATAGCTCTGGGACATCCCATTCTGGAGTCATTCCGTTCCAGTTCATTTTAACAGTAATTAGAAGTACCCCCATAACGAGGTGCTTGCTGTTGAAAACAACTTCATTAGTTTGGGTGATTTTATTGGTTTCCTTTAGGGTGAGGAAGTGGTACTAATAGTTGTAATTTAATAGGGAAATCACTGAAGCAAGGAAGATTCCACAGCATCTTAAATGAGGCATTAGACAGAAGTTTCCGTTCCAAATAATGAAATATCAGAGAACAGCAGCTACCTAAGAAATTCTCATATGAACACATACAAGTTGGCAGAAACAAACCATTTTGGTTAAATGCCTTAAATATTGCTTATATAAAGCTATTAGGAATCCTTACAGAAAAAATACAAGTTGAATTAGCATAAATTAAAAATAAATTTGGCCATATTAGGCAATGTTCCCAGCACAGTCTAAAAAGAGGTAAAATAAACAAATTCGACCTTTGGCATTCAATTTCTCTTTAAGTGACTAAAGGCTGATTCATTTTTTCTGCTCCTCCTATTCACTGTATCATTTTGTGGTTTTCATTCTACCCCCTTCTTCCTTTACTCTTGTAAACATCCATTTACCAAGGAGAAGCAAATATCTTATCCCAGGAAAAATTCTATAGAATCATCTAATCCAATTTCCTCATTTTACAGGTGGAATCTGGAACTAGAATCAAGTCTTCTAATTTCCACTCCAACACTATAAACTGCTACATCAAGTTTTCATCAATATTTTTTTATGTTTCTAACTTTAAAAAGTAGATTGTATTCCCCTATGATCCTTTGCTCCTAGCATCAATACAGTTATTATCATTTTAGAGATAACAAAACCAAGAGATAGAAAAGTCTTTAGAAATTTCACTACAACTTGAGAAATTCCCTATTTCACTTCCTCAACTTCATGGGAAAAGATAGAATAAATTTCAGAATTGCTTCCCCAAGGGCAAACTGGAAAAAAAAATTAGTCAGTATCTAGGAATAGGGAAGAGCTTGATTGTGATCTGTCTACCATGGTCATCTCCCTTTCAATGCATTGTGTTCATGTCTAGCCATCACATACTAGAAAAGATATTGATGAATTGCATCTAGAAAAGGGAGAGACTAGGATGCTAAAAGGGATTCCAGTTTAGGACATGCAAGAATTGGAGACAGAGATTGGAGGGACCTACCCTACATAAGAGAAGACTTAGAAAAAGCATGATGATATTCTAATTTATGAATTGCATTATTGCCTTGAGGAAATAGATTAAAGCATGAAAAGTTAATAAAAGAGGTTTTGATAAATCCTCTGACTTCAAAGCAAGTGATGTTTCCTCTTTACACATTATATTAAAGCTAGGAGCAATGAGAAGAACTTCTAAAGAAAAAAACAACAACAAATAATTTATTACAAAGTTAAATGCATTACTTTGGGTGGTATTGTGTCTTTACCTGAGAGTTCCTCAAGCAAAAATTGGTTTAGCATATATCAGATTATAGAGAATAGTTTAAGTTGTGATATGAGTTAAAATAGTTGATCATTTAAGTGTCCTCCAGCATTGAAATTCTCAGATCCTATGATTATGCAACCCTGAAATGTTCTCATTTACCATAAAGGATGGAAAAAATAATGAAATAAGAAATGCAAAAATGAACCCCCAAATTCTAATTAAAATCATCTATCCTACTAGTGTAAAGAGGACAGTACTGGTGCACTGACAGTAAGACATAATGAATTAAATGGTTTCCAATAGTACCAATGGGTTTACACAAACCCAACGACCTGGTGACTACCAGCATTCTCTGAGACAGCTGGTGAAGATTAAGAATACAGTATTCTGATAAGGAACTTCAGAAGCAAGAGAATCAACCCTTCTAGCAAAGAACTACACAAGCACCAGGGACAGAGACAAAAATATAAAGCTAGACAGTGTCTGCCCTCAAGAAACTTGCTAATGCAAAGTTATATGTGGTATAACCATAGTAAAAAAAAAAAAAAAACATAGCATGGAGTTGCATAATTTAAGACTGGAAAGACCTCAGTAGCCATCTATTATAAACTATATATGAAAAGAAATCTCACTATATTAGAGACAAGTAAGTCATCCAACTGCCAAAAATCTACAATTAAGAAAATCACATCATTTCTTAAGGTTAATCACTCCATTTTTGAACGGCTCTAATTTTTAGGAGGGCAGTTAGGTGTCATCCCTATAATCAGACATTTACTGGATGTGGGCAAGTCACAACACTGATTGCCTCAGTGTCATCTTCTGTAAAAAAGAGCTGGAGAAGGATATGACAAATCATTTCATTCTTTACCAAGAAAACTCCAAATAGGTCACTGAGGATCAGACAAGACTGAAACAATTCAACAAAAATATTTAGGAAATTGTTTTTTTTCTTGACATCAAGTCTATTTTTCTTTGCATTTTCTATCCATTGTTCTTGCTTCTGCCCTCTGGTACCTCATCCCTCCTCCACATATCAGCCTTTCAGGTAATTGAAGATAGTTACCATATTCCATCCAATCTTTTCTTCTCAAGGCTAACCATGCCCAGTTCATTCAACCAAACTTCAAACAATAAGAACTCAAAGACCATCACCATTACCATTTCTCTTTTCTGGATAATCTCTAGTTTATGTCCTTAATCCATGGGATGGTTGAAGATAGTACGTCAAGTGAGGTCTGATAAAGGTAGAGTACCTTGGGAACATCACCTGCCCATTCCCAAAAGCTCTGCCCTCTTCCTCTTCCCTCAGCATATTGAATTGGCAGTACATTAAAACTCTCAGATAGTTCTCAGAACAACTGATATCTAACTGCACCTCCTCCATCATATATTTGTGAAGTTGATTTTTTGAAACCTAGTATAAGACCTTATGTTTCATCTACTGAAATTCATCTCAAAAGATTCAGTCAAATGATCTAATGCCTACGAAGATCTTTATGGATCCTACCTGCCATTTAGCATGTTGTTCACTTCTAGATTATTTCATCTGCAAATCTGATGAGAGATTAATGTAAAAATCTATATGCAAGTCACTGATTAAAAATAGAAAAAAAGTAAAACAGCTTAAGTTCAAGTATAATTACCCAGAGTACTTCAATGGAAATCTGCACTCTTGATATCAAACCATTAACAATGACTTTTTAAGTTTTTCAATTCAGCCATGCCAAGAGCTCTAAATACATTTGATATGTTATTGTCTATTCCATGATTTTCCATCTACTCTCCAAAAAACCTGAGATATGACAGTTTGCAAATAGCTTTTCTAAAATTTAGTTAAAAATCCACAGCTTTCTCTTTATCTACTATTTTAGTAACCCTATTTATTTTTTTAAGTAAGTTCTTGAGGAAACCAAGAAATCTTGCCAGATGATCACCAAGAATATCTGGAATGATTCATTCTCAAGTTTTATGAGGAATATTGTCAAATTCAACTATCCATTGTTCACAGACTCTATTCTCTTTCCTTTTTGAAAATTCAAAGCAAATTTTCCCTTCTTCAATCTTGTAGCATCTCTCTTTTTGACTTGAACTTTCTAATTTCACTCGGTGCTTCAGCAATAGCATCTGCCAGTTCTGTATTAGAGAATCTAGTTCATCTAGTCCAGATGATTTGACCTCATAAAAAAAGTTAAGTGCCTTCTTAGCCATCTCCTAACTTACCTTGAATATCACCTCCCTTTGTCATGTTTTTTGTTCTGTCACTTCCATTATGAAGGTCTAGCATAAGAATTTGAACAGTTAGTAGTTAATTATTTTATCCAAATATCTCATGCTTACAGAAATAAAATAAGCCATTTAATGAAGCAAGATATAGAAGCAGAATTCAAATTCATGCCTCCACATGGAAATATTTATATATCTAGACCCCACCATCCAGATTCCATATCCAGTTCTCTTTCTATAACAAAAATAAAAGCAAAGTGATCCATACAAGTGGGTAATTCCTTCCTAGGTAAAATTTCTTGGAGAAGGTGCTTCTAAAAAATCAGTAGGACTTCCACAGGTAGATGGTTGAGGAAGGGAGGAGGTAGACTAGGAAACAGCATGAGTGAAGATTCAGAATGTAAAAAAGTATAGAGCATGCTTCAGGATATTGAGTAGTCTAATAGAATTACATCATAAAGTTTGGGAAAAGCATCAAAAAAATCTATTAAAAAGAAGTCAATATAAGATTCAGAAGGACCTTGAGTGCCAGGTAAAGTAATTGAAACATCATTCAGCAGCCAATAAGGAGCCATTGAAGAGTTTTGAGCTGAATCTATGCCTAGGACAAATAAATTTGAAAGCAATTAGAAAGATGGATTAGAAACTGGCAAAGAACAAATCAGGAAAACCTCTTAGGACTTCATTAAATTACTTCAGCTTAAATCATAATGAAAACAGTTCTAGGAAGGTATAGTCAGTAGAACTTGGTAACTGACTGAATGCAAGTTACCAAGGACAGACAATGAAGGACAGTTAGGAGGGAAAAAAAGAATGGTACAGGGAAAGATTCCATCATGTTATGGAGGAAAGTGTTGGATTTCCAAGCACATAACCTAAATTTGAATCCTTAAACTATCATTGGCAAACTGGATGATCTTAAATAAATCTCTTAACCTCTCTGAGTCTCAGTTTCTATAAGTATAAAATAAGTTAGGACTCAATGCTTGTCCTTCATTTATGAAGACCAAAACATCAGGGAAATGATGCCATAACAAGCATGTGAATTGAATTTGAGTGAGGAGAATGCTGTGCTAAGTCAACAGCCTCACTTTCTCCTCCAGAGTCATCTGGGTACAGTGGGCAGATGATTCCGGACAACTGCAAATGGTCCTGGATACAAGGCAATCAGGATTAAGTTACTTGCCCAAGGTCACACAGCTAGTAAGTAGCAAGAGTCTGAGGCCAGATTTGAACTCCCGTCCTCCTGAATGCAAGGCCAGTGCTCTATCCACTGAGCAATTTAGCCACTACAGTCTCTCCAAGATCCCAAAAGGACCAAAACTGCATTTTCCTAAAAGTCCAACAATATTACAACCAATCTCCATTAAAATGCTCACACTGGTGACTAGCTTAATAAAGGAATTTTAGTCATGGTCTTGAGAAGTCAGGTCAAAGCATAAAAGATAAAACTTTGACTTAATGCAAAGATAAAGGCAGAATGATGATGAAATGAATTTTGCTAATTAAAGATTCTAAAGGTAGTTTTTTTATTTTAACTTTCTGGGAATAGTAGAGCCAGGAAGGGTGAAATCTGAGAATGTTATCTTTGATCCTCACCCAAACAGAGAAGACAAAAAGAACTGTGCCTGTCTCCTCTCAGCAGTTCCTTCAGCTCTGGCAAAGAAAAAAAGTAATTGAATAATACATATCCAACATGAGAAGGGGAAGCTAGTTTCTGATATTTAAACCTACAATAGCAAGAGCTAACAAGTTAGCCACAAACATATAATGATCATACATCAAAGGAGGAAAAAATAATATCCAGACAAATAGAGCATATTTATTTCATAAATAGGAGAAAGATACTAGACCTCTAAACTGTTGCTCAAACATTACTGTTGTCCTTTCTATAGACCCACTTGAATCTATTTTTGTTCACTTACTGAAGCCTTATTTTACAAGGAAGTGATTTCCTTAATATTTATACTTTTTCTTTCTTTGCTTTTTCATATTCTAATTCCCTGTGTTGATTATTTTTAATTTTTATTTTATTCCTATATTTTGATTTAATTTCACCTCATTTTCAAATATCTCTATCTACTCTCTTATCCAAAGAGTTATCTCTTATAACAAAAAAATAAACAAGAAAGGGGAAAAATCAGTTCAGAAAACCTAAAAATATTAACCAAATATGATTAATGTACATGTGAAATATTTTATACAAATAGATCTCAATCTCTCAGGGGGGGAAAGTGAGGAAGGCTTATTTTTCTCATCTTATCAGGATAATTAGACAAAGTTTAGCTTCCTTTTTTCTTCATTTGGTTCTTTCTATTTACTCTCCAGTAGTTATTGTGTCTTTTGCTTTCCTTTATCTACTTGCCTTGCTATACATTAGTTTATGTCTTCCCAAGTTTCCCTGAATTGTTCTCATTATTCTTTTCTTACAAAACAGCAATATTCCATCATATTCATGTGGTAAAATTCATTTAGGTATTCTCCTATGGTGGCTTAAATTCTAGTTCTTTGCTATCACATACAAAAAAGCATTGCTATAAATATATTAATGTATAATTTTTTTTCTGTCTTTGGCCTCCTTTTGGTATATGCCTACAACTGGTATTACTGAGTAAAAGGATACAGACATTTGAGTAAAATAAGTTAATTACTTCATTAAATAATCTTTTTTGATTCTTCTGTTGCTGTTAATTATCCTCCCTTTTATTCTGCAAGTCAGTGGGGTTAGGTGACCTGCCCAAGGTCACACAGCTAGGCAATTATCAAGTGTCTGAGGCCAGACTTGAACTTAGGTCCTCCTGACTCCGGGCTGGTGCTCTATCCACTGTACCACTTAGCTGCCCTATCTTCCTTTTTTTTTTAAATACTCCTTCTACAGGTGTTACAAAACTCCAATCTTGTGGCACTCTTCAGTACAATATCTGAAACTCTACACTAGAATTCCTAAGAATCTGAACCAACTCCATGGTCAAGGCTATTATAAATACATGAAACAGAGTTATGAATAGAACTTTAAGTTCATTTCTATAAGAAACTCTCTAATAATGCAGCTTGGCACCATCCCTTCAGTTTAGAGTCTGAGAGATTTCCCCAGAATCCTGAAAGATTAAGTGACTACAATACAGTCAATATGGGGAAGGGAGAAAAGCAGCAGTGGGGAAAAGAAGGAAGACTTCTTTGAGAGTTAAATCCTGATAAACCCTCGTCTCTCTTATTTACCCAGTTCTCTTCCATTTTTGTCTCCAACTGAATAATTCATTATCATCTCAAGGCAAGTATAAAAAAAAGCAAATTTATTAATAACAAATTTCACATTCTATATAACTTCATAGTCTCTGTAGAAGATAGTTCACTATTCTTTCAAGGAAATGTTCCAGGATTCATTTTCTATAATTCACTGTACTTAAATCTCAACAAATAATTCATTACCACAATTTGTTACTTCTTTCCTCTCAAGTTTTCCTAGATTCTTAGAAGCAGCTAGGTGTTGCTTTGAACTTAGAATCAGAAAGATCTGAGTCCAAACCTAGGTTAAAAAATTATGAAAAAATAAAAATAAAAAAATAAAGATTGGGGCGGCTAGGTGGCGCAGTGGATAAAGCACCAGCCCTGGAGTCAGGAGTACCTGGGTTCAAATCCGGTCTCAGACACTTAATAATTACGTAGCTGTGTGACCTTGGGCAAACCACTTAACCCCATTTGCCTTGCAAAAAAAAAAGCTAAGGTGTAGGAAAGTTCTCAGTAATTTTTAAAAGGATAAAGAGATCCTGTGAGCTCAATCAAAGTTTGAAAACAGCTGGTCTAGAACAATTAATTGACATGAGTTGCTGAGCTACAATAGTAGAAAGTTCCACAATGAGATTTCTCTATGCTAAAGAAATTATAGGTCCAGACAAGATTCTACCCAAGCAATTTTTCATATCTTTGTACTTTTCCATTATCAGAAAATAATAACATTAAATGACTTATGCAAAGTCTCCAGTCAGAATTATCTTGCCCTTCTGAAATACTCAAAAGTGATATTTTTCTATGAAATTTCTTTGATTTGGTGAAATAAGCATGAATTTGGGGGGAACAATGGATCTTGTGATATACCATATTAAGTACCTCAATAAAGATATTTTCTTTCAATGAAGGATGTACTATTTATTGTACATACTAATAACATTGCTTACTCTATATCCATGCCCAATGTGGTAATATAGTTTCCTATATATTTCTGTAATTTAATTGAGCTCTGTTTGTTTTGAGGTTTTTTATTTTGCAAGACAATAGGGTCACACAGGTGATTATTAAGTGTCTGGGATCACATTTGAACTCAGGTCCTCCTGACTCCAGGGCTGGTACTCTATCCACCATGCCACCTAGCTGCTGCCCAAGTTCTTGAACTCTTAAGAATTCATTTGTTATTTTTTTAACCATATTGCATTGCAGCTCCAGAACATCTAAATCATATCAAACTCTTTCCTCATAGGAAAGACAAGAAGCAATCACAGCATCTAATCTGAAAACTTCAGAAGAATTACCATCACTAGTGTAAAACTTTTTTATGTTACCATAAAAGAAAGAGAAGTCAATTAGGTCTGGAACTTCATTAATGAACTCCACAAATCATGTTTATGGCAAACCTCATATTTAGGTTGATACTAAGATGTGCTATTTGGATAGGCAAGTTTTGACAACACTCATATTATGGTGTTTCAGATACTGTTGGGTAATTAATTTTTACTTGTACTTTGATGAATTCAAGCAAAGCTCCCCAATCCGTCTGGCCAATTACCAACTCTTTAGGGTGAGCCAGCCTCTGCAGCAAGCTTGGTTTATGTCACTGATTTGATCAAAGCTTTAATGAAATTGCTGCATGGCAGAAGTTACTGGACTATTAAAGAGAGAGCTACAAAAATAAATGAGTGCCTAAGTCTGAATCTCAAAAAAAAAAGAAACATAGTAAGCCTTCTGGTTCTCTTTGATTGTCTATTAATTTCTCCTGATCGAGCCCCATGTGGCATTGTTCTGACAAATTTCACTGGTGTGTTTTCATTCCTGTAAATTAGTAAAGCAAAGTCTTGCATGAGATTTCCCTAATGGGACTTTGCATCCCACTGTTCCTTATTATTATTTTAAGGGGAGAAGGTGTTTTGTCATTCTCATGAGGACTGCTTGGGCTAGCTGGGGTTCTTTTATGGATATCACTGTATATGGCTCAATAGGAGTCAGGAAGAACTCACACTGTGTTGCAGTTCCACAAGTACTCATCCACCACTAAGTTTTTGGATTAGGGTATTGTAAAAATCACAAAGAAATCCAAATGGAAGCGTGGATATAGATTTTTAGCAAGCAATGTAACTTTCTCTTCCTATCTGAGCCGAAACATTACCAACCTGGGTACCATATGACTTGAAATATGGACTTCTTACAACCCATTTGGGAAGGTTGTCTCAGTAATTTCCAATCCTATTCTTTCTGGAGAACTACAGTGACTACCCAAATAGGAATGCAGAATGCTTAATGAAATTAGAGCTATTGATTTCAAAAGCATTCATTGATCTCTGATAGCTTTGTCCTTTAAAAAAAAGTTGCAGAGGGTGAAACTAATTCCTGCTGACCCCCTTTATCTTTTTTTTCAAGGCAATGGGGTTTAGTGACTTGTCTAAGATCACACAGCTAGGTGTATGATAATTATTGTGTCTGAGGTCGTATCTGAACTCAGGTCCTCCTGACTCCAGGGCCTGTGCTATATCCACTGCACCACCTAGCTGCCCCTTCCTGACCCCTGCTGACCTCTGTTAAAAGGACACTGAGGCATGTGCTGATCATGGCAAGCTGTCAATCAGTGTATCTGCTACTCTTGGTTGGATCTAATTTTACTCTGCTTTCTTGATCTCTTTCTTTCATACCAATAGTTCAATTTCTGCTGGTTTCTACTCCCGTTTCACAATTCTAATTTAGAAGAACCAGCCAACAGACCTTGATTCAAAGGACCTGTTGTATCTTCTATCATAGTCCTTTCCTGAGACACTGACTTTTGACTCTCACCTTCATTCTGCTAATAGCTTGAATAACTCCACTCCTCATACCTGAAATCTAGTTCCCTTCCCCAGATAAATGACTAGTTGTTAAACTATGCCTACCAAATGCCAACAGTCTGGCCATGATACAAATGTTTGAATTTCAACCTCATATTTTTGACTTGTCATTAAAGTCTTGGCACAGACATAGCTACAGGGACCACTTACATTTCTATCATCACAGAACAGCTTGCCACAAACAAGCAAAGAGTTAGGATTGGAGGGTGATAGATTTAGTGCTGGAAGGAACCTTAGAGGTTTTTTTGACCTGGCCTATTAGCTCATGCTCTGAATGTTAAAAGTTCAGTGGTAATACATGATGATGTATAGGTAAGGCTTAAATTGAGGCAATATTTCCATATGTCTCCAGTTTACTCTGAACTTTTGTTCAACATAAAATTTATATATGAGTCACAGTTTAGCATAGCAGAAACAGAACAAATCTCAAAACCAGAAAAACCTCAGTTGCAGGGCTGCCTCTGTTATTTACTTACTATATAAACCTGGGCAAATTCCTTTATTTCTCAGAGTCATTAACAACTCCTTAAGACTATAAACTGCAAGGAAGATGCTGACCTGAATTGGTAGAGGGAGTTTCCTCACTCAGTACTTTCTGCTACTAATAAAATCACAGGTTAACTCCCTATTTCTATTCTATGAAAAATGCCACAGCTGGAGGAAAAAACATACATTTAATTTCCTTTTCATAAATGAGAATTTTAACTTAATAATATTATCATAATACCTGAGAGGTAGAAGTGACATCAGAGGACATATATTCTAAGTCATACTTGAACAAGAATCCCATCTACATGTCCATCAAGCCTTGGCTTAAAAACTACCCTAATTGAAGAAAAACCAGTACCTCCTTAGGCAGCCCTCTGAATTTTTGGACACATATAATTTCTAAGACATGCTTCTTTAGATGGAATCTTTTACCTTACCCTCTGCTAAATCCACTCACTATTCCCCATTTTGAGGGTCAGTCATTTTTCTACATGAAAACCTTTCAAATACTTGAACAAGACTATCATGTTCCTATTTTTCTTTCCTTATTCAAGACAAGTATCCTAAGTTTCTTCAACCAATCCTCATATGTAATGAATTCCAGTTCCCCCTGAATGTATTACACAACATGTCAATGTGCTATCTAACATCAGAATGGAAGAATTTGCTCAAAATATGATCTACCAAGGTAAAGTACCAAAGGTACATATAATCTTCTTTATTCTGTAAACAATGCCTCTTTAAAGGATTCTAAGATCCCAGCAACTCCTGTGTCAGATTATTAACTCCTATTGAGCAAGAAGTTCACTTAAAATGCTGAGACTTCTTCCACATGAACTATTGTCTATTATCTATTCACTGGATTTTTTGAACCCCAAGTGTAAACTTTTACATTTATCCACATTAAATTGAGTCTTATTGGATTATGTTCATCATTATAGGCTACAGATCCTGGCTCCTTTGCCTAAAACATTACCTGCCTTTCCAGGTTTTGTGGCATGCAAAAATTAGATTGGCATGCTTCATACAGCTCATCTTGCCATCTTCCTGCTGCCTCTGCCCCACTTCTCTCCAATTCCACCAGGCTAGCCCCCTTAACAGTGGACCTCCACACCAAATCTCCAGAATTCATATTCCTGTTCCTTGAGGTATGTAGTTGACCCATCTTGAGAACTTCATCCAGGGTTCTAGTCACCTTGTTTAATGACCGAATAAATACAAAATTGTCTGGCCCAAAGCACAGACCATGCTTAAGTTTCCCAATCCATGCAGCAGTCCAGGAGATAATTTTGCCATGTACCTACCATCATATCTTTCCCCCCATCCCCAAACAGAATCTCCCCTCAGCATTCCCCTATGTATGTTACAGTGTAAATTCCATAAGGGCAAGGTTTATTATACTTTTTGTATAAATATGGCTAGCATTCTGGAAATGCATCGTATCCAAAACATGATTGATAAGCTATTTTGCAATTACTAATTTATTCATCTATGCTTTCAACTAAGTCATTGATAAATATATAAAACAGAATAGGGCCAAGATAGGTACCTGTCCTCCATTAGAAACTACTTATAGAGCTTATGATAGCTATATGTCAATCTCCAAAGTTTAGTCTTATTAAATCTACTCTGTTTTAATATAAATCCATTCATTTATTTTGGATCCATCTTTTGTTTGATTTTTAAATACACCTATTTATATTATCACCTGATCCATATTTCCCCATCTTGTGTACAAATAATGAGATGGAATTTTGTCAATTTTTTTTGCTAAAAATCAGTCATGCTATGCCTACAGTTTCTCAAAATCTAGTCTGAGTCATCTGACTCCTACAAGTGAACTTTCACCTTGTCTTTTTGAGCACAAGGACTCAACACCATTTCCTTGCCATCTCTACTTCATGCCCAGTTTGAATCCTTCCCCACCCAATGCATTAGACTAGGAGTGTCAAGAAAGCACAGCTGGAACACATCCAAATTCCCAACATTCACAAGATCCAAATTATATTAAAATGTAATTGGGGCAGCTAGGTGGTACAGTGGATTGAGCACCAGCCCTGGAGTCAGGAGTACCTTAGTTCAAATTTGGCCTCAGACACTTAATAATTACCTGGCTGTGTGGTCTTGTGCAAGCCACTTAACCCTATTGCCTTGCAAAACCTAAAAAAAGGCAATTGAGAAATGTTAAACAAAATAAATAAAAATATAACAAAACAAATATTAATCTATTTGTGTATAAGTCAACATATGACTCATAAAGATCCTTATGTATGGTTTTGTGACCCTTTATTCTATTTGAGTTTGACACCACTGCCTTAAGATAGTTCTGTAATACTAAATTGTAAAGAAGGGGCTGACCTGGATTATTATTGATAGAGAGAGTAGAGGGAGGTTCCTCAGCCAAGAGGATTCATTCTCTCTCTCTCTCTCTCTCTCTCTCTCTCTCTCTCTCTCTCTCTCTCTCTCTCTCTCTCTCTCTCTCTCTCTCTCTCTCTCTCTCTCTCTCTCTCTCTCTCTCTCTCTCTCTCTCTCTCTCTCTTTCTCCTAATTAAAAATGGTTAATCTCATATTAGTTGTTCTTGATGATACCATGAGGCTTTTTGTGATCACTACTTTTTTTCCTAGAATTTTGCCAAGAATTAAAGTAAAGCTAATTAGCTAATTTTCCTATAGTTTCAAGACCCCCTAGTTTCCCTTTATACATTCATTTCCAGTCTGTAGTTCCTCTCCCACTCCCAGGTTATCAAAGATTGACAACAAAGTCAACAATCATCTCTACAATTTCTTTCATGCTTTGTAGTATAGATCCTCTAGGTCTAGTCTTTTTTAGGGGTGGGGGGGTTCATTTAACATCAGTCCTCTATTAGATATTTTTGTTCTTACCTATTCTCAAGATAATTTTCCTTGATGGAAGAATTGAAAGTTTGAAAAAAAAGAGTGAATAGTTCTGCCTGTTCACATTTGATCATTATTATCGTTCCTGCTTTAATCTTCTTACACCAACATACCTTAGAAATGCTCTTTCTGTTGCTCTTAGCATTCATATCTAACTTCAACTTATACGAGACTTAGTGTTACTGAAACTATTTATGCACAATATTCCACTTCAGCTTGCTTCCATCTTCTGAACATGTAGTAACATGGATTTGCTCTGATCTCATTGTCTGAAGGCTGAGTCTGATATATGATTTCTGATTCTCTGCCATTAGCTAGAGCTACTATTTTTCCCTAATCCTCAGTTCAAAGACTAGTACCACCCCCAGTTCAAATTAACAACTGATAGCACATCTTTTTATAAAGGAATATTTACTTCAAAGTTATAAAAAGAACATACAAACTTCTCCTCCCCCCAAAAAATGGGAATGGAGGGGTGCATAAACTTTCTCTATCCTCAACTATACTCCAATCCTACTAAATCCAGGTCATTCAAATAGTTCTCCATACACTCATAGTAATTTCTTTAACAAGTCATCTTTTCTTTCTCATTGAAATCATGTAGGATTGTATCATTTGAATTTCATTCCCAAGAATTTTTCATCTCTCTTGTCCCCCATTGAAACTTAAACCATGGAATTCTCCCTATCTTTTTTTGCAAACTTTATTTAAATGGAATCTCCCAAAATCTAATCTGTGTCAGCCTTTGACTGGCATTTTTTACTTCCCTTTCAATTTCCCCCACTACTACAGCAGCTTCTCTCTCCTTCTTAATAGAAATGAGATCTAGTACAGCCATTCCCCAGTAGCTTCTTTCACCTTTTTAAGGCTTAAATTATAATTAGGGCCAGTAAAGAAATTATCAGCTCCTCTTCTTTTGGCAGAGAGAATTAGCAGATGTCGAGATAAGTCCCCCATCACAACTATATCACGCCTTCTTGCCAGGTTTGTGATCTGTTTCCTGAAGTTCTCATCAATTTCCTCCTTCTGGTTAGTTATCCAGTTATTGCTGTTTTCCATATTTATGGTAACCATATGCCCCCAATTTTTGCAAAAGTCTTGGTTTTAACAAATTAGCTTGATGTCTCCACAACAATGGAAATGTCAATATTTTAATTAATAATAACAAAATGAAGCAAATATGTAAACATTATACAACTATTACAAGTCAAAAATATATGTCACTGAAGATTAAGAAACCTGAAAGATGGAATAAATCAGATTTAAGAGATGAAGGATCACAATTACTCCAGAAAATGTCTGAATGCTATAACTAAAGTGATGTATGTCATAAGGATTCATGGGGCTTACTTATATCCTGCAACTGGTCTGATTTGGACATGATAGCAACAGGTGTCAATTTTTATCACTATAAACCCTATGAATCCCAGAATTCTGAAGCTTATTTTAATATCTATGCAATTGCCCCAGTTTGGGGAACACAAATGAACAAAGAAAACCTTTGTCAGACCATTGTTCTAAAATTACCATGCTCCATCTCTATTTTAATAGTTGAGATAATATCATAAAGACTTTATATAAAACATTAGGTAAATCATATTTTCTAGCTTTGAACCTTGAATGTGTCTCCAAAAGAGGAAGGACTCCAAAAACACAATTTCTTTTTATTAATTAAACTATCATTAACAGAAAAACTGAAAATCAAATTCAGCCTTCTTACTGCTTACAGAAGGTGGTCAGATATATATTTCTTTATTGCAAGGGATTCTGGAAAGGATAACACCTTTAAACATTTCTGGTTCATCATGGGATACCTAAAATTTCACTGTTATGGATTAATCCCTCCAGTTCTTGAGATTTTTCAGGCTTTAGAGATTTCCATGAAGATGTAAGAACTGCTGATAGGACTAACATTTCAGGTAAATCACCTTGAAACTTTCTTAAGTAATTCAACAAAGATTTAAGTTGCCTACTATGTGCCAGATACTGAGTTAGGCCCTGAGAACACAAAGGTTAAAAGAGATGAAACAATCCCTGACCTCTAGGACCTTGGAGTGAATCTCGGATATAATTTAGAAGATTGACTCTTTCTCAAGTTTTTTGAACAATGAAAAGGATCTCCCAGGCTGCAGAGTCTGGCATTGGAAAGGTAAATGAGAGGAAACCGAAGACAAACTTAATTTACTTCATAATTGGACTGAACACTGACCAAATATCATATGATCATTTCTCTGACCTTTGCATTTACTTCTTTTCATATATGACATGCTGCTATGTTCTCTAGGACCCCAGGCATTGCCTATCCTGACAACATATTCTAAGGACCCCTGGACCTTGCCAACTGCCCTGCAGGTCTTTTCAACCACCCTGAAGCTATAAACTCTTCTATATGTTGTCTCCTCCAACTAGAATATGAAGTTCTTAAGATGAGAACTGTCTAGTGCCTCTGCTTATATTCCCAGCATTTAGTATAATATTAGTATAATTAGGTATAATGGTATAATTAGTATAATATTAGGTTATTAGTACTTAAAACAGTACTTTTTTGTTCATTCATTCATTCATTGTAACTTGTTCTCTCTGATTTTCTAGGACCTTAGAAAACTTAAGCTCTTCCTGCATATGAAAAAGATTTGAGTAGAGGTCTATGAACTTAAAAAAAAGCCTTTATAATAATTGCATTTCAGAATGATCGGTTTTCTATAGAGCCCACAGGCTTCACCAGACTGCCACAGAGACCCATGACATAAAAAAACGGTCAATCCTCTGCTTCTGTCCTCTTCTGCCTCTGACCTCTGATATTCAGAAGGCCTAGATTATGCTAATTGCTAACAATAATCCCCCTGGGAACAGCAGGATTTTGTAGAGGCTAAAAAATGACAAATCTATGCACACTTAACTTAGAATTGTTCTTTTCCCACCCACCACCCCTAGGGAGAAAATCATTTGCAAAGCAATAAAACATAAATCCTCTAATAAATCAAAGTTGGCACTAGGGAAAAAAGAAAACATAAAAAAAGTCATTACAGATGATACTACTGTTAAGCAGATTTACCATTCCAGCAGAACTGACACTGCTTATTTCTCTGTGTGTGCATGTGTCCTTTGCTTTTAGAATAGCCGTAGTCTCAGAATGGAGGAGTGCTTTGTGATCCATACAGATTAATGTACCATAAGGGAATTTAGAGGAGGGAAATGCTTTCAGTTAAGATTTTGCAGCTGCCAGAGCCACCCCCACATCACTTAGCTTGTGAATTTTAGCGACAAAGGTATTGCTGTCGTCATGGCCTTGACAGATGCTGTGTTTTCCCAAGTCGGGTGCATTTTGTTGACTTAAGTTCATGGTCATTAAAGTAAGTTCGAGTCATAGGAGTGAAAGCCATGACTCTGAAATCAAAGAGAGGGGGTTGTAGATGGAACAGGAAAGCCTAGCAAGAAAGAAATTAGGGGTGGTTAGGAAGAGAATCTGTAGATCTAGTTAAGATTCGGCTTCTTTAAGATTGCAAAACTTCCTGCCAGATCCTGTGGTTTTGATCCATATATATTTATTTTTCTATGAACAGGTTGTATCTCCTCTCTAACTTCTGTAAATCATAGAATATAAGCTACTGAAGGCAGCCTTTTTCTTTGCTCCCCACCACACCTACCATGGTGTGTGGCAGATGGAACTTGTTGATTAAAAAGCATATTCTAAGAATTGGGACTGTTGTGAACAACACTCCTTATTAACTCTAAAATGTAGTATAAACACAAGCTATCTTGTAATTATTTCTATCATTATATATTATCATCTTTTTTTGCAAAGGAATTCAGTTAGAAACAATCATGAGACAAGTTGAAATCCTGCTATTAGTCCTCTGTAGTTAATGTTCTATGGACTATTAGACAGAAGAAAAAATAATACTTTAGTAGTTGAGTAAAAGAATTGGATGTAAGCTCATTCTTTGCTCACTGGAAGCATCCATGGTACAGCCTCATAGCAGACAGGACAAGAGGAAGAAGAGGCTCCTTATCATATTCCTATGAGCCCTTCTGCCAGATCATTACCTTTTTCAAGTTTTGCATTCCATATAGCATGGAGGAGGTGTTAAATATTTACTATGCACTATCTATAAAAAAAATGTGATCCTAAAAGTTTATGAATCAATGCCATAGACAGTCAATTGTGGGGAATAGACCAGTCCATGATAAAGGTCTAATTTCAGCATAGGCATGTAAGGACAGGAATGATATTTTTAAAATCATATTGGACTTTGATTTTTTTTATCTGTAAGCTCATGGAATATAAAAGGTCTTCTCATACATAATTCTATCGTCATTTTTTTAGATATTCAGTAGATTCTAATTTTTTTTGCAGCCTATAATAAAGAGATGCTTAGTTTCTACTAAAGCACTAAATTTGTGCTTCATAAGCACAAACCTTCTCTAATTCTGGTTGCATGGTCTAGTCATGAAATGCCATCATACACTCATTTGCTTCCATAAACAAATCCACATGGCTTACCACTTTAACTAATTGCCATATTGTTGGCTGAGTTCATGTGAATATACTCAATAGAAAGTCTTTTGATTTCATTCTTTGAACTTACCCATTTCATTAGTTCCATATGAAGATACATTGCCACCTTTTAACATTTAATGAATCCATTGGCATGTACCTACCATCACACTTTTCTCTGAAGTGATATCTACTATTAGAATGAAGTATTTCTTTTGTTTGGTCTATTTGTTATATGCTCCATGGTACTTTTCCTATTTTTTTCCTATAGGAGCATTAATTTTTCTATTGCTTCTTTATGGTGATGAATTTTGTGTTTATTTTAATATTTTGTGGGGAGGGTTAGAAAATCTTCCAAATCTCTTCTAGGCTATTTCAGTGTACATTAAGGCCAATACTGAATAGAAGTTAATTACTTTAAACATTCTGTTTTTTAATTCAGGAAGCAAATAAGTCTTCTAACATGTTCAGCCACAGCCTTCTCTTTGATATTGTTGAAAGTGAAGTTTTGGGGAGAACATAAATGACTCTGTCTTCTTCTATATCAGTTCTTTCATAAACTGCAAACCCAGCTTTTGAAGTATTTTTTTCTATTCTCTTTTAATCCAAACAGAAAGACTTTATAGCTGAGAAGAGAGGATTCCTGAGAAGCTATCCTTGGAATGTCACCCCTTTCTCTTCTCATGTGGAAGACAGTTCTCTTTGATTTGATGAAATCAATTACACTGGAAAAGAAACTTCCTTATCCTTATAGAAAAAATGATATACATTTTCCCTCAACAAGCATATTATTTTTTTCTTTAAATAACTAACTGCATTTAAATAAACAGCCCTCCTTTTTTGGTTTGTATCAGATAGTGTGTAATATTGGTCACTAAATTATGAATGATATATTCCCCATCAATTGTTGGTGGAGAATGCCACATTCTGAAAGTAATAAAACCTGTCTTCTGATTTCTGTTGACTTAATTGTCTTTAGCTAGTCAAATAGATAAGTTCATGTGACAATAATTTTAAGTTTTATTTATTTTGCTATGAGGAATCAAAGATATTTGTGGTATCTTCTTCATCCTTTCCATTAACATACCCTCTAGGTTCAAGCTGGATTATCTTTCCTTGGCAGTCTTTAAGAATCTCGTATTGCAAATAGAATGGTTTCTAACCTCATCATTCAAGCAAAATTTTTTTCCTTCAACATTATCAGTTAAGTCTTAATTGACAAATATAATGTCCTTTTTTTCAACCCTCATCCTCCTTGATCTTCTCATTGAATTTGAAACTGTTGATCACCTTCTTCTTCCTTATAAACTCTTCCCTCTCTGTATGTATTTAACACTACCTTGGTTCTCCTCCCTTTCTGTCTGCTCTTTCCCAGTGTCCTTTCCTGAATCTTTGTGAGCCCCTATTCTAAACCCTCTTCTGCTTCTATGCCTTTTCATTTGGTGATCTCAACAGCTCCCATGGTTCAATTACCATCTTAATGCTGATGAATCTCAGATCTATTCAGATCCCTCTTTAACCTTTCAATTCCAACTGCCCATAAATACCTCAAACTGATTGTCCCATACATATTTTAATTGAAAATGTCCAAAGCTAAAAATCATCTTCCCCCCCAAAACCCTCCCTCTTTAGAGCATCTTTATAGTTCTAAGGTCCCACCATCCTAATCATTGAGTCTCACAACCTAAGTGTCATTTTTGACCCCTCACTTCATTGTCACCCCACATCATCAGCCTCATATCAAAATTGTTGCTAATTCTTACAGATTTTACCTCCCTAATTTCACTTGTATATGCCCCCTTCTTTCCTCTAACACTCCACTACTGTGATACAGGCCCTTATCACCTCACTTCTGGACTGTTGTAATTAGCTTCTGGTTGTTCTCTTTCCATTTTAAATCATCTTGACTCACTAATTAATCTTCTTAAAGTACATATCTGGTCATCTCAAGTGTTCCCCCCCTATTAAATGAGCACCAGTAGCTCCCTATCATACTGATATTAAAAAACATTATCATTCAAAGTTCTTCATAATCTACCCCCCCTTCTATCTTTCCAATCTTCTTTCACCTTACACCTCATTCAACCAGATATTCTGCAATCCAGTGACATTGGCCTCTTTGCTGTTTCTCATATAAGTTACTCCTCCAGTCTCAGGGTTTTTTCATTGGGCATTTCCCATATCTGAAATACTCTTCCTCCTCATCTCTAAATACCTACAAAAGGAAGACTTTCGTAGAATCCTCTTAATTCTATTGTCTTCCCTCTATTGATTATCTCCAATTTATCCTGTATTTATCTTGTATAAATGTAGTTGCTTTCATTTGACTGTGAACTCTTTGAGAGCAAGGAAAATGTTTTGCCATTCTTTGAATCTCCAACACTTAACACAATGCCTGGCAACTACACAATAAATGTTTATTGACTGACTTCTAGTTCAAATGACTTTTTTTAATCAGTAGGAAAATATTCCATCAGATGGCAGCTGTTTAATGTATTATGTTTGGTATCAATCATACACACATTATGCACAGCAAATGATTAATAAGATGTTTTGGTTTGACTCTCCATTTAAGTTAGAAGCCACACTTATTTAGGAAAGATGATAATGGATTTAAGGCTAGGCAGCTTAAAATGTCTCTCTGAAAAGACCATGTATCATATCTTGAGACTGTGATCTTGGTGGTACATTCTAAATGGAAAAGAGTTTTTCCACATAAACAGAGAATGTTCTAGCATTCTCACTGTCCTTGGGTATATTTTGTACATTTGTAGTACATTAATAAGAGTATAGATCTGAATTAATGACTTTATAATGCTAAATAAAGGCAATATAAAAATAGCTTCTTCCATAACAATAACACTGTACATAAGTAGTTCTTTATATTAGTGGGACGTTGGGTATATTCTTTTGGCTCCTTAAGCAATACCTAATTTTTTTCTTGAATCTCTTTTTGGTAAAGGCCTAATAATGATGTGACTAGGTCAAAAACATACATTTTTTTTAGTAACTTTCAATGCCAACTTCCAAATTATTTCCCAAAATGATTGTACCTCTTCATAGTCCTACCAAGAGTATATCAATGTAACTGTTTTCCTATAGCTCCTCTTATGCTGAGAGACCTTTTTTTGGTGATCTTTGTCTTTCTGATGGGTGTGAAATGGAATCACAGAATTCAGAATTCCTTAGATTAAAATTTCTCTAGTAGTGAGTGATTTACATTTCATTTTTATTGCTTTCAATTAGGCAAAGTAGCATTCCAGTTTTCTCCTACATATCAGATACACACACACACACAAACACACATACACACACACATACAGATATGGATGTGATCTTCCATTTTTCTGCAAATCTTCAATAGTTCTCTCAAATTTTTTTGCCATATTAGTGAAAGTGGCTTAACTTAAGGGATATATTCTTGGTTTTTGCAAGGCAATGGGATTAAGTGATTTACCCAAGGTCACACAGCTAGGTAATTATTAAGTGTCTGAAGATGAATTTGAACTCAGGTCCTCCTGACTCCAGGGCCAGTACTCTATGCACTGCATCATTTAGCTGCCCAACTTTCTCTTGTGCTTTCTGTGACACCACTTATATTGTTTGTGTATGGTACCTGAAATGTTTTTTTGAATATTCTGATAAATTCTGTAGGAAAAAAAATATTTATTAGCAGTATTATAGTAGACACCAACTTTTTTTAATTACCTGTTTTTGTATAATTGTTTGACTGATTGAATTTCTGCTGATAGACTCAAAAAGGATTCTTCAGAATTCCTATTGGAGTATTTTCATCTCCTTTTTCAAAATAATTTGAGATACTTGGTTCTGTTTCAATCATCCATTTCAGTATGAGATAATATTTCTGAGGCATTAAACAAATAACCTTATAATCTTCAACTTCTACCCTTTTCAAATTTTAGTAATGTTCTTCCTCCAACCTAAGCTCATATTAGTGAGTTTTTTATATTTTGTATTATGATTTCCCTGCATTGGTAACAATCTATTGCATGACTTATAGAAAAATTGATGAAAAGTGGTAGTATGAAATCCTTGTCTGTGATTGGCAACAATTTCCATTTTTTATGGAACATAACAAAATAATCCAAATCTTTGATAAGCTTTAGTATACTGTTGATTTGCTAACTTGAGTCATGACCACCATTTCCCCTGAATCATATCCAGGAAGTTAAGTATTGATATATCTGATTTGTTCGGTATTTCTGATTTGTTCCAATATTTTGTCTTCCTGTAGAACCTGAACACAATGGTATGTCACTTGCTAAACTATCCTCTATGTTATGAAAATTATTAAAATAGCTTTAAATAGTAACACCCTATAACACCATGTCACTTATTTAATAGATTCAAAGGATTTCATTATATTGATTAGCGATAGTGTTAACTTAATCATTAGAATCACTAGAGACGAAATGACCAGAACTTCAGAGATTCTTTCAGTCCTTCACAGCTACTGAGAAGTCTCAGGCCAAGCAGAGTCCTCACTGTTCCTCACACCAAATGACATTCTTTTACTTTGTCATTTTCCCTCTCTCAAGACATAAATTATGGGATAATAGGATAATTATAATTCTTATTTTTATTATGAATTTTATGAATGGATTAAGAATATACATGGTCTTAAGAAAGAAAATCATTTTTAGGTTATTTGTTAGCGATTGAATCAAAGATTTCAGTGACTCAAAGAATGTCTGTCATTCTTTCTAGAAGACATAAATATAGCTCTGCCTGTGTAAGTAAGCATTTAGTGCATTTGAGCTCTCTCTAAGAGGCAGCTTGACATAAGCCTTGGTGTTACAGTTAGAAGACTTGCCAATGTCAAATCCAGTTATCAACACTTAATAACTTTGTGACCCTAAGCAAGTCACTTAACTTGCTTGATCTGATATTTGCTCCTGGGTAAAATAGAGATATTAATTCTCTGCCTGCTTTACTGCCTAGGGTTGTAGTGATGAAAGTGCTTTGAAAACCCTAAAGAACTACAAAACTGCAAGTTTCCAACTCTTATGTGGACCACCAGTAGATAAGATTCCTGTCTACTGGTCTAATAAAAAGTATATTTTCTTCACATGAAGTAGTTTGACTACCTCAATTCAGATCATAAACACAGGCTTTGTGTGAATGAATTTATCCTTATTGGAATTATATCTCTTCATATATAAAAGAATGAAAATTAATCTCTTTTATTGCAGAGGAATTGTTTTAAATTTCATTCATGTTTCTTGTTTCCTCTGCTGATAATGAAGGTACTTAATGAGAATGAGCCATATTTGCATGCCTGTGATTACCCAAAACCCCACATTGAACCTGAGATTTCACAGTCAAGTGAAAACTTTGTTACACAGAAGATTTTTTAATTTATTTTTTCCAATTGATAATTTATTTTATTGTTTCAATTACATATTATGAAAGTTTTTCAAGAGTCATCCACATGCATATGCATATTTATAAGTTACATAATTTCCTTCCATCCTCCCTTCCACCACCACCCCTTCTTAGCAGAGAACAGTCTGGTGAATAATGTAAATAATACATTTGTGTTTAAAATGCTTAAAGATAAGTCATTTTCTGTATGAGGAATTAGAACAAAGGAAAAGAAAGAAAACCATGAGATAGGAAAGAAAAAAGAGAAATTTTTTTTAAAAATGATAGTAATGTTCATTCAGATTTTGTGGTATTTTTTGTTTTATTCTGTTTTGTTTTTTTTCCCTTCTTCTGGATGTGGATAGCATTGTCCATAGCAGGTCTCTAGGGTTGTCCTGGCTCTCTGAACTGCTGAGAGGAGCTGAATCCATCAAGGTTGATCAAATCACAATGTTGGTATTAATGTTCTCTTTTCAGCTCCCTTCATTCATCTTCAGTTCCTATAATTGTTTCCATGCTTCTCTAGAGTCCAACCATTCAAGGGCTCTTATAGGACAATGGTGCTCCTTAATATTCATATACCATAACTTGTTCAGCCATTTTGTCCAATTAATGGGCATCACCTCAATTTTCAATTCTTTGCCACTATAAAAAGAGCTGCAAAAATTATTTTGGAAATACAGGATTTTCCCATTTTTTATGATTTCTTCTGGATATAGGCATAGAAGTGGTATTGCTGGTTCAAAGGGTATGATCAGTTTTATTGCTCTTTGGGTGTATCTCCATATTGCTCTCCAGAATAGTTAGATTAGTTCACAACTCAAACAACAGTGCAGGAATGTCCCAATCCTCCCACAACCTCCAAAATCCCTTTTTGCTATCCCAGCCAATCTGATAGGTTTGAGGTAGTACCTCATAGTTGTCTCAATTTGTATTTCTATAAATAGTAATGATTTGGAGCCTTTTTTCTATGACTATTCATATTTTTATATATGGAGCTTTAATTTCTTCATTTGAAAACTACCTATTCAAATCCTTTGACCATTTGTCATTTGAGGAATGACTTGTAACCTTATAAATTTTATTCATTTCTCATATACTATAGAAATTAAACCTTTATCAGAACCCCTATATGTGAAAATTATTTCCCAGCTTTCTGTTTTCCTTCTAATCATGCCAGCATTGGCATTATTAGTGCAAAACTTTTTTAATTTAATATAGTCAAAATCATCCATTTTGCAATTTATAATAAATTTCCCCCCTTTCTATAGTTTTGACAGAATATTTTTGGTCTATTAATTGGTCTGTGATATCACCATTTATGTCTAAATAACCTTATTTTGGAATAGGGTATGAGATATGGATCTATACTTAGTTTTTGCCATGCTATTTTTCCAGTTTTCTCAACAATTTTTGTCAAATAGTTCTTATTCCAGAAACTAATGTCTTTGGATATGTCAAACAGATTACTGTATTCATTGACTATTATTTCTTTTGAAATAATCCACTGGCCCATTACTCTATTCTTTAACCAGTACCAGTCAGTTTTGATGACTGCTGCTTTCTAGCATAGTTTTAGATCTGGTAGAGCAAAGCCATCTTCTTTTATATTTTTTTTATCAATTCCCTAGATATTCTTGAAATTTTGTTGCTCCAGAGAAAAAAAAGGTTTATTATTTTTTTCTAGCTCAGTAAAATAGTGATTTGGCAGTTTGGTATGGCACTGAATAAATAATTTAATTTGAGTAGAAGTGTCATTTTTATTATATTAGTTTGTCTTAACCATGAGCAATTGACATTTTTCCCAATTGTTTAGATATGACTTTGTGTGAAAAAGTGCTTTGTAATTGTGTTCATAAATTTTTTGGGGTTTGTCTTGGGAGGCAGATTCCCAAGCATTTAATGTCTGCAGTTACTTTAAATGGAATTTCTCTTTCTATCTCTTGCTCTTGAGTTTTCTTGTTCATATATAGAAATACTGATGATTTATGTGGATTTATTTTATACTGTGTTACTTTGCTAAATTTGTTAATTGTTTCATGGAGGTTTTTAGATGTTTTTCCAGGGTTCAGAAAGTATATCATCTGCAAAGTATTTTATTTCCTCTTCTGTTAATTTGGGCAGTCTGCATTTTGCAAATATTCATCCATTTCACTCAGGTTATCAAATATTTTGGCAAACAATTCAGCAAAATAGCTCTGAATTATCTCCATAAGTTTATCTTCATTGGTAGTGAGTTCACCCTTTTCACTATTGATATGGTAATTTGATTTCTTTCCTTTTTTAAAAATTAGATTAACCAAAGGTTTATCTATTTTAATGGTGATTTCATAAAACTAACTCTCAGTTTTATTTTGTGGATCAATGGTTTTCTTGCTTTCAGTTTTATTAATCTCTCCCTTGATTTTCAGAATTTCTAATTTGGAATTAAATTGAGGATCTTTAATTTGTTCTTTACCTAGTTTTTTTAGTTGCATACCCAATTCATTAATCTCTTCTTTCTCTATTTTATTCATATAAGCATTTAGATATAAAATTCCCCTCAAAATGGTTTTGGCTGTATCCTATAAACAATGATGTCTCATTGTTATCATTTTGTTGTATGAAATGACAGAATATTTCTATGATTTGTACTTTGATCCACTCATTATTTCAAATTGTTTTTTAGTTTCCAATTAATTTTTGGTTTATCTTTCTAATATCTTTTAATTACATATAATTTATATTGAATTATTGATCTGAAAAGTTTGTATTTATTGTTTCTGTCTTTCTGCATTTGACTGTAAGATTTTTTTAATGGCCTAACACATGGTGAATTTTGGTATGGGTTCCATGTACTGCAGATAAAAAAGGTATATTCTTTTCTATCCCCATTCAGTTTTTCCCCAGAGATCTATCATATCTAAGTTTCCAAGATTTTATTCACCTTCTTAACTTTCTTTTGTTTATTTTGTTATTAGATTTATCTAGTTCTGGAAGAGGGAAGTTAAGGTCCCTCATTATTATATTTTTGTTGTCTACATCTCCTTGTAATTCATTCATACCCAACTCCATTGTCTATGGTGCCTTTTAAGAAGACATAGTTTCCTTCCTTATCCTTTTTAGTGAGATCTATTTTTGTTTTTGCTTTGTCTGAAATTAGCATCACTATTTTTTTTTACTTCAGTTGAAGCATAATATATTTTTCTCTTTTTGCCTTTTAACCTTTAGCCTCTGTGTATCTCTCAGCATCATACGTGTTTCTTATAAATAACATATTGTAGGATTCTGGTTTTTAATCCATTCTGCTATCTGCTTCCCCTTTTATGGGACAGTTCATAACATTCACATTTACAGTTAAGATTATTAACTCTGTATTTCCCTCCATTTTATCTTTCCCCATTTACATTTTTCTCTTTACTTTCCTCTTATTCCTCCTCACCAATCTTGCTCCCATTCCCCTTTAACTTTTCTTTTATATTTTAACTTTCAGTTTATTTGCCCTTATATTCCATCTTCCCTCTTATAAGTCCCTTCTTCCCTTTTCTTTCTCTTCCTCTCCCCATTTCCATGTAGGGTAGGATAGATCTTGAAACCCAACTCTGGGATTAAAACCTCTCTGGGTCAAATTTATTATAAAGAATTTTACTCAGTGTTTACACCCTCCCTTCTTTCCCTCTTCTATAATAGGTCTTTGTAACTCTTTCACTTGGTGTTATTTATCCACTAATGCCTAGCCTTCTCCTTCTTTTTAGGTTTTTATTGTTTTAACCCTGTCTTGTACTTACATCCCTTTTGTCAAATTATATCCATTTATCTGACCTGGTAGAAGTACTATCTATCAAAGTACTATCAATCAAAATACTATCTATCAAAGGTTGATTGAGTGATTGCTTGATTGAATGATAAATTCAAAATTCTATCATAGTACAATCAATCATAAGTTGATTGATTGTTTCATTGATTGATAAGCAACATTGCCTCAGTCTGTCTCATTAGAAATACACTTCTCAAGACTCATGAATCACATTAAATTATAGTCACTTTATACATTATCCCCTTTTCAATACCCTCCATAGATACACTATCCTAATGAGCCAAAGCATCATGAAAAACCAAAGCATTTCATGAATCCTTTTACCACCACCCCCAAGCATACTCCCTCCCACACCCCGCCCCCAGTTCTCCAACCATGGTAATTAAACTCTCTTTAACTTAAGTATGGATTAAGATAACATCACTTCCTCATTTCTTTATATCTAACTCTTCTAAATAGGTTCCCATCCTCTGCCCCTATGGTTCTACAAACCTCTAAATATCTAGTAAATTAAAGTCACTTTTGATTTAATTAAATATAGAGTCTCTAAAAACTCTAAATATTGGGACACTTAACTTTACAATTGATTGTAAGGTAGAGGAGACACTGGCACAGTATCACCCAGCATAGGATGCCCTCCTCAGAGAAAGTGCAGAGCTCTGTGAGTAAGGTAGTATTAAAGAAGGTCAAAGGAAATGTGAGTCACATAAGTTTAGAGTTAACACCCTAGCTTTTCACCTGAACTAGTTATGCACTACATGTGGTAAAGCATTCTGATCTTGTATTGCTCTAATCAACCACAGTCAGAAGCCCTGTAATTTTTCTCAAACATTGTATTGTCATTTTGGTCTTCTTCAATAGAAGAACAAGAATCAACCATACCCATAATCTCTAATTTCAATATCTTCAACTACATTTTTAACTATCCTAAGAGAAATACAATTCTCAAGAGTTAAAAATGTTATTTATCCTCCCTTTAGAGTTGTATATAATTGAAAGTTCTTGACTAACATTTGTTTTGTTTCTTTTCCCCTTGTCATTTACATTTTTATGTATCTCTTGAGTCATATTTTTGAAGATTGAATTCTCTGTGCAGTTCTGGTCTTTTTATAGGAAATTTTGGAAGTCCTCTATTTAGTTGAACACATCATTTCCCCTGACAGAAGATGTTTAATTTTGCAGGTATCCAAGGTCCTTTGCCCTCTGAAATATGGTATTCCAGGTTCTATGGTCTTTCAATGTTGAAACTGACAAATTCTGTTAAGTTTAATTGTGCTTCCTTCTTTTTTGTTTTCTCCTTTATTTGAGAATTCTGGAATTTGGCTATCATAGTCCTTGGAGTTTTCATTCTGGGTGTCTCTTTCTGGGGAAAGGTCTGTGTATTCTTTCAATGGCTATTTTGTCTTCTTGATCCAGCAGATTTAGGTAGTTTCACCTGATAATTTCTGAAAGATATTTTCCAGGATCTTGTTTTGATCTAGAGTATCTGGTAGACCAATAATTTATAAATTATTTCTCCTGGAACTATTTTCCAGGTCGATTGATTTTCCTAAAAGGTACTTTATGCTTTCTTCAATTTTTTTCAGTCTTTTAGTTTATGTGATGGAACCTTCAAGTCTCATAGATTTGTTGGTTTCTATTTGTCAAATTCTAATTTTTAGGTTTTCATTTTCTTCACTTAGCTTTTGTGTTTCCTTTTCCAGTTGGTTAATTTTACTTTTTGCTAAATTGCATTCCCATTCCAGTTGGTTATTTTTACTTATAATTTTTTTCATAATTTTCCTGCATGGCTCTCATTTCTTTTTTTCATTTTTCTTCTTCCTTTTTTCTTTGATATTTATATTTCTTTTTTTTTGCTCTTCTATGAGTTTTTAGATTTGAATCCAATTCAAAGACTCCTTTGAGATTTCCCTTGTAATACTTTTTCATTGTCTTCTTCTGAGGTGGCATTTTATCATCTTTATCTGCATAGTAACATTCTATGATCAAAGCTCTTTTAACGTTTCCCCCCCCAATATGTTTTGTGCATTTTGATTGGTTAAGCATAGACCCAAGCTTTTTTAAATCATATTTGCATATCTATGATTACCTAAAATCCCACATTGAACCTGAAATTGCACAGTCAAGTGGAAACATTTTTTTTTTACATAGAAGATCAAAGGTGGCCCTTAGATCAGACTTCAGATACTAGTGTCAGACACACTTAGACTTCTTTGATGCTTCCAGAGGTAAAATTTTTCAGTTTTAATTGACCTGTCACAAACTTTAGTTTGTCATGAATTCATGCAGTCAAACATTAATCATCTGGGGGGCTAACCTGGTGATAACTAACTTTCATTGCTATGGATCAGTTTTACCCTGTGAGCTTGAGACTACTCTTAACCTTAATCTACTTAAAATATAACCTCTACAAAAATCCTTATTTGTTCCTCTCTCAGAGGAAGGAGGGTGAATCTGCACTATCTGGAAAGACTATTATTAGCTTTTATATGATCCAAGCTTCTGAAGATACAGAAGCCTCCACCTCTGATCTATTTTGATTGCTTCAATTGAGTGACAGGTGTATGAACATAAGAATCCCAGCACTCCTCATCCATTATCACTAATTATAAAGGAAAGAATGCTGGATGTTGAATCAAGACAAGATTTCCATACTGTCATTGATACTGCACAATCACAACCTTTCTGGGCTCGTATCTTCATTTATCAAATTAAGGAATTAGATGAGATTGTCTTTCAAATCTCTTCCAGTACAAAATCTATGGCATTACGCTGTCTTTGTGAAATGCTTAAAATTGTAGTCATTAGCTACAGAACATTATTTAGATATCCTACAAGGTGTTTTGCATAAGAATTAGAAAATCCATAAGGTTTAGCTAATTGCTTTTTATTTTATTGATTTTCTTGTTTTTATATTACAAATATGTATAGATTAACCTCAGTCCATGCTAATAGCTATGTAAAACAATTAAATAAAACCAATATGCAATGACTGCATATGAAGATGCATTTAACATCCCACATTTGAAACATACCCTGCCACCTTTCTATTTTTTTAATTAATAGAAATCTATGTTCTCTACCTCACATCCCTACCTCACTGAAAAAAAGAAAGAAAGAAAAAATAAAATGCCATAACAAATTTGTATAGTGAAGAAAAATAATTGTCTTCAATAGTTATATACAAATATATATATATATATATATACATCACATATACACATATGTACACATATTTCTCATTCTGTAACCTGAACCATTGCCTCTATGACATAGCATTAATAGTAAATAATTGATTATAGTTCTTATATGTTTATTTGTACAGTTTTCTTGTTATTGTAGAAATTATTGACCTGGTTCTGCTTTTTTGAAAGATGTAAAAAAATTAAGTCTTCAGTTCATTTAATTTAAAATAAGAAAGAAAAAATCAAATCAACAGTATCACAAGTGAAAAAGGAGAATTCACAGCAGAGGAAGAAGAAATAAGAGATTACTTTTGTAAAAAAAAAAAAAAAACCTGTTAACCTGAGTACATACCAATAAATTAGCAACTTAAGTGAAATTGAAGAATATATACCCAAATGCTCAACAAAATAAAAATTAGAGAATTTGAAACAATTTAATTTTGTAGGAGTAAGATTTAGAAGCCATAAATGAACTTCTAAAGAAAAATGTCCTAAGTGATTCTATCAAACATTCAAATAACAATTAATTTCAATGTTATATAAATTACTTACAAAAATAATAAGAGATTCTATCAAATTCCTCCTATGATACAAGGAAGATATAAGAAAGAAAAAAGAAAAAAGAAAACTATAACTCAATCCCCCTAATGAACCCCTAATTTTTTAAAAAAAATATTAAATACTAGTCAAGATATTGACAATATAACACAAAAATTATATATTATGACTAGCTCAGATTTATATTATATAACAAATGTAGGGTTAATTTAATATTTGACAAATTATAAACTTATTTGACTATATTAATATGTGATTATAATAATAGAGTTAGAAAAAGGTTTTATAATATAATTCCCATTATTGTTAAGAAAAAACAATACTAGAAATATGAATAGACACTTTCCTTAAATTACAAATAGTGCATTTGCAAAATCAAGAGCTATCATTATATATAACAGAGATTAACTAGAATCCTTTCCAGTAAATTCGGGGTTTAAATAAGGATGTCCATTGACAGCATTTCTATTTTGACTTAGTACTAGAAGTTCTGCCCATATCAATTAGATGAGTAATAGGAATTAAGGAAATAAAGCATAAGTTATTTTAAAAAAAAAGATTGACACTATGATGTACAATATTTCCCTGTGTATAAGACGCACCTTAATTTTGTGGCCCTAAATTTGAAAAATATACATATATTACATAAAGTTATTGAACTCAAGTTTTTCCATCATAAAATTCAAACAACTCCTCATCACTGTCAAAACTCCCATCCATGAGGTCATCCTCATCTGTGTTTGATGATGAATCACTGTCTTAGGAGAGGCTCTGGCTGCTCTCCTGCCTGTGTTCTGATCTGTAGTTAACCACAAGTTCTCCCTGGGCAAGTCTGGTGTGTGGACTAGTCCATTCCATTTCATGAACCTGAAGTACCAATCGTGTCCTCCTTGGAAATCAGTCACTTTTTCATCAGCAGTTTTCTTGCCTCACGCTGAACCATCTTTGTGGACACAAGAATTCCAGTGGCCCTTTGCTCTTCAATCCATCTTTGCAATTCCCTCTCTAATTTGGCTGCCTTGCCTCTCATGGCCTTCTTCTGCAACAGTGTTTTCAGTAGTGTTTCTTCTTCCCATAGTCAGTATTGGATTGTTTTTTTCATTTGGAGGAGGACCAAACACATTCAGCAGCACGATTTCTGTTCATTTTTGCAAACTGGATCACTTGAACCTGAATTCAGCACTGTACAAAAATCTTTTCTGAGCTATTTCTGTGCAGAACATGGTAAAACTTAATCTAATAAACTGGTAACAAATGTGAAAATATGAGCACAAAGACAGCAAGCACAAATGAGCAGGAAACACAAGGAAAAGTATCTACAATGAGCACAAAAACAAGCACTTAAAATCAGAAATGCAAATAAAAAAATCTATAACCACTGTATAAGAGGCTCCCTGTGTTTAGATCCCAAATTCTTGAAAAAAGGCTACATCTTATGTTTGGGGAAGTATAGTACTTAAAGAACTAAAATGAGTTAATTAAAATTAATTTAGACAATAATTTCTTCCAACTTGCAAGGTATAAAATAAATATAAAATAAATTATAAAATAATCCTTAGCATTTCATGTAATATCAATAAAACCAGGAGAAAGAGAAAGGTAAATTTTATTCAAAATTGTTACAGAATCTATAAAGTACTTGAGAATGCTTTCTGAAATACACATAAGAAGTCTTTCTTGTCCACAGAAACAAAGCCATATAAATAATTGGGAAAATATTCATTGCTCATAAACTGAATGAACTAGTTTAATAAAAAATGGCAATTTTTATAATTAATTTAGTTCTTCATTATCCTGCCAATGAAACTATCAAAAGATTACTACCAATGAAACTATCAAAAGATTACTTTCCAGAGATAGAAAACATAACAAAATTCCTATAGAATGGGGGGGGGGGGTCAAAAAGACATGAATCTCAAAAGACATGAAAAGATATGGGAATAAAGTTGGTCCAGCAGTTTTAGATCTTAAACTATACTACAAGCAGAAGTAGCAATTATCCATGTAAAAAAATGGTTTTTGTTTTAGTTAAAAACAAAAAGGAAGATTTGATTACTGTAACATTTTATATGTGTATGTGTAGATATATATATATATATGCATATATATTTATATATAAAACCTATAGAAGCATATGTACATAGTGTACCTAAGTATTTGATAAGTACAAAGACCCCAGGTAATGAGAAGGTGAGAGGGAATCAGAAATGGTTCAGAGAGGAAATAACATACACTATTAATAGGGTATGGAAATCTATCTTACCCTAGAGAAAAATGAGAAGAAAGAGATGGGATAAGAGAGAAGGGGAGAGGAGGGAAGGGGGGAGTGGGTAATAGAAGAGAGAGTGAAGATCATGGGAGAGGGTACTACAACTAACTTCTGAACATGGACAAGATGAAAGGAGAGAAAGAATAGAATAAATGAGAGAGGGGAGGAATAGAGTGGAAGGAAATACATAAAGTAATAGAAACTATGGGAAAAATATTGAAGCAACTTCTATTGTGGATTTATGATAGAGAAGGCAAATCATCCCAGAGAAAAATCCATTGAAATCTGAACACAGACGGAAGTACACTTTTTTCCCCTCTCTCACTATTTTTGAGGTTTCTCATCTTTCTAGGTGGAAGGGAGGGGGTTTATGTTTACTCTCATAACAAGATTATTATAATAATATAAAATAAATAGGCAAAAAAATAGAAAAAGTATTATTTAAATACTATGAATTTTAATTATTAAAAATAACTTAAAGTAAAAAAATTGTGAAAATTGAAGAAATTTGTTTTGTGCATAAGATAATATAATGTGGAGAATTTAGATTTAGAGTAATACTTCACATCTTAAATAAAGATTACCTCCAACTGGGTATGTGATGAAAGTTTATATCATAAACAAATTAGAAAAAAATGGAACAAATTATCTATTAGATTGGTAATTATTAGAAATTCACAATTTACTTATGTTGAAGGAAAATGTAACACCAATAAAAATAAGAATTTCCCAGTCAAGCACCATGATTCAAGTTTTTACAAATCCTCTCAACAATGTAATCAAATTATCCAGAAGATGTTACCAGAATTGGCATTAAGTGATAAGCAGTTTTTTTTCCCTTGGCATCCACATGTTTTTCATATCTTCAAAATTTTGAGGTAAGTTTATAATTTCAAGTTTCTGAGCCAGATATATTCCAATTACGTTATTTAGTATAAATCTAAGCAAAAACTGAAGCTAAAGCAAGAACTAGGATCAATAAGAATAGGGTCAGTTCATGATCAAACAAAGGATTGTAAAGATCACAGAAAAAAAGATTATTTAGATTACATAAAATTTAAAAAAATTGCACAAACAAATCCAATAAAGATAAGATTAAAAGAAAAACTATTAACTGGAAGAAATCTTTACAACAATTTTCTCTAATAATGATCTCGATTCCAAGATATGTTAAGGAAGTAATTAAAATTTATATGGGGAGCCAGATACTTCCATGTACTTTTCTTTTTTTTTTGCTTTTTTTTCCTTCCATGTACTTTTGATCACTTATTCTTTGCAATCTATCTTGGGAATTGCTGCATTAGATATTTTTCTTCTCCATTTATTCTATCATTTTTTTAAAAAAACTGGGATAATTAATTCTTTTGTCACATGTAGTTTTCAATTATGATTTCTTGAAATATAATTCTGGTAAAACAGGTTTTGTTTACACTCGTTAGACTGACTATTCCTTTAAACCCAAATTACTCTGGCTCTCACTGACCAATAATAGGTTCCACTTCAAACCTCACTTACTCATTGTTTAGGTTTTGATGGCTCAGAGTGAGTATAAATAGCAATTATTTCTGTTCTGACCAAAAAATTTTGAAAAGCTTCCTCTACCAGAATGATTCTTTTGGGAAGTCACATTATGCTATCTTATGCTTCACTTCTTACCTAGTCTTTAATCACTGAATGGGTATTGCATCAAATAAACTGAGACCTGGGGGCAAAAACCTCCACTTAAAAAGGCCCCTGCATGAGGGTCATTGATAGTTGTCTGATCTCTGTCTTGCCATTGGACTTGTATAACTCTGGAGGAGAGAGTTAGGTTGATGACTTTTCATAGTCCCACCTTATTTAATTTCAGTTTACTTGCAAGCCAGACATCACCCTTCTGATGTCATTGGTTCTCTTCAAGAATGAAGGACAAATAACAAAAATTTTATAAGGAAACAAAAGCAATTCCCCAAGGGATAAATCCTTAAGGATAGGAAAGGCATTTCTCAAAGGATGAAACCTAGGCTACTAATAGGTGAAAAAATGCTTCAAAAGGCTATTAGAGAAATAAAAATTAAAGCAATTCTGAAATTCTATCCTATATTCATCAAAGTAGTAAAGATATTGAAAAAGGACAATGATCAGTGTTGGAGAGCTATGGAATAACAGGCATATTTTTAGTTCCTGGCACAAAACAGACACTTCATAATGTTGATTTTTTGATTGATGTACAACTGTTGGACCTGTGAATAGTTAGAACCATTTGGGAAAGCAATTTGAAATTATATATTGAAATCCACTAAACAATTTATGCACTTTCACCTAGCTGTGTCATAGTTAAGCCCATACCCAAAAGAGATTCAAGAAAGAGGAAAAGGTCCTTTATTTTAAAAAATATTTATAACACTCTTTTTTATCTGTTGACAATGTATGGAAACTAAAGAGATGACCCTTAATTGAGGAATAGCTAACATGGAAAGATTTATATGAACTGATGCAAAGTGAGCAGAAACAGAAGAACAATTTATATTCAAGCATTAATATTGAGTTGCATAAATATATCTAACACTGTAAATCTATGTAAACACTTTACATTTATGAGTTTCTTTGTTTGGTCCAAAGATTCTTTAGATCTGGGAATCCCAAAGGAGTAATTGTGACCAGCAGAACTCTGAGATAGACTCTAGAAAATAAATAGCTTAATGGTGACGGTACAAAAACTTGCTTTCACAGTGCTGCAAAGCATTTATACATCATTATCTGTCCTCAAACCTCACAATTCTCTAAAGATGTAAAGTAAGCCATGTATTATGATCCTTATTTTATGAATGAGTATATTGAAGATGTGAAATAATTCCAGGGATGGGAATCCAAGCCCAGCTCTCCTGATTCCAAGTTCACTTCTTTTTCCTTATCCTAGGCTGCCCTCAAGCTTTGACTGAAGAACTGTGATCTTTATTATACAGAAGAGAATCAGATTTTCTTTGTTCCCTAACTTCCTAACCCAGTCCCTGAAAACAGATTTCAAAATATTTAGCATTGCTTCTGATCAAACTGTCAATAAAGCAGACTTAACATCCTATGTAGGAAAGGGATAATAATATAATGAAAGCATAAAAGAATAATTTGAGGAAAGATGTAAAAAAGGCAACATGTATCTTGTAGAAGAATTTCTTTGCAAATAAAGAGTGCCTTGAAAAGAAAGATATTTTTTCAAGAGATCATAACAAATAAAAGAATTGATGTCCCTAAGAAAAGGGAACAACAAAAAAAATAAAAAATAAAATCTCTTAGCAGATGGAAAGACTATTAAAAAATCTCTTCATCTCTATTCAGTAGCATTCCAACCAATCTCTATCTAAATTCTTAAGGTACCCAGAGATTTGAGAATATAGATATAGATATAGATATAGATATAGATATAGGTATAGATATAGATATAGATATAGATAGATATTCATTTATTTATTTATTTATACCCTATGGAATATGTCATAATATTCTAAAGGAACACTGCAAGCATTCTACCTTCAGAGCACTGGACAGACATCCAGTGAAGTATTGACCCTAAAGAAGCATGCTGACTCTTTAGGTGTAGAATTTTGTCCATTGCTCCATCCTCCATTACCTGAGGTAATTTGGATGCATTTTCTGAGGATACATTCTGATCTTTTAAAATGTCCTACCAAAAAAATATCTAAGGGATTGTAATTTTTCCTTTTTGCCTTCAATTGTATCCTTTTAATTAGTACCAATTTCAGATCACATTGATAATATCATAGGGTTTTAATGCTAATGCACCCAGGCAATTTATGCTTCAATATCCTGAAACAAGGGTTTGATCTTCAACAATGTTAGATGTCTTATGGGTGACATAATTTATGAGTCAGTAAGGATGAATGTTTATAACTAGCAAAGATATTAAATACAGCTGACAGTGTCATATGATAGATGGATACATTGTGACATCTAAAGGATTATTTTCAATTATTTTTTCTTGGACAATTATGCTTATTCAAACTCCATAATGGGCTTTGTCTCTCATAGCCATACATAAAACACTTTAACAATGTACAGTAAGCCTTTCCTTCTCATACAAATAACCCAAGACCCATAATTACATCTCATTAAACTCTAGCACCATAATTCAGAAATCTCATTCATAATATTTGGCCTGCAATTGTACTAAACAAATAAAATTGGTTTCCTTTGAAGCATAGCTGCATTTGTTGCCTTCAAAAGAGCATTTTAAATTATATAAATGAGATCAATTTCTTTAAAAGAATTCACTAAAAGAAGTGATTAAATAGTATGATGAGGATTTTTCTATCATTGGATTAATTGCTTAGGGGAAATTAGTAACCACTGAGAAACTGGGCTAAAAGTTGATCTGCAAAGTTAAAAAAAAGGTTTATACATTTGTTGCTCTACATGTTTGTATCTAAACTTAATCAAATGAAACTAAGAAATATTTATTGGGAAATATATAGGACCTAGCACTTTGCTTAATATCTGGCATGTGAATTTGTGCTTCATAAATGCTTACTGACTTAACTTGCTCATAGATCTTGCTTGAAGAGACCCTCTACAGGTCATCTAGGAAATAAGGAAATAAGCATATATTATGGACCTACTGTGTCTATGCTAAGCAGATACAAATATATGTCATTTGATCTCCTTCCAACAACTATGGGAGATGGGTACTCATTATTTTCAATATCTTCATTTTGTAGTTGAAGATACTGATTAGATTGGTTTCTGATAGAGATTAAGTGACTTGCCCAGAGTCATATAGCTAGTAAATGTCTGAAGTTAAATTTGACCTCAGATTGCTAGCTGCCTCCAGTAGACTAATTATCTAGTAAGATCATTCGTTTAACAGGGAAGTAAACTCAGGTTCAGTAAAATTGAGTGATTTACTTAAGATTATATATCTGGGGGGGGATCAGAAAAAAAAGCATTTATCTCTCTGATCTCCAAGCTAGCCAGAAATTCATATCATAAATCAAAGGATCATAAATTTAGGGCTAGGGAAAAAACTCAGAGATAATCTAGTCCAGCTTCTTCACTTAACAGATGAAACAAAACCCCAAAGGGGTTGGATGGTATAGTAGAGTCTAGAGCCCCAGATTTAACCTCAAGATTAAATAATATTGAATGCACTTTTGAATCCAGCTGTTGTTTTCTTTCTTTGCTTTTTTCTTTTTTACCTCAAGGAACATTAAGGCTCTCATCTGCAAAATGGGCATAATAATAACACAAACCCATTGGATTGTGTAAGGATCAAATGAAATGAAATATGTAAATCACACACACACATGTGTGATTTACATATTTCATATATATGCATACAAATAGAGAGAGAGAGAGAGAGAGAGAGAGAGAGAGAGAGAGAGAGATTACTTTTGAGTAACTTTCAAAAAGTCATGTATTGTAAGTGGCACAGCCAGGGTCCAAACCCAAGTCTTCTAACACCAGAAACATTGTTCTTTCAGTTTCATTATGCAGCCTCCCCAGCTCTCCATCTTTGATGTCTCATGGAACCTTTTACTTTGTAAGTAAATATTATTTGCATCATATTTAACTTTTGGCCACAATTTATCTGTAATCCTAGATTATACATTCTAAGGCAGGAAATAATTGTATTTTGTATATTTGTTTCCTCTCAAGATGTAACATTGTATCTTGAAGGCAGCAGGTGCTCAATGAATGTCTGTATTGTATTGTATGTGCAATTTAAAATGATTATCAGTGTGCCATGGCCAAACTAGACTAATTAAAAACTGAGCAGTTTCAACAATTGCTACAGATTCTGGTCCACAGAAAGGCAGAAATCTGGGAGGGAAATATCAACTATTGTCTCTATGCATACTACTATATGCTCAACACTAAACTCTTTTCTGAGCCCCAGTCTGGCATCACCCACTGCTTCTAGATATCTCCATCTGAAGGTCCTATAGATATCTTAAACTTCACATGTCCAAAATGGAACTCATCTTCTTCTCCTTCTAAACCTACTTGTCCCCCAAACTTCTCTGTTTTTCTTGTGAGCAAAATCCATGCCAATCACTTCAGAGTCTTCAATGTTTCCCTATAACTTCATAGCCCTCCAGAAAAGAATTTCCTCTACCAATGAAGATCTGAACTTTTATCAGTGTAATACCTTTTCCATTATCCCTCTCCCTTACTTCTTGAATCTTTCCCCATCTCCTGACCATTCTTTATCTGCCTATCAACATGCCCATATCTTTCCCAATCTCAAAAAACATGCATTGGATCCATCCCTGGAAATTTTCATTTTAAAGCTCTCCTCCTTTTCAAAGCTTACTTCAAGTTTCAACTTAAATCTCATCTTGTGTATGGAACCTTTTCCAGTTCTCTTTGACAACCACCGCTTCTCTCTGAGTTTAACTCTCAATTTGTCCCGTATTTATCTTGTTGATAAATAGTTGTGTACATGTTATTTCCCTTTTTGAATGTGAATTCCTTGACAATATGACCTGTTTTGCCTGTCTTTGTATGCCTGGTTCTAAGCATAGAACCTGGCACTTAATAAATACTTATTAATTTGACTTTACTTGACTCTATATACAGTCTTGGAAAGTTACCTGGCCACTAAGAGGTTAATGATTTGCTCAGGGTCACACATACAGTAGTTGTCAAAGGTAATATTTAAACCAAAATCTTTCTCACTCCAAAGGCCAGCTCTCTATCTAGTATGCTATATACCTTGTGGTTGTTACAATCAGCAAAGTATAGGAGAATAGTTAGAAACCCAGATATCCTGGAAACCAAAGTTCTCATTCCTATCCAACAATTATTAACAAGAGAGACTGTATTGCATAATGGATAGACTATTGGGTTTTGAATGAGTTCAAATTGCAGTTCAGAACCTTACTAATTGCATATCCCTAGGAATATCCCTAATACTGTCTGGTTTTTTCCTTTATAAAATGAAGATAATCAACTTTTCAGGATAGTTGTGAAGATCAAATGAGATAATGTCTGTAAAGGGCTTTGCAGACCTTAAAGCTCTATATATTCATTACTTTTTACTGAGCAATCATAAGTATTTATTATGCACCTGCTATATATGATGTACTGTGATAAGCACTGGGTATATAAAAAGAGTCAAAAGACTGTACCTACCCTCAAGAAACTCACATTCTAAGGTGATCATTAGTTTTCCTTATGTATAAAATGAGTAACAGCTGTTTGAATTTCTTTTGAATCTAGAAACTGTAAATCAATCAATTAAAATTATTTGTGAATTGCTTATTATGAACACATATTATAATTCATGCTAGGGAGAAGGATATAAACATTTTAAATGAAACAATTCTCTTCACCACATCCTCTATCCTATTGGAGGAAACAAGTGCATAGTTAAGTGCATATATATATATATATATATATATATATATATATATATATATATATATAAGAATAAAGTTAAACAGAATAAATACAAAGCAACTAAATACAATTAAAGAGTCAAAAAAAAGATACTTCATTAACCAATTGAAACAGTCTTTGATGAAAAATGGAACATGGTCTCCAAATTGTGTACAATTGGAAATCAATAGAGTACATTAGGGTTCTTTTATGTTTGTGTCTAATCTGAATTTCTACAATTGTTTTAGAAATTTGATAAAGCAAAGTACTCTTATTCAGAACTCATTCTTGGTCCAAAGACTGATATTGAGTAAAGATCATTTAACTAAGAATAAACTAGATCAACTAATCTGAGACAGCACATACTTCAACACAGAAGAACCCTCACTGATACTAAAGAACAAGCATTAACTATAGGAACATAAATTTGGAGGTAGAATAGATGTCAGCATCCACTCAACACAATCTCCCCCCACCTTCATTTTAGAATTGAAGAAGCTATGGCTGAAGCAGGTTGAATAATGTGTTCAATGCTACACAGGTTGTAAATAAGCATCAGTGGTATGATTTGAACTTACACTCTGACTATAGAGCCAGGACATCTTCCTCCATTCCACAATACCTCATGAGAGTCACTTACCAAGTGAGGAACCAATTTACCTATCCTGAGTTTACTAATCTTTCCTACCTAAGAATTCTAGTCATAAGTACTCTGAAAGGAAATTGTCTTCACTTTCTTGACCCTTTGAGAAAAATTGATAGCAGGGAAGGAAGGAGTTGTAATGGTATCATTTTAGAAAAATCACGTGGCTAAAAAATAGTCTACTTCCGTCAAAGACATATGTTAATCCGTGAGTCAGTCAGAAAAAAGGTCTGAGGAAGCTTATTAAGAGATATTATGATGGTCATATGTCTCTTCTTAGAAAAGATAAAAAGAACTAAGAAAGGAGATACAAAATAATAATTAGATGATATGGTGAACTTAGTCAGGGTACCTAAATTCTTTCCTTATTACCAGTGTATGGATGGATGTAATGATAGATAAGAGGTTCTCTCTCTGATCTCTTTTGGTTTTAATGTTATATTAATCCATGATTCTAAGTGGAATTGCTCTAGAAGAGTGCTAGAAAACTATTAGTCATTTATTCTGAAACATAATAAATAATGGAGTAGATTCAATCAATTATAAGGAGCTAATCAGATAATGTGACAATAAGTGGAAAAGTAGTGTCAGCATAGTATTCAAACAACCGAAGAAAAGAAAGTACAAAAACAAGATAATGCTAAAAACGAATAAACCAAAAAAAAAATGGTTATATGCACTTAATCATCATTGAGTTTAAAAAGAGAATAGTAAACATTTCCTAAATGTTTTTATTTTTGATTTATTCTCTCCACCCAATTTGATGTTGAGAGTCAGCACAGAGATATACATAGGTCTGGGAAGATCTAAGTTAGGAGTCAAAAGAGTTAGCTCCAGATCTCAGCTTTTTTTTCCATTTAATATTTGTATCACTTTGAATGAGTCATTTGACCTTTTTGGATGTTTCCTTAATTATAGATTAGATCCTCTTTCTTAGGGGAATGCCATTCAGAGCAGTTCATCTGGTATTGCTGATTCAATATTGTTCCATCAGAAGATGAAACATCAAGGTTCCATCAAAACCTACCACCTTACATTACAGATTAAGAAACTGAGAAGTGGAGATACTAAATCACTTGACTAAGATCACTAACTGATCTTGGCCAAATGTTGGAATCAAGATTTGAATTGTGGTCCTCATCCTATAAAATGATGTACCTAATTTCTGCTTCATTTCAACTCAGCATTTACATACTGTTAAAAAGGTGTTCTGAAATGTAGAGCAGGATATCTCTAAGATCTCAGTGACTTTTTTTTTTTCATATCCCATACACTGATGCCCAATTGCCTTTCCTGCATTATTACCCAGTAGAGGGTCTGCCATCTACCCAGTGGCAGTAATTAAGGATAACTACAAAGACTCTAGCAACTCACCAATCTCTATAGGACATGCCGCAGTAATTCAAATCATGGAAAGAATATTCCAACTCCCTTAAAGACAATCAGCATATAGACTCCCTAGAAAGAGTTTACCAAAGGGGCAGCTAGGTGCCGCAGTGGATAGAGCACCAGCCCTGGAGTCAGGAATACTTGAGTTCAAACCCAGCCTCAGACACTTAATAATTACCTAGTTGTGTGGCCTTGGGCAAGCCGCTTAACCCCATTGTCTTGCAAAAAAGAAAAAAAAAACTAAAATAAAAAATAAAATAAAATAAAAAGAAGTAGTTTACCAAAGGAAAGAAGCCATGACATATGTATCTATGTCAGGGCCTTATCCTATAACCCTCCCACAAACAAATAGGTGGCTTTGATCTTTGCCAATTTATTGAAAAACAAATTTAATTAAAACATTTTCAAGTGAGCAGTTTCCAAAGCATCCCTCATAGTCATTGAGTTTAACTCTGACAGAGATTTACTTGGTGAGAAAACTCATACACCCTAATAAAAACAATGCCTAACATTAACATTCATCTACTTTATTTTAGAGCTTAATTTACCATCTGTTACATTCCATCCCCATCTCTTTCTATTGCTCTGAAAATTGTGGTGACTATTTATAAGTCAAAAAAATGTATCCAAAACACACCATAAATGAAATGTCTAAACATAAATTACATTTACTCATATTTTAACTTGTTCTGAATGCAAACACACAGAGAGCCCCATAGTTTAAGGATTTTCTCCCCTGATGCATCATAATCTGGAAACATGCAAATGAAGTCATAGATACTTTTAACTTGGAGAGGAGCCAGCTTTACTTTGAATGAAAAGAAAGGAAAAGTAGGAAGAGAATAAGAGAAAGAATTTGACACAGAAGACCTTTTCATTACCCTATCTCTGCTTCCTAATACCCTAAGAGGAAATCAATGACTCAACTAATCAACAAACAATTTATTAAGTACATGCTTATTTGCCAGGAACAAGAGATATAAAGACAAAAGTGGATAGTTCCAGACTTCAAGAAGCTTACATTTTCTTAGGGAAGAGATAAAATATAGACATATGAATATATACAAAATATGAAGAGAGGGAGAAAGAATGCTGAAGTATAGTGTGGTTTCCTAATCTTCAAAGAAAAATTTTGTTACCCAATCATATTGAGATTTCACTAGATAAGCAAAGTGTGTATATATATATATATATATGCATGTATATACATACACATATATCATAGAGTCAGGGGGGCCCAGGGTTCAAGTCCTGCCCTTTGACAAATAATGAATTGGCTTTCCTTTGCATTTCAGTATGTTGGTATTCTATACCTATTTCTCATCCCTGACTAGGCAGTGAAGGAAAAGACTTTTGATTGATTGCAATGCCAGGAATAAATTTTCATTAAAAAGACAAAAACAAGTCAAAATGAGTTCTCTCTCTCTCTCTCTCTCTCTCTCTCTCTCTCTCTCTCTCTCTCTCTCTCTCTCTCTCTCTTTTTTCCTCCATGGCTACATTTAAATTAAGAGATAAGGACTATTCTAAGGCTTGAGGTAGGAAAAGGGAAGTAGCTTGAAAGACTGTCATTTATTATGTAATGAGAATTCTTATTTTAGATCAGGTTAGATAAGATGAAGTCTGAGGTATGTAGATCTATATATTTCTGAGATAAAAGAAAAAAGTTTACTCAAAAAAAAAAGTATCACTATCTTCCTCATAGGCTTTCTTTCTTTAACTTGTGCTCTGTAACTTGTACCATGGCTCCTACAGATAGGAGAATCAAAAAATTGACAAGAAACCAGTCTTAGACTTCCTGCCCTTTCTATATAATGCCTAAAGCATCCATTGTTTCAATCTGTTAACTTGTATTTGTTTTTCAACTAAACAAATTGGTTTTTGTTATGTAACAGTATCAAGAAGGAGGGAATGGTCTAGTGTCAAAGGTTGAAAAGAATGTGGATTTTCAAATGACCTTTGGAATTGGCAATTAAGAAATAATTAGTATCTTTGGAAATAGAAGTTTCAATGAAATAAGGCTGAAAGCCAAATTATAAGGGTTTAATAAGAAGAGAAAAAAATGGAGGCACCTCTTGTAGATTACCTTTTCAAGGACTTTAGAAGTAAAACACAAAAGAGATAATAGAGAGTAGTTATAGCAAGAATGGAAAGATCATATGAGAGTTTTTTGATAATGGGAAAGATATGGTTATGTCTGTACATAGAGAATGATTCAATAAGCAGAGGGAAACTGAAAATAGTGGGGATGCTAGAGGAGGAGATCTTTTGTAGAAGATGGAATGAAATAGGATCACTTGAGCCAACAGGAAGGTTAGCCTTGGTAAAGAATAAATCTACTTTATCATGTGAGTCAAAGAAGAGATAGTGGCAGACAGCATATGAGTGATATTAGATGAGGAAATGGGGAGAAGAGGAAGTTCACAGTGATTGGTCTCAATTTTTTTTCAAAAGAGACAAGGTTTTCAGTTGAGTGGGTAGTAGTATAGGAAAAGGGGTTTAGAAGAGCTGCTGTGGGAAGTGAGTTGATATGGAAGATATAATAGGATTTCCTAATAGCTATGAGGGCCTGGTTGAAACTGACATAAATGAGGTGTCTGGGGTAGGATGTGGGCTCTGGTGTTCCTGACTCCAAGGCTGATGCTCTTGTCCACTGCACCACCTGGCTGCCCTTTATATTATTATTATTTTATTTTATTTTATTTTTTTCTCTTTACTTTATTTCTCATGAGGGTCTATATTTTGGGGGGAAGGGGTATTATGTTTACTCTTAAACAAGAATATTTTAGTAATGTATAAAAAAAACATCATTTGTACAAAAATAAATAAAAAGAAGTATGATTTTGAAAAAAAAAGAAATTGATATAAATGCGTAGTGAACCCAATCAGGATAATTGTGTGATTTTCTCCACCTTCATTCAGTTAATAAGTATAGGAATGAAAGCAAAAGATTGTGGGAAGGATTCAGGATAAAGTTTGGTAGGCTATAACCATTAATATGATAACTTGACCAAGTACTCCAGAAAAGAGGACATGGTGAAAGATTTACCATAGAGACAAGATGGAAAAAAAGAAGAGAATAGTAAACCACAGGAAAGAAGGCTGAGGAGAAAACTATGGGTTGGAGGGACTGGAGATCACAATGTGAACAAAATGTAGGGTTTAGAAAGGAAGACAGAAAGAGAGATGAAAAAACAATAGATTATACTCAGATAATGAAAGTTAAGAATTTCTGAACAAGGAGGCGGTGCATCTATGAGTATGACAATGTCAAGAGTAACACCATTTTTGTGTCCAGCTGGGGTGGAGTGGAGAAATAAGTCATGCAAAGTAAGTAGATTGAGGAATTGAGGTATTAGTATATTTTGGTATATTTTGAGGGATACTCAATATATATGCTGAAATCACCAAGTATGAAAGCAGGATTTGGAAAGAAGAAATAAATTGTAAGCCAAGTACTAAACTCATGGAGGAAGGAAGAGAATGATCTAAAGGTCTCTTGACAACATGTACCAGAATTTTGATTGCGTGATAGATAAGAATTGGATGACCCTCAAAGAAGAGGTTACTGAGTGACTGAAGATAGGGAAAGAATCTAGAAACAGAAATAGTGCACAATTAATTCAATTTCCCTACTCTATTAGTGAACTGAATGAGTAAATGAGTGAAGATGCAACCAAACTAGAAAGGGTGACGAAGGAGTATATGTCATTAGGACAGAGTCAGGTAGAAGATGGAAGAACTAAGAGCTGAAAAGATTTAAATGAAGATAAGTTTTTTGTCTGTGGAACAAGCATTCCAGATGGCACAATGAAAGACTTGAGTGACATTTGATTGGAACTTTGGTGTAGAGGAAGGAGGGAGCAGGAGATGGTAAATGTAAGTTTCATCAGAAAACAGAATTCAGAATCATTGAAATATGTAGGGTAACCCTAGGTATGAAAAAATTCAGGTTCAGTGTAAGTGACACCACTGCTTTTCCCAGGGGAGTCTGAATATCCATCTGGAAACAAGTGCAGGAAGATACAGTCAAATGGTCCAATAGTAGGCCCATTTCACCACTCCTCTTCCCTCTGAAAGCTGGAGATTAGTTAGTGTCAAAACACAACTTGGATGCTGACTCCGCAAGACAAGAGATGGAAGTGCTTCTCCCCATTCATTTTCTTCTTTCTCTTCTTTCTAGGAATAATGGAAGAGATAGAAGGCCTGAGATCAAAAGGAAAGTTGCTCCTCTTTGCACAGCAGAATTGAGATATCAGTATGATAGCAAGAGGTAGATGGCACAGATTGAAATCACTCTTGATAGCCTCACATAACCTCTCAGAAGACATGGGCAGCAAGAGATGGGCCAGCTGTCACAGGAACTCAATCAATTCAAGAGATACATCATCAGCAAAGGACGAAAAATGAAAACAGTCTATGTTGGAAGGGCCAATGCAGCCAACAAAGATGTAAGAGACAAAATTTGAACACAGATATCACCAAGTTTGAAACTAACTTTCCCATCAGTTCTATCTCCAACCCACTAAGTCTCTTGAATTTAAATCCCACTTCCTCTAGGTAGCCTCCCATGATTCCTTCCTCCCCTACGGGTCCACCAGGTTCTGACTCCTCATACTTCAACATGATTCAAAGGAAGTTTTCTTTCCATTGAACCTCTAAGACGGGTTTCAGAATAGGAATGCTTTATTTTTCTTACTACAGTGAGGAAGAATTTATAGAATAAACACATGATGAGCCTTAGAAAAGCATTCCCACATATTTTAGTCCTGCTAGTCTTCTGCTTTTCTCTTTACTTCTTGAGTACAGGAAAAAAAAACAGGGTTTCTAAAACTTAACTCTCTCCATGCCTGGGGTTTTACTTCATGGTTTCATGGACAATCTCACTACCAAATATTAGAGTCCTCACATCAAACACTATATGTACTAACCCCTTAGAGTGAACATGTTTCCTCAGCAGCATTCTCTATGGAGAAGGAAGAAGAATGTCAATCTGGGCTCTGAAGCTGGAGGATTTGAACCATGCATTGGGGAAGGAGCAGAGGTCTAAATCTTGCTTCTGTTTCTATTCCTTTGAGCTCCTTGGACCTTGTAGGTATGAGATGATTGTGAAGTTTTCTAGTCCTCAAGTGTCTTTACTTTGGAGGTGGAGGGAGATTCTAATGGGCTGGTTGAGTACTTTAGGTTTCCATCTTGATTCATAGGCTCCTGTGTCATCTTCTGTCATATGTTAAATAAAAGTCCACACTGGATTCCCATATTTTAAATTGAGGACTTATTAAGAAGCTGGGGGCCTTTGCTACTCACAATTGAGGGAACTTAGATGAAAATTATACTGAAGTTTTATTCAGATTTTTCCCAGCACTAACCTTTGAAGCTAGGACAAGAATCAAAAAGAAAAAAAAATGATCCAGATCCTCCCCAGGATCTGATTTCTATAATTCCAAAGTCTTTGGGAAAGGGGCCTCTGAGTCAATGGCATATAATCAATCAAATGTCATAGTTTTGAATAAGTTGTTTTGATTTCTGAAACTGATAAAATGTTGATAAAGCTTTGAATTAAAATATGACTATTTATCTATTTCCTGTCTAGTTCACTCTAATTCTCTCAACAAAACTGAAAGGCTTCATATAGTCATGGAACTGTTGAAATGATGTAAGAGAAAAGATTTAAGCAATGTCTTCTTAATCTCTTATACCTTAGGTTATCTTAGTTAGTCTTTGCTTTTATCCCTATTTCATTCCTTAATTTGGCAACAGGTATATATATTTTGTGTGCTCAGAACTGCAGATGTCACATTGTAAAAAGAATTTAAGGGCCATAACCTTGGACAAGGGCATGGGACACACTACTAATTTATTCATCTTTTTTTTAACCAAATAAAAACTATATCATATAAGTAGGAGCAATTAGTATATGAATATTTTATAATTTCAATATTATCAAGCAAATCCATAACAAAATAGGGAAAAAATTCAAATATGCTCTCTCCTTACTCAAAAGTAACATTAACAATTAATGACAAAAAGATGGAGAAAAACAGTAAGGATCAGCTATGCTACTGTGTGAAATTTAGTAGAATGACTATGCATCACTGACCTTTTCCAACTCAGTTTCCAGTATGTAAATTTTATCCTCTGTGACTTCTCCCTTCTGACCAGAATTTGTTGCTAAAGCAAAAGATGGTCATATATTTAAACCTGAAAGGGGCCTTAGAGGTCATATAGTTTAATTCCCTCCATTTTTTTTAGCTTAAAAATCTGCTTATTCTTTAATTAAAATAAACTAGCCTCATAAATGCAACAAAAATTCTTATCAAGCTCTAAAACACTTATTATTGGTGTTAGGAATTAATATAAAAATTTATTTTAAAAGAATTAAGAAAAATAGCCATGACATCTCTCTAATCTCAAAATGATTTCTTCAAATTTTATGATTTTTTTCACACTGATTCATTCTTTATTCCTTCATCATCAGATTCTACTTCTACAAAAACTCTTTTGGGCTGAATTTTGGAATGTACTAGAGGAATTCAATATGGATTATCCTCATCTTCCTTCAGATGCTGTAAAATGACTTCCTGGGGATTGCTTTCATCAGTCACTATATATGATAACAAAGTTCCTCCAACTACCATGACCTGGCCTGCCACAGGGGGTTCAAATTTGTTAGACTTCAGAGGATATAATCTATCCTTTTCCAACTGCTTCTTCATATTGTATTGGCATGGCTCACAGAACATAGGCTGTTAGAGTTATGATGTAGCCCTGGCTTAAAGTGTCAGTTTGTCTAGTCTTCTATTTGTTTTTAACTACACATAATTTTGCTCTTCTCTGACTTTTACTGGGATCATAATGCATTTTGGTCGATCCATTTCTGGTTTCACACATGATCTGATGTAACTTGGGATTGTTAACATCAATTTCTTACATTTTATAGAATGTCTGGCACACATACACATGCACAAAAAAAGTCTGATACTGTCACCTCCCTTCTTAACAGATGTTCCAATAACTAAAGTCTTATCAACTGAACTGAGTCAGCAGTCAGTTACTAAGAAAAAGGAATATTTGAAGCTGAAAAAAAGTGGTTTCTTAAACTGTTGGGTTTCCCAAATTTTTAAAGTATCATCCCCTTCCTAAGAGGCAAAGACAGTGCCATTGAATAAAAATGTCACACAGGAAATATCTGTTCCAAATCATGAACTTCCTTGCAATGTAATTTTGTATGAACAGTCATTTTTCTATTCCAGGTATGGATGCTTTCATCCTAGCAGCCACCTGCAATGAGTTTCTCATTGTACATCATATATGTGCATGTGAGTTGGAATCACTTTTTTCCCTGAATTGTTCTTGGATTAAGCACACATTTTGTTTTTTTTTTTAATCATCTGGTATTACATTATCATCATCATCATCATCATCATCATCATCATTATCCTTGTATCCATGTGAAGTAGGAGACCCATGAGTTTGTTTATATCATAAGAATTATTTTAATTTCGACTGTTCTCTGTGTCACTGGAAGTTGATATAAAAGGGTGAGTGGTCAAATTTGAAAATGAAGGTATTGATTCATTAACTTCATGTCACCTTCTTAATTCTGTTTCTGAAATTCTTTCTCTTTTATTCTAGATTCAAAATGTTTTCTGTTTTCTATTTTCCACAGCTGTCAGCTGATGACAAAAGGCATAACTGGCAAGAAGAAGAGGCTGGTATAGCACCAGAACAATGGTCAATCTCTGCCATTTTGCAGATTATGTTTTACTGTGGCTTTATGAGAGTAAAAGATCACGCAAAACTTGAACCCGGAACTTCTAACTCTAAATTGAATGCTCCTTTATCTATTTAACATTGATTTTTATTTTATGGCCTTAACAACACAAACTTGCAGTTTTAGCAATGCTAAGCAAAAGATTATCTGTGAAATTTGGACTGGATGTTGATAAAGTATTTAGGTTATAAAAATGATTTGCCTTTGCTTCATGGGCCACAATAGAATATCAAGGTCTACAGTGTACACTGCATGTGAGGGTGAAGTGAAGGGAAGGCTTCTCAAAGTGTAAGTAGGGTAGTACAATCAGTACATCAACCCTGAATAATGAGCTTTAATGGTTACTAGGACTCCAGGATAAAGGTAGTGGGAGGGAGAGAGAAAGGGGGAAAAGTGGTTAGTATCTAGTTAGTGAAAAGAAATAAAATCAAAATCTGCTAAATTATTCTTCCAATATCATTGCAGGAAAAAATAACTCACTTCTACTCTAATCCATTCTCCTATGATACTCTCCCAAGACACCACTCCCCAAGTCATGTAAATTCTTAAATATATATTGGATTGAACTAGTTTATCTACAAATATCCTCTTATCACCAGAAATCACCAGAAAAATATATTAAGGATGCTCTATTGTATTAAGAGTTCAAATTCAAAACAGATAACGTTGGTAGATAAAGGGAATAAAAAGATGAAACCAAGACATTGAAAATGACCATCTTAGCAAAAGGAAGATACTTCTGAATTAGGAAGAAAAAAACAAGACCTAGAAGAACCTAAGTGTTTTCTCCTGGGTTCACTCCCCAAGTAGAAATTTCTGTCCAAGTGTTTGAAGAATCTTCCCACAACTGAAATTGTCTTAAAAATTTTATTTGAAGTGATCCAAGCACATATTATTGGGCTTTTGCTGGATATCAATATTGCTAATTATAACTCTGGAAATTCTTAAGAAAATATGCAAAAATTAATTTCATAATATGACACATTGATAGTTCTTACTAAACTAGGGCCCAGATTAAAAAAATGTGAACATCTATTTGTCCCATAGAGCATAAAGAAAAGATTTCTGCAGAGTTAGAAATCCTGTTCTGACCTCAGCAAAAAAATCGCTTCCATTATAGTGATTCTAATGTATCCCATTAGTTCAGGTTCTACAAGCCTATTTAGGCAAGAATTTTAAAGGGAGAGATTTCTATGAAAGGTGAGAACACTTACTTGATGTTACAGGAGAACTTATCTCCCAGTTATCATTTTTCTAGCTCAGCTCTAAAGTCTGGAGTAAGGTTACCCCAGACACAACAGTCATTTAATCTCATTTCAGTCTTCAATGACAGAATAGTATTAATATTTAAAAGATGAATACAGTCACCAATCAGCATTTTTCTTGGAAAAAAATTATTGAGAATTTACCTGATAAATTTCATAATTTTCCTATGGGATGTTATAATTCATATATTATAGATAGGAACTAAATTATTTTTCTCTTTTAATCCTATTCTTCAGGTAGGTCTAGTAAATGGGAACTGACCAAGTACTTCATTTCATGAAATAAATAGAATGAAAAATAAAACCCATATGTGTCTTTATCTAAAAAGGATTCAGAAGAGAGCAAAAGGGCTTTATCCCTCCAAAAATAGCATCTCTAATCATTTTAGAAAATACAAAGAGCTATATAAATGTTAATTAGCATCATTATTACATGAATTGTATGATTAATACTTAAAGAACATGCTTTAATTTACTTTCTATTTTAATATCCAAATTATTAACATTTTAGCTTTTGGTTTTGTTTGGTGGGGAAATGGAGTTTAGTAACTTGCCCAGCTAGTGAGCATCAAATGCCTGAGACCAAATTTGAACTCAGGAACTCCTGACTCCAGGACCAGTGCTCTATCCACTGCACCACTTAGAGTCACAAAATTTCAGAGTTGGTAAGCATCTCAGTAGTCATTCAGGACAATTCACATTTCTTTTCTGTGTACCTCAGTTTCCTCATGTAAAATTAGATGTTTGGACTTCGTAATCTTAAAGATTTTTCTCAGTTTTAAATATATGGTATTGTTTCTCTGATATATTTGATGTAAGCAAGGAGTTTTTTTTTAAAAAATCATCAGTTATACTTACCAAAGATTTTAGCACCATGCAAAGACCTATTGATAGTACTTTTTAGATTTTTTGAAGAATATATTATTTGATCTGCTTTTCACCCATGTGAGCTATCTCCACCTTGTAGATGACATTCATTATTGCTATATTTTCAAATATTTATCAAATATTTATATATTTGTAGCAATGAATCTCTCAAATTTATTTAGATTGGTACTTGAACAGCAGGCATAAAATAATCAAAGCCTTTCTAGCTATGTAAGATCTGTTAGAACTTGGGTTTCCCTGAGGCTTAAGGGTCATATACACACTGGAATAGGAAAAAAATCAAGTGTGACTTTAGTGGAAATGTCAACGTTCACGAAAAAGAGCACTGAATTTGGACTCAGAAGACCTGGGCTCTTATCCCAGCTCTGCCAGTATCTTTTATGATCTTGGACACAGAACATTTAAACTCTCTAGACTTTGCTTATCTTATATATAAAGTTTGATTAAACAATCAATCAATAAACATTAATTAACTCCTATGTACTGATGTTTGTCCTTTGTTCTCAAAGAAGACCATGACATCAGGGAGGTGATGACATGACAAGCAGGTGAATTAGATACAAGTGACGGGGGTGCTGTGCTAAGTCACCAGTCTCACTCTCTACTCCAGAGCCATCTGGGTCCAGTGGCCAGATATGAATCAGACAACTGGAGATGACTCTGGATGCAAGGCAATCAGGATTAAGTGACTTGCTCAAGGTCACACAGTTAGTAAAAGTCAAGTGTCTGAGGCCATGTTCAAACTCCTGTCCTTCTGACTCCAATGCCAATGCTCTATCTACTACACAACCTAGCTACCAGATACTATATTAAGCATGGGAATCACAAATAGAGGTCAAAGGCAGTCCAGGATCTCATGGTAAATAACATACAAATAAATATAGACAGAAAAGAAAAGATATACAGGATAAATAAGGAGTCATTGACAGAAGGGAGACACAAGAATTAAGGGGAAGATTTCTAGTAAAATAATGGAATTTAGTTGGAACTTAAAGGAAATTAGGGAAGTCAGGAGGCAAAGCTGAGAAGGGAGAACATACCAGGCATGGGAGACAACCAGAAAAATACCAGTAGCTAAGAATCAGAGTGTCTTGTTAGTATATCCATCAAGAGGCTTGTGTCAATGGATCAAAGACCAGTAATGTGCAAGAAGACTGGAAAGATAGAAGGGGGTTAGATTGTAAAAGTCCCTAAATGCCAAACAAAGCATTTTGTATCTGATAGGGAATTTATTGAGTAAAAGGTGCTTTAGGACAATACTTTGGTGGCTGGAGGATGGATTGGAATGGGGAGAGACATAAAGTAGGCAGACCCACCAGCAGCCTATTACAGTAGCCATGAAGTGATGAGGGCCTGCACTAGATTGATGACAGTGTCAGAAGCCAGAAGGATGTGTATTTGAGAGATGTTGTAAAAGCAAAATTAATAGGCCTTAGCAATAGATGAAAAAAAGTGAGGAATTGAGATAATACAACTTTACCAGCCTGGGAAACTGGGAAGATGGTATTACCCTCTAAAGTAATAAGGAAGATGGGTGAGGAAGGATTTAGGGAGAAAGATAATTTCTTCTGTTCTGTATTTTTTATTTAAAATGTCTTTTGGACATTCGGTTTGAGGGGCATGAAAGACAGTTGGAGATACAAAATTGGAAGTCAGCAGAGTGCTTCGAGCAGGACTGGTAGATTTGACAATCATTATCAAAGAGATGTTAATTAAAACCATGAGAGCTGATGAGATCAACAAGTGAAGTAGTGTAAAAAGTGAAGAAATCCCAAGAAAGAACACTGAAGGATACCTACAATTAAAAGGCATGAACTAGAAGAGATTCCAGCAAAGGAGAAAGAGAAGGTTCATTTAAAGAGGTAGAATAAAACCAGGAGAGAGTAGTATCCTAATTTAAATGATTCCTGAGGTCCTTTCCAACTCTGCATTTATGATTCTATCCTCTCAGTTGAAATTTTAGAATAAAGATTGATTTTGTGAACAAAAGTACTTTTTTTCTGATTTTCCTCATCTATTCCAGCAAATTTGTTTTTACAATTTAAATTTTAAAATTTACAATTTAAAAGATATTTAGCGGGCAGCTAGATGAAGCAGTGAGTAGAGCACCAGTCCTGGAGTCAGAAGGAGCTTGAACTTCAGATCCAGCCTCTGCTACTTGATACTTACTAGCTATGTGACCTTGGGCAAGTCACTTAACCCCATTATTCCCCCACACACACATACACACATATACACAAAAGATATTTAAATAACCTATTTTAATCCTCCTAATTCTCGAATCCATCAACACAATATTTAACATATTCTTTTGCCAACACATGCAGAATATTTGTTTTTCTGGTCTTTGTTCTTTTTCCCATGTCATGTCCAGTGAACAACTCATTTGCTTTTTTTCCTATCTATGACCTACTAAACCTATAAAGTCTAGTTTAAATACTTATTAGCATAAACTATCTCTGACTGCTCTAACAGTCACAGCTATGCCCCTTCTCTTAAAATTGTTGTGTTTACTTTACATGTTTTACATCTATTTGTCTATATATGAATTGTTTGCAAGCACTAGAATATAAGTTCCCTGAAGGTAGATACTTTCCTTTTTCTATCCCAAGTCCATAGTACAGTGCTTACTGCATAATAAACATTTAATACATATTTGTCAAATTGAATTGAATAAAGATTTATACCAAAAAACAATAACTTTGTTTTGAGGAAAGAATGTTCCATTAGGAATATTTTTTTAAATTGAATTCAAATCCTAGTCCTTCATTTTCCTATTTATGAGACTTTTGATAAATCATTTAACCTTTCTTCACTTCAGTTTCTTCATCTCTAAAATGAGGAAGTTGGAATAGATGACCTCTGAGGGTCACTCCAACTCTAAATCTATTTTCTTTGAAGTATTTCTAGAACACTTCTACTTATCTAGAAAATACTACTAAAATTAAATACAGATTTCCCATCCCTTTGCATTTATAAAGTGGCAGCCTTCAAGTTTTTTTTAAATTTATTTATCTTCATCCATATGCACATGTATATTTTTAAGTAAAAAAAATTTCCTTCCAGGCTCCCTTCCCAATCCTTCCCCTCAGTGGTGAACAGTCAGGTTAGAATTGTACATACATATTTTGATAAACATATTTACAGATTAGCAATTTTTGTTATAAGGAATTAGAATTAGAGTAAAGAGATACATGAGATAATTTTTATAGTGTTTATCAGATTCAGAAGGGGTGTGTGTGTGTGTATGTGTGTTGTTTTATTTTGTTTTTCTTCTTCTAGATGGTTATAATATAGCCCATAGCCAGTCTAATACAATTATCCTAGCTCTCTGGACTGCTGAAAGGAGCTGCTTCCATCAAGGTTGTTCATCTCACAATGTTGATGTGTGCATTGTTCTCTTAGTTCTACTCCTTTTGTTTCAGCATCAGATCCCATAAGGCATTCCATGCTTGGGGCAGCTAGGTAGCTCAGTGGATAGAGCACAGATCCTGGACTCAGCAGCACCTGACTTCAAATCCGGCCTGACACTTAATAATTACCTAGCTTGGGCAAGCCACTTAACCCCACTGCCTTGCAAAAAAGAAATAAAAAACTAAAAAAAAAAAAAAAAAAAATTCCATGCTTCTCTAGAGTCCGACCATTTATGGTTTCTTATAGAACAATTGTATTCCATTGAATTCATGTATCACAATTTGTTTAGCCTTTCCCCAATTGATGGGTATCCCCTCAATTTCCAATTCTTTGCCACTACAAAAAGAGCTGCTATGAATATTTTGGAACATGTAGGACTTTTCCCTTTCTTTTATAATTTCTTCTGGATATAGACCTAGAATTGGAATCGGCATCCTTCAAGTCTTAACACTTTCCTTTCTAAATCATTATATATATATATATACATATATATATATATGTATATATATATATACATATATATATATATATGTATGTATTAGTATTTTCAATGCCACCTAGCTGCCCCTCTAAATCATATATTTTTAAAGGGTTGGGGTATTTTTTGAAATTCATACCACACTTTTTTCAGAGCTGAATAATGTGGTCATATTTGCAATTTAAAATTATCTAGATGCTTATTATTAGGATGCTGAGTGGCTAAAATTTTAATTGAAAAACTCAATTTTCAAGAAACAAAAATTATCTTAAGAATTTTAAAGCATATCTCTTTGCCTGAAATTATCAAATATAAATTAGACTCTGTACTATTACATTATAAACTTTAGTATGAAATTATTTCATTAGAATTCCAGAAAATATGCCTAAGGCTTTAGAGTTGCTGAATTCTAGTCCTTACACTAATAAGACACAAGTGACTTTTATCTCACTGGTTCTCAGTTTATTCATTTATGAAATGAAGGGGTTGGGCTATTTAATTGCTAAAGTACTTCCATCTCTGATACTTTTGACACTAATTTTTCTAAGTACAAACAAGTAAAAGGGGATAACACTAGAGTAGTGATTTGATTGTTGGACTTGAAATGTGGCCGACTTAGAGTCAAATCTTTATTTTGTCATTGATTAGCTATCTGACCTAGAAAATCAATCAAGTTCTCCAAGTCTCAGGTAACAGAAGGTGCTTAATAAATACTTATTGACTTGACTTGCTAAGTTATAGAGGGTGTTGATTTGCAAGCAATAAAATGTAATCAGTGGAGGAAAAAATCCATGACATGTTGAAATATAAAAATGAAAAAAAAATTGGGGGGAGGGACAATGAAAGATTTGAGGAAGGAAAAAGTAACTTTTAAATTACATTAACAATTAAGGAATCATAAATCAAATAAATTTTCTAAGAGGATAATCTTATTAATGATAGTGACTTTCTTGAGATCCCATTTCCTTTTTTAAATTTATTTAAGGCAATTGGGGTTAAACGTGACTTGTACAAGGCCACACAGTTAAGCAATTATTAAGGGTCTGAGGTCAAATTTGAGCTCAGGTCCTCCTGACTCCAGGGCTGTTGTGCTATCCATTATGCCACCTAGCTGCCTCTCATCCCATTTTTTTAAACTGAATCTTGAGCATAGGCTTATCTCTAGGTACGACACGACTTTATGTGAAAATTATATTGTATTAATGTGCTTCATTCTGACCTTTGAATTCTAAGCTGATTTATCCATTATCAGCCAAGCCTACATTTTAAGGTGTTTTCATCATCTTAGTTATTGCTATTGTTGATGGTCGTGGTGGTCATGGTGGTGATGATGATTTCGAGCAATAGACTCTATCTCTGTTCTTTTATATAGTTGCTCTAGGAACCAAGAGATATCTGCAGTATAGTGGAAAGACTGACAGATTTGAGACAAAAGAATTTATTTCAAAACTAGTTTTTTCTCTTGTAGTTGTGTGCCCTTGAACAAGTAATCCTACTTCTTCCTGAATCAGTTCCCTTAACCTGTCAATGAGGCTAAAAATGCCAGTGCTACCTATTTTACAGGTTTGTTGTGAGAATCCACAACAAACCATAGATGTAAAGCACTTCATTAACCACAGAATGATGTCAAGAATGTCAACTATTATTTACATGGCATGTTAGCACTGTTGCACAATACAACAAACAGCAGGACCATAATGGTGAGAAGAGAGCAGCTGTGGGAGAGTGATGGATGATTGCACTGGCATTACAATACCAGGCTACATTTACAAAGGTATTTAAAAGGAAATAAAATATGACAACAATACTAAATATAATGGGAAAACTCACTAACACAGCTCCGTATTTACCTAGAGGTTATATGCATTCAGTCAGAATTATTATGACTCCAGTACCAAGCACATTTACACTCTTGGGAGTGATTTTTGATAATTCCATGTTTCAGGTTCGATGAACAGCTGAGAGTATCTGATCATACCATCTGAGATGACTATGGGACAAGACAGCAACCTGGGGTTCTGGTGGCTGTGAATGGAATTGGAAACAGAATAAAACAGAATAAAGATCAAACACTTGGACTTGGTCTCATCAGCACAATTTATACTCAGCAACTGAACTAACCAAGCACATTCAGAGATTGAAATTCATACACAGAACACATAGAACAGATTAAAAGACTCAGAACATGTTTTTTTTTTTCACTGCATTTGGAGAGGAAAGAATTCAATACTCCTACCAATTTTCTTGATCAGTCAAGCCATTCACTGAATCATTGCACTTAAGAGTTTGAAAGAAGCCTAGAGATCATGTAGTCCAAATCCCATATTTTACAGATAAGAGATTGAGGCTCAGAGTAAGTAAACAACTTACCTTAGAGCATAAAGGCAGGAAGTGAAAGAAATAGAGTTTCAATGTATATTTCCTAATTCTAGCTACCTTATATTTTTCACAAGATTCCACATATCCAGGTATACTGTTTGTCAAAATTCTACAGAGAGTAAACTGCTCCAACAAGGCAGTTCAGAAATAAAACCCACACAGAGCTGGCTGAATGGATAGACAAGTATTATAGCCACACTGGGGTTCATAACATTCCCTTTGCCAAAGGAGGCAAGATAGGAAGACAGACACTCCACATGGGAAAACTTTTGTAATGACTTCTCAATCACTCTGGGATCATCATCCACAATTTGGTTTTTCAGACTCCAGGTGAGCAATTATCAACTTCTTCCTTCAACCAGGACACACACCTGCTAGCACAACATATATCAAGAAACACTAGTGCTTCGGGTAATGGCCTTGGTTTTCTATAGTCAGTTATCTGAAACTAGATATGATCAGTCTCTCATGATAATCATATCTGAGTAATAACCAATATATCAGTCTATATCCAATAAACTTCTTTAAAACTAATAATAATTAATAACCCAGAAATTTAAACCCACTGCTCAAATAAAGGGGCAGCCTTGTTGATGAACTGGAGTTGAGGGAGCCAATTTCACCTAAATAGGAGATATTCTATTCTATGACTTCTAGTCATCCATTATTTATTCCCCCATGAACACTTTGGAGAACAATAGATGTACAAAAACTACTCCTCCTCATATTGATGATAAAAATAAAATTATGTAATGAAAGAAATTTTTAAAGTGATAAATGTAAAGTTCAGCCAGTTGGTTCAAAAAGTCATCTACAAAAATCTCAGGATGACAGAAATGAGACTTGACAGACAATCAGGTAAAAAAGGTCCTCGAGTTGATCAGATTACAAGCAGCACAGGAGCAACACTGTGACAGTGAGGTCTAACATTTTGTTGCATTAAAAATAAGTTCAGAACAAGGAAGATGATAGCTCTGCTGTATTCTTCCCTGATCAGATGAGGCCTAGAGAAGGGTAGTTAAGGAATCTGGAAAACCAATCTTCTAAAAAAATTATTAAAGGAACTAGGAATATTTACCCTAAGAAAGAGAAGAGTTAGTAGAGGAATAATAGCTTTATTCAAGTATTTGAAGAGCTGTTATATGGAAGGAGGATTAGATCTGAAAAAGAATTCAGAGGCCATCTGTAATCTAATCTGTACCTGGACAGGAATTCCTTCTATAACAACCCATATAAATGATCATTAAAATTTTACTTTAAGATCCTCAGTGTTGTGAAACTATCTCTCAAGTCATCCCATTCCACTGTGAAATACTTTTAATTGCCAGGAAGCCATACAAAGATGGATTTTAGTTCAATTTAATGAAAGTTCATTTCCTTTGGATTACTTTGTGAAGTACAAGATTTCTGGCTGCTATAAATACTTAAATAAAAACTCAAGGACTATCAGTCAGAAATTCTGTAATGGAAATTCCTACATAAGGAGAGGAAGTGTACTAGATAACCTCTAAGTTCACTCTGAATGCTAAGATTCTGAGATTACAGAATGCACTGGAACTGCATGAATTCTGTATTTTCTACCTGCAGCTGCTCTTGATTTCAATTTCTCTGAACAAGTTGCCCCTTGCAGGATAAGCTGATCACTTCATATCTCATCACTATCCAACTGGAGGATGAACCCATAACAAATCAAATGATAAGGTCTCCCAAGATGCTGAGACTGTTGGATGAGAAGCATAGTCCAGGAAAATTAGGATATTATCCTTCAGGTGAGTCTGCACTCACTCATTAGCCAATCAAATTCAGTAACTTAGTGGGCCCTAAGATGATGGCAACTGTTAAAAAGCAGGTATCCCAAAGATGTTTGGGTAAATAGACCCTTAATCACTGAAGACAATAATAAATACAATATCTCACCAGCCAATTCTTAATGTAATTCACTGTCAAAGTCTAAAGAATAGGCAGCATCAACTATCTTGAGTGTATATAGCTTTTCTTTGTTCTATCATTCATCTCATTACTGTTTCCAAGACAAATTTAAGTACTCAGTGGACCTTCCCATTACACTATTATCTTAAATCTGTATATTCTATTTCTTTTTGCTCTCACTTTAAAAATATTTGACAGATCTTTACAAAACACTGCAGTCAGAACTTTTTAAAAATCACATTTTAGTGGAACGTTATGGTTCTCTGTTCCACATTCAAATGACTATTGATTTGCAGCTCATTAATATAGCATGAACATATATTTCTTTTTTATTTTATGCCTATGATTATTACTTTCTTTGTTCCCTTCAGACATTTCCCATTTCTTTACTGATCTTACCAGCTTGATATTAACAGATAACAACATACCATTTTTCAGCAACCTGAAAATGCAGTTAAGATGCATAGATTTAATGTAGCCCTCTTTTCTGTTTGGCTGCCTGCTGCTATTGTGTTTTCTATCACCACACAGAACTCTACTTTTGCATTTCCATTCAGTCTCCCTTTACCATGGTAACTAGACTTCAGGTTCCATTATCTTTCCATCCTACAGTACTGAATAGGTGCCTCCAACATGCAATGGACTATAATAAGAATTTATAAAACCGGGTAAATAGTCATGGTCCTTGATCTCTAGGATCATTTCATTATGTTGTTAATATTTAATGACCATCTGCTGCATGGAAGAAGCCTTGTCTCATGATCCCAGCTCACCATGATCTGCAATTTTTGAACTTCTGTACTACTCTTGTCTGGACCACTCACTTGGCAAGAATCTCATTTGTTATGTTAGCTATTCATATGCCTATGTCTTCTCTGCTGATCTAGACTCTAAGATCCTTGAGAGCTAAAAACATCTTGTGATTTCCTGCACCTCCCCATACAACACCTTTCACATAATAGGCAATCCATAAATTTCTCAAATGATTGCTTTGTTGTATGAAATTATGTTCTGTGATATCATCCTGGTGGCATTGTATGGCTGAAAAACAAGGCCTGCTATAACACAAAAAAGATTGAGAATTTCCCAAAAGGTAACGAAGAGACTTTGGAGGGGGATACAGCAGAGTTATCCAGCTGCCATATACTACCAAGAATTTATGTAGAAGTATTATTTTTAAAAATCCATATATATATATATATATATATATATATATATGTATGTATATGTGTGTATATACATATATAAGCTGGAGAATAATAAAAGATAGTCTAGTCTTACAAGTACAAGGGGGAAAATAATAAAGAACCTCTGAATTCCAAGGGTATTTTAATGATATCAAGAGAAAGAGAACAATTGGATGAACCTACCTTGAACTGAACTTGTAAACAGATATGAATCAGAATGAAACAGAGTTGGCAGGCCTAGGTTCATCATTGAAGTGAATGCTCATTTTATTAAAAGCAGATATTCATTAGTGCATTAGAGCAGTAATATCAAACATATAACAATGGAAACTACTATATAGGTGCACATTGACTTAGAAAACAACAGATTAATATCTCTATTTTATCATATTTTATTTATTTTGTTCAATATTCCTCAATTACATTTTAATATGTTTAGGGAGTGTTGTATATCATATCCAGTCCACAGGCAGTGTATCTGACATCTCTGAATTAGCACACGTTGTAATACGAAGAGTTCATTTTCTAGTTTTTTCCATATCCTTCTTGTATGTGTGGAAGCTTTTCCAAACTCCCTTGTTACCTATCTTAAAAATCCCGGTTACCAATTCTCTGGCAGTTCCTTTAAAAACACTTGCCTTCTCCACAGATCAGAGCTTCCAAATAACTAAAACATTTTTATTAAACTGCAAACAGTGTGTAATTTTCCCTGTTTTAAGTCAGTAAATAATCAGTCCCCACAAATTACTCCAGTGCCTCTTGTAGGCAGTTCAAGTCAACTGCTGGTGCATGTTGAGAACTAAGGGCAGATTTTAGTGTTTGAATTACATATGTATAACTTTCAATGAAAGTCAGTCACTGTCCCTAGTGTTTCACTTTTTGTTTTAATCAAATAGACTTTATTCAATAATTTACTATAGTTCTGTAAATTTGAATGCTCTTTCTATGTCCCCCCTTTCTTAACTAAAGTTGTATTTCAATGCCTTAATGCTAAGATTTCACTACTTGCTTATAAACAGAGGAATTTCATATTCACATGGCAAACTATTTTTGAATCCTACTGTGAACTTTAAATAGCCTTCATTCTCTGAGTCTAACAAATATGCCATTCTTCTTTATTAACCTAACCGTCTCCATCTTCCAGTACCTCCCCTTTAGGTCTTATTTGATCATATATTCAAAGTACCCAGCCCCCTAACTTTTTCTCATTACTCCCACTTTATCCTATGTGTGGTTGCTTGGTACTAACCTTGATCCACCCATCAGACATCCCCACTACTAGAAATGTACAGCAGAAAGCAGAATAAGGTCAGGACCTGTTTTGTCATTTCTTTCAGAATTTCTGAGATCACTCTGGACTCTTCTGCTCACAAAATTGATGAATTTTTTAGTAAGAAACAACATTGATTAATCTTTCAAAACATGAGAAATTAAATGTTTTTTCTTACTATGCCCCCTTTATTTTTACCTCAGAGAGATCAGATGGAGTGCAAAGTAACTAGAAAACAGAATTTTGAATTTTCCAAATAGCACTATCAAAGAGGCATGAGAGAGGTGTTCATGAAATAGAGCTCTTGTGATCTCAAGATATACAGTTAATCAGATAAAAAAATAACAAACAATTCAAATATTTTATTCTTGATCATGCCCCTGATTTTCACAAGCTAGTTGTTATGGTAAAAAGAAATCACATATTGACCTTTGCAGTTCATTAGTTTTATTCTTGTCTTGTGTTCTATTTAATAAAATCCAAAATAGTTGTGGGTAGCTCCACATGAATTTTAATTAGAATTCAATGTAAAATGCCCAAGCGCTTCTATCATCCTATGTTACTGGTAATTAAATCTTGTTAAAGGTTTTATGACAGAGAGAAAGACATTGAATATGTAGGCACTGACCTACAGAGAACTAATAGGATATATTCCTAAGGGCAACTCATACAACTGAGAAATAAATTGCCTTAATGATAAACTGTGTTCATTTCAGTTTGGGCTGTATTTAGAGGAAGAGCTAAAGATATAAGACCATACACACTCCTAAGTCAAAATGAAATAACAGTGTTTAGTTTTATTAGGATATACCAAAAGTTCAGAGATTCGTGTCCTTCAATTTTGTTTAATATTCCATTTAGGAATGATACTGGGTTATGCCAATATCTATAGAAATGTAAGAAATGTAGGAAAAACAATATACTTCTGAGAATTGATATTTCTAAGTAGTATTCATGATCTTTCGATCGACATGATCCAGGCTAAGTTTTAGGCCCTTCTCAATAATAATTTTTGAAATAGCCTCTACTAAGCTTTTTTCACAAGCAACATAAGAACTTAGCTACCCAGGGCTACTCCTGAGACTATTAAAATTAAGTTTGTGTCTTGGTATTTACAAAAATAAATGAATAAATAAAAGGATCCTCAGCTCCTAGGCAGGCACTGATGTTTACAAAATTGCTATGATTTTAATGATAAATATTAGTATTGACCAGTTACTTTTATTTTATTTTTCATAGTAATATAAAAACCAAAACTAATCAATAAACAAATGTCACATCTTCCTATATTAGGAGATAAAGTTTGAATTGGCAAGTTAAATATTTATTCAAACTCAATGAAACTATATTGTATTAGTATCACAGAAATAGATAAATTATGAAACCTAAATTGTCTTAATGGGAAAATTGGAATAGAGCTTTTAGGAGATAAAAGCTAAAAATAATCTTAAAGACTCTCCACCAAATTTCTATAGCCCATTTGATTTTTCACTCAAAAACTTTAAAAATTTTGACTTCGTGTTTTCTGTATGTATTCTGGCAAATAATCTGTCTATAAACAAATTGCTTTGATTATTAAGAGACTTGAAAAATATGAGGTTGTATATCTGCTGGAGAGGTAACCTCCACCATGATCATCAAAACATCTTACTTCACTTCTGGAACAGTTTCATCAGAATAACCTACAAACCATGTGAATGTCAAGTGTCAAGAGAGAAAGTCCTGGGATGAAGTCAGTCCCTCAGTAACAAGGCTCTTCTTGGCAGTACATAAGAGAAGAGATTAACAGCAGCAAGACAGTATTCCTGATCTGTGTGAGAATCAGAGAAGCAACTACCAGAAGAAATGTTTCATGGATTTTATAGGTCCAGCAAGAGAGATAAACCATGTCATGTCTATGAACAACCACCTAAATCATGAGATGTACAATTAGAGGTACAATGTGATGTTTTTAGTTCAGAGGAAGGTTAGAGCTCAGCTATCAAAATAGCAGCATGACTGTGGTCTTGTGGAAAATACTTAATGCAGACAGATAGACAGACAATACTGGAGTTGTGGAAATCAAAGATCCTTTATTGAATGGGTCATTATCTAAGACGGTAAAGTCAAACTCAAACAAAAATGGGGGCTACTAAATCTGTAAAGATCCCTGTGTTACAGCATTTTTGTTTTAATATGAAATACTTTCCAATAACATTTTCATCTGATTCAGGCCTCACTTTGGTTGTAGGCCAAAATGGGCCATGTACTTGATACCTCTGATCTAAGACACATAATTTCCAAAGCTGAAGTACATTCCATGATTTTTATTAACTCTATAGATCTTACACACAGTAATCAGTCAATAAACATTTATTATGTACCTTCTTGCTCCAGATACTGTTCTAAGTATTGGGGATCCAAAGAAAGGTTAAAAAAAAAATACCTATCCTAGAGGAGTTCGTAGTCTAATAAAAAGATTGCAAAAAATTGGAAAATCAATTTTAATGTTAAGTTGTGATATAGTGGAAGATTCAGCTGTGCTTTATTATCTTGGACATGTCTTTTGATCTCCTTGATCCTTTCATCTTTAAAAGAAGGGTGTAAAATAGATTATTTCTAAGAATTCTTCCAAGTCTTTCATTCTAAAATGTCAGGTATCAATAAGCTAGGAATAATTAGGCTGCTAATTTCATACTTTCTTTTTTGCTATAAACTTATCCTATATATAGCTCTAACCTCAAAATCACTACAGCACACAACTACAAAAACATTAAAAAGAACCAAAATGCTAAAATAAAAATACTGACATGTCACTATAGTACCTTCTGACATTCATATAATATATCCTATCCTGTTTAGTTTATAAAAACCTTTTAATCAGTAAAGGAATTCTCTTTTTTAAATAAGCTTTTCTATTCCCTGCCTCACTTGGCCCCAAGTTTTAGATTTCATGTCAGATTCCCCATGTCCTCATGGACTATAACATACCAGGTTTTTCTATTATCCACTTTCTGCCAAACTCTGTCCAAGTTCATGGTCATTGCTTCCATGACACTATCCATTCATGTCAACCTCTGCTAGGCACTTTTCTTTTCATCTTCAATTTTTTCCAATATAGGGTTTTTCCCAATGATCCTGTCTTTTCATTTTATAGCCAAAATGTTTAATCTTCAGCTTTAGAACTTGACATTTCAATAGATAACTTGAATTAGTTTCTTTAAGTATTGACTGATTTGATCTTCTAGTTGTCAAAGGGACGCTCAAAAGTCCTCTCTAGTACACAATTCAAAAACTTTGATTCTGCTTTATTCCATTTTCCTTAGAGTCCAACACTCACAGGCATACATTACTACCTCATTGAAGTAGCTAATGATATTCTCCAAAGGAACAAACTGCATATGAAGAATTTCATTACACACAATGATCATACACATGAAGGAGAGCCAAATGCTAGTACTACTTGGAGAAGATCTGAGTCCCATATGTTCACTGCTCTTTCCAAACTCAACTGTTAGCTTTTCTGTGTCCACTCCAATAATTATTACTATACACCTTCTCATCACCAAATATAGTCCATTTGAAGAAATTCACTAGTCCCATAATTTTTATCTAATGTAAATATCCCTGGAGTGTAATCAAATGCTATCCAGTTCAGTTCTCTTCTGTTTTCCAGGGTACCTTCCCATTGAGTCTATCCCAAGGATGACATGAGATATTGTCTATATTTTTTCTGTCTCTGGATTATACAATACTTTATTTTTCCCTAAAGACTGTTACAACCCTCCCTTTTTTTCAAAATAGCTTTTTTTCTGAGAACTACTACAATATGGATGCTATCTTCTATTTGGGAATAATATTACAAACTAATTCTAATGTCAATAAAAGATTCACAAGTTTAGATACAACAGAGAATTTCACTTCAGCAAGACCCAGCAGAAAAATTTCACTTTTTTTTTAATTCATGATTCTAGTGAGTTTTCCCAAGAGGTAATCAAAAACCAAAAACAGATGAGCTTCCATCTGGGTTTGCTATTGTCATTTTGGTCTTCTTCAATAATGAAGGAAAAGAGGGATGGCTAGGTGGCACAGTAGATAGAGCACCAGTTCTGGAGTCAGGAGTAGTAGAGTTCAAATCTGGCCTCAGATACTTAATAATTACCTAGCTGTGTGGCCTTGGGCAAGCCACTTAACTGCATCGCCTTGCAAAAAATAAACCTAAAAAAATAATGAAGGAAAAGAACCAGCAACAGAGTAGTGTCATTTCCCTGGAAGGAAAATTTTCACAGTGGCCTCCAACTCTTGCTACCTTAGAAGTCTCTTAACCTCATTGAGTTCGTTTCTTCCTCAGAAAAAAAAGAAATGTAAACAATAACTCAAGGAGCTCACACTGTAATGGAGGAGACAACATGCAAATAACTTTTCCATATAGGATATATAAAGAATAAATAAAACATTATCTCAGAGGAAAGGAACTAGCACTTAGAACTGGGAAAGGTCTCCTTCAGTAGGTGAGATTTTAGGTGAATATTATATGAAGACTGAGGAGTTAGGAGATAGAAGCAAAGGGCAAGATTATAACCAGTGTAAAGCCATGAAACTGCAAATAGGCCAGTAAAACCATGATCACAGAATAATCTTTTCCAGATCTCTATTTCTTCCTCTATAAAATGGGGATGATATAACAAAGTATAAAAAGTAGGGACAGAATAGGTTGTAAAGGCCTTTAAATGTCTAAGAATTAAATATTTTATCTAAGATATAATAAATAGGGAACCAGTATACTATATGGATTAAAAACACAACATGGTCATATCTGTGCTTTAAGAAAAATATTTTGGTAACTGAATGGAAAATAGGTTTGTTTAAGAAGGGTCTTAAATAAATAAGCAAGAAGCTATGGCAGTCATCTAAATATGAGGTTATTAGAGTCTGAACTAGGTAAGAGACTGTGAGTGGAGAGAAAGGAACAATAGGTTGGATATGTGGAAGTAAGGATTCATATATCCATATACATGGATATATGTACAAGTAAGATGACAAGAACTATACAAATGTTGAATTCCTGTGTGGCTAGAAAGATGGTAATACCATGGACAATATTAGGAAAGTTGGGAGCAGGATATGTTTAGAGTGGAAATATAATGAATTCTGTTTTGGTCATTTTGAGTTTGATATATACAATTAGAGATGTTTAATTGATAATTAATGATGTTAGTCTATAGTTTGGGATAGAAACTAGGAGTAGAATTATAAATCAGGGAATCCTCTTCATAGAGATAAAAATTCAATGCATGGAAGCAAGTGAGATCAACAAGTGAATACTATAGAGAGAAAGAATAAAAAGGTCCTAGAACAGAGCCTTAACATAAGTCTGGCACTAACTGGAAGGAGATTTTGCAAAAGAAATTGAGAAAGAACAGCCAGACAGGTGAAGAATTAATAAAGTGGTGTCTTACAAACCTAGAGAGAAGAAAACATCCAGGAGGAGATGTTATTCAACAGTGTCAAAGGATGCAGATAGGTCAATAAGGATGAGAACTGAGAAAAGATTTTTAGATTTGGTTATTAAAGAAATCAATTCTAACTTTGGAAGGGCTTTGTTAAATGGTGAAATTGGAAAACTGAGTGCAGAAGGTTTAGAATCAACTAAAAAGAGAGGAAATAGATATTTTATCTCATGGAATTTAGTCAAGAATGGGAGCAGAGATATGAGAGAACTTGAGTTGTTTGATCATGTCAGATGAGGTAGGCAGCTTGCAAAGAAATCAATATATTATTGCCCATTGTCATATAATTAAACAATTCTGGGAGAATTGAACCCAGTATTCCTGACTCAAGGATTGACACTCTATTATGACTTCCTCTTAAACAGATATAATCTAGATAGTTCTAGAATAAGGGCAAAATTTTACCACAAAATGCTCCTGTGAAATATAAATAATGAGTCATTTTTATGGTTTGTAAATAAGCTAAGTTCCTCAGATCACCATAAGGCATATACACTAAGGGGCTATAAGATGGTCATAAGATGATCATTTGCTCAAATAGGAAAAGAGAGAGAGAATGATCTGAAGGTACAAAAATAAATTGGGGTACTTTACAAAACATTAGGGCATTATGCCCATGCTGAGTTTGGATATGGAATTTGAGCAAAAAAGAATGGAAATAACTTTGCTAGCATTCTTGTAGTTTTAAAAGTGAGCCCCATAATTTGCTAAATAAGTAATAAATATTAATTACATAAAAGTTTAAACTCACTATAATAAACTATCTATCTTTATATGATTAATGGAAAATTTCAAATTTATTTTATTATTAATACTGATTGGAGGGGTGGCTAGGTGACGCAGTGAGCACCCGCTCTGGAGTCAGGAGTACCTGAGTTCAAATCCAGCCTCATACACTTAATAATCACCTAGCTGTGTGGCCTTGGGCAAGCCACTTAACCCCATTGCCTTGCAAAAAAAACTAAAAATATATATACTGATTGGAAATGAGTAGAGATCCAAATGAATCATATCTCACAAGGGCTTTTTGCATGTATCCGCAGTGCCCCCAGTGCAGTTCCTGATAATAATTTAAACTTAATAAATGCTTATGAACTTATAGTAATGCAATTTTATTAACTAAAATCACATATTAGCCCCAGATGGTGAGAACCTGAAATCTCTTTTCATTCAGATATACTTTTGCCTTTCTTATCCAAACACCAGCCAATCAGGAGCAAGGAAGATAAGGAGGCTCACTTTGACCAATTACTGCCTTTTTGGTGACTCCTAATTCTGCCTCAGATATGTTTAGTCAACCAGAGTCAGTAACATAATGTTGATTGAGTACACATTCCTTTTTCAAGGAATTTGGTTGAGAAAAGGAAGGAAATATGCTATGAGGGATTAAAGAGATCATAAATTCTAGTGAAATTTCTTTTGCAAATTAAAGGAATGTTTGAAGGTAGTAAAGAAGGAATAAATAAATGGAGAGAAGTTAAAGAGGAATTGAGTATACACTCTTCTGGAAGAGATGATAGGATAAAAGTCACATGTAGTAGGGCTGATCTAATCCCACCTGTTTGTCAAAGACTGGCATAACAAAGGAAGAGAATAGAAGACGCCAAGGGTAAAGTTTTAAGGTCTTAATTAAAATGACAAGAGTTTCTACTGAGAGTGGAAGGAAAGGGAATATGAAGTGGAAAAGAATGTTTTGAATAACTTTTATAAAGAGAAATAGACGGGATCAATCAGGAATAAATGAAAAGACTACCTAGTTAACAGTGAGGGCCAAATTGAGGTTTCATAGAATGAATTTATAATGTACCCATTCAGCAAGGTTATGAGAATTTCTATAGCTTCATCCAACAGCTTGTAAATAGGAGTATAAGCGACAGATGGCTAGAGTAATTTAGGGTTGAGGTTTGGCAAGAGATATACAAGTGTAAGACCTGTAATTCAAAAGCAAAGGATAGTGTAGAATGGGGATAACTAATAATTGGGCTGAAATTCAAGAGAGAAAAAAAAATCAGAACATAGATAACAACCCAAGAAAGTATTGAGGGATGGAGAAATTAGATCTCCCTGAAGGCAAACAATAAATTTAAAAAAGGTGAAACATAGGGAAAGGTGGAATGAAAGGAGATTAGGGTCAGATAGATGAATATCAAAGTTTCTGATTAAGCAAATGAAACACTTTTTGGTAATAATGAGAAATGGTCTATGATTATCCCTAGGTTAAAGGAAGGAATATGTTTAGAATTTTAAAGCAGGTAAGGAATTGGGAAATTATTGAAGAGGGAGTATCTATATGGATATTATAGTCTTCTAGTAAAAGGGCAGGAATTAGAATGGAGAGGAAGATGGAGAATTAAATGTTGAATTCCTTGAGAAAAAGAGAGAATTACTTAGTTGCCTATGTGTGTGTGTGTGTGTGTGTGTGTGTGTGTGTGTGTGTGTGTGTATATATATATATATATATATATATATATATATATATATATATATATATATGGATGATTCCCCTTTAAGGGATCAAAGAGGTCATGCCTTCAATTCAGTTATTGTGGGGAATTGAGGCTAGAATTATTAGTTTAGCTTCCCTGACCTCTAAAGCATGAAAAATCAAATACAGGAATTATTGACTCACAGATTTAAGTAGAATTTCTCTTACCTGATCTTTCTTATTGACTTTCCTGATTGCTTTAGTGAATGCTGAGACAGAGAAAAGTGGTATTTTATTTGTATTTAATTAGAAATTTCATCCTTTATAATTATAATTATAATCCTTTATATTATTTGTTACAACTTGTATTCCACAAGAGCCTCATTTTACTCTAACCTCTAGACTAAATTACTGAACTGGTAGGAGTTAGGCCTGGCCTAGAATAGTATCTCAAATTCAATATATTCAAACTAGAACATATTACCTCTCCTCCCAAATCCACTCATATTCCTGATTTCTGTATTTATATGATCGTTGTATCATCCAGATTCACAACTCTGGAGTCATACTTGACTCTTCACTCACACTCACACTCACCCCATATCTTATTTATTACCATGTATTGTTGGTTCTTCCTCTCTATCTCTTGTATTAATCCCTATCTCTCCACTCCCTGGGTATTATCCTTACTCAGGTCCTTAACCTCTTACCTAGATTAGTGTAAATTTCTTAATTGGTCTCTGAGTCTCAAACCTTTCCCCTCTCTAGTCCACCCACCCCATAGCTACCTAAGAAATATTCCTAAGGCACAGAAATAAGACCACATCAACCTGTTACTCAAAAATCACTAATAGCTCTACTGCCTCTACCAAGACAAACTCCTCTGTTAGATATTAAAGCACTTTGCAATCTGACTTCTGTTTACCTTTCTGAAATTATTACACAGTTCACTCCTTTGCATTATCCATACACTAGCCAGACTAGCTCCCTTGTTGCCCTTCATATATAACAATCCATCTCTGTGCTTGTGCAGAGATCATTTTCCATACCTGGAATGTCCTGTCTTTACTTTTCATTCTTAGAATCCCTGGCTTTCTTCAAAAGTTAGCTGAAGTACCCTCTACTGCATGTAAAGCCTTTCCTGTTCCATCCAGTTGATAGTTCTCTGCCTCCTACCATTGCTGCATTATTTACTATATCATTTAAGTTTTTCTTATGAGTACAAGTTGAAAGACCTTAATGTCAAATTCTGCTTTACTTTTGTCTCTTGTAACCCTAGCAACAAGAACAGTACCTAACAAGCTTGTTGTTCTAGTCTTGGTAAATGAAAAATATATTTCGGTATCTGCCAGGATTCATTGGCTTCAGGAACACAATATGCCTTTTTCAGTGTCCTATTTCTTTTGCTTTAAGGAAAAAAAACTGTCCTCTATTCATGGAATAATTCTAGGACCTCAGTTTTCTAACAACAAGCTCTTTAATACATCCCAAAACAGCATTTTAAACATTTATCTAATCAAGTCCCAATGTAATGGTCATAATCAAATGAGTGCCAACTGCACTGGAGGATGGAATCACTGCTTATGCTTGTCCTTAGATTCCACCTTCTTCAGCAGAGAATTCTTATGTTGGGTATCAGAAAATGGGCAAGAGATGAATAGGCCTTCAATATGACAGTCCAGTCCAATTATTGTGGCAAAACTATTCTGAGCAAAATCCTAACTTAGAAATCACTGAAGTATAAAATTACAGTTTCTCAAAAAGAATAATACTACTAACATTAAACCATAGTAGCTCTTCTAAACCACAGACAGCATTCATACCTACATAAATGATGTATAGTGTATTGATCTAAAAAGAAAGAAACCCCAATACTTCTAGGCAATAATAAGCTTCTCATATTTTTGGAAGACAAAGGAAATAGCTTCCCAAAGGAATGAAACCTCACTAGGATATTCTTTCTTCTACTTGCTATTTTTTTCCCCTTCTTGATTTGTCAGCTCCAACTGACTTAATACAATTTTCTTGTGAATATTAACCATTTTTATTTATTACTCATTTTAATATTTTTTGAGTTCCAAATTCTCTTCTTGCCTTTCACCAATTGAGAAAACAAGCAACATCACTTCAATTATACATATGAAATCATGCAAAACACATTTTGCCTATTAGTCATGTATTCTTGAAAAAAACAAGAAAAATATACTTCAGTATGCTCTCAGAGTCTGTCAATTTTCTCTCTGGAGATGGATTACATTTTTCATCATGAAATTATTCAGATCATTGCATTGATAAGAGTAGCTAAGTCTTTCATAGCTGTTACACTGTACAATGATCTTGTGATTCTGCCCTTTTTACTGTATCATTTCATACAGGTCATACCAAGTTTTCCTGAAAACTTCCTTATAGTACAATAGTATTCCACCAAAATCATATGTTACAATTTGTATAGGCATTCCTCAAGTGATGGGTATTCCCTCAAATTCTAGTTCTTTACACCACAAAAAAGAACTGCTCTTAATATTTTTGTACTTAACAGTTTCTTTCCCTTTTTATTTAGTCTCTTTGGGATAAAGACCCAGTAGTGCTATTACTGGGTCAAATAGTATGAATAGTTTTATTAGCCCTTTGGGCAGAGTTCCAAATTTTTCTCCAGATGGTGAGACCAGTTCACCAACAGGGAAATGTGTCCCGATTTTTTCACATCCCTTTTAGCATTTGCCATTTTCTTTTTTTTGTCATATTACTCAATATGACAGGCATGAGTTGGTATCTTGCATGTTTCTTTTACATGAAAAAATTTTCCCCATCATTCCTTATTCTTCACCCTTTTCCTAGATTTAGAGCATTCCTCTTTCTCACCCCTTCACATTTTTAGAGCATTCCAATATAATGAATTTACATTTGTATATTCTGTCGATGTGGATTTCTTCTATCCTAGTAATGATAAAAGTCTTACTTGTTACTGTACCATCTTCCCATATAAAAAATGTAAACTGCTTAATCTAATTTCCTTATAATTCCCTTTCAAGTTTACTTTTTTATGCTTCTCTTGATTCTTATGTTTCAATATCAATTTTTTTAATTAACTCCGATCTTTTCATCAGAGACTTAAAAGTCCTCTATTTCCTTAAATATCTGCTTTTTCCCATAAAAGATTATATTCAATTTTTTTAGTTTTTTTGCAAGGCAAATGGGGTTAAGTGGCTTGCCCAAGGCCACACAACTGGGTAATTATTAAATGTCTGAAGCTGGATTTGAACTCAGATATTCCTGACTCCAGGGCTGGTGCTCTATCCATTGTGCCACCTAGCTACCCCAGTTATACTCAATTTTATTGGATGATTTATTCTTGATTGTAATCCTTTGCCTTCCAAAATATCATATTCCAAGCTCTCTGGATTTTGTAACGTGAAAATCATTAAATCTTGTGTGACACTAACTGTGACTGATGATATTTGAATGGTTTCTTTCTAACTGCTTCCAATATTGTCACCTTGATCTGGGAGCTCTGGAATTTGGCCATAGTATTCCTGGGAATTTTCATTTTAGGATCTCTTTCAGGAGAGTGAATTTCCTTTAATTTCTATTTTACCCTTTGATTCTAAGATATTGAGGCAATTTTCCTTATAATTTCTTGAAATATAATGTCTAATCTCTTGCTTTGATCATGGTTTTTTTTCAGGTAGTTCAGTGATTCTTGTTATCTTTCCTTGATCTATTTTTCATAGAAGTTTGTTTGTTCTAATGAGAAATGTTGAGGGGGGGGGGAATTCTAGCTGAGCAATCAAAAGTAAAACTAAATTAGAACTCTAAGTCAAACATTTTATTAAAAGGATCTGGACTCCTTTAATGAAGTTAACCCCAGACCTCATAATCTGAGGTCTCAACTCTTTTCAAGAATCTATTTTTATAGGACTTGATAACTTAAACATGACACAATTTCATTGGTTGACATATGAGGTATATAGTAGAATGAGCTAGAATAAGCAAAAATAAAGTCATTAGTGTCCTGAGTTAGACAAAATTAAAATATTTCTTCTGTCTACCATAGGACAGATGGGCTACTTCTAACTGGTGATGATTACAGTTAGGTTATCTCTATGGTTGAACAAGAAGACATGGTAAAGTTAAACATTTGTTCCAATAATATGGTTGGAAGGAAGGAGAAGGAAGCAAAAGGTGTCTTTCCATACCAGTTCATGAATGGTAACTTTCCATACCATGTTATCACCTGTCAGGGGGGAATGGAGGGGGAGGAGGGACTTTCCCTACCATGCAACCACCCTTACATAGTTTGATTATGGAATTGAGAAAATAGAGAGGAAGTTTCTTGTTTCAGTTCTGGTGGTTTGGCAAAAAAAGCAGTAATGAAGTTTTAAGGCCTCTTACAGGTCTTTAGTTGAATCTATATTTCTATGTAATTTAAAGTAAGAATATATATATATATATATATGCGCATATACATATTACTTATTCTTATACCAGATGACTAATTATATTTGTTTTACTAAATGAGCATGTATTCTTGATTATTGATAATCACTACTCTATATATAATCATAATGATTTGACTGATATTGATTAGAATATAGTCAATTGACCAATCAATTAACTAATACAGATGAGATTTTAAGGACCTAGCTTACTGAATCAATTGCAAATCAACTTTCTCAATATCTCACATTTTCTTCTATTTTCTTATTCTTTTGGCTTTTTTATATTGTTTCTTTCATGTTATGGAATCATTAGCTTCTGCTTGTCCATTTTTAAGGAACTATTTTCTTCAGTGACCTTCTGTATCTGTTTTTTTTCTACTTAGCCTATGCTATTTTTTATATTCTTTACTCCAGTGAATTTTTGGGGCTCTTTTGGCACTAGCTTAATTCTATTGCTTAAATTGTTTTCTTTGGAAGAGTTTTATGCAGCCTAGAAAAAATGATAGAGATGCCCAGATTGCTATAGAGGGCTCAAAATTCAAGATCAAGTTTTCTTCTTCAGCTGACATCCTTCTTCATCCCTTGGGAGAAGTGGAGAGGACTTAGTTCACCTCCTCATTAAATATTCACCAATCAGGTTTGCTATTTACTTGACAGGAGAGGATCCTGCCTGAAGGGGAACAGGGAGATTTAAGATGATCTGAAGTCCTGCCTTTTTGGTCTTTGTTCATGAAGAGAAATCATTGAACAAAATTTATTGATTATTGCTCAGCTTGATTAATAAATTGAATTTTATTTTGATTTTATTTTCCAATTACATATAATTCATTTTTGAAAGATTTTGAGTTCCACATTTATCTATTTCCTTCTTTCTTTTTCCCCCTCACCTTGACAATGAGTAATCTGATATAGGTTATACATGTTGAATACATTTCCATATTAGTCATGTTGTGAAAGAAGAATCAGAACAAAAGAGGAAAAATCATGAGGAAAGAACTATAAAATAAATTTTTAAAAGTGAAAATCATATATTTTGGTTGCATTCAAATTCCATCGTTCTTTCTTTAGATGTAAATGGTATTTTCCATCACAAGTCTTTTAGAATTGCTTTCAACATTTTATTGCTAAGAAGAATTGTCTTCCATAGTTGATTTCACAGAATATTGCTGGTAATGTGTACAATGTTTTCCTCGTTCTGCTCATTTCACTCAGTATCAGTTCATCTAAGTCCAATTTTATCTTAAATTTTGCTGTTCTTGATTTCTTACATATCTATAGTATTCCATCACATTCATATATGACAATTTGTTCAGCCATTCCACAATTGAGAGTCATCTCCTCAATTTCCAAATGCCAATACAAAAAGGACTATTAAAAATATTTTTATGTACTTCAGTTGGGGAATGGCTTAGCAAACTTTGGTATATGTCATGGAACACTATTGTTCTATTAGAAACCAGGAGGGATAGGAATTAATGGAAACCTGGAAGGATTTGCATGAACTGATGCTGAGTGAGATGAGCAAAACCAGAAAAACACTGTACACCCTAACAGCAACATGGGAGTGATGTTCAACCTTGAAGGACATGCTCGTTCCATCAGTGCAACAATCAGGGACAATTTGGGACTCTCTGAAATGGAGAATACCATCTGTATCCAGAGAAAGAACTGTGGAATTTGAACAAAGACCAAGGAATATTACCTTAAATTTAGGGGGAAAAGCCTGATATCTTATTGTCTGATCTTGCTATCTCTTATACTTTATGTTTCTTCCTTAAAGATATGATCTCTCATTACACTCAATTTGGATCAATGCATACTGTGGAAACAATGCAAAGACTGACAAATTGCCTTCTGTGGGAGGTGGGGGAGGGAAGTAAGATTGGGGGGAAATTGTAAAACTCAAAATAAATAAAAATCTTTCATTTAAAAAACATTTTTATATGTAGGGTTTTTTTCTTTTGGGGGGGATACAGACTTAGTAGCATTATTGCTGGGTCAAAGTTTTATAGCCCTGTGGGCATAATTCCAAATTGAAATCCAGAATGGTTAGCTCAGTTCACAACTCCACCACAAATATATTAGTATTCCAATTTTCCCCACATCCTCTCCAACATTGATCATTTTCCTTTTTTGTTAGAATAATCAATCTGATAGGAGTGAGGTGGTACTTCAGAGTTATTTTAATTTGCCTTTCTCTAATCAACAATGATTTAAGGCATTTTTCATATGACTATAGATAACTTAAGCTTCTTCATCTGAAAATTGCCTGTCCATATCTTTTGTACATTTATCAATTGAAGAATAGGTGTAGTCTTATAAATTTGATGCAGTTCTCTATTTTAGAAATCATTCCTTTATCAGAAATGTTAGCTGTAAAAATTATTTTTGAACATTCTGTATTCCCTTCTATTCTTTATTACATTGGTTTTATTTGTAAAAAAAAAAAAACAAAACAAAAACCTTTTTAATCTAATGTAATCAAAATTATCCACTTGGAATTTTATAATACTCTCTATCTGTGGTCATAAACTCCTTCCTCTACATGGATTTGACCAGTTAAACTATTCCTTCTTCTCCTAACTGGCTTAGGGTATCATCTTTTATGTAGCCATTTTGACCTTATCAAGAATAGGATGTGAGATGTTGGTCTATGCCTAGTTTCTGCCGTACTATTCTTCAATTTTCCCAGCAGTTTTTGTCAGATGGTGAGTTCTTAGCCTAGAAACTGGCATCTTTGGGTTTATCAAAAAATAGATTACTGTAGTCATTTGATATTGTTTCTTTTGAATCCAAACCATTCCACTAATCCACCACTCTTTTTCTAAACCAGTACAAACAGCTTTGATAACTGCTACTTTATAATAAATTAGTAGATCTGGTATGGCTAGGCCACCTTCATTTGCATTTTTCATTAATTCCCTTGATATCCCTTGATATTCTTGACCTTTTGTTCCTCTAGATGAATTCTGTTAGTATTTTCCTAGCTCTATAATATAATTTTTAAAAGTTTGATTGGTATAGCACTGAATAACTTATTTAATTTAGTTAGAATTGTCATTTTTATTAAGTTTAACAATGAACAACTGACATTTTTTCAGTTGCTTAGATCTGTCTTTATTTGTGTGAAAAGTATTTTGTATTTTTTCCTGATAGTTTGGGTATTTGTCTTGAAAGATAAACTACCAAGTATATTATATTATCTACAACTACTTTAAATGGAATTTCTTTTTCTCTCTCTTGCTTCTGGACTTCGTTATTTGTAGAAATACTGATGATTTATGGGTTTGTTTTATATCCTGCAACTTTGCTAAAGTTGCTAATTGTTTCAAGCTTTTTTTAGTTGATTTTTTCTAGGATTCTCTATGTTTATCATCAAAAAGTCTGCAAAGAGTGAGGGTTCTGCTTCCTCACTGTCTATTCTAATTCCTTCAATTTTTTTTCTTCTCTTATTGCCAAAGCTAACACTTCTAATATTATATTGAATAATAGTGGTGATAAAAGGCATACTTGTTTCACCCCTGATCTTATCAGGAATGCTTCTGGCTTATCTGTGGCACATAATGTTTGCTGATGGCTTCGGATAGATACTACTTATACTTAAGGAAAATTCCATTTCTTCCTATGCTCTCTTGGGAGTCCACTTATGTCTTGTTCAATTTATTCCTCTGAAATATGGTTATTTAAGTATTTTATTTCCTCAGAGATCTATCATATCTAACTTTTCTAAAATTATATTCACATTCTTAATTTATTTCATTTTTCTTCTGTGGTTAGATTTATCTAATTCTGAGAAAGGGAGGTTGAGGTTCCCCACTGGTTAGTTTTGCTCTCTATTTCTTCCTATAACTAACTCATTTAGCTTCTTCTCTAAGACTTTAGTGACATATATTTAATATTGATATTGCTTCATGGTCTATGGTACTTTTTAGAAAGGTATAGTTTCCTTCCTTATCCCTTTTAATTAGATCTATTTTTGATTATGCTTTGTCTGAGGTCAGGATTTCTACTCCTGCTTTTTTTTTACTTGAGTTGAAACATAATATATTCTGCTTTTACTTTTTACTTTTAACTTTACTCTATGTGTGGCTCTCTGCTTCAAGTGTGTTTCTTGTAAATAGCATATTGTAGGATTCTGGTTTTTAATTCATTCTGCTCTCCACTTGTGTTTTATTGGAGAGTTCATCCCATTCACATTCAGAATTATGAATACTAACTTTGTATTGCCCTTCATCTTATTTTCCCCCATTTGTTTTTTTCTCTCTTTTCACCTTACCCCTCCTTACCAATGTTTTGCTTCTAACCTCTCTCAATCTGCCCTTTCTTGCTATCAACCTCCCTCCCTTTTAATTCCACTTTCCCCTCCTATTTCTACCTTTTCTTCTGCTCTACCTTCTATCATTCCCTACTTCCCTTTTATTTCTCCTTTCTCCTTCTAATTCCCTGTGGGTAAGATAAATTTCTAAACCCAACTGAGAGTATATGTTATTCCCTCTTTGAGCCAAATCTGATGAGATTAAGATTCAAGCAATTCTTATCCCCTTCCTTCTTTCCTTCTACTATAATGGGTCTTTTGGTCCTCTTTATGTTATATAATTTACCCTATTCAGTGCCCTCCTTTCCTCTTTTCCCACTACAATCCTTTTTATTATATATCATCACATCAAAATCATACAATTCTCAAGATTTAAAAAGTATCATTTTCCCATGTAAGAATGCAAAGTTTAATTTTATTATACAACTTTTTTAGTTCCTTTTCATTTTTATATGCATCTCTTGAGGCTTGAGTTGGAAGATCAAATTTTTTGTTCAGCTCTGGTTTTTTCATCAGGAAAATGTGAAAGTTCCCTCTTTCATGGAATGTTCATCTTTTCCCTAAAAAGGTATGCTCAGTTTTCTAGGATTGTTGAACATTGGTTGCAAACCAAACTCTTTGCCGTCTGGGGTACCATATTCCAAGTTGTACAAACCCTTGATATTTTAGCTACCAAATCCTGTGAAAACCTGACTATGGTTCCTTAATATTTGAATTGCTTCTTCCAGGCTGCCTTATTTTCTCCTTGATCTTATAGTTATGGAATTTGGCTACAATATTCGTTGGCATTTTCATTTTGGAATCCCTTTCAGGATGTGATCAGTAGATTCTTTCAATGACTACTTTACCTTCTAGTTCTAGGATATCAGAACAGTTTTCCTTGTTAATTTCTTGAAAAATGTTGTCCAGGTTCTTTTTTTTTTTTGATCATGGCTTTCAGGTAATCCAATAACTCCTAAATCATTTCTCCTGTATCTATTTTTCAGATCAGATATTTTTTCAGTGAAACATTTTATATTTTCTTCTGTTTTTTCATTTTTTTATTTTGTTTTACTGATTCTTGATGTTTTATAAAGTCATTAGCTTTCATTGCCCAATTCTAATTTTTAAGGAATTATTCTCTTCAATGAGCTTTTGCATCTTTTTTTTTCCATTTGGACAATTCTATTTTTAAAGGAGTTTTTTTCCTTTTTCCATCTGGCCAATTGTGCTTTTGAAGGTGTTGTTTCCTTCAGCCTATTTTTTTTGTGATTTCTTTTCCAAGATGTTGACTTTCTCTTGCATAGCTCTCATTTCTCTACCAATTTTCTACTTGCTTTTTAAAATCCCTTTTGAACTCTTCCAAGAGGACTTTTGGGCTTGAGATCAATTCATATTCACTCTGGGGTTTCACATATAGACATTTTCCCACTATCCTATTTTGAAGTGGTGCTGTAATCTTTCTTTTCACTAAAGTAGCTTTTTATGGTCAGGACATTTTTCTGTTTCTTACTCATTTTTTAGCCTAGTTCATGGCTTTTAAAGTTGCACTGTGCTTCTGGGCCACGGCAGGTACTAATTCAAGCTAGGGGTCAGGAGCTTACTTACAGACTTTCTGTGGTTTGGCCTCAGGTGTTAGCAACTTTCCCGCTGTGCTAGGGTTGCCCAGGCTAGTTGTACAGCACAGGATTCTGGAGCTCACAATTTGCCTTCTGCATTGGGACTGAAGGCTTCACAACTAGTCTGCTATGCCACTGGCCTGCTGAACCTAAATCAGTGGCCTCAGTTGTAGATTGGAGCTGCAAATGAGAGCCTCTTAATTAATAACTTCACTGCACTCTCCTGCACTAGGGCAAGTTTCCCCTACACCCTTGTGAGACAGACTTTTTCTGAAGTCCTTCCAAAATATCTTAAGCTGGAAAATTGATCCATTCTGTTTTTCTGAGGGTTCTGCCTCTCCACAATCTCTTAGAGGCTTGATTTACATTGTTTCTGTAGGAATCTGGGAAGAGCTCAAGGAAGTCCCTTGCTTCTCTTTGCCAAACCCCCCAAAATTGATCTTTAATACCCAGAATTGTCTCAGGATTTTTACTTGCCATAAAGCTAATGATGCTGCTATTGCTACCATCTCCAAGGCACACTACTGATATTTCTACCATACATGATCCAGGCTTTTTCCAACCCCACTTATAAGACTTGCCGCTTATACTTGTGCTGTAAAGATTTCTCACTCTGACATTTTTTGACTCTGCTACTCCAGAATTTGATCTGAGGTATTATTCTAAAAATTGTTTGAAGGGAAATGTTGAGAATTTGACTGAGTTGTCATCTCTACTTTGCCATCTTGGCTCTTCCTCTTCAGATAAAATGTGAAAATCAGCGAAGAAAGGAAGTAAATCATGGGAGCTTGTGGTAAGAGCTGTGTATTCAAGAAAGAATAGATTAATTCAAGAAAAATTCCTTTTTATGTGAAGACCAAGGAAGTATTACTTGTTTGAAGCTTAGAGAAAGTAATTTCTACTTTCCAAGAGAAGTCAAAACATAAAGATAGAATTACCAAGAGTAAAGGGAGAATGGAATCTTGGAACAACAAAGAATGACAACTTTTACCAAAGGGATGGAGAGTTCCCTCCCCAAAGCAACATAGTGCACACCTTTCAAGTGTCCCAACTGCTCCTGAGCAGCCACCCTTGATAGCAGTGACTTCTTTGCCTGTCTGTTTTCCACTAATATAGACACTAGAGCTCACAATGAGGTGCATGAATAAGATGGGTTGAAGGAGCTGCTTGATCTTAAAGGGTCAAATTAATCAATAAGATTATTCTAGAAGATTCTGATTCAGGAGACCAATCAAGTGATAAAGAATTCTGCAATCAGAGGATCTGGCTTCAGGCCTTATTTTTGCACATACTAATTTTAGATTCACAAATAACTCCTTTAACTTCTCAGTGCTCCCAGGCATCTCTCTATGATAATAAGTTGCAGATGAATTATCAGTCTGCATTAGTAGAGAGTTTCTGTACCATGAGATCACCACAAAGAAGGAATCACAAGTCCAGACCAGAAAAACAAATATAATTCACTATGTCTTAGAATTCAGTAAATACTAGATCAAAGAGAAATTATTTTAGGAAGTATCAAAAAGATCTCATGTCACTAATTCACTTCTGTCATGTTTCAATAATATATCTCACAAGGAGACTAGAATTCAACAAAATATTTATTGTGCATCCATTTATGTGCTATACACAATAGTGAACACAAAAATTGATAAATGTCTTTCCTGTCTTGACAGAATTTATAATCTATTTGAGCAAATAAAAATACAGTCAAAAATTAAAATTCAAGTAAAATACAGTAAATACCATATGAGAGATACAGAATGCTATAGATTTCAGAGAGAAGAAAGATAATTTCCAGCCAGAGTGAATAGAAAAGATTTTCATGAGGACGGAACTTTTGAGATGGACTCTAAAAAATTGAGTTTGTGAAGGTATGACAAGAAAAAGCATAGACAAAGATTTCAGAGAATGATATAGAATGTCTAGTCATGGAATGGAGAATACAGAACATTCATAAAGATATAACACAGATGTAAGAACATAGTAAGAGATAAGATTGGATTCAGGCCAGTTTAGGGCCAGATAAAAAATTGTAGACTTTATTAGGAGGCAATGGGAAGCTATTAATGGATTATAAACAAGGAACTGACATAATCAGAGAGCAGTGTTTTGGAAAGATAGTAAAAACTCTAGTGTGGTATTTAACAAGTAATGATTATGAAGAAATATGAAGAATTGAGAAATGTTAAATTAAAAGGAAGTTTTATGACAAATATCTCTCTTGGCAAAGGACAAGCAGTATATCAACTAGGGAAAACATCACTGTGTTCCAAATCCATCTTATTCTTCATGGACATTAATATTACTCAAGTTCTAATTGCCAGTAAGGGATTTCCTCATAATTGTTCTGATCTTGCCAAGGCATAAGAAATTTACCCCCAAGTATGTGGAGCTTAGTGATCTAAAAGATCAATGTTGCTTTCAATGAAAGCTAGTTTTTTTTTTTTTTTTATTAGAGGAATCATATCCCTTCTTCATTAAAGATACCCTGACCGACAGGCAAGAATAGTTTATACAGAGGCAGCTACGTGGCATAGTGGATAAAGCACCAGCCTTGGAGTCAGGAGTACCTGGGTTCAAATCCAGTCACAGACACTTAATAATTACCTAGCTGTGTGGCCTTGGGCAAGCCACTCAACCCCATTTGCCTTGAAAAAAACCTAAAAAAAATAGTTTATACAGTAAACTCACAACTATGCTTGATCTATATTATCCTCTTACTGTCTTATGTTCTTTTATTTGTTTTTATTTATTTGTTATTATCTAAAAATATAGTAGGCACTTGATTTGTTGCTTGTAAGGCATTCATAGTAGGGAATGCAGATTAATAATTTGCTCTATGTAGTAGTCTTAAAGAGTTGCCTGAGGCACTATGAGATTACATGACTTCTCTGGGATCAGTGGGTATGTTCCAGAGATAGCACTTGAACCCAGCTTTTCTTGATTCAGAGATCAGCTCCCTAGGCACTGTGTCTTTGCTTCTTTATTGAGTATAAAATATTGAATTCTCTGTTTTCAATCTGTAACTTCCTCTTGATTCCTCTATCCATGGTTTGATTCACAATGCCATTATTCAACCACCCTCCTACTGTTCCTACAAATTCCTGCACTATTCATCAAGTATTGCTATTTCTTACTGATCCAGAGAAAGCCAGTGGAGCAATGAATAGAATACCCAGCCTGGAGTCAGTAAAATAAGAGTTCAAATTCATCTTGAGATATAGTGATACCTTGATACTCATTGTCTTTATAACTCATTAAACCTGTAACACATCACATTTTGACAAAAAAAAATGTTTCAGCCCCTTGTGCTTGCTCAAGACTAAAGACATTTGCTAAACCTTGTAGGAATCACAACACTGCCCCCACAAGAAAAAAATGCTTCATCACTTGTGACTTGCTTGCTGCTCGGAGATCCTTTCATGCAATGAAGCAGAGGTCCACTGTCAGTCTCACAATAGCTCACAAACAGTGCAGAATCTCAAGATAAGCCCACTTGCTCCTTTAACATTGATTGGTTCAGAGTGACTATAAAAAGCAATTGTTTCTGTTTTGGCCAGAAATTCTGGGGGCGTCCTTTCTCAGATTGATTTTTTTTTTCTTTTTAGACTGAAAAAGAGGTTATTCTTTGCTTCATTTCTTACTTACCTGCCTTAATCACTGAGAAACTGAGAGTTTTGCTTCATCTCTCTCTTACCTAGCCTTGATCACTGAATGGGTTTTGCTGAAAACTGTGACCTGGGAAAGACATCTTCTACTGCATCCAAGGCCTTCTCCAGTTGTCCGGATCCATATCTGGTCACTGAACTCAGATGGCTCCAGAGGAGAAACTGAGACTGGTGACAAATCCAATTCAATTACATATCATGGCATCACCTCCTTGATGTCATGGTGATCTTTGAGAGCAAAGAACAAACAGTCCTTTATGGCAGGAACTACTCTCAGTACAGGTAAAGTGAAATAAAATTTTATTTTATTTTTATGTAATTAATTGCTTTTTATCGTGTCTATTTAGGGTTTTTTTTTTTATTTTGCAAGGCAATAGGGTTAAGTGACTTGCCCAAGGTCACACAGCTAGGTACGTGTCTGAGGTCAAATTTGAATTCAGATACTCCTGACTCCAGGACCCATGCTCTATCCACTGCGCCACCTAGCGGATCATGTGTCTATTTAGTTTAAGGTTTGATATTACTAAAAAACTTTCTTACTTAATATTAACCCAGTAAAATGTGAAAGTAAAATGTGGAATTTCCACAAATTATTTCTAATTACATTGTTTATTATAGAAAAAATCTGTTCCCTACTCAGTGTCATCATTTGTCAACAGTTCCAGAATGAATTATTGAAGAGAATCAAAGTACCACAGTACATGCTAGCTGGGAGACCTTAGGCTATTCTCTTAACCTCTTTTTTTGTGTATTTCCTCAAACATAGCAGAAATGGAAATAATAAGAACACCTACCTCACATGATTATTGTGAATATTAAATGACATAAAAATGTAAAAGTATTTATCACAGTTTTAGGCATGGAGTGGATTCTATTTAAATATTTATTCCCTCTCCACCAAGAAGACCTTCAGGACCTTCAAAGATATTAAACATGGAGTGAGTATTCTAGAGAAAAGAGTATAGTAAAGAACACTAAATTAAAAATTAGAAGGCCTGAGTATGAGTCTTAACCTCTCTGAACCTTGGTTCCCCCATCAGTAAGATGAAAGTAAGAATGTTAAATGCTCTGCTTCACTACAGCATTATAAAGAAATACCATAGAAACATTCACTCTATTCAGTTGATATTTCCAAGAAGGGGAATTAGGCCTTCTTGTGGACAAGGTAGAGAAAAGGAATGTAGGTTAGAGAACTGGATGAATGACTAGAAAATAGTCCTAATAAGCAAACACAATTTTTTCTTTAGTAGCATGCCCCATTATTACTCACCATGTTTTATCAATATTTTCAGTGAAGACATAGGTGATTTCCCGAGTAAATGCGCAAGCTAAGTGGGGTAACTAATTTATTGGACAACAAAATAAACATCTAAAAGATATTGACAGGCTAAAACAAGGGGTTAGAAATAGTAAGATTAAATTTAATAGGAAAAAATCAGAGGGGAATAAAAACATAATTTTACCTCAGAGTTCAAACAATTACAAAAATATACTGAAAAAGAGGCATGGCTAGGTAAGAGTTCATGTTTCAAAAAAAATCTACTGGCTTCAGTTAGTTTAAAGCTCAATTTAAAACAAAAGAGTTACATAGTTAAGCAAAATAATTATGTTATCTGGGGTAACTTTGAAAGCCTTCATGCCAGAACTGGGAAAGATTAGTACCAATCTGATTTGGCCAAATCTTTAGTAAGATGTTCAATTTTGTATATGACATTGTAGAAAGGATATTAGCATATTGATGCATGCATCATTGAATCAATTCAAAATTTAAAAAAATGTAATTTAAAAATAGATAATAGATAGATAAAATCCATGACTATCTCAAGACATGTGCCCTGGATCAAAATCTTGATTAAAATAAATTTCTGTGTCAAATGTTTGTAAGTCATTATAAAAAAGGGGTAACAAAAGCCCTGGAAAACTGTCATACCTGGCACCCTCTATGTGTTCAGTGGTTCAAGGATCCCATCCTGAGGAGTATCTATTTCTGTTGTTAGAAAATGGAGTTATTACCTTGGCATCACATTTGCTCCTTCTTTATTGCTCCTAAAAGGCCTTATTTGTCTCTTACTTTGATTTTTCCTTTCCTATTCCACCATATAATTTTCCCTTGCACTTTTTACCTTTGATTTCTCAGTAGTTCATCCCCACTTGATTTTCCATACAATATTGAATTCCTGCCAGTTCTCTATAAGTCATTTCACATTGCTTCCAAGCATGATTTTCTCTAGGCCTGGACAAAGTGAATGTGAAACAGTGCTACATGAAAATCCAGTGCCTGCATTGACTTTATTAAGGCAGTATAATTGGCTGCCGGAGTACCTCTAGTTGGAGCTGGCAAAAACAACTAAATGATCATCGGGGTAGGGGTGAGAGCAAAAAGAATAATAACTAATCAATCTTCCCAGGTTTCTTGATGACTCCAATCAGCACGAAAACGCTAGGTCTGAGGGTGGGCTGGGGATGTTAGTAGATCAGAAAGAGAAGAAGGGAACTGGTCTGTGTATAGGTGACAAGCAATATTGTTTCAAAATTGTTTCTAACATAGAGATGGGGAGTAAATGCCACCAAGAAAATGTGTTAAATAAGAGAGGACTGCAAGTAAAAGGCAAATCTGAAGTGTCCTGATATAACAAAAGCCCCAGAAATCCCTAAATTTCAGTCTGAACAGTTGCTAATGTATACTGTCTTAATGTCTTATATTGCTCAAACTGCCCTGACAAGATAGATTTTTTTCATTTCATTATCACCTTTAAATATGTGTATACTCTCTCTCTCTCTGTCTCTCTCTCACACACACACACAAAACCCCCTCTCTTTGATCTGATCCAATGTAAATGGCATCAAGAAGGATATCAAAGAGATATTCTTACTCTCCCATCAATGATTGTTGTCCTTTGTAATTGAAGAAAACCTTGGCATGGAATGAATGATGCTATAACATGCATATTATGTTGATTATAGTGAGGGGATGCTGTGAGAAACCCTCCTTCTCCCTATTTCAGGACCATTATCACTCCATGACCTGATTTAATAGGAAACAGGACTTTGGTATGCTATGGGAGCCCTTGACTTTATGGATGTGGATCCCTCCCATATCAGTGAGGCACCATGGTGTTCCAGCAACACCAGGCAATCAGCTGAGGAATCAATAAAAGCTCTAGTTCTCTGCCTTCAGCAGTTGGTATAACCCCTCCTTGCCTCTAACTGACTCCTCCAAAGTCCACTCTTCTGATTCCTGCCTCCATGATAACACATGATAACACATAGAAGAAAACAGTCACCATTCTGAGTTACGGAACTGGAGGCTTAAAAAGAGAACAGATCTCAGATGCCATCTATGGCTAACCCAGATGGGAACCAAATTCCCTCCTATTACACACCCACTGGATCTTTGTTAAAATAGCAAAGTTAGGCAATACACTGTGACCTAAGGCAACCCATTCCACTATTGGACATCTAATTTTGTAGGAAGTTTTCCCTTACAACAAGCCAAAAAGTACCATTTTTTAAAACTTTCATTTTGTTCCTTTTCTGCTCTGAAGGGTCAAGTAGAATTAGTTTCCCACCCTTCAAATGCATTAAGACAACCATTTTAGGCCCTCCGAGTCTGCTTTTATGTAAGCTAAACATCTTTCCTTCCTTCAGCTGATCTTCATTTGACATGATCGCAGTCTTTCACCACCTGACAAAGGAACTGTTTTATTTTGTCTTTGTATCTATGCTACCTAGGTACTTAATAAGTATTTGTTGGTTGAATGATTGATTATCCTCCTCTTGACATTCAGTAACTTATCCAAACCCCTTTCTAAAATATAGCAAGTATAACTAAATGTACTCCACATGTGATCTGACCAAGGAAGATTAAATCAAGACTATCATCTAATAATTCTCTGATGTCACATCTTTCTTAATGAAAGTAAAGATCCTATTGATCTATCCCTTTGACTTATGTCACATTGTTCTCAAATAAAATATGCAAACTATGAAAAATCAGATATTTTTAGATGAAAAGTCATCTAGCCACACTCAGTCTCTTGTAAGGTTGATTTTTTGAACCCAAGTATAGACTACATTTATCCCTATTAGAAGTAGATAAATATGGAGAGAGAGAGAGAGAGAGAGAGAGAGAGAGGTATCAAACACTGTGCTAAGTGCAGAGGATTACAAAAGCAAAGAAGCAAATAACTTACATTTCAGTGGACATAGGCAACTCATAAAGAGTACTGGGAAAGAGGAAGAAAATGATAATGAAGAGAAGTGGAAGCCTGACCCTTAGCAAAATAGGGTGAAAGCTTACCCATTGAAGCCAGGGAATCTAAGGGCAGAGTTCAAATTTCTAAGATAAGGATAATAGCCTAAGTGCAGAAGGCATAATGTATAAATTGCAAGGAAATGGTCTCATCTTAATGTATTTGGCCAAATGTTTCATCCAGTTGAGATGAAACTATTGTCCACTCTATTACCTAGCTAGTTCAATTTTCACAGCATCTGCAAATTTGATTATTCTTTTATTCAAGTTGTTGATAATTTTGAGACTTGTATAGGAAACCTATGGATTCTGTAGTTGGAAAACAAATAGGTTGACATGCCAGGTTAAGTTTGGATTGTTTCTCACAGGAGCTGCAATAAAAATTGGTCATTTTAAACACATATTCATACAATCACTAGAATAAGCAACATATCAGTGGCTTGCAAACTTTGAAGTGTTATCAGGGTGAATGAAGGTAGGAAATTGCCAATTCTTCAACCCAAAATTTATAAGATGAAAAGAGCACTCACATCAAGATTAGAAATGCCTAACAACAAGATGGGTTGCCTACTCAGACAGTAAGTTCCCAGTTCAGTCAGTATTCCTGTCTAAATAATGTCAACTACTGGATGCTCACTTTTATAGTCATGTTGTATGTAATAGCAGCTCCTGCATGGAGTAATGGATACAATTAACTGAATTCTAAAGTCCCTTCCAACTCTGAGACTCTGTGATTCAATAATTCATGCTATTTGATGTCTCAGAGCTTCCCTGGAGTTCAGAATATAGCTTTGAAGAAACTTATCACACAATAATATTTTTGCAAAAAGCTATAGGGCCCCACCTTAGCTTCCAGTCACTCCTGGTAGTAGAACAAAAAAGTACTGTCTACTGTAATTATGGGTCTCTAGCAAGCTCACACACATGTATACACAAACACTGCATGTCTCTGTCTCTCTGTGGCTGTCTCTCTCTCTGTCTCTCTACCTCTCTCTCTATCTCTCTGTCTCTCTCTGTCTCTCTCTCTCTCTCTCTCTCTTTCACACACACACACACACACACACACACACACACACACACACAGAAGCCCACTCAGGGAACTGTAAAGTTAAAGGACTTGCCAGTATATGTCATAAGGACCTAAATCCAGGTCTTCCTGACACTGAGACTAACTTTCCATCTATACACCTAATAACTGTTACCTGAATTGAAGAGACTTACATTCCCATCATTCAAAGAGCCCATTATAAAACCGAGTGTACAATGGTGGCCTTCACCCATCCTTTAAAAGACACAGTAGTGAGTGTCATCTGTCAGATTCTCATGGAACACAATAAAGCTTAATATCAATCAATCTCCTGGTACAGGAACTACAAAGGCTCCTGGTGGGCTAACTTACACATTTGAGAGCAGTTAGTCCATTTGGAGGAGAAAATGATAATTTAGTGACTATAGCATCAGGACTCCTATATCTTGGGGTGTGTAAATGATATGCATAACATGCAGTGGGCTTAATTTATTACCCAAGGATACATAATCAGCATTACCAAGGCTCTCATCAATCTCTAGAATGAACTGGGATAATTTTCCCTTCCATATTCTAAACCCTTAGTAAAACTAGCTTTAAGACTGGATGATTATTTCTGCTCCCATCTAAAGATCTCCAAGATCTCCAAGCACCTTCCTAATGGGACTGATGCCCTGCAATATTTCCATGGTTATCTGGAAAATAGCATCTTTTTTTAAAACAATTGGAGAAGCTGTAGGTAAGAGTGGTTAAATGATAAAGGACCATGGACAATTCATAGCCAAGGTCAGAATAAACACCTCCTACAAGTGTGGGCTCTATCTTATACTTAAAACCACTGCTCTCTAATATTGTTCAAGAAAAAGTCTAAGGGTTCAAACCAAATTCAAATATCAAAAGCTGAAACCAAGAAAAAGATAAATAGGATAATTTTACTTTTCCAAGCTACTATTGATTTCTCTTTGTAAGTTTTCTCAGACAAAAGGAGTCTGGAAAAGCAATACAGTGACTTTTCTCTTAACATCTAACTTCCTGATATTTTTCTTAATTACACCTCGGTCATCAGAGAATCATAGTATCATAGATTTTTTTTTAATTGGAAGAGATATGAAATTCAACCCCTTCATTTTACAGATAAGAAAACTGAGTCCCAGAGCAATTAGGGAACTCATCCAAGGCCACACAGCTCATAAGGAGAAGAACCAGAATTTGAGCCCAGGGCCTTTGACACCAATTCCAGCACTCTTTCCATTGAAATGTGAAGTTTTAGAGAAATTTTCAATAGTGTTACACAATCTATCCTCAGAAATGAGAAATTTTCTATCTGAACTCTTCCACACTCCAGTTAAGTGAGGGAGTTTTACTTAATAGCCTCTAAAATCTCTTCTAGGTCTTATCTATGATTGCACTGTTCTATGAAAACTAGGATGGAACTACCTTAAGAAAATATTAGCACCTGCTTTACAACTTAAAGTTCTTCAGACTCACCTAGGACAAAAGAAAGGTTAAATATGTATCAGAGGTGGAACTTGAACCCAGGTTTTTCTGACTTTGAAGCAATCATTCTATCCACTATGAGATATTTTCTCCTTTGGTTTAATACACCTGCATAATATGATTCTGTTTTTAATTTCCATTTACTTTTAGATCATGTCAAAATAGTACAGTGGGTGAATTATAATGATTTTAGACTTCTTTTGTTCTGGTAGCTTCTCAGAAGTTGGGTCAATTTTCAATCCCCCTACCCCTTACATAGAGGGGGAGAGAGACAGAGAGACAGAGACAGAGAGAGGCAGAGAGATAGAGAGACAAAGAGACAGAGAGAAAGACAGGGAGAGAGAGAGAGGGTAGGAGGGAAAGAGAGGGAGAAGGGAGGGAAAGGGAGAGGGAGGGAGAGGGAGGGGAGAGACAAAGGAAGGGAGAGAGAGAGAGAGAGAGAGAGAGAGAGAGAGAGAGAGAGAGAGAGAGAGAGAGAGAGAGAGAGAGGGAGAGAGAAGGAGAGAGACAGAGATAGAGACAGACATAGACAGAGAGAGGGGGGGAGAAAGATAGGGAGGGAGGGAGAGAGAAGGAGGGAGGGGGGAGGGAGAGAGACACAGAGACACAGAGATAGACAGAAACAGAAAGAGAGAGAGAGAGAGAGAGAGAGAGAGAGAGAGGAGGGAGAGGGGGGAGAGAGACAGAGATAGATACAGACATAGACAGAGAGAGAGAGAGAAACAGACAGAGAGAGAGAGACAGAGATAGACACAGGGAGGGAGAGACAGAGAGGGAGAGAAGGAGGGAGGTGGAGTAGAGAGACAGAAAGACAGAGACAGAGATACACAGAGGGAGGGAGAGAGGGAGGAGAGAGAGAGAGAGTAGAGGGAGAGAGCTCTCCCTTTTAGGACAAGAGGGGAAGGAGAAAAGAGGAGAGTATACAGGCTACTGATGAAAGATCCCTTCTTTCCAGAGATGTCAGTCAGAACTTTATTATGGCTACCAAAATGTAACAATTGAATGAAATTCCCAAAGATAAAATAAATTTTTAAGGGAAGAAAAGAAGAAATTGATTAATAATAAATCACTGAAGTTTCCTGAAAAGGTTTCCATACTGTGTGCAGACAACTAGACAACAGAAAACAAGAGTTTCTTTTTCACTCCCAGGCTTATGGCTCAGGTCTGTGGTTCTCACCGCCCTCCGGTTGGCATGAGCTTTATTCTCCAACAGAGTCAAAGAAAAGTGCCCCTCAGAAAATGAGAGAAGCAACAGTAGCAGAGTGCTGAAAGAACAGGACCTAAAATCAGGAAACCTGTCTTTTGATTTTTGGTTTATGTTTGTTAGTTTTTAGCCTTGACTCTGAAACTTACAAGCTGCACTACTTTGTTCTAATATCTTAAATCTCTCTGAGGCTCTATTTTTTTCATCTGGAAAATGACAATCATATTCCATAGAGTGATTATGAAGACAGGACCTTGTAAGCCATTGTGATACTGCATAAATGAAAGTCATTTTGACTCCAAATTACTGGGAGAAGAAAGAAAACATGTCAAAAAAGAAGTATGAAAATAATTAAGTGGAGAGAACTCAAGGATGATCATTTTCCAGATAAGATACTTTAAGTGACTTGTCCAAGGTACATATTTGATAAGATTTTAAAACTAGAAATCAAATGTTGATCTTACAACTCCAGAACCAGCTCTTTAGAAAATGGAAGAAGAAGGCAATAATCTTGGTAAGGCAACCAGAATTCAGGGAAATCCACAGGAACTTCAAAGGCAGAGGAATTGAAAGATACTTGGAACCTGTTACATTTGGCTTAAACCAAAGAAAATTAGGGACACTTTTTGTTAGAGCATATTGGTTAATCCTATAGTATAGTCTGTATACAGTGTAGGAACCCATTTTTACCTGACTACCTCTAATATCTTAACTCGCCAAATCTAACAGATCTTGACACCTCCACTGAGTTCTAGATTAGAGGCACTGATACCTAGCAAAGGGGAATCAATCTAAAAATCACTGGAGAGGAACCCAAATATTTTTTGCTCTGTCCTTTCTCTTACACCAGACTAGCTCCTGCCATCCCTAAGGAGAATTTTATCAAATGTCAGATAACAAATGTCAGTCCTTTTTAGGATACTTTTAGGGTAGACAGGATCTTTGGGCACAATGTTTGAAAAATAATTGCAACAGTGTTCTTTATATATCAAATGAGTAAGGTGTTAAGAGTACAGAAATTGTGAGAGGCTATCTGACACAGTGGATACAGATCTGGGATCGAGGTCAGGGAAACCTAGATTTGAGTCTTGAACAACTGTGGAAATAAGGACAATTCATTTAATCTTTTAGGACCCAGAATTCCTTAATGGCTATAGGACTATAAATTACAGATTAGCTGATAATTTGTATCAATACTAGAAGTTATCTAAACAGACAAAAATGAAGGAAACATAGAAGAGAAACAGACAGATAGAAACAGAGACAACAACAGAGTGACAGAGACAACGAGAGACAGAGAGAGATGGTGGATTCAGGTAATTTCAACCCAATCCAGTGATCTTTTATTAAGCATCTATTGTGTCCAAGATACCACGCTAAGCACAAAGGAATAAGGAAAATCTAAACCTAAAAGAATTTGCACACCACTAGAATGTGCAACATGTATAAAAGTAAATACATGATTGAGGAGGAAGAGAGTGGTTACAATGTGAGGGAGGGTCAAAAAAGACTTCTCATAAGAAGTGGCATATAAATTGCACTTTGAAGCAAACTAGAGAGTCTAAGATATAGAAATGAAAGGAAACACATTCTAGGCCTGCAGTGGGGAGCCTGATTCTTCAAGTTCACACTTCACCCTTCTTTTGACCCACAGAGATATGATCTCCCTTTCATATTTGATTCTTTCTTTAACTTTTTTTTATCAAATAATTGTATTTTTATGATTTTGTAAGTAGTTATATTTACTGTAATGTCATAGATAGACTACATCAGATCTAGGCATCATATTTTCAAAAGATTGTTGATAACCTTGGATTCATCCATAAGAGTGTAATTAGGAGACTAATGGGTCTTGAAATAATACTATATGTGAGAGATAATTGAATGAACTGAAGCTGTATAGCCCTGAGTGGCAAAGATGAGGATAATATCCATCTTCAAGTAGGATCATAGATTTGGTTGATCGGTTGGTTCTTGTCCTTCCTTATCAAAGCAGACAAAAATGACATTATTATGTTTGAGACAAACTACAGTATATCCAACTGTGGCTGATCAGACCAATATGAGCTTGGGAATGCTCTTCCACTGGTTGGGCACAAATAGTTCATGTGAACACTTGGGGTTGGTATTCTAAACTTATGTATGTCACATTTCCTTTGAGCTGCCTTCCTCATACAGCACAGTCCCCTCATTGATGAGGGCACACCATGCTGGGTGGACCTGTGCCAGTGTCTCCCATACTATACGATCAATTCTAAAGTTCTTCAATGAGACCTTCAGGGTGTCCCAGTATTGCTTCTTCTGATCCCCTTGTGAGCACTTTCCCTGTGTGAGTTCTCTATAAAACAGGAGGTTTTTTGGGCAAGCACACATCTGGCATTTTAACAATATGTCCAGCCCATCATAATTGCCCTCTCTGTAGTGATGTTCGAATGCTAGGCAGTTTAGCTTGAGAAAGGACCTCCATGTCTGGTATCTCCCCCTGCCAGGAGATCTTTAGAATCTTCAGAATCACATATATAAATATATATATATATATATATATATATATATATATATATATATATATATATATATATATCTGTAAGGAAACCCTGAGACAATCTGATCCAACCCCTTGACTTTATAGATGAGGAAACTGAGGTCTCAAGAGGTTAAATAATTGACTAAGATTACATAGCTAGTAAACAGAAGTGGAATTTAACTCCAATGACTATATTCCTCCAATGAAGAGGAATTTTAAACCCAGACCCTCCAACTCCAAAAACTTTTTTCTGCTATTTCAAAAGGTGTCAGATGGTAACATGACATTCTATTTGAACCCATAGAGCAGAACCTATAATAATTAATGGAAACTGCAAAGAGGCAATTTGGTTAAGATACCAGGAAAAGGGGCAGCTAGGTGGCACAATGGATAGAGAACCTGCCCTGGATTCAGGAGTACCTGAGTTCAAATCCAGCCTCAGACACTCAATAATTACCTAGCTGCGTTACCTTGGGCAAGTCACTCAACCCCATTGCCTGCAAAAAAAAAAAAAACCTGAAAAAAAGATACCAGGAAAAATTTCCAATCATCAGGGATTTGAAAAAAGTTGAAGAGTAATAATGCTCTCTTTTTTCTCTTTTTAATGAAGCTCCTCAGGCAAAGACTGGGGGCCACTTAATTATATTTAAGTGCAGTATTTCATGTTAAGTGTTAAACTCTTTGTCAGAAAAGTCTAAACTTGAATTCTGGTTCTGATAGTTGTGAGATTAGACAAGTCATTTCACCTTTCTGAACCTGTTTTCTCTCCTATAAAAAGGGATTGATGTACCTTCTTATCTATCTCACTGTTTTTATATCAAATGAGTATATATATATATATATATATATATATATATATATAAAGTATTTTGTAAACTTTAAAAATCTTTGCATCAGCTATTATTATTATTATTATCATTATCATTACTACTATTATGGTGTTATAGAGGGGATCTTTGCTAAAGTTTAACTCAGGATGACTTCTGAATTTCTTTCAGATTCAGATATTCTGTATGTGAGAATAACTGAAAAATCCAACTTTCCAAGAAGATAAGAGAGGTTAAAATCAAGAGCACAAGGTAGTAAGGCTGATATTGGCAAACAGAAGGACCAACTTTTCTTGAGATAAGACAACTAAAGAAGAGAAAATTGGGAGGGGGGATGTTGGAGGAGGATTTTGAGGTATGGAATAGTTATGGAGAGAATATAGGATGAATGTTCCCTATTTCTTCAGTAATATAAGAAGTAATGATGTTTTCTGAAAGAGAGGGGATTGAATGAGACCCTGTAGACTTGGGGACAAAATAAAGTTTAGAGTAGCTGATAAGGAGAGTTTATTAGGAATTCATGGAGGAATTAAAGGATTATGTCCAGCAATAAGGACCCAGCTGCTAATAGATACCATAAATTTGTAATGAATTGATTGAACTCAAGTATTGTTCATCAGCATGCAAGTAGTAAAGCACCTGTGCAAAAAAGTTAAGAGTTCAACTCCAAATCTAAAGTTTAAAGGGCAGCATCTGGGAAAGGATGGTGGAGCAAAGGTTTTAGGAATATAGGAGAGTATACAACTAAACTGATCAATTGAAAAATCAAAAGAGGAAAGAGGAAAAAATAACCATAAAACAGAGTTTGGGACTAGGGAAAACAGAAGCACTGAAGGTCTCCCAAAGAATAGGCTTAGGAAGATGGATGCAAGAGAGAAGAAAGGGTAAGAGATTGTCATATGAGAAGGTGATTTCTGAGTTCAGAATCAAGAAGATGACAGAATTTGACATCATGATGAGATTTTTTTTAAAAAAATATGAATATCCTTGTGTGTGGCTGACAATGTAAGTCATGGCAAATGAAGAAGTTAACAAAATGGGAGACCAGAGTATCTACTTCATTGTAGATATTTCTTCTCTGTGAATGAGAGAAGAAAATCAAAGAGGAAAGAGAGTTGACCAGTCACTTAATTAACTAATAAGATATAAAGTTTTGACTAGAATTCAAGATATAACTTCTACTTTCATTTTTCCCAGGCTGCAACTTAGAAAAATAATACATTTCTAATCTCCCAAATCAGAATACTATTTCCTATTGAACAACTATGGCAAATGGAATTGTTTCTTAAAAGCTGGACAGTGGTTAGAGTAACCAGTGAAATATTCACAAAGAGCTAGACTAGAAGGCAAAAATTGAGCCCTTCAGAAATATTGGGATTAAATAGTAATCCCATAAAGCATTCAAAAACACAGAGATAAGAAGAAATTAATAGCATAACAGGAGGAACAATTTAAAGACTGATAGTATTGAAAACTGACAATTTGTCCCCCTATTAGAAGCATACTAGTCTCTTGTTTGCCTTAATCCAGAATTCAGATTTTTTTTCATATTTTAGCTATATAGTTTGACCAGATAATCCAAAAAGATAACATTTGAGGAAGATATTAAGATTACCCTATGACATATTACTATATAGCTACAAACATTTATCTTAAAAATATCTTATAAAAGCAAACTATTATGATTACAATTATTGCACAGATCGAGAGATAATAAATTGTTTGACCAAGTTTTGCCATTCTTTTGCAAGTTCTTATATATGTGTGTGTGTGTGTGTGTGTGTGTGTGTGTATGTATATGTATATTAGAAATGTCAAGAACCTTTGTTTATGCCATTTAAAAAGTAGCCATCACCTTCTGTACCTGCCTCCTACCAAGAGCATCAGTTTGCAAGCAGAAAATAAAATTCAAAGTAACAAAGAAACTATAGGGGGGGAAGGGGTTTTTTCCTTTTTTCCCTCTCTGTTATAATACAAATAAACTCATAACAAACATCCACAATATTTTAAAGCATACAGTTTTTCCTACTTCCTTGCTTCCTTCCTTCCACAAATCATTATTAAACTTAAACTGTTCTTAGTCAAATTACCAGTGACCTCTAAATGTCAATGGCCTTTTATTTGTAATCTTAACCATTCTTTACCTTTCTGAAGCATTTGACAATGTTCATTACTCCTTCCTCCCTCCTAGATGCTCTCTCCTCTTTGAGTTGTCTTTTGGTTTGGCATTTGTTTGTGTGTTTGTTTTGAGGCATATCTGATTCTCCTCATTCCAATCTGATCACTCCTTTTCTAGCCTCTTTTGGCAGATCATTATGTACCTAGGGATCTATCTTGGGCCCCCCTTCTTTTCTTTCTTTCCATTTCTTCTTGGTGATATCACAGACTTTGAGAGAGATTAAAAATGGCATCTATGTTGATAACTTCTAGATCTTTGTGTAACAGTGACAACCTAGACCCCTTATAACCTGAAAGCATCTGCTATTATATGTATAGCTTAGTACTACTAGGTGCTAGGAGACAAAGGCAAAGTCTTTGCCATGAAGGGACTCCTAGTCAAATAGGATTGTTACTATGTCCACAAAAAATCAAAAAATAGGCAGAATGCATTTAAGCAAAAATTGGAGATCCAGACAAAATGAAAACTTGCTGAATGAGATGATTCCAGTCAGGAAGAATCATGGAAGATATTAAGATCTGAGGTGGATCTTTAAGCAAGGAAAGGATTTTTCCAGGTGGAAAGAAGAATGGAATCTATTCCAGCCACAGCTAACCGAATATCATACAAAAACAATTTCCTGGTTGGTTAAGTTATACCTTTTTCTCAGTGTGGAATTTTCCCTTCTGAAATCATCTTTTCAAAAAATTTTTCCAAGTATCTAATATGCCTTCAAATTCTAATTCAAAGTTTTATGTTCTAGCTTAATATAATTTAATTGGCAACAGTTATTAGACTATGAACATTTTACTTTTAACATTTATATTGTCATTTTTATATCTTTAAAATGCAATAACAATATTTTAATGATGATTTCTCAGAGAGCCTTTTGCAATAGTTCAATATTATTTTTTTAAAAGTTTAAAAGCTATTGGGAAACTTCAGATGGTCCAAGGAAGAGCAGAGAAAATAGGCTCAAAATATAGGAAATAAATCATATGAGGAAAAGCTGAAAATCAGAAGCAAAGGAACAGTTGTTAATTAGTCTGATTTTCTAACCTACAAATTAGAAGTCAGATTATTAGAAAGAAAAGTGGTTGGAAAACCACTATAGAGATTAGGTTATAGAGGAGAAGAGAAATCATCACAACCATTTCCTAAAGGTCAATTTAAGTCCTAAAGTTAAAGAGATCTTCAAGCCCTGTCTCAAACCCCAATTTCTCCATGAAACTTTCCCTGATAACTGCAACAGACATTGCTCTCTCCTGTTCCTGAATACTCATGGTACTTGACATCCTACACTGACAATATGAAACTTGGTTCCATGCAATTGATTGCGTCCTTTGTTGTTGTTGTTGTTGTTGTTGTTGTTGTGTTCCATAGTTCATGGATCACAAAATGTTAGAGATTAAAGGAATCTTTAAGTGTTGTATCTTTATGTAAGGGATTAAAGGGATATTTATGTAATATGCCTTGCTTCCCCAAGTAACAGGCAAACTTTTCAAGGGCAGGGATTCTATCATGTCCTTCTTTTGGATGCTCCATATAATCTATTGAAGTGTTGGGTACATAGTATCTACTTAATCAAAGTATAATGTGATGAAATATTCTCCCTTCCATTTCTACAAGATACTTTGCTTCTTAGTAAAGGTGGGTAGTTGGAGGAAAGAGTAAAAGAAGCTCTTAAAATTGTCTCATGTCTTTACAAAAAGGATATTTCTTTAACAGAGGATAAACTCCTTGAACACAAGGACTTTTACTTTTGCCTTGTAATTATATAACGGTGTCAAGATACAATGGCCTAGAATAATAACACACATCTAATAATGAAATTTAATAGGCATAAATGGAAAGTTTCAAACTTGGTATCAAAAGCTCAATTTAACAAGCATAAGATGGGTAGGTATAGCTACACAGTTCATATGAAAAATAGCTGGGGCTTTTGATGGCCTGGCCTGGAAGTTCAATTAGTGATGAGTTTGCTATTGCAGACAAGGAAAAACAATATAATTTTAGATAATATTTAAAGAAACATTATAGAAAACAGAAATGATAATTCCATATTACTCAGAACTTATAAGATCACATCTTGAGGATTATGTTCTAGGTTCTACATTTTAAAAGAACATTGATAAACCAGACAGAATCCAAAGGAGGGACAATAAAGGGCTCATACCAGAAAAGCATCAATCAAAAGAATACGAGATGTTTAACATGAGGAAGAAAATATTTATAGGACATACAACAGCAATCTTCAGGTTTTTGAGGTTCTTTCAAATGGAAAAGGATTTAAACTTATTCTATTAGGGTACAGAAGTAAGAGCCAGTAGCCCTGTCTTGAGGTTGAAAGTGGCAGGTTTGGGAATCAGCATAAGGAAAAACTTCTTAATAATGAGTACTAAACAAAAGACATTCTACATCAGGTGAGGATAGATTTCCTTTTACAACAGATCTTCAAGAAAAATTGGATGATTTTCTTTTTGGGAATTACATAGAATGGATTTTTGTTCATACAGGTAGGATAAGATAGTATGATTCTGTGAAAATTAGAATAATGACACTATGCTAAATACCTAACTCCTATAATTGTTTTAGTGATTATATGATATATGCTAAGATGTTTATTAATTGCTCAATGGGCACTTTATTTCAAAATGAGAATTCATTAGTTTTGAATATTTAAGTATTCTTGAGTATATATGAGTATCCAATAATACCATTACCACTTTGTCTTCTTAGTTTCCCTAGAGGATTACTTGGAAGCAGAAAATATTTGTTTGAATGAATTAGTTTTATTATGTTTTTTAAAAAAAAATCAATCCATCTAAAGTAATACTTATTGAGCACCTTCTGCCTTCTCAACCTCTATTCTAATATTACTGAGTTTGGTTAATACATGTTCTATATTTCCCCATGTGATTGAACTCAATTTGTAATCTTGATCTGCTTTGGGAGATTTCTTCTTTTCATTTTTGTGAAATCTATTTTTTAAAGCAATTTGAGTTTTATCGATCTACAGAGTTTGAGTTCAGCACACACAGGCAAGGATTTAAATGTATTTTTGTAATAAATGGTTCGATTTAAGATTGCTTGATACCTATTAGACAGAAAATTGAGTTTCATAATAATAAATCTTTAGTGAGATTAAATAGATAGTTGTAAATTTTTTTCGCATGAGAAGAATATGAGATTTGTTTTGTATTTTTTTAACCACTGAACCTTTTTTACAAAGACAAAAAGGCTTATTGTAATATCCTAGTCTCCTTTCATTGTGACAGCTGCAGCTGTATGTTAATTCTGCTTTGTCCTTCTTGATATGACTGAATCTTACTAGTAAAGGTCCTGTTTAGGGCTTCAAAAGTTTTAGCAGCATCAACCAGACCCTTCTTTATCTGTTCTATGGAAGATTTAAAGTTTATATAATTTTCTCTTCATCTAAGTAATTCTCAAACTTTTTGGTCACAAGACCCCTTTATTCTCTGAAAAATTATTGAGGATCCCAAATATATTTTGTTTATTTAAGTTATATGTATCAATATTGATCAGTTTAGAAATTAAAACTGATAACTTTTTAAATATTAATTAATCTATTTAAATAATAGCAAACCCATCATGTTTATAAATACTATTTAATCAACAGAAAATTTGGTCTTCAAATACAAGAATCAAGAGATGCATAAAAAGGTAAACAGAAAGGAGAAAGAATGTTAGTCAAGAAAATTAAACTAAATACATCCTACATGGGGCGGCTAGGTGGCATAGTGGATAAAGCACCGGCCTTGGAGTCAGGAGTACCTGGGTTCAAATCCGGTCTCAGACACTTAATAACTACCTAGCTGTGTGGCCTTGGGCAAGCCACTTAACCCCATTTGCCTTGCAAAAACCTAAAAAAAATACATCCTACTAGGGAAAATAACACTTGAAGCTCTTGAGAATTATATTTCTCTTAGGACAGCTAAAGGATTGAATAGGGGTGAAGGGATGGTACTTACTTTAATAGCTACTTTAGTAAAGGCAGGTTGTAGTACAATAAGGATAGAAGGTTGGAGCACACTTAGAAGGGTTGGGCATAAATAAATTAAGAAATTATCTTGGTTTTAATCCATACTTTAGTTTACACGGACTATAGTATCATGGTTGACCTGCTAAAGAGACAAAGGGAGAGAGTACCTAATACTTTGATTGGGGAGGGTTATAGGACTATGTTTGAAGTATTTTGAGACAGAGGAAGAGAAAACAAACTCAGAGGGACTGGACTTTAAAAAATCAAGCGATTTTGCTTTGCTTGACACCTTGGCTGTAATTGGAGGGAATTGGCTTGGTGGGTGGAGTTTAAACAACTCATGAAATGATTTGATTTTGCATGATACTTTGGCTTGTAAGACTTGTGTATCCATGGAGGGTACTTTAAAAGAGGGGGCAATATAAATCAATCATAATTTGATATAATTTATGACTCTTGAGAAGTATATTTCCAATGAGACAGAAGAGGGGAGGTTATTTAGTGAATCTGAGGTAATGGTGTTATCAATCAATCAAGCAGGCAAGCAATCAAACTTTTTGAAAGTGATACTTCTCTCAGGACAAATAAAAGGAGTATATTTTTATTAATATTTATTTTATTTTTCCAATTACATGTGATGAAAGTTTTTCAACATTATTCTACTTGCATATATATTTTACACAATTTTCTTGTATCCTTCCTTCCCACCCCCTCTCTATACCAGCAAGCAGTCTAGTAAATGTTGTACATGTACATTTGTGTTTAACATGTTTGCATAGTAATCATTTTATGTCTGAGGAATTTGAACTAAGGGAAAAGAAAGAAAACCATGGAATAGAAAGGAAGAAAAGAGAAATCTGTAAAAAGTAAGCATGTTGTTCATTCAGATTCCATGGATTTTGCGTTTTGTTTTGTTTGGGTGTTTTTTTATCTAGATTGGATGGTATCGTCCATAACAGTCTCCCAGGATAGTTCTAGCTCTCTGAACTGCTGAGAGGAGCTGCATCCATCATACCTGATCAAAGCACAATTTTGTTGTTAATGTGTACAACTTCTCTTGGTTTTGCCCCCTTCACTCAACATCAGTTTGTATAATTCTTTCATGCTTCTCTAGAGTCCAAACATTCATGGTTTCTTATAGAACAACAGTATGCCATAATATTCATATACCATAACTTTGTTCAGTCATTCCTCAATTGAGAGACATTCCCTCAATTTCCAATTCTTTTCCATTTCATAAAGAGCTGTGCAAATATTTTGGAATCTTTGGGACTTTTTCCATAGGTCTGGTATTGGTATTACTTGGCCAAAGAGTATAATCAATTTTATTGTTGTTTGAGCTTAGAGACATATCACTGTCCAGAATGAATTGATTAGTTCATAACTCCACCAATAGTGCCCTAATGTCCCAATCCTCCACAGTCTCTCTAACATTGATAGTTTTCCCTTTTTGTCATCTTAGCTAGTCTGATAGGTGTGAGGTGGTACCTCGTAGTTGTTTTAATTTGCATTTCTCTATTCAATAATGATTTGGGGCATTTTTTCATATATATATATATATATATATATATATATATATATAGTTTTAATTTCTTCATTTGAAAAATAGGAGTAAATTTTGACAAATGAATTGTAGATATAAGACAGTGTTAAAACAATAAAGATATAAAAAGAAGGACTATACTAGCAGAAAGCTAGGCAATAGTGGCTAAATAACACCAGGCTCAAAGATCTATTATAGTAAAGGGTAAAAGGAAGCATGTGAACACTGAGTAAATACTACTCTCAATAGATTTGGCCCAGTGAGAGAATAACATACATAACATACATTTCAAATGGGATTTAAAAGTCTATCTTACCCTACAGGGAAGTGGAGGTGGGGGAGGAAAGAAAGGGGAAGAATGGACTAATAAAAGGGAAAGCAAAAGTAAAGTTAAAATTTAAAAGAACATTTAAAGGGTGAAGGGCACAAAACATTGGTGAAGAGGAATAAGAGGAAAGAAAAGTGAAAAATAAATGAGGAAAGATATCATGGAGGAAAATACAGAATTAGTAATCTTAACTATACATGTGAATAGAATGAACTATCCCATAAAATGGAAGCAGATAGCAGAATGGATTAAAAACCAGAATCCTTCAATATGTTGCTTACAAAAAAACACATTTGAAGCAGAGATACATAGAGGCTAAAGGTAAAAGGTTGGAGCAATATATTATGCTTTAGATAAAGTAAAAAAAAAATTGGGGGGGGCGGCTAGGTTGCGCAGTGGATAGAGCACTGGCCTTGGAGTCAGGAGTACCTGGGTTCAAACCTGACTTCAGACACTTAATAATTACCTAGCCATGTGGCCTTGGGCAAGCCACTTAACCCCATTGCCTTGCAAAATCTAAAAATAAATAAGGGGCAACAATAGAGTCTCAAACCAAAGCACATGCAAAAATAAATCTCATTCAAAGCAATATGGAAGGAAACTACATCTTTGTAAAAGATACAATAGTCAATGAAGTTATATCATAATTAAACATATATGCATCAAGTGGTATAAGTTCCAAATTCTTAGAGAAGAAGCTGAACAAATTACAAGAAAACATACGCAAGAATACTACAATAGTAAGGATCTCAATCTCCCTTTCTCAGAATTGGATAAATTGCACCATAAAATAAGGTACAAGGAATTTAAGAAGATGAATAAAAATCTTATAAAACAGATATAGTAGACCTCTGAGAAAACTGAAGGGGGGTAGAAAAGAATATACCTTTTTCTCTAAAATATACAGTACCTATACCAAAATTGACCATGTGTTAGAACATAAAAACCTTACAATTAATTGCAGAAAGGCCGAAATAATAAATGCATACTTTTCAGATAATGATGCAGTAAAAATTTCATGAAATAAAGGACCAAGGAATGATAAAACAAAAATTAATTGGAAACTAAATAACCTAATTTTAAAGAATGAGTAGATCAAACAACAAATTGTGGAGATAATCAACAATTTCATACAAGAAAATGACAACAATGAGCCATCATATCAAAATTTATGGGATATAGCCAAAACCATTTTGAGAGGAAATTTCATATCTCTAAATGCTTTTATGAAAAAAATAGAGAAAGAGGAGATCAATGAATTGGGTATACAACTAAAAAAATCTAGAAAAAGAACAAAATAAAGATCCTCAAATATCAAATCAGAAATTTTGAAAATCAAAGGAGAGATTAATAAAATTGAAAGGAAGAAAACCACTGATCTAAGTAACAAAACTAAGAATTGGTTTTTTGAAAAAGTTAATAAAATAGACAAACCTCTGGTTAATCTGATTTAAGAAAAAAGAAATAATACCAGATTACCAGTATCAAAAGTGAAAAGGTGAACTCACTACCAATGAAGAGGAAATCAAAGAGATAATTTGAAGCTATTTTGTCCAAATATATGCCAACAAATTTGACAATCTAAGTGAAACAGATGAATATTCACAAAAATATAAAATACCCAGAATAACAGATGTAACCCAATTTCAGAAAAATAAATTGAAGAAACCATTTATAAATTCCCTAAGAAAAAGTCTTCAAATCTAGTCAGATTTACAATTGAGTTCTACCAAACATTTAAGGAATAATTAATTCCAATTCTACACTAGGAAGAGTCCAAATAGACAAAGAAAATTATAGAACAATCTCCCTAATGGAGATTGATGCAATAAAATTTTAACAAAGAGCTTACAACAAATTATTACTAGAATAATACATCATGATCAGGTAGAACTTATACTAGCTAAGGACAGTTCAATATGAGGAAAACAATCAACATAATTGAACATATCAGCAACAATACCAACAGAAATCATATGATCATCTCAATAGATACTGAAAAAGCCTTTGAAAAAATACAACACCAATTCCTATTAAAAACATGAGAGAGTATAGAAATAAATGGAGTTTTCCTTAAAATAATAAGCAATATCTCTCTAAAACTATCAACAAACATCATGTGCAATGGGGATAAACTAGGAGCAATGACAATAAGATCAGAAGTAAAACAAGGATACCCATTATCACCAGTATTATTCAATATAGTATTAGAATAAGAGAAGAAAAAGAATTGAAGGAATTAGAATTGGCAAAACTTTCACTATTTGTAGATGATATGATGGTATAGTTAGAGAATCCTAGAAAATCAACTAAAAAGCTACTTAATTAACAATTTCAGTGAAGTAGCAGGATATAAAATAGACCCACATAAATCATTGTCATTTCTATATATGAACAACAAAGTCCAAGGACAAGAGCTAGAAAGAGAAATTCCATCCAAAGTAAATGTAGACAACATAAAATACTTGGAAATCTATTTCCCAAGATAAACTCAGAAACCATATGAGCCCAATTACAAAACACTTTCAACACAAAGTCAGATCAAAGCAATTGGAAAAACATCAATTGCCCATGGTTAAACCAAGCTAATATAATAAAAATGGCAATTCTACCCAAATTACTTATTCAGTGCCATACCAATCAAAATTTCAAAAACCTATTTTAAAGAACTGGAAAAAATAATAACAAAATTTACCTGAAGCAATAAAAGGTCAAGAATATAAAGGGAATTCATAAAAAAAATTCAAAGGAAGGTAATCTAACTCTATCAATCTAAAACTATACTATAAAGAGGCAGTCCTCAAAACTGCCTGGTACTTGTTAAGAAATAGAGTAATGGAACAGTGGCTTAGAATAGGTATAAAAGATACAGGAGTAAATGACTATAACAATCTATTTTTTGACAAACCCAAAGACATTAGCTTCTAGGACAAGAACTCACTGTTTGACAAAAATATTTGGGAAAACTGGAAAATAGCAAGAGAAAAGTCAGGTATAGACCACATCTCACAGCTTATACCAAATTTAAGTCAAAATGGGTACAGGATTTAGACATAAAGGATGATACCATAGACCAATTAAGAGAACAAGAAATACTTTGTCAAATCTCTGGAAAGGGGAGAAATTTATGACTAAATAAGAAATAGAGCACATTATAAATTGCTAAATGGATAATTTTGACTATATTAAATTTAAAAGTTTTGCCCTAATAAAACTGCTGCAGTCAGGATTAGAAAAAAAAAACAGAAAGCTTGGAAATAAAATTGCCAACTAAGGGTTCTGATAAAGGTTTCATTTCTAAAATATATAAATAATTGAATCAAATTTATGAAATTTACAAGTCATTTACCAAATTGAAAAATGGTCAAAGGTTATCAATAGGCAGTTTTCAAATGAAGAAATTAAAGTTCTACATAATCATATGAAAAATACTCCAAATCATTATTGACTAGAGGAATACAAATTAAAATAACTAAGGTGCCACCTCACACATATCAGATTGGTTAAGATGACTAAAAGGGGAAATGATCAATATTGGAGAGGTTGGGAAAGATTGGGACATTAATGCACTGTTGCTGGAGTTGTGAACTCATCCAGCCACTCTGGAAAGCAATATGGAACTATGCCCAAAGAGCAATAGAATTGATCACACTCTTTGATCCATCAATACCAATACAGTCATATATCCAAAAGAAATCATAAAACTGGGAAAAGACCTACATGTTCAAAAATATTCACACCGGCTTTTTTTGTAGTGGCAAAGAATTAGAAATCGAGCGGATGCCAATCACTTGGGGAATGGCTAGCACTATTGTTCTATAAGAAATCATCATTGGTTGAACTTTAGAGAAGCAGGGAAAGAATTACACAAACTGATGTTGAGTGAAGAGATCAGAACCAAGAGATCATTGTAGACATTAACAACAACATTATGAGTTGATCACCTATGATGAATGCTCCTCTCAGCAGTTCAGAGCTAGGATAACCCTGGGAGACTTGTTCTGGACAACACCATCCACTTCCAAATGAAAAAACAAAAACAGAATCTGAATGGATACTATATTCACTTTTTAAAAGCTGCTCTTATGTTTTTCCTTCCTATTTCATTGTTTTCTTTCTTTTCCTTTAGTCCTAATTCCTCATAAACAAAATGACTAATATGCACACATGTTAAACACAAATGTACATTAAAATTTTTACCTGACTATATTCATCATTGAGGTGAGGGGTGCAGGAAAGGAGGGTGGTAGAAAAGTATGAACATATAAATATGCAAGTAGATGAATGCTGAGAAATTTTCATAACATGTAATTTGAACAATAAAAAGATACAACTTCAAAAAAAAGAAAAATACCATTCATCCTTTAAGAAAGAACTGATGGTGTTTGAATATGGATTAAAGTATACTTCTTTTTTTACTTTCTTAATATTTCTTTAGGTTTTTTGCCTATGTTTGCTTTCACAAAATGACTAATAAGGAAATGTCTTGCATGACTATACAGGCATAATCTGTATGGAATTCTTTGCCTTCTCATTGGTGGAGGGAGGGAGAGGGAAATAATTTGGCACACAAAGATTTAAAAATTAATGTTAAAAATTGTTTTTATGGGGGTGGCTAGGTGGCACAGTGGATAAAGCACCAGCCCTGGATTCAGGAGTAACTGAGTTCAAATCCAGCCTCAGACACTTAATAATTACCTAACCGTGCGGCCTTGGGCAAGCCACTTAACCGCATTGCCTTGCAAAATGTTAAAAAAAATTGTTTTACATGTAATTATAGGAAAATAAAATACTAAAAAATCTTTTTTTAAAAAAAAAAGTGACCCTAGGTTTCTAGGACAGTATCAGGAGAATACAGGCCTCTATTGATCTACCTCTATTTAGGTATAATGAGGTCAAGATCTGTACTAGATGAAGGAACACCCATACTCATGAAATCATAGATCATTGAAAAGTCACATTTACTTGGCTGTTTCTAAAGTAATAAAACATTCTTTTACACCTTCAAGAGAAAATAAAAGCAGAACTAAACAACACCAATATCCTGCAAAAAATTAATTTGCATATAGCTTGAAAAAAATACTTACCAAGCTGTAAAATTTGGATTTATAACTTGGTTTATTGCTGTAACAGCTACTTTTCATAGTCTCAACTTTAGGTCCCCTTGAAGAAAACTAGATGAGCTAAAATACTATTGTAGAATATGTTGTAATTGTAATTGTAATACGTTGTAGAATAATTACCTGCTAAGTTCCTCAAGAGTAAAGATTTTTCATTTTTTTATATTTTATATCCAAAATTCTTTTGCACATAGTAAGGTACTAACAAAGGTTTGTTGATTGATCAATTGATCAAAGATATACCTCATTGGCAAGTATCTATTTCAGCTAAAACATTCCATAAGTCTCAGAGAATTCTATTATTGTAAATATGGCCTTAGAGTCACATTCATCAGAAACTTAAACCTGCTATACTTTCCTTCCCTATAACAGCTCTTCTCCAAAGTAAATGCATACATTTACCTTCAGACTGTTCCCAGAGAAGTAGAATAGAAAAAAGTACAGATTTGTGATCAGATGACCTGGGTTCAAATAATGGCTCAGAAGCTAGATTTGGACTCAAGTCTTCCTGACTAACAAGTTCATCATTTACTCACTGTACCATTTATTTGCTTCCTTCACCTTTTTGCGTTTCAGTTTCTTCATCTTTCCAACAAAAGACTGAACTCAATGATTTCTAAGGTTCCTTTGAACTTTAAAATTATGATTCCATAGTATTTTAATTCCTTTCTAACTAGGTAAGTGCTCCAAGTCAAAAATGGCAAAGATATTTATCTGTTTCTTTGGCGATAATCTCAAGAAATTGCTTTCTCTTCCTCAGAAAATTCTGTTCAAAGGAGACATCTCAGATCCACCTGGAGGACAATTAATATATTCCCTGACTCTACATTCATTCAAAAGTTTAATCCATGGATAAACAGTTAAAACCCAATAACTGACATCCAACCTCACTAGTGGACTTCCAGTAAAGGGGAATCCATTACCTCCTAAAACAACCTATTCCAATTTGTGACATCTCTAATTATTAAGACATAATTCTTTTAAGAAATCAAAGTCTGCCAGTCTGCTTTTTCTAATCTTTCACCTTAGTTCTGCCCTCTAAGTAAATAAAGATAAAAATTCCAAGAGTTTAAACCATCAGTGTCATGGTTTGTCAACCAACTCCTCCATTCCAGGTTTCATTCTACCTCTTCCAATTGAGAATCAGGGGTTCATGGTGAATAACTTGTACTTGACTAAATCATACAATATAATGCATAACATGCGTAATAACAATTTCTTAATTATCAAGTCTTTTCTATGTCTTCATATCTCTCTACCTTTTGGCTGCATCTGGATACTATTGACGACTTTCTTCCCCCTAGATTCACTCTCCTCTCATTCTACTTGAATGACTTTTTTGCTAAATATTCTATATCATATTCCTTAACTCTGGCTGCTCCTCAAAACTCCATCTCTTCTATTTCTTCACTTTCATTCAGTCCTCATAGATTTAATTATCATCTTTATGCAGATGACTTACAAGTATAGACATTCATTCCCAGTCTCTCCTTTGAGCTCTAAATCTATGTCATTGATTTTTAGACACTTCAAGCAAGATGTCCTAGAGACAATTCTTTAGTTCTTTTGTTCAGCATTAAGCAAACACCTCACATATCCTCTCCAGGAAAATAGGACTTAAATTTTTGCTACATCAGTCAAAAATATTGTCATTATGTCTTAGTGCTAAGGCTAGCCCCCTTTCATGTATACTGTATCCTATCCCCTCTCATCTTCTCCAGCAGATTGAATTTTCAATAAGTAACTCTCACACCATAAATCTTAAATCTCTCCATAAAAACCTACTCCTTTTTGTGTCTTCAAACATGTTCAAGGTTCCTCCATCCTAGAAAAAACTTCTTAGGTCTTCCAAACCTCTCAAGATATCTTTCAATATCTTTCTTTTTCACAATAATTCCTTGAAAAACTTTCTATAACCACTGCCTCCATTTGCTCTCCTCTCATTCATTTCTCAGTTCTTTATGATCTGAATTCTGACCTCATCACACTGTACTCTCCAACAATATTCTCCAAAGTTACCTATGTTGTACTAATTGCCAGAATAAATGAACTTTTCTCAGAATCAATCTTTCTTTACATATCTGCTGCATTTGATACTGGTAACTAACTTCATTCTGGGATCTTATAATATTATCTCTCTTGGTTTACCTCCTACCTGGCTGACTGATCCTTCTCAGTCTATCTTGCTACCTCAGCATCTATATTACCCTCCCTAACTGCAAGTGTTCACCACACACTGGGGAACTGAGCCCTCTTCTCTTATCCCTCTATACTCTATTGATAATACCATTAGTCCCTATGGTTGTCACTGTTATCCCTAAAGATAACTACATATATTCTGTCAAATCTATCCTGAGTTTCAGTTCCACATCACCAATTGCCTACTGGATATTTTAAAAATGAGTAGTCCTTAGATATCTTTAATTCAACATATCATTAACTTTCCACTAAATCTTTTCTTCTTCTAAACTTCCCTAATTCCTGTCTATCCAAATTAGCAATGCTGTGCTGATTCTATCTTCACAATATCTACATCTGAACCCACCTCTTCACTTACACCACTGCCACCTTAATTCAATCCCTTATCACATTTCATGTAGATTATTTTGATAACTTCCTAATTGATATCCCATACATCCCACACACTACTGCCAAAATAATTTTCCTAGAGCATAAATATGAATTCATGACTCCCCTACTCAACTAATTACATTTGCTTCCTATTGCCTATATGAAATATAAACTTGTCTGCTTGGCTTTGAAAGCACTATAAGGCCTATCCCCTACTTATATTCCAGCTTCCTTGGATATTACTCTCCATTCCACATTTTGTGACCCAGACATACTGGCCTTTTCTCTATTTTTCAAATAACCCCACATGTCCTATCTCTATTATGGCTTTACACCTGCTTTCCCCCTTGATTGGATATCACTCCCTCCGTACCTCTGCCTTATAAAGTCCCTCTCTTCCACTAAGATACAGGTCAGGCTCTATTGTCTGAGTAAAGCCTGTCCCTTCAACTGGAAGCAACCTTCTTACAAAATTAGTTTATGTTGAACTACTTTGCATATATTTGTATTCATTCACTTCTTTATGCTGCATATGTTCTATAAGTACTTATTTATTTCCTCATTAGATTATATATGCCCTGTGAGTATAAGTTGTTTTATTCAAATCTTTGTTACTTGTATCTCCAGCACCTTCCACAGGGTCTGGCATGTGGTAGACCCTTAAATACCTATTGACTGATTGACTAATTGTTACACAAATGCACAAAATATGTGAAGTTAGAGTTTTTTATGCAAAGATGCAAATTTTATCTAATAAATGATGCTGAAATTTGATGGGAAGAAATACATCACTAGAATATGACTAGAAGAATAGACTTTATTAAGGAATAAGATAATATAGGCATAGAGACTCAACTAGCCAATCACTCTAACCTATTAAAAACAATTAATAACAAGATATTCTATGACCTTCTACTTTTACCTCTATTTAATCAATCAATTAATCAAAGACATTAAACAATGGCCAATTTGTAAACAGCCAATACATTCAGCTAATGGATGAAATGATGATCTACAGTAAGTGTATTCCTGGTTATACCCCATAGTGTTTCAATTAAAAACATCAAGCTAGTTTTGAACAGAATATTCCAGTGTAAGACCATTCTGATGATGAAAGCAATTCCTGCAAACCCCCTGAGAAGGAAAGCAAAAGGGGCTGGAGAAAGAAAGAGATGAAAAGATCAGAAGATTTGGAGTTTCCTAACTCTGCCCCAGGGGAACAGCCATGGCTGATAGCATTACCTACATCAGGATCCAAAAATATAAACTAGAAACATTTACCTGCATTATGGCAGAGAACAAGAAAATCAAAAAAATCACGTGTTTATTTGAGTACAAAGGACTGTCATCTCTTGGCTTAATCTTCTCCCTTCTCCCTGTCTCTTTTATCAATCTTTCCCTTTCTTTTCTTCCATTTCTAACACTATTCCTTTTTCTTTCTCTTTTATTCCTCTTCCAGTTTTCTCCTTAACTGAGTAGAAAATGAAATTAAAGCATTTAATATATCTATTTAACTTCTGAAAAGGGCTTACCTTCATTGTTTTTAAAGTCACCTGAGTTTAACCTCTTTCTATATCTTTTTTAAAAAACTAAACTAAAACTGAAATATATTGATTTCTTTCCTTTACTGTGTGCTGAAACAAAGATATTTGACTGACTACTCAGTCAAAACTAAATGTGCATATAAATATTAGTTCATAACAAAATTGCTTTTGTTGTTATTGTTTTCCTGAAAGTAAGGCAATAATTAATGTAAGCCTCCAGGTGGGCAGGTAATAAGAGGCCCTACTCTCCCTAATATTATTCCCAGGCTCGTAGGTGATATGGTGATTCTGTTCCGCACCTCTCTTTTTGGAGGGCATTGGTGATGAAAAAAACTAGACTGTATCTCTGTGAAATCTGGATAGTTAGTATAACCACCAGAGATCCAGGAAGTGGAATTCATACTAGTTTATTAAAAGTTGAACAGAGTGAGGTACACAGTATAGCTCCTAAGATCAAACTGCTTGCCCAAACATAGCAATTAATTGATTAGTAATCAAGATATCATTTTCTACAAGGGAATGAATAACTTCCTTCATTGCCTATGCTGTTTTCAGGACTGATGTTAGTATTCTAAATGAGTTGGAGTTTAAGTTGAACCTACTCTTCCCAGAGACTGAGAAGTAAAGTATGTCTCAATTGATTTTTTGAGGGGGGAGAGGGAGTGTTTGTCCTAGTCTTGCTATGTGTATTTTCAGTATTATTCCTTTTTAGAAGCTAATTGATGTTAATTGGTTAAATGATAATAAGGTGTTGATCACTGAGACAATAATATTGGTAAATTATTTCATTTAATTGACTATTGATACTGAGGAGACTCCAGAATGATTTTTTAACTGACAGCATTAGTGAAAACCCCATAAATCTTTAAAGTTACCCCTAGAACCCTAAGAGAAAGATAAATCTTAGTCCTCTGGAGATATGGGCTATACTATTTTTAGAGTTTTATCTCATTTTTAACCTTTAGTTTAGAGAAATCACAATGTTTGAATTTAGCTCTGTCAGGGAGGAAGGTAGATAAACAGTGAAATAGATGCTGCTTAGAATAACAAAAATACTGAGAAAATAAACATTTTTTAAAATAAAGGTAACACTTCAAGTCAATGTAAATGTAGACTGTGAAGTTAATAAGATTTCAGGAGAATAAGAAACTAATGAAAGCAAAACACTAATTAAAATGGACACCATCAATTTCAAGGGCAAAGACTAAGGATCATGATATTTAAAGAATTCTGGTTTCTCTTTAAAAAGATTTTAAAAAACACTACAAGTTTAAGGCCATTTAGGAAAACAAAATTAAGAGATAGGCCGCATAGGTTAGTCAATCGTTTCAGTTATACTGACAACCATGCAGATGGTATCATGAATCAATTTGGTTGCAGAGATCAGTATTGATCATCAGACAACTTAAATGAATAGATCTGGCTTAGGTCAGGTGAAGCTGATAAACTTGACCTTATACCAAGAGAGAAAAAGAAATGGGTCTCAAATAAAGCTTCACCAAAGTCTGTAATGAAGAAACATTTCTTCTTTACAGCTCAGCAATAATGGATGGAGGTCATGTCCAATCGAATAGAATATAGGCCTTAAGGAATTGGAAATTTTCTGTTGTTTGTCTTTTATGTCCCAGAGAGTAGTTCAATGACTCATATTTTAGGTGCTTAATACATATTTTACTGTACTGAATCTCATAAAGTCATCAATAAAAACTAGAAGGAACATCAGGATCTATCTAGTCCATTTTACAGATGAGAAAATTGTAAACAAAGGGTTTCTTTCCCCTGAACTCCATTGCTAAGGAGATAAAAGTGAAAAAAATGTAGCCAGGTGTGATGGTATATACTAGTAATAGTCGTACCTGTAAGGGAAGGCTGAGATTTGTGTATCACTTGAGTTCAGAAATTTTGAGGGCTAAATTTAATCAAATGTCTAAACAACTCTGGCTCTATTAGGGTGAGGCTCCAGAATGAGAAGAAGATTGCATAAGAAGGGAACAGTTCAGGTTGAAAATAGAGGTCAAAGCTTCTCTGCCAATCATCATTGGAGTCAGGTCAGTAAGTAGTCACTGTAATTCCTGCTGGGCAAGAAAGGAGAGAAAATGGAGGGAAAGAATGGGGGAAAAGGAGCAAAATGGAGAAAAATAAAGGGAAAGAAGGAAAAAGGAGAGGGAGGGAGAAATAAAGAAGGGAAAGGAAAGAAAGGAGGGAGGAAGAAAAGAAAGGGAGGAAAGAAGGAGGGAAGGCATAAGGAAGGAAGGAAGGAAGGAAGGAAGGAAGGAAGGAAGGAAGGAAGGAAGGAAGGAAGGAAGGAAGGAAGGAAGGAAGGAAGGAAGGAAGGAAGGATTATCATTCATTCAACAAAGGCACATTTATTATATGGGGAAGTCTACTCCACAGAAGGACTATCTCCAGTTCTGTTGCACCATATGTAGGAAAGGAGCCTGAGAACTTTATTATTAGAACAGAAAAGGGTGCCTTGAATTTTTTCAGACCTGCTCATGACCTGGCTTTCTCTTAGTGAAACCCAGCATGAAATTGTGCAAGCTGAAATGGATGGCATAGGTCAAAGGCCTCCACAGACCCTTCTGAGGAGACTGAAAAAATGAGTTTCCAGGTGAGTTTCCATCATGCTGGTTACATTATATCTGCCAAACGTCAGAATTTTTCTCATGCATCTTGTGCCAGATTCATAACAGCTTTAAAGAAATGTGAAAAAACAAAGTACTTACCCATGCAGCTGGGGAAATATATTTTTTCTTTGGTAAGGTACACAATGTTCTTTAAGACAACATAAGGAAGAGAACAGAGAAGTCCTAAAAAGCTTTTTTCCCCCACTGCTACTCTTCTCAAGGTAATAGGAAGAAATCTAAATGTGGAAAAGATAGGTACATGCATACCACATATATTTTTGGTGTTTCCATAACAGTCTTTGCCTGAGGCTGCAAATTAGTGTCTAGGAACAATTACCAAAATTGCTAAGGGAAAGCAGCATGTAACCACCTGGGCTGTGTTTGCAAGGGATCATGTGCCTTTTTCACAGCAAATTGACCGATATTTTTGGGGAACTCTATTCTACTTCACTGCACACATGGGAAGCTTTAACAAATATTTTGTAACACTAAAACTAAATATAGGTTAGAATTAAAATGACCTTCCACAGTTCTCAACCCTGCAAAGCCTCCTCAATGCCCTTCTCCATAGAGATTGGACTAACCTCTAAGGTACTGAGAGCTCTGTGCCAAATGGAAATAATTCAGCCAAGTGGATGATTTGGGTTTATAGTGTCAGGCTGAAAACCTCCCTGGGACAGGGGAGGTTGAAGAGGACCAAAAATTCAATGGAGGGAAGGGGAAAATAAAACATCATTCTAGATGAAGACAAGATATTGAGGGTGCCTAGAAAAGTCTTATAAACATATACATATACACACATGCACTAACTTTGGTTTTATGTCCTTATCTGTTGCAAACCAGGTAATTTTCATATATCATAATAACACATGTATATTGGCATGTCATAAATAACTACATACCATAGGGAGTAAAAAGTTTTTCAATTACATGCAATGGTAGTTTTTCAACATTCATCCATTTGAAAATTTATGAGTTCCACATTCTTCTAACAATCTCCCTTCCATGCCCTCTCCCCAGGGAGGCAAATAGTCTGATAAAAGTTGCACATGTACATTGCTGTTTAGCATATTTACATGTCAGTCATGTTGTGGAAAAATGATTAGAACTGAGGGGAAAGAAAAAACCATGAGGGAGAAAGGAAAAACATAAAAGAAATTGTTTTTTTTTTAAGTGAATATTAGGGGTGGCTAGGTGGCGCAGCGGATAAAGCACCAGCCCTGCAGTCAGGAGTACCTGAGTTCAAATCCAACCTCAGATACTTAATAATTACCTAGCTGTGTGGCCTTGGGCAAGCCACTTAACCCCATTTGCCTTGCAAAAAACCTTTAAAAAGTGAATATTGTATGCTTTACTCTGCATTCAAACTGTATTTTCTTTCTTTGGATGTGGATGGCATTATCCATAGAAGGTCTCTCAGGGTTAAAGGAGCTGCTGAGAGGAACTGCATTCATCATAATTGATCATCTCACAATCTTGTTAATATGTACAATGATCTTCTTGGTTCTGCTCACTTCACTCAGCATCAGCTTAATGCAATTCTTTCCATGCTTCTCTAAAGTCCATTGGCTTATAATTTCTTATAGAACAGTAGTACTCCAAAACATTCATATACAATAACTTGTTCAGTCATTCCCCAATTAATGGAAATCCCCTCAATTTCCAACTCTTTTCCACTACAAAAATAGCTGCTATATTTTCAAACATGAGACTTTTCCCATTTTTTTCTGATTTCTTTGGAATATAGACCTAGTATTGATATTACTGAATGACAAGATATCATCAGTTTCATTGCTCTCTGGGCATAATTCCAGATTGCCTCCAGAATGGTTAGATCAGTTCATAACTCCACAAACAGTGTATTAATATCCCAATTTTCCTACATCCTCTTCAACATTGATCATTTTCCATTTTTGCCATCTTAGCCAATCTGATTAGGTATGAGGTACCTCAAAGTTGTATTAATTTGAAATTCTCAAATCAATAATTATTTGAAGCATTTTTTCACGTGACTAAAAATAGCTTTAATTTCTTATAAAAACTGCCTGTTGAGATTCTTTGATCATTTATCATTTGGTAAATGGCTTGTAATATTATAAATTTGATTCAGTTCTCTATATATTTTAGAAATAAAACTGCCAAATAACTATTTTATCAAGCTAAGAAAAATAGTAACAAAATTCATCTGGAGCATCAAAAGGTCGAGAATAGCAAGGTAACTGTTGAGAAAAAATATAAAGGAATATATAGCTCTACCAGATCTAAAACTATACTATAAAGCAGCAGTCATGAAAACTGCCTGGTAGAAACACAGTAATGGATTGATGAATAGGTCAGGTTTAAAAAAAACAGTGGTAAAAAACTTCAATAATCAACTGTTTGACAGAATCAAAAACATTAGCTTCTGGGATAAGAATTCACAATTTGACAAACCATAGATAAATTAATAGACCAAGAAGTGCTCTACCTATCAGATCTATGGAAAGGGGATAAATTTATAACCAAACAAGAAAGAGACTACATTATCAAAAATGATTTTGATCATATTAAATTTAAAAGTTTTTACACTAATAAAATCAATGCTGCCAAAATTAGAAGGAAAGTAGAGAAAGAGCTAAAAAAAATCTTCACAATTTGGAGTTCTAATAAAGATCTCATTTCTAAAATATAAAGAGAATTATATCAAATTTATAAGACTACAAGTCATTCCCAATTGATAAATGATCAAAGGATATTAATAGATAGTTTTCAAATGAAGAAATTAAAGCTATATATAATCATATGAAAAAATACTCCAAATCATTATTGATTAGAGAAATGCAAATTAAAACAACTATGAGGTAACATCTAACATCTAGCAGATTGGCTAAGATGACAAAAAGGAAAAATGATCAATATTGGAGAGGTTGTGGGAGGATTGGGACATTAATGCATTGCTGGTGGAGTGGTGAACTGACCCAACAATTCTGGTGAGCAATATGGAACTATGCCTAAAAAACAATAAAATTGTTCATACCTTTTGACCTAGCAATTCAAATTCTAGAAAAATCCTGAAAAAAAAATCATAAAAATTGGGAAAAGTCCCACATGTTCCAAAATATTTAGAGCAGCTATTTTTGTAGTGGCAAAGAATTGGAAGTTGAGGGGATGTCCATCAACTGGGGAATTCGTTGAACAAGTTATGGTATATGAATATTATAAAATACTATTGTTCTATAAGAAACCATAAATGGTTGAAGTCTAGAGAAGCATGGAATGAATGACAGGATTTGATATTGAAGGAAGGGAGCAAAAGCAGGAAAACATTGTACACATTAACATCAACATTGTGAGATAATCTACCTTGATGGATGCAGCATCCCAGCAGTTCAAAGACTTGGGACAATCCCATTAGATCTGCTATGAATAATGATATCCCATTGAGAGGAAAAAAACAAAAGAAAACAAACTTTTCAGAATCTGATGAATACTACATTTACTTTTTTAAAAAATATCTCATATATTTCTTTCCCTTAATCCTAATTCTTCATAATGAAAATGACTTATCTGTGTATACAGAAATGTGTATGCACAATATTAACCTGACTATTCAACCCTTTGGGGGGGGGGTGAGGGGGAAGGAAGGTGGAAGGAAATTTTGTAACTTAAAAATATACGTATGTATAAAGATGAATATTGAAAAACTTTCATAACTTGTAGTTGGAAAAATAAGATATCAATTTAAAAAAAATAAAGAAAACAGTGGGGGGGGAGAAATGAATGGTTAATCAGATACACTAACTGTGAAAATAATTTCCCAGTTTCCTGCCTTCCTTTTAATCTTGGCTACATTGGTTTTATTAATACAAAATTTGATAATTTAATATTGTCAGGGCAGCTAGGTGGTGCAATGGATAGAGCACCAGACCTGGAGTCAGGAGTACCTGAGTTCAACTTTGGCCTCAGACACTTAATTACCTAGCTGTGTGACCTTGGGCAAATCATTTAATCCCATTGTCTTGCAAAAATTTTTTTTAATTAAATAATTTAATATAGTCAAAATCATCCATTCTGCAATTTATAATATTCTCTATTTTTTGTTTGGTTATAAATTTCTCCCCTCTCCATGGATTCAATAGATAATTTTTTTGTTCTTTTAATTGCTCTATGATATCATCCTTTATGCATAAGTCTTGTACTCATTTTGACCTTATTTTGGTATAGGGTTTGTGAGTCTATGCCTAGTTTTTCCATATAATTTTCCATTTTTCTCAGAAGTTTTTGTTGAATAGTGAGTTCTTATCCCTATAGTTATTTACTATTGCTTCTTTTCTACCTACTCTAATTCACTGGTCCATTATTCTATTTCTTAACCAGTACCAGGAAGTTTTGATGACTGCCACTTTATAATATAGTTTTAGATCTGATGCAGCTAGGCCATCTTCCTTTGTAAATTTTTTTCATCAATTCCATGTATTCTTGACCTTTTGTTGCTCCAGATGAATTGTTACTATTTTTTTCTAGCTCAATAAATTAGTTGTGTTTTGGTAGTTTGATTGGTATGGCATAGAATAAGTAATTTAAATTGAGTAGAATTGCCTATTTTTATTATATTAGCTTGGCCTAACCATGAGCAATTAACATTATTTCAATTGTTTTGATCTGACTGTTTCTCTATTCATACAGTTTCTGGGTTTGTCTTGGGAATTAGATTCTCAAGTATTTTGTGTTATCTACAATTACTTTAAATGGAATTTCTCTTTCTAACTCTTGTCCTTGGGCTTTGTTGTTCATATATAAGAAAATGATGGTGATTTATATGGGTTTATTTTATATTCTGCTACTTTACTGAAGTTGTTCATTGAAGTAGTTTTTTTAGCTTATTTCTTACGGTTCTCTAAGTATACCAATCATATCATCTGCAAATAGTCCAAGTTTTGCTTCCTTGTTGCCAATTCTAAATTACTTCAATTTCTTTTTCTTCTCTTATTGCTAAAGCTAACATTTCTAATACTATATTAAATAACAACGGTTTTCACTATTTGTTTTACTACTGATCTTATTGGAAATGCTCCTAATTTATTCCCATTATATAATATGCTTATTGATAGTTTTAGATAGATACAGCTTATTATTTTAAGGAAAACTCCATTTATTCCTATACTCTATCATGGTTTTAATAAGAATGGATGTTGCATTTTGTCAAAGGCTTTTTCAGCATTTGTTCAAATAGTCATATGATTTTTATTAGTTTTGATCAGTTATGTTGATTCTTTTCCTACTATTGAACCATTCTTGTCTAAATCCTACTTGGTCGTGATGTATCATCCTAGTAATAACTTGTTATAATCTCTTTACCAAAATTTTTACATCAATGTTCATTGGGAAGATTGGTCTATAATTTTCTTTGTTTTGGCTCTTCCTGGTTTAGATATCAGCACCATATTGGTGTCATAAAAGGAATTTGGCAGAATTTCTCCTATTTTTTAAATAGCATATATAGAATTTGAATTAATTATTCCTTAAATGTTTGGTAGAATTCACTTGTAAATACATCTGGACCTGAAAGTTTTTTCTTAAGGAGTTTATTGTTAGTTTCTTTATTTTTATTTTTTATTTTTTGGTTTTCGCAAGGCAATGGGGTTAAGTAGCTTGCCCAAGGCCACACAGCTAGGTAATTATTACATGTCTGAAGCCGGATTTGAACTCAGGTACTGAACTCAGGTGCTAAACTCAAGCTCTATCCACTGTACCACCTAGCCACCCCAATTTCTTTTTTTTAAATGGGGTTAAGTACTTTATTTCCTCTTCTGTTAATCAGAGCAGTTTATATTTTTGTAAATATTTATCCATTTCATTTAGATTGTCAAATTTATTGGAATACAGTTGGGCAAAATAGCTCCAAATTATTGTTTTAAATTCCTCCTCATTGGTGATGAGTTCACCCTTCTCAATTTTGATATCAGTAATTTGGTATTCTTTCTTTTCTTAAATCATATTAACTAAAGCTTTATCTACTTTATTAGCTTTTTCAGAAAACCAAATCTTAATTTTATGTATTAGTTCAATGGTTTTCTTACATTCAATTTTATTAATTTCTCCTTTAAATTTCAGAATTTCTAATTTGGTATTTAATAGATGATTTTTAATTTGTTCTTTTTCCTACCTTTGTATTTGCATACCCAATTCATTCATCTCTTCTTTCTCTATTTTATTAATATAAGCATTTGGAGATATAAAATTTCTCCTAAAAATAACTTTGGCTGCATCCCATAAATTTTGATAGGCTCTTGTCTTTGTCTTGGATGAAATTGTTGACTATTTTTATGGGGTTTTTTGTTTGCTCCACACATGTCTATAATATTATTTTATAATTTCCAATTAATGTTTGGTTTATATTTCCATGGCCCTTTATTACATATAATTTTTATTGCCTCATGATCATAAAAGGATATATTTAATATTTCTAATTTTATGCATTTGATACAGAGATGTAGAGAAAAAGGAATATTCCTTTTTTTAACCCCATTCCACTTTCTCAAGATGTCTTCTATCATATTTGAATTTTCTAAAATTCTATTCACCTTCTTAACTTCCTTTTTATTTATTTTGTGGTTAGATTTATCTAATTCTGATAGAGGGAAGGTAAGGCCCCCACTATTATAGTTTACCTAACTATGTCTCCCTACAATTTGTTAAGCTTTTCTTCTAAGAATTCCAATGCTATACCACTTGGTGCATATATGTTTAATAATGATATTATTTCATTACTTATGATGCCTTTTAAGAAGATGTAATTTTCCTTCTTAATCCCTTTTAATAAGATCTATATTTGCTTTTACTTTCTCTGAGATCAGTATTGCAACCCCTGATTTTTTTTTTTCTTCAGCTGAAGCATAATATATTTTCCAAACTTTTACCTTTCCTCTGTATATCTTTCTACTTTCTTGTAAACAACATATTGTAGTACTCTGGTTTTTCATCCATTCTGCTATCTGCTTCCATTTTATGAGCGAGCTCATCCCAATCACATTTACAATTTAAGATTACTAACTCTATATTTTCCTCCAATCTATCTTCTCCCATTTAACTTTTTTCTTTCTTTTCCCCTTATCTCTCTTCACCAATGTTTCATTCACTTTCCCCTTTAAATGTTCTTTTTAATTTTAACTTTTACTTAGGTCTATCCTTTTATCAGTCTCTTTGCCCCCATATTCTTGCTTTCCCCCTCTACTTCCCTGTAAGGTTTTTAAACCCAACTGGGTATGTATGTTATTCCCTCTTTGGGTCAAATCTATTGAAAGAAGTATTTACTCAGTGTTCACATTATCTCTTCTTTCCCTCTACTATAATAGACTTTTGTGTCTCTTTGTGTGGAATTATTTATTCTTTAATGCCTGATCTTCTCCTATTTTTTCCTTCTCCTCTTTATTGTTTAACCCTGTCTTGTAACTACAACTCTGCTGTCAAAATATAATCATTTTATCTGTCCTGATAGAAGTATGATTCTCAAGGTCTGAATAAGTGTTTGATTGATTGATTGATTGATGAGCAAGTAGACTCCCCTCTTTTGTCCCATTGGAAATACACTTCTCAAGAGTCAAAAACAACATCAAATTATAATCAATTTATGCCAAACCCTCTTTTCAAGTATGTTGTATAGACATACAATTTTCAGGAACTCAGATGTCATATAAAGTAAAATCCCTTCATGAACCGCTTATATCCTCCCAAGTACATTCCCTCTGTAGCTAAAGTAAAGTATAAAGGAAAATCACTTCATGATCTATTTATGTCCAGTCCCTCTAAGTACACTCTCTCCCTCTGTCCCTATATTACTACAATCTTCATTAACTAAAGTATCAAGTACACTCTTTCCCTCTCTTCCTATAGTACTACAACTGTAATACTATACTCCTTATTAACTAAAGTATAGGATAAGGCAAGTTCACTTCATGGTCTATTTATGTCCAGCCCTACTAAGTGCATACTCCTTCTCTGTCTCTATTGTACATCAACTAGAGTAACAGGTATACTTCCTCAATATGTCCCTATAGTAATATAGCTTCCATCAACTAAAATATCAAGTAAGATCATTTCATGATTTAATTATGGACAGATCCTTTAAGTAAACTACCTTCCTCTGTCTGGATAGAAATACAACCCTCATATACAACATTACTTCATGATCTATTTATAGCCATACCCTCTAAGTACAATCCCTCCAACTATATTCAACTCTCATTAGATAAAGTATTGACTAAAGGCTCAATACTTTCATGGTCATCCTGTGGGCATACCCTATGCCTAAGTATTTTTCTTTAAATAATCCTAAGAGAAATACAATTTTCAAGAGTTACAACTATTATCTTCCCTTGTAAGGATGTATATGGTTTAATGTTGTGACGAGTGTTTTTTCCCCTTTCTGTTTCCCTTTTTATACCTGATCTTTTTAATCAGAAAATTTTGGAAGTCCTCTTTTTCACTGAAAATTCATCTTTTCCCCTTAAAGAATATGTTGAATTTTATAGGGTAGTTATATATTGGTTGCAATCCAAGGTCCTATGCCCTATGGAATATCATATTCTAGGTCTTCCTATCCTTTAATGTTGAAGTTGATAAGTTGATAAGTCCTGTGTAATTCTGATTGCAACCAGACAGTTTTCCATGATAATTTTTATATAATATTGACTAGGTTCTTTTTAAGATTGAGGCTTTCAGGTTTTTAATTCATAAATTATCTCTCCTGGGCCTATTTTTCCAGCTGTTTGTTTTTCCTAAAAGGCATTTTACGTTTTCTTCTATTTTTCAACCTTTTGGTTTTCTTTGTTCAAATCTTGGTGTCTCAAAATATCATTTGTACAGTTTTAATTTTAGGGTTTTGTTGTCTTCAGTTAGCTTTTGTATTTCCTTTTTTAGTTGGTTAATTTTACTTTCTGATGAGTTAAATTCCTTTTCCCTTGGTAATTTTTACTTTTAAAGAAGTTTATTTATTCACTCAGTTTTCATAATTCTCCTAAATGGCTCTCGTTTCTTTTTTTTTCATTTTCTTCTCTCTCTCTTCTTTGGTTTTCAAAATTTTTTAGAGCCCTTCCAAGAAATTTGGATTTAAGGTCAATTCATAAATTCCTTTGAGTCTTCATGTGTAGGCAATTTGTCTTGCTTTCTTTCTCTGAAATGGAATTTTTAATCATCCTTATCAGAATAGTAGCTTTCTATGGTTAGCAATCTTTTGGGGATTTTTGCTCATGTTGATAGTTGAGCTCTGCTCCTGGAGTACAGGGAATAGACTCCCAAAATTTTTTTGCTAGGGCTGTGATCTGGTCCCTAGTTTATCACTTTCCAAGGTGCTGCCAGTTCAGCCAAGGTATTACCTGTGCAGAGGTTCATTTCTTCCTTTATGACATAGGCATATGCCTGTGAAGCAATTTACTCCCAACTCAATCCTGTCAGTGTTCCCAGGGTTGGGACTTTGTCTGGGTTTGGGACCCTCAGTGCTACTCATCTCTCATGCTGGCTTGTTGACCTAGGACCGGGCTACGCTGGGGTTAAGAGCCTTCTTCTGGCTTTCATCTAAGCTGGGCTATACTTGCCTTTTACCATTGAAAAGACAGACCTTTGCTGAAGAACCTCCATGATATTTTGAGTTAATTTGGTTTTTTTCCTTTTTTTGTTGGGATCTGTAGCTTTAATGTCTGTATAGATGCTTCACTTAAAGTTTTATCAGAAAAAACTCCAGGAGCTTTGTAGCTTCACACCACTATCTTGACTCCATGCTAGAAGTGACCCAAAATGTCTTAAGGAAGAAAGTATCAAAAGGTAGCTGGGTAGAATAATAAGTAGCTTGTTAGACCAGAAATAACAAAGAGCTGATGAATCCTGCCTCAGACATTGACTACCTAGTGCTAATCTTCCAGAGTTTCAGTATCTTCATCTATAAAAATAGAGATAACAATAGCACTCACCTCATAAGAACTTCATGAAGATTAAATGACATGATATATGGAAAGGACTTGGCGAACATATAAGTATTATATGTATATGGAGAGAGAGAGAGAGATAAAAAGAGATATAGATATGTATATGTCAGCTACTATTATAACATTTACAAAAACAATATTAAAAATGACTAATCCCTCTCTCACAATTTCCTCTATTGTTTACTGTAGCTGGCTGCCTATTTTGCCCAAATGAGCCTTTCCTCTTTTTCTTTGAAAGATTTTATTTATTTTGAATTTTACAATTTTCCCCCAATCTTGCTTCCCTCTCCCTACCCCCCCCCATAGAAGGTGATCTGTTAGTCTTTACATTGTTTCCATGGTATGCATTGCTATGTGATGAGAAAGAAATCATATCCTTAAAGAAGAAACAAAGTATGAGATATTGCAGAATTTAACATTTTTTTAAAATTAAAAGTAATAGTCTTTGGTCTTTGTTCAAACTCCACAATTCTTTCTCAGAATACAAATGGTATTCTCCATCACAGAAACCTCAAAAAAGTACCTGATTGTTGCCCTGTTGGTATGAGTAAGTCCATTAAAGTTGATCATCACTCCCATGTTGCTATTAGGGTGTACAGTGTTCTGGTTCTGCTCATCTTGCTCAGCATCAATTCATGCAAATGCTTCCAGGCTTCCTGAATTCCCATCCCTTCTGGTTTCAAATAGAACAATAGTGTTCCATCACATACATATATCACAGTTTATTAAGCCATTTCCCCAATTTATGGACATCCCCTCAATTTCTAATTCTTTGTTACCAAAAATAGAGCTGCTATCAATATTTTTGTACAGGTAATTTTTTATCCTTTTTTCATAATTTCTTCAAGGTATATCCCCAGTAGCAATATTGCTAGATCAAAGGGTATGCACATTTTTGTTGCCTTTTGGGCATAATTCCAAATTGCTCTCCAGAAAGTCTGGATGAGTTCACAGCTCCACCAACAATGTGTTAGTGTCCCACATTTCCCACATTCCTTCCAACATTGATCATTGTCCTTTCTGGTCATATTGGCCAATCTGAGGGGTGTGAGGTGATACCTCAGAGATGTTTTAATTTGCATTTTTCTAATAATAAGTGATTTGGAGAAATTTTTCAAATGATTATAGATCACTTTGATTTGCTCATCTGAAAATTGCCTTTGCATATGCTTTGACCATTTGTCATTTGGGGAATGGCTTGTCTTTTTAAAAAAATTTGACTCAGTTCTCTGCATATTTTAGAAATAAGCCCTTTGTCAGAAATACTAGTCATAAAAATTGTTTCCCAATTAACTACATTTCTTTTGATCTTGATTACAGTGGGTTTTGTCTGTGCAAAAGCTTTTTAATTTAATGTAATCAAAATTGTCTAGTTTATTTTTAATGATGTTCTCCATCTCTTCTTTGGTCATAAACTGCTTCCCTTTCCATACATCTCACAAGTAAAGTATTTCTTGATCTTCTACCTTACTTATAATATTGGTTTTTTTATGTCTAGATCCTGTATCCATTTGGATCTTATCTTGGTATAGGGTATGAGGTGTTGGTCTAATCCAAGTTTCTTCCATACTAACTTGCAATTTTCCCAATACTTTTTATCGAAGAGAGTTTTTATCCCAATAGTTGCACTCTTTGGGTTTATAAAACAGGAGATTACTATAATCAATTCCTGCTATTGCACCTAGTCTATTCCACTGGTCCACCACTCTATTTCTTAGTCAATACCAGACAGTTGTGATGACAGATGCTTTATACTATAATTTTAGATCTGGTAGGGCTAAGCCATCTTCTTTTGCACTTTTTTCATTAAATCCATGGAGATTTTCAACTTTTATTTCTCCATATGAATTTACTTACAATTTTTTTCTAACTCATTAATTTATTGGAATTTTGATTGGTAGGGCATATCTTTTCAGTCATTTCCTCAGAGCCTGCATCTCAGCTTTCTGAGATAAAATCTAGTTATATGACATTTTAACTCATTAATCATATCTTGGGTAGAGGGTAGAATTTGTATCTGTGAATTAATTAATATGCAAAATTATATTTGTGATAACTCCCTCCCACCATTTAAATTAAATTAAACAAGTCTTAATTTTGGTAGAATTGTCATTTTGGGGGTGGCTAGGTGGCGCAATGGATAGAGCACCAGCCCTGGAGTCAGAAGTACCTTAGTTCAAATCCAGTCTCAAACACTTAATAATTACCTAACCGTGTGGCCTTGGGCAAGCCACTTAACCCCATTTGCCTTGCAAAAACCTTAAAAAAAAGAATTGTCATTTTTATCATAGTAGCTTGGTCTAGCCATGAGCTGTTAATGTTTGCCCAGTTATTTAAATCTGATTTTATTTGTGTGAGAAGTGTTTTGTAATTGTTTTCAAAATTTTTTTTAGTCTACCTTGACAGGTAGACTCCCAGGTATTTTATATTGTCTGAAAGTTACTTTGAATGAGATTTCTCTTTCTAGCTCTTTCTGCTGCATCTTGCTAGTCATATATAGAAATGTTGAGAATTTATGAGGGTTTATTTTATATACTGAGACTTTACTGAAGTTGCTAATTATTTCTAGTAGGGTTTTAGATGATTTTTTGGGATTCTCTAGGTATGCCATTATTTCATCTACAAAGAGTGAGAGCTTTGTTTTTTCCTTCCCTATTCTAAATCCTTCAATTTCTTTTTCTTCTCTTATTGCTGAAGCTAACATTTTTTTTTGTTTTTGCAGGGCAAATGGGGTTAAATGGCTTGCCCAAGGCCACACAGCTAGGTAATTATTAAGTGCCTGAGGCTGATCTGAACTCAGGTACTCCTGATTCCAGGACCGGTGCTCTATCTACTGCACCACCTAGCCACCCCTATAGGTTTGTTATTGATATAATTAATTATACTGACAGTTTTCTTAATATTGAACCAATCCTGCTTTCCTGGGATAAATTTTACTAGTATAATATATTATCCTAGTGATAACTGGAGCCTTTCCTCTTTTAACACCTTTTACCCAGAACTAAGAAATAGATAGTGCCTCCACACTACCCATACAACTGCCTTACCTTGACATTGTAAGAACTCTCCTTTCTTTTTGCCTGTATAACAGCATATCTTTTCAGTCATTTCCTCAGAGCCTGCATCTCAGCTATCTGAGATAAGATCTAGTTATATGACATTTTAACTCATTATCATATCTTTGGTAGAGAGTAGAATTTGGATCTGTGATTTAATTAATGTGCAAAATTATATTTGTGAGAACTCCCTCCCACCATTTAACCAATCCACAAGCATTGATTAAACAAATACTATGTGCCAATTACTCTTCAAGGCACTGGGGATGCAGAGACAAAAAATGAAACAATCATTGTCCCCAAGACACTTCTATTTTATATGAAGAAATAATATGTATGTATGGGTCTAACCATAATAATCACTCCTGGACTACAAAGATGGAGGTTCCTGCTCCTTTTCCTTCTCTTCTCAGTCCTCTTCTCATTTGGACCCATGAATGAAGCCCAGACTGACATCTGTTTTTCTCTCATTCTTTAGTGTTAAACATTCACCCAACTCAGGGATAATTTTATTGAAAACCTAGGCTGTGGCTCTGGTCTAGGATCTCCCAAAAAGGAAGATGTAAAAAGGTATTCAATATGCATTATGAATCAAATATGGGACAAGTAAGCATGCATTCATAGAAAGATTTACACTAAACCAACAGAACTAACTACCCAAAACATTGCCAGGAAGTTGGTATATTAAAAGAGAATCTAAACCTGAAGCAGTGTGAAGGACTACTGATGGGACATTTTGATTTTCCCCTCATATTCTTTACTCTCCTCCCTCAAAGTTCATGTCCTCTGTCAAGTCAGATCAAGGGCTGAACTCATCAACTGAGACAGTGGTTATCTTTTCCCCAGAGCACTGGAGTAGCTTTCAGGGACTACTTTAGCAGTGTCACAAGCCACGCTTGTGGCTGAATCTTTAAACCTCTTAGGTAATCTCTAAGTCCAGACAGATCCATCTCAGTACTCATGCTCATTTACCTAAGCTTAAGAAAGAATAAGCAAGGAAGAGGTATCCCAAGATCAGATTTACCTACATAGGAGCTTTAACTGGAATGTGCTCATGTTAACAGGGAGGGCAAAGGGGGTTGTACTAAGTTGCTCTTCCTTCCCTCAACCTCTCTTAAGTAGCAACTTTATATGGTCTTGACCCCATGGCTGGAAAGAAAAGAGATTTTACTTAGCTGAGTCCTGAAGCACATCCTCCTTTGAGTCTCAGATTATTCCCTGGGGCAATGAAAGGTTAAATGATTTCCCATGATTCCATAATTAATACAATTCAGACACAGGATTTTAAGCCAGATCTTCCTGACTCCAATGCCAGCCTTTTACTCATTTGGCCATGCTGTCTATCCATAATGTGCTTATAATTGTTGTTTTAATGTAGTACCCCACCATTGGAGATACTGTTCTAACCAGAAAATTTGAGGAGAGAGTCTTAATACCAATAATTGTTATTTGTGGAATATCAATACTCATTTACAAGACCAGTTCAAAGAAATATCTTGCGCTAAAGGGTTTTTTGAAGTTATCATTTTTATTTATAGTGGAAAGCTGTCCCTATACTTTTTGCTACTATAATAAATTTTGAAAGTAAGAAAGAGAGAGAGAGAGAGAGAGGTAGAGAAAGAAAGAAAGGGAAAGAAAAAAAGATGAAAGAAGGAAGAAGGAAGAGGAAAAGGAAGGAAGGAAGGAAGGAAGGAAGGAAGGAAGGAAGGAAGGAAGGAAGGAAGGAAGGAAGGAAGGAAGGAAGGAAGGAAGGAAGGACTAAGAAATATAGATGATAGATACTTGAAGATCTTTGGTAATAGGAACTTTCTTATCCTTTTTTAATTGATGAGCAATAGAGCTACAAAAAAATAGACTGCTTCAAGTATCATAGGCAGAGAAAAGACTTGAAATCAGAATGCCTGAATTAGTCCCAACTTTACCACTTGGGAAATATAATTGAATATCTTTGATGCTCTAGTTCCTCATCCATAAAACAAGGATGGCAATAACTGCTCTCTCAAGCTTCTAGAGATGTTGTGAGGATTGAGTGAGATGATGTCTATGAAAGTAATTAGACTTTATCCAAATGTGAGGTATTCTTGTTAATAAACAGTTGTTCCATTAATAAATCTTTATCCCATAATAAATTAAGAAATATATATATATATATATATATATATATATATATATATATATATATATATATGACTCAGGGAGGTTGATTAGAAATATGAAGACAATTACTCCCAACTTGTTGAGATGGTATTTTTTTTTCATTTATAGGTACAGTGTCACTTGAAAGTCAGGAAACCAAATAAATAGTGAGTTAGATCTAGCATAAAGAAGGCAGAGGTTTTAATTCCATTTGGATCTTTTGCTAGTTGTGTGATCAAAGGCAAGTCATTCAACTTTCCTGAATCTCAGTTTCCTCATGTGTAAAATGGAGATAATAATGCCTGCAGCAGCTGCCTCCCAAAGTTATTGTGAGGTTCGACTGAGATATTGTAAATAAAGAAATTTGCAAATCTTAACAAGTTATATATATATATATATATATATATATATATATATATGTATATATGTATATGTATACTTCAACTATTAATAGTACCCAAGAGAAAACAAGTCTGAAGATGATCTAAAATGTCAGAGGCAGCAGTTGTCCAGATATAGAACCAACATCAAATAAAAAATAGCTGGGTTCAAATTCTACATTCTATTAATGGTAATATGACCCTGATTAAATCACTTAATTTCAAAGGAAACCATATAACACTCTAAGATAATAAATTATAGGACAACTGATTATCTTTAGTGAGAAAAAATGAATTTTCTTACCAAGCATTCTCTACAGTAATAAAATTGCAGGTTGAGTTAAAAAAATGCAAAACATAGAGGCTTCTACCTTTCAAGGAGAGTTTGGTGCAAGAATTATTTTTGATATTAAAAATAAGAATTAGTAGGAGTTGTAAACTTCAAATAACAAGATTTTCTTCTACATTGAACTTTATAAAAGCAAAATGTAAAAAGTGGTACAAATAGAAAGTCATCAAAGAAAGGAAAGTCAATAACAAAGACAAGAAAAATACATTTTCTCTTTATTTTTGTTGTGGTTTTGTTTGTTTATTTGGAGAAAATGTGGGTCTATAGAATTATAGAATTAAAAGACTTGGTCCTATAGATAGCTAGCATAAATAATATACTTTCTCAGAGAAAAGTGCCTGTTCATATAAGGTACATTTTCTCTTTCAGGGCATCATTAAACCATTTGGCTATTACCTCTTCCAGGAAACTGGATGGTACCCTAGGGTCCCTACACAGAAATAATTTACCTCCCAATGAGTATTTAACTCATCTTAGCTCACTACATACTCTGACCCTTTAAAGAAAGAGACTGATTCCCACCGAAGCTGCTGGTATTTCATTTCCATGTCGCAAGATAATATTAGGGATTGATAACCCTGTTACTGGGAAGAAAAGAACTCAAAAATTGGTTGTATTGCAGTTCTGAGCAGGAAAATAGGGCATCATAAAGAGATGGAAATCTCTAATCTTTTCTGTTACTGACTCCTAGAAAGTATGCTCAATAGGCCTCTGTGCACAACAGGGATGCTGATTTCTATGGACTCCAATCATTTACCTTCATCTTCCCCTTTTTTAAAGAGACCATCTGGGGTGTCAGAGACTGATGTATATCCCAGGATGGAGGCCATTTCTAGAACTATGTTTAGAACTGTAAATGAAATAAAAGAACAGGATTATGAGGAAACATGAGGCCATCAGTTTTCTTGCTTTGATATTGCATATAGGGAAAGATAGTAAGTGGATAAAATGTCTACCAAATGTTAAGTATACTTTAAAGGCCTTATAAAAACATGGGCAGATAAGGAAAAAACAAGATTATTAAACTAAAAAGCCTAATAAAGCAACCCTAGAGAGAAGTTCAGAGATGTAGGTCTTGAAAAGACAACTGGACCGGGGGAGGGGAGAATGTCAGGAACCATCCCACTCACTAGCTGTGTGGTTTGGGCAAAAGAGTATCTCTGAGACCAAATTTTTTCATAGATCATATTCAGAGCCTGAACCAACCAATCATCAAGGCTTCTCCAGAGATCTAAAATTGATAAATCTTCGGAAATTCTTATTGTTAACTGGATACTTGCAGAGCTCTAACTTTTAGCTATTAAGCAAATGTACCTTCAGAATTATTAATATGGGAAGGTGGGAGATCTTTTTTTCTTATTATGAAACTACAATTTCCACCTGATGCTGCCACTAGATCCTCAAAAATGAACCACTGGAGACTGTCTCTAGAAGGTGAATATTCAGGGGTCTTTTGTCCTTCTTTACCCAGAACATTCCTTATCTTGCTAATATCAATAAAATATAATTAATTAACTAATCTTTTCTGCTACAGAAGTCTAAAAAGTATGTTCAATAGGCCTCTGCACAACAGGGATGTCAATTTTTTTCATTCTATTAAGGATTTTATTTATTTTGAGTCTTGAGTTTTACAATTTTTCCCCTAATCTTACTCCCCACCCCCCCCCCACAGAAGGCTTTACATTGTCAGTCTTTACATTGTTTCCATGGTATATACATTGATCCAAATTGAATGTGATGAGAGAGAAATCATATTCTTAAGGAAGAAACATAAAGTATAAGAGATAGCAAGATCAGACAATAAGATATCAGGCTTTTTTTCCCTAAATTTAAGGTAATAGTCCTTGGTCTTTGTTCAAACTCCACAGTTGTTTCTCTGGATACAGATGGTATTCTCCATTGCAGACAGCCCCAAATAGTCCCTGATTGTTGCACTGATGGAATGAGCAAGTCCATCAAGGTTGATCATCATCCCCATGTTGCTGTTCTGCTCATCTCACTCAACATCAGTTCATGCAAATCCCTGAAATCCCATCTCTCCTGGTTTCTAATAGATCAATAGTGACCCATTACAGTTTGCTAAGCCATTCCCCAATTGAAGGACATTTACTTAATTTCTAATTCTTTGTCACCACAAACAGGGCTGCTATGAATATTTTTGTACAAGTGATGTTTTTACCCTTTTTCATCATCTCTTCAGAGTACAGACCCAGTAGTGGTATTGCTGGATCAAAGGGTATGCACATATTTGTTGCCCTTTGGGCATAGTTCCAAATTGCTCTCCAGAAAAGCTGATGAATTCACAGTCCCGCCAACAATGTAATAGTGTCCCAGATTTTCCACAACCCTTCCAACAATGATCATTATTCTTTCTGGTTATATTGGCCAGTCTAAGATATGTGATATAGTATCTGAGACAAGCTTTAATTTGCATTTCTCTAATAAGTAATGATTTAGAGCAATTTTTCATATGACTATGGATTGCTTTGATCTCACCATCTGTAAATTGCCTTTGCATAAGGGATGTCAATTTTTATGGACTCCAAACATTTACCATTAACTGCTAATCAAAAATATCAAACCAACAATACCTGGAATGCCCTTCACCATCTCTGCAAGTTCATGGAACTAAATAGCCTTCCCTTATAGGACACTGTCCATATATACATATATATTATACATATATATATATGTATATATATATATATGCAGTCTCCCTCATTAGAATATAGTAAATTCCTTGAGGGCAGGGATTATCTCATGTTTGCTTTGTATCCCCAGAGTTAGCACATAATATATTCAGATATTTCAGTTCTTGATTCTTCATGATCCTATTTGGGGTTTCCTTCCATTTCTTTCTCCAGTCCACTTTTTTATTAGAAACTGAGGCAAACTGGGTTAAGGGACTTGTCCAGGATCAAACAACTAGTTAGTGTCTGAGGCCAAATTTGAACTCAAAATGATGAGTCTTCTTGACTCAAGGCCCAGCACTCTATCCACTGCACGATCTGGCTACCTTAGTACATAAGGTGTTAAAGGAATACTTTTTACACTCATTAATTCATTTCATTTCTGCATTATGTATGCATTCATTGCTCCCTTATTGGTTTGGCCAACATTAAGCCATTTGATCCTCAGAATATCCCTGTAACATAAGCAATGCTAGGGAGGAAGCAGCATAGAAGAATGCATAGATTTTCCTTATGTTTTCAGATTAGAGTCTCACAACACTCTATGAGGTGTAGATTCTTCTTATCCCCATTGTACAAATGAAGAAACTACTGAGGCTAAGGGAAATTCAGAAATTTTCCCAGGATTACAGTTAATGAATATCTGTGGAGGGACCAGAACTAGTGCTTTCCTGACTCCAAATACTATGCCATTTAGGCTATCTACAACAGACAAAGTGATTTTAATACTGAAATTCTGACTCCAAATACAGTAATCTTTCCACCACTTCATCCAATCAATCACATTGACTTCGTCTCTTAAATATGTTTGATTTGCATTACATTCAAATCAAGAATCCTGTTGAAGAATCTCTGGGTACAATTTCCTCAGTGATAATCTTCTCTGAAAATAAAATAATAGCAATTCACAGCATTGAAATGCATATGAAGTAGATCATGAAGTGAAATTAGATTTTAGTTTCTCAAGAGACACACTATATATGTATCCAAGTAAATTACTTTTTGTCTTTTAATGCAAACATATCTGTAAATGTGTGATCAAATCTGAATTCCTCAGGAGTTTATTATCCTCCTGTTGGATTTTGCAAGACATTCTCACCTTTATTCATCCTGCTACCTTTCCTTTGGTTATATTATACTTTGTGCACCATTCACTAAAACAGGGTGTTAAGTAGAAAAGAAGAGTTTACAAAAATGACCAAACCTCAAAAGAACCAAGGAATCAGAGAAGTGAGAAAAATGCAATGGCCCCATGAGGTATGGATCCATGTCCCTCATTCATTTCACAAACATTTTATACAGGAACTTGAAGGGACCTCATTGAGTTTCTGACTAAATCCAGCATCAGAAGACCTGGTTTCATATCCCACCTCTGAAATTTACTTATATTTTAAGGGCTAGCTAGGAAGCACAGTGGATAGAGCACCAACCCTGAAGTCAGGAGGACCTGAGTTCAAATGTGGCCTCAGATACTTAATAATTACCTAGCTGGATCATGTCATTTCAGTCGAGTCCAATCATCCCATTTAGTTTTCTTAGCAAATATACTGGCTTGCCCTTTCCTTCTCTATTCAGAGAAAACTGAAGCAAACAGAGTTAAGTAACTTGCACAGGGTCACAGAGCTAGGAAGTGTCAGAGATTACATTTGAACTCTTTCTCCAGCACTCTAACCATAACACCACCTGGCTGCCTATTATTTTCTAACAAGTGGGCAAATGACTTCTCTTTCCTCTAGGCCTCAGTTTTCTCATCTATTCAATTGGAGAGCTGGTTTATATGATCTATAAACTCCCTTCCAGTCCTAAATCTATTATTATAAAGTAATTTTAATCCAATCTATACCTGAGAAGAACTCACTCTACAGCATCTTCAAAAAGTAACATTGAGGCTCTGGGGGAGACAGGTAGAGCCAAACAAATGATTAATTACCTTTTTCTCCCTTCTGTTTACTCACTGGATTCCTATGAACTTCTCAGACTTAATTGCTGCTCCAGAAAATTCTTTTCCTCTTTGCCTCAATCTATTGGATTTTGTCTTTCCTCAGATACCTTGGTACCAACCAAGGCTGTTTTTTCAACTTACACTTGTACACCTAACAACAGAGATACTGCTTTTATCACCCCCAGGGAGAGATTATGTTTTCCTCACCACTCACACATGACTTTGGTGGGATACGACAGCATTGTCCAACTCTGAAACAGTCTTCTTGAGATAAGAGTAGCAGAATCCAAGCTTCAATACAAGCCTCCAGGATGGGGATTCCCCAAACCAAAGAACTAAAGCATCAATTGTTCCAATCACCTGAGGACATAGCAGTGCTGGTAGGTATATTTATATAATTCTGAAAGTGGCAAATTCTTAGTTTAGAGGTTAGAGCACTACAGAGAAGGTTTTCCTTCTTCCTTAGACATTCATTAAGTGGGTCCAAGACCTCTCAGTGTTCCTGCCCCAAGGCAAACTGCTAATGGAACTCCAAATCCAGATAATCCCAAAACAGTAAAGGTGACCTTTGGGATGCCCCATCCTATATAGCAGGTTTCCAACTGTGTCAAGTCTACTTCACTATACATAGCCCCTGGCTAAACAATGTACAGATCTTTCTTCAGAGCTCTAGGAGATTTTTAACTCGCCTCCCTTTTGTCCTTTGAGATTAAATAGCCAGTCCTACAATTCACCATTTCCAGCACAGAGAATTAGGGACAACTTTAATGATTAGGAATTTGTTCTTTAAGTTAAATCAAAATCTTGCAACTTCAGCCTACTGTCTAATTCTGTTCTCTGGGGATGAGAAAATGACCCCCCCCTCTCACACTCACACATGCTCATGAGCACTACATCACTTGCAATGCTCATTATACCCCATCTAAACTCTGGTCTTAAAATCCTCAATCTTGAACTAGAAAGGCCTTCAGAAATTATCTATCAGAAATTATAAGAAATTATGTAGTTTAACTCCTTCATTTGTCAGATGAGGAGACTGAGGGAAGTTAAGTGACTCCCCAGAGTCACAGTGAGCATCACATTAACATCTTCCTAGGTTCAGAATAAATGCTTGTTGAAATGACTTGAATTAAATTGAATATGAGGACTACTGGGTAGTTAAACCTAGAATTTTCAGATATACATCTGTAAAGCCTCTCTCCTGACAATTTGTCATAGGACCAAAGGCACCTAAGACCAGCTAGAAAGGAAAGGGAAACTTGCCTCTCTAAGTCCTAGAACCCACTCTCCTCAGGCAAACCCAATTCCAAGTTCCTCATGCTGCTGAATGCCAAATCAATTCTGAAGATCCATTCTCACATGTACTCCTTCCTCATATTCACTCTCCATTCTGTATAGGTCTCATTCATATGATTCCGTATTTACTAGGCACTTTCTTGCTCACATAAGAATCTCAAGTACTCATAGACATCTTTCATATACCCCAAAAGTCTTTTTTTTCCAGCCTAAGCATCCTCAGTTCCTTCAATGAATCATAGATTTGAAGCTGGAAAGAAACAGATATCTAATCCTACTTCTTCATGTTAGAGACCCAGAGAGGGTGAATGCCATGCTTAAATTCACACAGGTAGTAAATGACAAAGGAATATTTGAATGTGTGTCATCTGGCCCCAAATCCAGCACTCTTTCCACATGCTGCTTCATGATTGCTTTACAGTATAATCAACTAATCAAATGAGATAATATCCTTATGGCAATCAGTACAGTGTCTGACACATAGCAGTCTGTAATTTATTCTTTCCCTCCCCCACCCCAGCATGGTCTCCAAGCCCCTTAGCATTCAGACCACTTGCCTCTAAAGGCATTTCCGTTTGTCAATATCTTTCCTAAAATATATTACCCAGAACTGAAAATAGATCTCCAAATACCACTGATGAGGACAAAATATAGAACTACCAACACTTCCCTTGTTCTGGACACTAAACTCTTATTAATGTAGAATCATTTTTTATAGATGAGGTTAGTTTTCCTGGTCTTGACATAGTCTATTCCAGATCCTGACATGTCATACTATTGACCTTTATGAAAGAAAGTAAGTTAAAACTATGATAGCTTTTTGGTACAAATGTCATCTTAGTGACAATTCCTCCATCCTACTCTTATGGTGTTGATTTTTTTTAACACAAGTTCATAGTATTAGTTTGTACACATTATCCTAACCTATCAGTTTAGAATTGTTCAATGTATTAGCTATCGTTCTCCCTACCATTTTTGTGTAATTTTAAAATGTGGTAAGTATTAATGTCATCAATAAAAATCCTACAGAGAATAGGATTCTTGGCAAGATTTCTGGAATATTGCATTGGAGACCTCCCATCAGATTGACAATAATCCATTAATTAGTTTTGAGTTCCTTCATTCATCTAGTTCTGAGCCACCTAACTGTATTATATTTCTACTTCAAAAGAATATCATGGAAAACTATTTAAAATGTCATACTAAAATCCAAATATACGATCTGGTAGTTAGGTAACAAAAAAGAAAGAAAGAGAGAGAGAGAGAGAGAGAGAGAGAGAGAGAGAGAGAGAGAGAGAGAGAGAGAGAAAGAGAGAAAGAGAGACATAAAGAGAAAGAGAGATAAAGAAAAAGAGAAGGATGAATAAAAGAGAAAGAATGGACAAAGAAGAGGAAGGAAAGAAGGGAGGAAGGAAGGAAGGAAGGAAGGAAGGAAGGAAGGAAGGAAGGAAGGAAGGAAGGAAGCGAAGAGTGAGAGCTAGAGAGAGAGAGAGAGAGAGAGAGAGAGAGAGAGAGAGAGAGAAACTATATTAAACTATATTAGTATATTAGTCTGGTATTACCTGTTCCTAGTGAATTTTACTGTTAGTTGATCATTATTTCCCTTTCTAAATTCTCACAACTTCCCTTTTCATATTTTCTAGAATTTTTTCAAGTATTTGAAATCAAACTCAATTGCTTACCACTTCCATCCTTCCAGTTTTGAAAATAAGAACATTTTCTTATCTCAAGTTTTGCAGAGATTCTATTCTCCTGTAGGTTCTTGATTAATTAAGAAATCACATTCATGAATTCTTTAAGTACTCTAGGGGTATAGATTTCCTGAGTGGGATGACTTGAATTCATTAGAGGAAACTAAGTATTCTCCTGCAATGTCCTCATTTATCTTGAGTTTCATCTCCCAGTTGGCTAATTTTTCTCTCCTTCTTGGTCATTCTGCCTTCTCTCCACTGTCCATTATTTTTAACCTCAATTCATTCAAGCAGGGATCCTAATCTTGCGATTTGTCTCCCTCTAAACTACTACTATGACTTTTAAAACCCTCAAAAAGTCCTTAGAATTCAGTGTCAGCCTTACCTTCTAGACTTTAGCCAAGCCAGTCTTTTGTATTCACCTTTCCCTTACCTTCATCATCTTTATATCTCTTTTAAAAACTAATATTAAGTTGGAAAATAAGTTTTCTGACAACTTAGAGACACTTTTCTTTCTCATTAGAATTATTTATGCTTATACTATTGGAATTTCATCCTAGAAAGTATCTCATTCTTCTTTTTTTCCCAACTTATTCCACAGAATTGTATACCTTGAGATTATTATACCTATCACTTCTCTGAACTTTTTTGAAGTTTGCTCTACAAAAATCATGGATGTACATCATATTACATTATGCTTTCCCTTTCTCTTAACAATACCAATAACAGGGGCATCTGGATGGCACAGTGGAGAGAACACCGGCCCTAGAATCAGGAGTACCTGAGTTCAAATCTGACCCCAGACACTTAATAATTACCTAGCTGGGTGGTGTTGGGTAAGTCACTTAACCCCATTTGTCTTGCAAAATCCTAAAAATAAAAGAACCCAACATCAATAACAAAAACTAGTATTTAAATGACTCTTTAGTGTTTGCAAAGTATTTTACAAATATCATAGCTAATTTGACCCTTAGGACAAGCCTGGGAGGTAGATATTATTAATACCAAAAAAAAAAAGTAGTCAGCTAATGGTTTGAACTTGAAAGAATTTACATAAAAGACCTACTCTGACCCAGAAGAAATTTAAATGACAAAAAGGTTTATTTAAGTATTAATAGCTGTGGTATATGTAGTATAGCAGAAGTTTAGAAAAAGAAAGACTAAAGGTAGGAAACCACTGATCCTTAAGCAACCTAAACAACCTAAGCAACCAGACACCATGAAATGTTGAACAGTAAGAAAAGTATAGGAGCAATATCAACATAAGCCACCATGAGAGAATGAGCTACTTTAATAATATTTCAAAGGATCTCTTCAGTGTAAAAAAATAAAACTGAAAAAAATAGAATAAAATTTAAGATTTCTCATAGCAAAACAACTGACAAATAATAGATTGAGAAGGGGAAAAAAATGTAAGAATAATTTGACTTCCCTCTTATTCCAAAAAGACTTGAAAGAAAACTGCCTAGATTTCTTAGAACCAGAGGGCAAAGTAGAAACAGAAAGAATCTACTAGACACTTTCTAAAAGAAGCCCCAAAATGAAGAATCCCAAGAACATGACAGTCAAAATCCAGAGTTTCCAAGACAAAGAAAAATTACTTCATGCAACCAGAAAAAAAAAGAAATGAACTAACAAGGAGTCATAATCAGGATCATGCCTGATTTAGCAGCCACCACTATAAAAAAGCAGGGAACTTGAAATACAGTATTCCAAAGATGAGAAGGATAGGTATACAGTGAATAATAATTTACTCAACAAAATTGAATGTAATTTGAAAGGGGGAAAATGATTTTTTTTAAGATTTTTCAAGGCAATGGGGTTAAGTGGCTTGCCCAAGGCCACATGGCTAGGTAATTATTAAGTGTCTGAGGCCAGGTTTGAACTCAGGTACTCCTGACTCCAAGACCAGTGCTCTATCCACTGTGCCACCTAACCACCCCCAGAAAATTATTTTTAAAGCATTCCTAAAGATCAGCATTACATGGAACTTTTGAAGTTTTGAAGTTTAACTATAAGAGTTAAGAGGAACAATCATACTGGATTAAACAAAATAAACTGCTTATACAATTTTTCCCTATGAAGCCTATCATTATCAGGAATCATAGAGTCTAATTAAATAAGGCTGTGAATTTAACAGATGAATGGCAAGAGAGAGGAAGACATTAGGGAGCAAAGGGAAATGAAGGTTAAGTAAAATTATCTAAGAAACGCTAGTTGTACAAGTAGGCAGAGGTGGAGTGGAAGGAGGGATGGAGGAAAGAGTGGAAGACATTTGAATTTTAGTCTCACTATACTCTCATTAGAATAGAAAAAAGTACACAAGCATAGTTGGGTACAGAAAGACATTTCATTCAACAGTAAATAGGAGAGAAAGGGGAGAAGGGAGGATGAATTAGAGGGAGAATGGATTAAGGGAGTGATTAGTCCTAAACAAAACAAGTTCTAGTTAAAGCATAAAAAATATTTATGACTCTTTTGGGGACAAAGGCTGGTTTCCCTTAAACTGAGGAATGACTGAACAGGTTATCGCTTGTCAATGTGACAAACTATAAATATTGTTCTGGGTGGCACAGTGAATAGAGTGGTCAAGAGTCAGGAAAATTCATCTTCCTGAGTTAAAATCTGGCCAGATAATTGCTAACTAAATGATACTGGGCAATTCACTTAATCCTATTTGCCTCAGTTCCTCATCTGTAAAATGGCCAGGAGGGGAAAATGTAAATCACTCCACTATCTGTGCCAAGAAAATCCCAAATGGGGTCACAAAGAGTCAGACACAACTGAACAACAGCAAAAGAAATGATTAAGAAATGGTTTCCAAAAAACCTAGAACTCATAATCTAAGAGTGAATAGTGAAAAGTTGTTATATACTGACAATATGGGGGAGAAACTTTTGAAGGAATTGGGACATCTGATCAGTGTAATGACCATCCATGATTCCAGAAACCAATGAGGAATTATGCTACCTCCTAAAAGAGGTAAATAACTCAGAGAGTACTTGAGATGAATATGTATGTATGCTTGCGCACACACACACACACACACACACACACACACACACACACAGACATGCACATAAGTCTAAGTACTATCAGATATCTAGATAGAGAAACATAAATATGTATTTGGACACAGCCAAAGAAAAAATTAATTATGTTTGACTATGCATATTTTTAATTAGAGTTTTATTTTTCTTTCTTTCTCAATAGGAGTGAAAGATGAGTTGGGAAGAGAGAAGTTAGATTTTTGTCAATTTTATGTATATATACATATATATAGCTACATACATATACATAAATATTTTTGAAATAAGTTTCTCTGATAAAGACCTCATTTCTCAAACATAGAATTGAGTCAAATTTATGAAAAAAAGAACCATTCCACAACTGATAAATGATAAAAAGATATGAACAGTTTTTAGATTTGGTTATCAATACAATCTTTTTAAATCATTGTTAATGTCCTAATTCACTATTGATAGGAGAAATGTGGGTTGAAACAATTCTGGGGTACTACCTTTTACCTACTGGATTAGACAGAAGGAGAAAATGACAACTGTTGGAAGGGATGTAGGGAAATTAAGACATTAATGCACTGTTGAAGGAGTTGGGAAAGGAATCAAAAATTCTGTAGAGCAATTTGGAACTATGTCTGTCCTTTCCAGAAGGATATTCCATTCCAGAAGAGATGAAATGGGGTAGAGGACCTATATGTATATTTACAGCAGCTCTTTTCTCGTGGAAAGGAACTGGAAATTGAAGAGATGCCCATGCCCATCAGTTGGGGAATGGCTGAACAAACTGTGATATGTGATTAAGATGAAATGATTTCCTATTATGAAAAAAAAATGATGAACAGGGTACTCTCAGTAAAATCTTGCATGAACAGATGCAATGGAAATTGTACTATATACAAAGTAACAGCAATGCTGTAGAATGATCAGCTGTGAATGTCTTACCTTTGTTCAGTAATGCCGTGGACCCAAGACAACACTGCTATCCATCCCAAAGACAAAGCTGATGGTATCTGAATACAGACTGAAGCATTTTTTTTATCTTTATTTTCTTGAGGCTTCTTTGGTGGGAGGAGTATGTTTACCTTTATAACATGACTGCTGTTTTTTGTTAAACATTAGTTTTTCATGACTACACATTTTTAACCTATATCAAATAATTTACTTTCTCAATGAGGGGGACTGGAGTGGGAAAAGGGACAGAATTTTGAACTCAAGGTTTTAAAAGTAAATGTTGAAACTTGCTTTGCAAGTAACTGAGGAAAAAATAAAAAAAAAAAATAAAAATATATAACATAAAAATATCATAGAGAATTTTTTTAAGAAAATTTAAAAATAAAATAATTAAAACATAGGTAATAAAAAATAATCAATGTCAAAAGCTGAATTCATTATCTTTCTCCCTAAATCTTTCCTGTTTCCAAACTATCACTGAAATTACCACCATCCTTCCAGTTACCCAGGCTTTTCAACAAAGGTGCCATCCTTACTCCTCATTCTCTCCCTCTCCCTCCTTTCTCTCTCTGTCTACACACACACACACACACACACACACACACACACACACACACACACACACACATTGCCCCCCTTCAATCTGTTGCTAGGTTCTATTGATTTTATCTAAGTAATATCCCTTGTATAGTCCTCTTCAATGACACTGCCACCATCCTGGTGCAGGCTCTCATCACTTCAGACCTGGCAGTAATCTGTTGATTGGGCTTCGTGTCTTATCTCTCTCCATTTCAAACCATCCTCCACTGAGCTGTCAAATTAATCTTCTAAATGTATTGAATTGAATATACATATATATACTGTTTCATAAAACCCAATGGTTTTCTATCACCTCAAGAATCATATAAAATTCCCTGTCTGGCATGCAAATCCCTTCAAAACTTGGTGCCCTCCAACTTTATAGCTTTCTTACATCTTAATCCTACTATTCCCACCCCATACCATGAGAACCATAGGACAGACTCTGTGGGTTTAGGTCCTAGGATCTTCTTGTACTTTAACAGGGCTCATGAAGAGTTATCTGCCCTAGGGCTTCCATAGGGTCCAATCCCCATTTGGTCAGAACAGAATTGTTCCATATACCTATCTCATTCTCTCTCTCTCTCTCTCTCTCTCTCTCTCTCCATATATATATATATATATATATATATATATATATATATATATATATATATATATATATGTATGTATATATATATACATACATATATATATATATAAAGATAGGGTGACAGAAACAGAGAAACAGAGACAGAGATAGATGATATATAGATATAGATTTAGACATCTAGATAAATACACTCATACATACATAAACACTTAATATATAGATATCTGTGTGTTTAGTATACATGATATATGTACATATATATTATATGCATGTATGGACACATATAGCCTCCTTACAGGAACACAATAGAAGTGCCACATCAGTCTACTTTGTTTTCATATTTCATTCAATAACCACTCTATTCTCTCAAAAACAGTGATTGAGATAAAATGTTGTTACATTATGGGAAATGATAAACAGGATGCTCTCCATAAAAAAAAAACATTCATGAGCAGATACAATGGGAAATGTACTATATACAAAGTAACAGCAATATTGCAGGATTATCAGCTGTAAATGACCTACCTTTTCTCAGTAATGCTGTGATTCAAGAGAACTTTGAAGGACTTATGATAAAGAATACTATCCATTACAAAGTCAGAGCTGATATTGTCTGAATAAAGACTAAAGCATATTTTTTTGCTTTTTTTCCTGAGGTCTCTCTTTTTTTCCATGGGGGAGAGGTGGGAGTTGTATTTATTTTTACAACTGACTATTGTGGTAATTTTATCATGACTATACATTTTTAACCTATATCAAGTAACTTGCTTTTTCAATGAAGGAGAGTGGTACAGGAGAAAGGAAGAGAATTCAGAACTCAGGGTTTTGGAAGTTAATGTTGAAATTTGGTTTTGCATGGAACTGGGGGGAAAAGAAATAAAATAATATATTTTAAAGGTTAAAAGAGTAAAAGCATATTATCAATGATTATTTATTTACAAGTTCAAATAGCTGTCAAATTGATATTTCTAAAGCCTAAGTTTCACATTATTGATCAGTTCAAGGATCTTCAGTGGCTTCCTCTTAACCTCTAGAAAAAAATATAAATTCCTCTTTTCCAGGCATTCAAAGTTCTGTATACTTTGGCTCTAGCTATCTTTATAAGTTGATTAGACATTATTTCCCCTCACACTGTACACTACTGACAAACTGAACCATTTGCTATTTGTACACAGCTTTCTATCTCCTGCTTCTTTGTCTTGGTGAGGGATATCTCCAATGCCTAGAATACTTTCCTTCCTTACTTTCATCTTTTGTAAACCTTACTTCCTTTTCAGGTTGAGATCATGTCATTTCCTCCAAGACACTTTATGGTTAATGGTTCCCTTATTTTGTTAGATTTGTTTTCTCCATATCTATGAATGTTAACATGGAACATGTCCTTATATATTAATATAAAGCATACAATATATGTACTGATATATTAACATGTTGTGACTCCTAGAAAGAGGGTAATCTCTACCAGAACAGTGCCTGGCACATAAAAGGCATATTACAAATATGTATTGACTGATTGACAAGAAGAAAGAGTGCTCGGTACTATCAAATCTGACAAATCAGACTGTTTCTGGCACGTTTCTGAGTCACTTTTCAGTTTCATTACTTTTCTGTCTTCTGAGCTGTGCCTAGGGAAGACCCACCAGTATTTTCACCATGCTAACGGACAGCTTTCTCACACTTCCTGCCTTCATTGAATGATAAGATCTTACTTCCTCAACCAGCATTGAGCCACTGCCACAAGAGTCACCATGTCATAGCATCCCTTTCTCAGGGCCTGTCTTTATTGCAGTCCCCCTATGATATAGGGTCTGGACTCTGGAAAATAGTCTTTCCCTCTCTCTCCCAGTGTACTGTGTCCAAGGTGGAAAGTAATTTTGAGAACTTTTGAGAAAGCACTTTAGTAACCCACCAGAGCCACAGCTAGTAATACAAAGAGTAAAATAAGGATATTTCCTAGAAAATAGGATTAAGTAGAGAAGGGGTTCACCTTGCAAAAGCTCAGATTTTTAAATCTTCCTGAATGTTACCTACAGAAAATATGCAAGCAATATCAACACATTGAAATCACAATTAAAAAAAGATACATAGGTAACTTTCATTAAACAAATAAAAAGCTTTGAACATAATCCATACTCCTACTGCCATGTACCAAGTAGGTTTGATTGCCAAAAGGAGTTTATGAAGATCTTAAAACCAAAATTACTTTGCATGCTTAAAATCTCATTAATAAACAGAGTAAGGATGAATGGTTTACCTTGAATTTATGTAACTCTCTTTGCTTTTCCTAATGACTAATGAATATTATGTCATCATACTGAAATATTAGTCACTAGCATTTATTTAAGAAGCATATTTCCAGTGTGCTTCACAACTGCAACAATATTATATGCCAGATCCCCTCAAAATCATATATTCACAGTGTTTTAAAGACCTAAATATGTGTTGAATACTCCCAGAAGGATATCTAATATAATTTAGAACTATTGTACTCCTATATTATAATCACCTACTTGCAGCTTCACCAGGACTAGATATGTCTTTTGCCGCATACACAGAAATCAAGTTTTCCATTTTAATTAGTGTTAGAAAAATATTACTTCAATATTATACACAGAATCTCTCTCCTCTTTGAACTATTATGTTCCCAGGGGTAGATGTAATCAACTTCTTCCATATGTAACTTCCTCATTCCATTTTGAATAAGTTACCAACACTCATGCTATGTGGGCAAAATTAATATGACATCCTCTTCTCTTAATATAAATCTCTTGGTTTGCCGCTGAGTGGACTGTTCTTCAGCATTGCTTTCTAACTTCAAGGGACAGTACTGTTCATCATTGTGCCCTGAAAGCAGCCAACTAGATCTGGTTATTATACTACTTTGAATTTGGACACCATGAAATATAAATGTGCTACCATTAACAATGAACAGGACTTAAATGAATCATGTTGACATCATTTGAAGAGCTTTGCATTTTTGACATTTGAGTTAAAAAGCATAGTAAAGTGTAGAATTGTTTTGCCAGCTAGATTCAGGCAGGTTAAACTCAGGAGACATCATTAAGGATTTCCAATAATACATGGTTGTACTGTTTCCCCTGTGAGGGAGTTACTTTCCAAGACATAGATTCACCACAATGAATAGAGGGAGGAACCTCAATAATACATGGTTGTATTCATGAGGGAGTTTCTCACTTCTGAAGACTTAGATCCTTTGTAATGCATAGAAACTTCAGCAATTTTCCATTAGATATGCAATCTATTCACAGAATAAGCAGCCACATTTCATCAGTGCTTTATGCCTCTTATGATCTGACCAGCTCTGAATAAGCTTCAGATATTTCTCCCTCCCAGATGAATAAAAAATGACAGTATCTATACCAAAAGAATCTGTCTTAAACATACAGAACAACTGAAGCATATAGACTCTGAGCTATATGTTTCCCAACACACATTGAATTAGTAGGTCAGGTCTCTAGAGCACAGTTACAACTTTTGTTCTTCTGATTCTAGTGTTACCTATTGCTCAGGAGACCCCATTGGTAGGCTCCCATCATTATCAGTTGATAGCAATTTTTAGCCAGACTTAATTAGCTTTTAGAAACAGATATTTACTATAAATAATAAATAATAAAAGCCAAGGTATAATAAGAAGAGTTGGTATAAGGCATCCCTCCAGACTGGGAGTAGGCACACCATCGCACAAGTTTGTACAAAGTCTAAGAGAAAGCAATCTCAAGTTTAGAGAGCATATATGGCCAAAGGTTAACTCAAAGTTCCTGATTAGACGGAAATCTTTTTCTCCTTTGGTGGAATTCTCATGCAGTTCTCTGGAGGTATGGTTTAGCTTCTTACTAGTCTCTATTCATAGTCCTAAAGCTACCTTTCCTTGGCATATCTAGTTTTCCTTGGTGTTTTATTATGATCCAACTGAAGAATCTAACTCACAAGAGAGATGGGATTCCTTTTCTAACCCTGTCACAGGATCCTGTTTCCCCACTGTGAGCTGCAGCTCATAAATAATTCCAACCCAGATGCCCTATGTTTATGATTTAAAGAAAAGGAACCTATCCCCAGTTGGGTCAGATAAAACAAGCCCAATTCTTAGGACACTCTGGGAAAGATCATGCTAGCAGTAAGTGGAGAGTAATACATCAATCACACATTAATAAGTCAAAGAGTACAGAGGCAGATGGTGTGGTGGGGAGGCTGACAGTGGGGGGGGGTGAGGAAGTGAGGCAGTATTTACTTAACTGAATATAGATTTGGAATCATTCAGGTAGTATGCATCTGTTGCATTGGTTGAGGAAGCAAGGTTTTGTGATCTCATCACTAGAAAGCTCTGGTGGTGGGGAACACTCCAACTCTTATCCAGACCACCTTAGGGTTTGCTCATTAACATATAATATGATATCAAAATTATCAGTGCCAGGTTAAGTTTTTTAATTAACATTTGTTTAATATTTCTCTGATTTTTACCACACATGACTGAAGCTTATTGCAACTTACAGACTAAAAGGTAATGATTGAGACATAGGGGCTATTTTATTGGTACCTGGTTGTCCTCTCCTAATTTAACACATAATCTCTGAATGTGGCCTTAAATTAATGTAGTAGGTAGTTTTTTGAAGTGGTTTCTGTTTTCCTTTATAATCGTATTATTAGCCACTGTTCTAGGAACATCCCTAGGATGCTCATGAAAGTCTAAAACCTTTCAGTCTTTTGAAGTTCACAGAGTTATTTTCTGATCAAGGTTTAGGGGGTTATAGGATGTCTATTATCTACCCTATGCCCACACTCATTCAATTCCCTCTCAGGGGTTTAGTTGAAGCTGCTCTTCGTATTAGCTGGATCACCATTGGAAGCTCCAATTTTGAACTGGAATGCTATTTTTATCTAAGCTCCATGGAGCATGACTAGTTCTTCAATCAATTAAAGTATATTTCCTATGTATTATCATGCTATTTCATCTAGTGACTTTCATAGTTGATAAATTTATTGAGAACGTTTTATACACAGTTTAATGCTTTTGATTGATTAATTGATTCAATAAGAAATTTCCTCATTTCAAAGGAATTAGAGTGACAATCCTCTTGTTAGCAACATCTAGTAGCATCCTGTTAGATTGATTGATAGATTGATTCGGTTGACCCCCCCTCAACCTTATATCAGCAATCTAGCCTTATGCTAGGATCAATGGCATAGCAGCCTGAGAAGATAAGTAAACTTATACAAATGGGTAAGCAAGAAAGGAACTCCCAGCTATACCAACAGCATCTTCAAACACCAGATGAACAGATCACCACTGGTTAACTGGCATTTTCTGCTGGTTTTTATACCCTGCTTGCAATTACTTGGACAGAAAGTAGTGAGTAAATGTGACCCTAGCACTGTCACCTAGAGGAAAAAAATATTAAACTTCTATATGCAGCTCCCATCTCCCTTGCACTGACAACTTTCCTGACTGCCCTCTCAGATAGTGGGTGCAGCTTTTTGCCTTTCTAGTTCTGGAGGAATCTTGATCTTGACAGCTTCCCATAGGGAAAGCACTGGATCAAGGTTCTAAGACCTGAATTCATATCTACTCTCTGATGTTTACGTACTCATGTACTTACTCAAATACCTGAGCAATTATTTAATCTCCCTGAGTGGCAATTTCCTCTTCTGTAACATAAGGGAGTTAGTTGGCCTCTGAGGTCTCTTTCTGCTAGATCTATCATCTTATAAAACAAAGTTTTTTCTAACCTCACATACAGGAATATCTAAGACAAAATTGTGAATTAAATCAAATGTTTCTTTAGCAATTACTGACTTTTCCTGTTCCTCTTCCCACTTTCTGTCCTATTTTCCCTATTATGTCTGCATTCTTCCTTGCGCAACTATCCAAAAACTGGAGTGTTGTGAGACTCAAGAAAAAAAATGAATGTGAAGAACTTTGCAAAACTTAAAGTACTATGTAAATGCCAGTTATTATTATTATTATTATTATTATTGTTATTGTTGTTATTATTAGCCTATAATTGCCAGCTCTCCAATATGTTTGGTGAATCTTTTACTGCACCCTGCAGGGCTCTAGCAATATTGATAGAGCAATGCTACTCTCCATGGGGAAAAAAAAAAGTATGCACACATTTCTAAATTTAAACTGCATTATTAATAGTTTTTTAAGTCTATACAATTAATCATAGAATGAATCAAATCTGAATTTATAGCAACTGTCAATTTTAAGGTGTAAAGTGTTAAACAGAAAATTTTACAATCAGTCTCACTAACTGGTTACACTGGGCTCCAGGATGCTCCTAATCCAAATTTTATCTATCCTTCAAATATTGTTGCCTTTGTGAAGTCTTACCAAGCTACTCAAGTCTCTGTTTTCTCTCCCTTCAATAAAATGATAGTATCTATTGTCTGTTATATAATTTCACTAATGATCATGGATGGAATCATGTCAGATATATTTAAATACAATTTTATTTAACTTTCTGCTTATTGTGGATAAGGACCTGGATTCTGCTTATCATGTGGGTGTGTATGTGTGTATGTGTGTGTGTGTGTGTGTGTGTGTGTGTGTGTGTGTGTGTGTGTCTTATATCTCCAATTACACTTTAAGTCCCTTGAGGTCAGTAACTATTTTCTATAATTTCAACTGTCAGAATATATTATATACTTTTACATTCTATTGTGTCATATTTGTGGTGTTATCTTTAATAATGATAATGATGATAATTATCCACAAAACTCTCAGAATGTTTAATAAATATAGTTGCAAAAAATATTTATTATCTCCAAACTGCATCAAATGAACAGCTTTCACAATATAGAGGTTTACAGGAAAAAAAATTGAGTCATGTGGGAACGAATTGAAAAATCTATAATTTCCTTCTTCAGCTCATATTCAGATCAGGAAACTGAGGAAAGAGGGTTAAGTTACTTGCCAGGGATCACACAACTAGTAAATGTTTAAAGTAAAATTTGAACTCAGAATGATGAGTCTTCCTGACTTTAGGCCTGACACTCTAACCACTTAGCAACCTAGCTTAAATTATAAAGCGCTAAGACCTTGTTAAAAATAAATTTTACATTTTTTTCTTCAGAAAAAAACATTTTACATTAAAAAGAAAGAGAACATAAAGGTGATGGGTAGCACAGGGAGGCAGGGAGGAAATACCCCCTGAGAGTTTTAAAAGGTTCGAAATGAAAAGTTCAGAGTACCAAAAATATACTCATAATTCTGTCTCTTAGATTGTGATATTCAACTGCTCCAAGGTTTTGTATCCTTATTAACTTGGATTTCCCCCCAACAAAGACAACCATAATCCATCCATCTTTGCCCATGTTTTGACTCTCATCCATGTCCTTCCTCAGTTTGCCACAGGGTCTCTCTGTTCAATGTGCCACCTGTCATCCTTTACCCAAATAATAACTGACTCACATGAAACCTTACAGCCACTATCTCATTTGATCTTCACTACCCCTTTGTAAGGTTATTGAAATCTCTCTGTAAGGTTATTGAAAGGGAACTGGATTTGGACCTGGGCAACCAGAAAGCTAATCTTACTGTTCAACCAAACTGATTCCCAAAAAACTTTCAGTTCTTTCTCTCTATTGTATAGATGAACAAACTGAGAAGATTCATTGACATTCATATGGTACCAGAAGTAAGTCTGTAGGAGAATTCTCTCCTGACACCACATCTCTCATTATACAATATTATACTATACACTATATTTTTGAAAGTTTGAATGTTTGAAAATATACTATATTTTGGATATTATTTATTTTTTCAATTACATGCAAAGATAGTTTTCAACATTCATCTTTTTTGAGTTACACATTTTTCTACTGCCTGCTCTTCCCTCCCTCCTCCCTTCTGTTCCCTCCCTCCTCCCCAGAAAGTAATCTGATATAGGTTATACATGCACAATCATGTTTAACATATTTCCATATTAGTCATCTAACACTACTTCTTTGAGGATCCTTGATAATAAAGAATGCAGTGTTTGCTGGGAGGGAGGGGAGGGTGAAAACCTCAATATTTGAACCATTTATGTCTGAAAGAAGATCCCAAGAGGTCATGGATAGATTTCATGAGATACATATATGGCACTAACCATATTTCAATAGACTAAAACATTGTCCTGAGGAATTGTAATAATGTACTTTTTAAAATATAATGTATGATGTTGTAGTTTATAAAAGTTGGGATGTCAATATGGAGTCATTTAGGAAAACTGGTCTGTTTTTTTATTTTTTCAAGGCAATGGGGTTAAATGACTTGCCCAAAGTCACACAACTAGGTAATTATTAAATGGCTGAGGTTGGATTTAAACTCAGGTCCTCCTGACTCCAGGGCCGGTGCTCTATCCACTGTGCCACCTAGCTTCCCCTGAAAAGTGGTCTTAATGATCATAAGCATAAACTATGACAAACAGGTTGTACTTTGATGCTGTCCCCAAAATCATTCTGGTCCAATTTCAAAAATGTAAATGGTCATAGCTCCTAATTGATCAAGAATCTGGAAAGGAGTGATTAAATGAGACTGCCAGCTGACAAGAGGAGCTGCATGCCAACATTTGTTTCTGGCATCCCTGACAATAGATTTGGACCTTCACCCAGTTTCTAGTTTTGATTTATTTTTGGAAACTCCTCTACTTTACTCTGGTATCTAAGCAACCTCAAGGAAATTCCCTAACAAGTCAGGATCTGATTAAGAATACCCCAGCCCATATCTGGTATCAATTACCTATTCTCAATCAAGCCTAGCTTTAAGATATGAAACTTTCATACTTAGATCCTACTCTTAATTTGTACTCCCACCAAAATCTACCAGCGTATACATGTCCCTCATATAAGTGACAAAATCTATCTATCCATATTTCCATATTTAATTATCCCTTCCACATCATGACTTTCCCCATCATGGTTTTGACCTTTTTATAAGGTCAACATAAGAAATTAAATGGAATTTTGGGAAGAGTTTTGAGGAAGTCACAAATGACATTCAAAGTCCAGTAGATGACACAGAAAAAAATCTAGAAACTCAAAGATGCATAAAATATATGTATAGCATTGTATAAAAGAAACATATTTTATCTTTTAATACCATAATGATTCAGACTTCTCAGGTTCAGAGAGAGGGTCAAATAATTTTACTCAGATTTTCCAGATCTCAGGGGCACTAAATGCCCTTTTCCTGGACATAATGAAAGGAATAACAGTAGTGTATGTGTGTCTGTGTGTGTGTATGTTTGTGTGTGTGTCTGTATGTGTGTTTTGCCTACTTTCATATTTGTACTAACTTCCTAAATAACATTTTCCTGAAATCTCAAACCCGAGTCTTTTCTCTAATCTGAAACAGGCTTCCCCAGACTGCCAAAAGGGTCCATGATACACAAAAGGTTAAGAACTCCTGAAATAGACAAAGAATTCAGAATATACCATAAGAGACCAATTCTGTACTGGCTGCTGGTACAAAAGTTTTTTCAGATCATTGATCCTTTTCATCACTGACACCTATGATTAGTAACATGTTTGGTCCACCTTCCCACTGCACTCAAGTCACATTCGATAAAAGAAATAAAGACATTAGTTATCAAGGCTGCTGCAAACTCTTCACCTATGCACCCCGGCTTTTTATTCCAGTAGCAAGGGAAGAGTTTTCCTGTACTGAACTGGCCCCAGCTCAGCTAATATGCCGTAGAGTATACCCTGTGACTGGAGGGCAATGACCTCATCTTCAATGTGCAGTTGAAGGCAGGCACCAGCAGCTGGAAGAGGGAAGCAATAAGTGAGAAAGGAAGACACTCTAAAAAGCAGCCTCTTCTTCATACAGATGGAGACACTCAGAGGGCAGGAATTAAAGGAGCAAGGAGAGTATAAGAGAAAGAATAAAAGAAGTTTCCAGTTTTAAGAAAGCTAAAGAAAACAGACTTCATGAAGCAATGGAAAACCAGAGACCTGAATTTTGGAGTTAGATCCAGCACTAACTGAACAGTAATTGAGCTAGTAATTTCACTTCCAGATTTCAGATTCCTCATCCACAAAATATCTTTTCTAAAACTTCTTCCAGTCTAAAGCTAAGATTTTCCATAAATCTAACATTTGTATACAAAATAGTTTTGCATGCTAATAGTGAAATAGTGCATGTACAGTTCTTGGAGTCAGGAGAAAGAAAGCTGGTTCCACTCATCTTTGGGTTTCTTTAGTTTCACTTACATGTAGAAATGAAGGGAATAAGTACTTGCTATGTGACAGCCACTGTGCAGATACTATATCCACAGCAACCCTTTGAGCTAGGTACTGTTATGATCCCCATTATGCAACTGAGAAACCTGAAATAGAGATGAAATGACTTGCCCTAGATCACATAACTAATAAGTGTCTGAGGTCAAATTTGAACTCAAGTCTTTCTGATTCCAGAAAAGTAGTCCATTGGCCTCTATCCACTGTACCACCTATCTGCCTCACAGAATAATCAAGAAGATTAAGAGAAAAAAAAACAGCTCCAAGACACCTCTCCTCCCTTTTCTTTCATCTTTCCTCCTCTCGACCCTAAAATCCATAGTATCAGATGAGTGATGGATGTGTTTTTCATCACTCCAAATCATTCCAGATCTTATTTGTCCCCATCTCAAGCTCTGGGGGATTCTTATTATTAAAGAGACAACACATCTATCCAGTATTGTCAGGTTATGGAGATTTCCACATCAGATAAATTTCCAAGTAACTGATGCTCAATTGATTAAGCACTTACCCAATGCATAGCACTGTGCTAGACCCTGGGCACTGTGCTTTAGCAGCAAAAGTTTATTTTAGCTATTTGGAAGACAGTTTCCTCTCCTTAATTATCTTTGCAGTATTGAAAACTTATGAGCTTTTTAATTAAAGTTCATGCAGGAGATCATCCTGTGCCTAAAGCTATTTAGCATTTTCCTCAATGACCTGTCTAGTGAAAAAGAGGGCCTGCTCATTACATTTGCAGAAGCAACCCTGAGGGAGGGTGGGGGGTCACTTAAACCTTGGAAGAAGAGAGAAATAGAGTTCCAAATGACCTAGACAGCAGAAGTCAAAACTAATGATGTCAAAGAGGCATAAGTGCACCTTTAGAGATGAAAATCAAAGTTTAGAGCATCAAGATGAGAAACAACTGGTACCTGGGGGTGGGGGAAAGGGGAAAGAAAAAGAGCTAGAGGTCACAATGGACCTCAAGCTAAACAAAAGTCAGAGACAGCAGAGTCTTTTCCCAAAAATGAAATGGCAACCATGAAACTGAGATCCTAAATGGGGATATGACAAGTGGTAATATAAAGAATTCATTTATCTGCTCTATCTTCCATAAATAAATTCAAAGATAATGGGGAAACTTTGGAGAGTTCAGAGAAGAGTAACTAAAATTCAGGAACGAATATAACAGAAAATCTGTGAAAAATGATAAAAATGCTGTTAGGATTTAACAAGTTAGAGAAACAGGACTAGACAAGAAAACCTGAATCTTAGCTCTGACTCTAGGAATAACCAAAGGCATGAGACAGCATCATACAATAGGAAGTAGAAAAAGAAGGAAGGAAGGGAGGGAGGAAGAGAGGAAGGAAGGAAGGAAGAGAGGAAGGAAGGAAGGAAGGAAGGAAGGAAGGAAGGAAGGAAGGAAGGAAGGAAGGAAGGAAGGAAGGAAGGAAGGAAGGAAGGAAGGAAGGAAGGAAACAAGCATATATTAAGTGCATACTATATGCCAGTCTTATGCCAAATGCTTTACTAATATTTTTGCATTTGATCCTCACAAGAAACCAGGGAAGTAGTTGTTATAATTATCACCACTTTATTGTTGAAGATAACTTAGGTAAGCAGAGGATAAGTGTGCCCAGGGTCACATCATGGGTATCTAATACAGGTCTTCCTAACTTGAGGTTCAGCACTCTCTCCATTGAAGTCAGAGAGGCAGGGTCACAAATCTACCTCTGACCTTGTCTACAAATTTGAATGAATCATTTAAGTGCTTTAGACTTCAGTTTCACAATCTGTGAAATGAAGGGATTGGCATAGTTGATCCCCCTAGTTCCTTACAGCTATAAATCAAAGATCTTGAAATACCTACAAAAATAAAATAACAGAATCTTGAAGTTATTGAGATATAACAATAATAGCATTAACTAGCATTTTTATAGTGTGTAGTATGTTCCAGACTCTGTACTGAGCACATTTATGAACATTATCTCATTTGATCCTCACAACAACCCTGGAAGGCAGGCAATTAGCCCCTGATTTTGACATCATTTCTTCTGGGGAGTCAACTCCCCAGAAGAAATGATGTCAAAATCAGGGGCTAAGATTTGAATTTTGAATTTTAAGACAGGACTCCCCAGAAGAAATGATGTCAAAATCAGGGGCTAATTGCCTGCCTTCCAGGGACAAGGGCAACAGTGACATGACCCCTGGACTCCGTGGAAGGAAAGTAATATTGAAAAGGAAAGTAAGGAAGTAGGCAATACCAAAATCAAAAGTCTAGCTCATAATTTTATCCACTTGTACCTGGGATATGTAATATCCCAAATATTCCCAAAGGATCTGCTGTCTGATGAATACCACCTCTAATAATCCAATCAACAAGATGTCATACATGCCCAGCCTGTGTGGTCTCTCAACCATGTCCTCACATCATTTTACCTACAGTGGCCAACCCAACATACTTTCTTTTGACACCAAAAGGATAGTAGTAGAATACATGGACTGCCCAGTGGTTATCCTTTGCTCCTATTGTGACTAAGTTATATTTTTATATACATTATTTTGATTAAATAAGTTTTCCTTTGCAATTTTGTTGGTACTATATTGTTACTTGTTCACTCTCACTCAGTATAGCCATGGCAACCAATAAATAGAAGAATATTTTTTATAGAAGACTAGCTTGACTTAGAATGTATTAAAACTTTTTCAAAACAGTTTTATATTCAGAATTTTATTTCATTTTTACCTTCACAATAGCCCTGTGAAGAAAGACAGGAACCATTATCTTATCATCACTTTTTAAATAAAACACCTGAGATATGGAAAGGTTAAACCAGTTGCCCAGAAATCACATGATGAGAGAGCAATAATTACTTTTTTTAAGGAGTTGTTTTCTTCAGTGGATTTTTTTTTTGCAAGGCAAATGGGGTTAAGTGGCTTGCCCAAGGCCACACAACTGGGTAATTATTAAGTGTCTGAGACCAGATTTGAACCCAGGTACTCCTGACTCCAGGGCCGGTGCTCTATCCACTGCTCTATCCACTGCGCCACCTAGCCACCCCAGATTTTTGTATCTCCTTTTCCATTTGTTCAACTCTACTTTTTAAGGAGGTATTTTTTTCTAAACCATTGACTCTTATTTCAAGATTCTCTTGCATCACTCTTATTTCCTTTCCCAATTTTTCTTCTATCTCTCTTATTCAATCTTTAAAATCCTTTTGAAGTTCTTCCAGAAGGATTTTTAAGTCTGAGATCAATTCCTATTTCTCTTTGAAATTTTGTATGTAGACATTTTGACATTGTTTTCTTCTTCTGAACCTGTATTTTGATATTTCCCTATAAGTAGCTTTCTATGGTATTTGTTTATTTCCAGCCTATTTTGTGATTTTTAAAGTTGAGTTTTGCTCCTGGTGTGTTCGGGACACTGGGCCTGTGCTTGGGAGGTGAAGAGAAAGGATTCATTGACAGGGAAGTAGAGATGATTTCAGAAAAGGACTTCTTAAAAGATGGTTAAGAATCCCTGCTTTAGAAGGTTCCAGGCAATAGGTAAACATTGGCATCAAAAAGGTCTCTGGTAGTGACAAAGCTAGGTGTCCTGGAAGTGGATGAAGCAAAGCATTAATAAAGTTTGGTAGAAGAAGTAGCAGTATAGGCAAGCTATAATCAAGGTGAAGCGGCAGCAGGTATAAGGGCACACATACAAGATTAAGGTTTAGGAGGATATCTCCACTCCCCAGAAGGACTAGAGGAATGAATTTCTAGGAGTAATACTAGAGAGGATCTTTTTCCTAGACGAAACAATAGGAAATATATAAATGCCAGCATGCAGAAAGCAAGACAGGGACTCAGTTATTGGGACTGAGGTACAAAAAGTAGAGTTAGTTCACAAAGAGGAAAGAAAAAGATCTAATTGAACTGTTATAAGAGGGCAAAGAAAAATCAGGAGCACAGTCAACTTAGTATCATAAGATTTAGAGCTAGAAAGGGACCTTAAAGATCATATGACTGGAACAACCCATTTTACAGAAGAAATTAAGGTCCAGGCACATAAAAACAAATGAAGAGTTAGGAGCACAGGTAAAGTTCAAAAGAAGGAGATTTAGGGTTAGTGTTTAAATAACTTTCTGAAAAAAAAAATTTCTTATTCGAAAGTGAAATGGACAAACCCAGTAGTTAGTGAGTGGATTCCCTTCAGTAAAAGTGACTGGAAAATTACTAGTTGAGGATGCTGAGGAAATTTGTGGTCAGTTATGTTTTGGACTAGATAGTATCTGAGGTTCTTTCCAACTCTGATTCTGTGGTTTTATAATCTTTTATCTCCCTTACCACCACCACCTCATCTAATCACTTGCAAGTCCACAATATTCCATTATGGTGGCATAAGTAATAAGATCATGCATCTCACCTTGAATTAATCTGGTCCTTTTTACTGGCTACTGCTAATGATCAATTCCTTTTGTTCTTTGGTTTCTGCTGAGCCAGGGAGATAGCAAGGATTCAGATCCCTGTTTGCTAATCAAAAAATTATAATTCCATAACATCTCTTGCTTCTCTTCTCTTCTCTCTCTATTCTTGTTAGTAACTGGAGTTGCTATTTGAACCTGAGTTCAAATTCTGCCTTGGACTTAACTAGCTTTGTTACCCTGGTCAAATCATTTAACCTCTCTTGGTCTCCGTTTGGTTACAGTCAACTGAGAAAATATGTGTATAGTGCTTTGGCTATGTAAATTTTAACTATTATTACTATTATTATTACTAATCATTGGTTATTAGTCATTGGTTTTCTATTATCTCTTGGAGAAAACACAAATTTCTTAATCTAGTTTTTAAAGCTACCACCATAACCCATTCCAAGTAATTGCCTGGAATAATTTGTAATGATAAACTATTGGTCTTGCAAATGTTTGTTGGAGTACAATAAAATGATTCCATCTGTGCAGGGAACTCCCAACATGGAATTCCCAACTTGTCTGTAACTTTCTAAGAAGTTCACTTGACCAGGTCACACAGCTATTATTCATCAGAAATGGGAGCTAAACCAAGGTCCCCTGGACTCTAAAGCCTGCCCCTATCTCCACTGGCACCCTACATCTCTATTGTGACTAGATGAAACAGTAAACTCAACCAAGAAAAAAATAAATCTCACAGTTTTGTCTAAAGAAATAAAACCTCTTTTGTGACATTTCAGATATCAGTAAAGATGGCAAGAAAAGTGCTTCATGAAGACCTCTTGTAAAATCTCCTCCACTGTATCTTGAAAGTATCTGACCTTGGCAAAAAAATCTTCTACCCTGTACAGCCATTGCTAATACTCGATTTGATCTTTGGTCTCTTTGCCAAGTCAGGGAGATGATGGTGCCAAGTCACTGCTCCTAGACCACTAAGGGATTGAGACAATCACTTTTTGTTAGCCTGTTTTCAAACCAGCAAGGAAGGGAAAAGAGCCAAGAAGCCATTGTCTAAGCCTGACTTCAAATACCCTCCTCCAAGATAACCATGTTGAAAAATCTGCTAAAAGCATTCCCCACCCCTTCAAGAAGCTGAAAGAGACTGGAGAGCATTCAAAGAACTCAAACAGAAGATTAAGTGGACTGTGAAATTCTCAAATATAATTATAAACTTAATAGGGTGTGTATTCAGTTCTGATTGGTGTATAATCATTTAACTATTAGAAAGAAACTAATTTGCCATTACAGCTGTTTTGAAATTACATTTAAAGACAGAATAGCAATGCACTGGGAATTATAGCTTCTGAGTTACTAAGTTAGGTTTTTAGCTTTTAGAAAAGAATGTTCCTGTCTCCTTTCTCCATTAATAGTTGCACCAAACAGTAACTAAAAATGGAATTAGCATTGATGTCTTGCAGCAGTAATGACTAGATGTGTTTATTGGCATGCTGAAGCAAGTGTCTTAGAGATCAGAGGCTAAGAGACCATTTACTAAGCTCTGGTAATGACTAGTTTGCAGGATTACCCCTAACTTAGAGGCAAAACACTGAAAAGTTTAATCAACAGTTGACTGAACAATTGAAAACCTGCTGATGAAATTCCTGGTTTATTTTTATATTCATTTAGGATTTATGCTCCTCCTACTTCAAAAGATCCCTTGAGGCTGCTTCAGTAATTACACAGATACAAAATGAGATACTTTTAAAATGTCTTTGATATACATTTAAGTCTTTGACAGAGAACTCAAACCTCATCTGATCAGATAAGCCTGCTTTTTTTGAGATCTAAGCATGAGCTCATAAACTAGACAATGCAAGTTATTACAACTATGATTACAACTAATAATGACTCTAAAGTGGTTTGAATTCCTTGAAATAAAAATTACAGTATTAGTTATTATTATTATTATTAGAAACTGAGTTTCCAAAAAAATCTATTTTTAGCTTGAGGCATAGTCAAAAATGAGAGAGGTAAAGGGAGACAGAGAGACAAAAGAGAGACTATTAAAATAAAATGAGAGCATGCTGGTCCAGCAGTTAAGAGGCAGCCCTGAACATAGGGGGCATGGAATGCTGCTTAGCTGGTGATATTTGACTCCAGACCAACTGAGTTGATCCAGCTGAATCCACGTCACCTTACCACATGCCTAAAAAATTAATTGATGCCTGAAATCAACTCTTTTATTTTTAAATTTCAGCAATTAAAAACGTTAAACACATCATTGCATCATCTAAAAAAGATGTGGTCCCTTAGATCTCATAAAGTACCTGCTACTGAACTCAGAAACAAGAACTGAGTTTTTCTATCTAGTTTTGCTATAGATCCATTATATTAACCTTTAGCTTCTCACTCGAGGCTGAACCTTCTTTGTGCATTCAAATTTGTAACAATGGCACAGGGGTTCTAATTACCTATTGATGAGTTGTGGCTATTTGTTTTATTATAGCTTTCAAGAACTTTGTCATCTTCAGAGTTACACCTTGATATAAATGCAAATTAAAATAAGTCAAATTCTTTCACTTTGCAAGCTAATATATGGAGAAATTTAACACCACCACACTCCTTTGACTTCCATTTTAATACATTGCTAACAGAGTAGAAGAGAGGAGTGGAAAGATCATGGGATCTCAAATTAGAGGACATAAGTTCAAATTCTGATTTATAGGATTATAAGGATGAATTTAGAGTTGGAACCTGAGAAATTATCTATTACTACTCCCTTAATTTACAAAAGGAGATACTGAAACCCAGGGAGGTTAAGTAATTTGCCTGTGGTCATATGGCAATAAATTAAAAGAGTCAGGATTTGAGCTAAAGACCTCTGGTTGGTTACAAATTTAATTATCTTTCTACTTCACCACCATGCTATGTGTAATGTGGGACTTGGATACTTACTAGCTATGGGGCTCCAGTCAAATTATTTAATCTTTCTCTAGGGAAAATAATAGCACTACCCCCCAAGGTTATTGGGAGACTCAAATGAGATAATACTTTGCAAACATTAAAGCAGCTAGCTGTATTTAAAAATAGCTGTTTTTATTAATACTACTATTGATAGTGCTGCTGTATATATCATCTTAAGAAAGTCAATTTACCTCTCTAGGCCTAATGAGAAAGTTAAGAGAAATTAGTTTAAAGATCTTTATAGAGCTAAAAGTCTGTGATTCCATGATGGAATCACTGAGTATATTAGAATATAGAGAATACAGTTGTGTAATGGAAAGAGAATTGGATTGACCCAGAAAGATGAAGAGATTTGCCCAAGGTCAGACAGATAGGAAATGAACTCAGGACCTCTGCTCCCAACAATTACACACACACACACACACACACACACACACACACACACACACACACACCACAACATCACCCCAAGTTGTGAAACATGGAAAGAGATATAAATTATCTGGCATGGAAAGTCAAGTAAATGGCCAGTGGAGAACAGGATTAGGAGTGTTCTTTATGGAATGAAGATACATTGCATCCCTTAAGGAAAACAGAAGAACTGAAATTCTTTATAAACATATTATAAACAGTTGCTGCAACCAGAGACTAGGGGAATGGGGTCATCAGAAAGAGCAGGGATGGACACAGAGATCAACTGGTCCTACCAACTCCTTTATTGTATAAATGAGGAGGAATCAGGCTCAAAGCAATGGTGTGACATATGGAAGGGATATACAGAGGATAACTAGTCATATCCTCAAATCAATGCCAGTCACAATTGTGATAATGGCAATAAAATGGCATCTTCTAATGTTCCTCATTGGTACTTATGAGTTTCCTGAGAATAATTTGCACCAGACATCAGTCATTGAGGCCACTCCAAAGGTTGCAAGAAAAAATCTTTTCAGCAGTGTTTGGTCTGTGGTCAACACTCAGGGAAATTGCAAAGTATGTGTATTTTACCTCAAGTAGTTTTTAGCCTTCCTCTCTAATGGCCTTCACACCCTTTCCTTGGGTGCCTCCTTCATTTCTTTCTTTCCCTGGATCCAGGTTCCCATTTGTTACTACTTGGAATCTACAGTATCCCGCTGTGTCTTTTGAAAATAGGCTGTCTTGGGCGGCTAGGTGGCGCAGTGGATAAAGCACCCGCCCTGGAGTCAGGAGTACCTGGGTTCAAATCTGGTCTCAGACACTTAATAATTACCTAGCTGTGTGGCCTTAGGCAAGCCACTTAACCCCATTTGCCTTGCAAAACCTAAAAAAACAAAAAACAAAAAGAATAGGCTGTCTTCCCCAAGTGTTCTATGCTTCAAATTTCCTCTTCCCCCTATTCAAACATATATTTCCTTTCTGCATGTTTTTGTAAGTCTAAAATTGTTGCCTCTAATCTCCTGTAGCATTTTTGTTTATATTTACCTGTACACTATCAGAGAAGTAATACATAATTTACACTGCATTAATCTAACTTTGACTCAGACATCCACTAGCTTTGTGACCCTAGGCAAGTCATTTAACCTTGTTTGCCTCAGTTTCTTCATCTGTAAAAGGAACTGATGAAGAAAATAGTAAACCACTCTGGGATCTTTGCCAAGAAATCCCCAGATGGAGTCCTAAAGAGTCAGACACAACTGAAATGAATGAACAACAAAAAAATTTACATATATATATATATATAATTGAAAAAGTGACATATTGGATTGAGTTTTGGTCTTGCAGTCAGAAAGAACTGAGTTGAAACCTAGCCTCAGATACTTATAGCTATATATATGACCCTGGATAAATCATGTAACCTCTTTTTTCTAAGTTTCCTCATCTGTAAATGGAAAAATAACATCACCTGCATTACAGGGGTTTTGTGAGAAACAAATATATGTAAAATACTTTGCAACGCTTAAAGCAATTTAAATGATAGCTATTATTATTAATAATAATATTTTTCCTTCCTAAATATATTATTAAGCTCCTTAAGGATAAGCATCCAATCATTTTTAAAAGCTATAGTAATTCAAGTTATTATTACTCATCTTGATACACCAAAGCTTATACTATTTTCTTAATAAAGAATTTTATAAACCTTAAACTATTATGCAAATATGAGCTTATCATTATCATTATTATCCTTTTTAAATGCTATTATTGTAGTAGTAACCATTTAATATTTATTGAATGAAGGAATTAAAATAAAACAGGCAAAGAAGTAATAGGGTGATGTAGTAGATAGAGCAACTGGACCTGGATTCAAGGAGAGACTTAAGCTCAAAACTGACCTCAGGCATTTAATAGCTATTTGACCCAGGGCAAGTCTTTATATCTCTCTCTGCCTCAGTTTCCTCATATGCAAAATGGGGATAATGATAATAGAATGCTCTCAGGGTTTTTGTGAGGATAACTGAAATAAATTTGTGAAATGATTTACAAACTTAAAGCACTATAAAAATTTTAGCAATTTTTCTGTTGAAAACAATAATATCTCAAAGTAATTGAGAGCTCTATTAAGAAAAGCAAAAAGGGTCTTTTTTAAACTATTTCAAGAAAAGGTGACCAGAAAGGTTAGAAAGGCAATTTGAAGTTGATGGCAAGATGTTAAAACTCAATACAGGAAAAACAGGATAAATCAACCCTTCTTTTACCTCATTTTCCCTATCAAAAAGAAAGATAGATTAAAAAGTACAGAAAAATAATTGCCAATGAACTGAAACCCCACTCACTCCTAGTACAGATTAGCATCTAGTCTACAAGGAAATGGGGAAATATGAAGGAAAGAGGAGATGAAGAGAATAAGCATTTATTAAACACTAGTAGATACCAAGCAATGTGCTTAACACTGTACAACACACTTTATTATCTCATTTGATTCTTATAAAGATGTTCTACCTCAATGCATTCAAATTTCCATTTGTGAATAGAATACTGTAAGGAGACCACAAAGAACCTGCAGCTATGACCATTAAGCTGCTGTTAGAACTCCCTCAAAAAATAAATTTGGAGAATGAGAGAGTTGGAATAAGATTGAATAAAAGAAAATATTTTCCCAATTCTCAATGAAAAAGTTAATTTACCTGAAAAGATTGAGCAGCTTGATTTTGACTCAGCAATTTAAATTAATTATTAAATCTGTACTTGTTAAGACTTAGATTTTTTAAAGGAATATGGTTATCACTAAGGGTCAAATGAGTTCACCAAAAACGATTCATGCTATGTATACAAATTTCATTTCATTTTTTTATGAAAATCACTAGATAATAGATATAATGAAGGCAAGAAGAGCCAGGTTCTTTGGAAAGTCAGGAATGAATTCTATACAGACTCTTGACTGACTCAGTGATATAGGGACATGAAAATTTATTGTATATCATTGTGGCTATAATAAGAACTAGCTCTCTTAAGGAAATCTAGTAAAAGAGAAAAAGTAAGTAAAGGCAGTTGTAAGCTTATAAGCAGCAGCTAGGAAATTTAGCAAAGTAAAGAAGAAAAGTACAGACAGTTACAAGAGTGTTGCAGCTGGGCTAATCAGCAGCAGCCATTGAGGATGAGCAGCATAAAGAAGAGAAATTAAATTCCTTAAGAAAATAGCCAAAGGGCAGCTACGTGGTCCAGTATTTAGAGCACGGGAGTCAGGAATACCTGAGTTCAAATCAGACCTCAGACACTTAATGATTACCTAGCTGTCTGGCCTTGGGCAAGCCACTTAACCCCATTTGCCTTGCAAAACCTTAAAAAAAAGAATAAATTTTAAGTTCAACACTTGTATTTGCACAATGAACTGCATAGATACAAGACAGGTAAAATTAATAGACAATTTGGTAAGAAAATATCAGGGGGTGGAGCCAAGATGGCATCACGAAGGCAGCATTTCCCCGAAACTCATTCCCCAATAAACTCCAAAGTCATCAAATTATGACTCTAGCCAATATTTAGAGGGGTAGAACCCACAGAAAGACTGAGTGATACATTCTCCCAGTCCAAGATCTTAGAAGGTCCATAGAAAAGGTGTGTTTTACCAGGACTAGGGGTTGGGAAAAAAAAAACCCAGGCACAGCTCAGCATGACGTAGCCCAGCTCAGCCTGGGGATCACCAGGAACAGCTTGAAGAGACAGTGAGAGAACTCTGCTGCACCAGAATGTGGAATGAGGAGCACCAGCCTCAGAGCAGCCCCGAGGGGAGAACCTGCAGCAGGAATTTGGAGAAACAAGCCTGCACCTCCAGAGCACAACCCTCAGATGGTAAGGGGGTCAGGGGAAACTGCAGAAATCTCTCTGCTCTCCTTGGGGTAGGACTCTGCTATTTGTCCACTCTCAGATCCAGGTTGCAGCTTGGCCTTCCATACTAAGATAGCAGGGCTCCTCCTTACAACTACAGGGCAGAAGGAAGTGCCTGTGGTCATCTACATATCAAAGCACAGGCAAGAGAGCATAAGACCTTGGAGGAATAAAGGTCCCAGTGGAGTGTCCCAAAAAAACACCCCAAAGTGGGTGTCCCAATAATACTGAAAGACTCAAGAAGCATCTCAAAACCAGGCACAGTCTGGAGAAATAAGTAAACAGAAAAAAAAGAGGAACATCATTGAGAAATTTTTGTCTATGATCCCAAGAAGGATCAAAATATTCAATCTGAAGATGAGCAAGTATAAGCTCCTGCATCTAAAGACTCCAAGAAAAATGGGAGTTGGGCTCAGACTATAACAGAGCTCAAAAAGGATTTTGAAAATCAAGTAAGGGAGATAAAAGAAAAATTGGAAAAAGAAATGAAAGAAATACAGGAAAAACATGAAAAAGAAGTCAGCAGCTTAGTCAAGGAGATCCAGAAAAATACTGAAGATAATAACATGTTAAATAACGGCATAGGTCAAATAGATAAAACAGTTCAAAAAGTTATTGAGGAGAAGAATGCTTTAAAAAACAGAATTGGCCAGATAGAAAAGGAGATAAGAAAGCTCTATGAAGAAAACAAATTCTTCAAATCTAGAATGGAGCTAAAGGAAGCTGATGACTCTACTAGAAGTCAAGATACAATACTTCAAGACCAAAAGAATGAAAAATTAGAAGAAAATGTGAAACATCTCATTGAAAAAAACAACTGATCTAGAAAACAGATTCAGGAAAGATAATTTAAAAATTATTGGTATACCTGAAAGTCATGATCAGGAAAAGAGTCTTGACCTCATTTTAAAGGAAATCCTACAGAAAATTTGCCTAGATAGCCCAGAAGCAGAGGGCAAAATAAAACAACAGGAATATTATAGCCAAATTCCAGAACTCCCAAGTCAAAGAGAAAATATTACAAGCAGCCAGAAGGACACAATTCAAATATCGTGTAGCTGCAGTCAGGATCACACAGGACTTAGCAGAAACTACATTAAGGGCTCTTAGGGATTGAAATATAATATTCCAGAAGGCAAAAGAGCTCAGAATGCAAAAAGAGAATCAACTACCCAGCAAAACTGAAATCCTCTTCCAGGGGAAAAGATGAACTTTCAATGAACCAGGAGAATTTCACATGTTCCTGTTGAAATGATCACAGCTAAACAGAAAATCTGACCTTCAAATATAGGACTCAAGTAAAGCATAGAGAAAGGAGGAGAAGGGTAAAATATGAGGGACTTAATGGTGATGAACTGCATGTATTCCTGCATAGAAAAATGATACTGATAATACTCATATGAAACTTCTCATTTAATAGAGCAAGTAGAAGGAGCTTTTATAGATGAAGCACAGGAGAGAGCTGAATTTAAAGATATAAGATATTGCAAAAATGGAGTCAATGGCTAAAAGGGAAATGTACTGGGAGTAAAAGAAATGAGAGGTGGAATAGGCTAAGATATTTCTTGTAATAAGATTTTTTATTGCAATGTGCTATTGCAATGATATGGAAGGGGGAAGGCAAGAGGGAATGAGGGAACCTTCACTCTCATCAGAAATGGCTCAGAGAGGAAACAGCATACATACTCAATAGGATATAGACATCTAGATTAAAAAAGGAGAGAAGGGGGAAAGGGGGAAAGGGGTGATGTGGGTGATAGAGGATAGGGTACATCATAGGAGAGAATAGTCAGATATTACACATTTTCTTTTTTACCTTTTACAAGGGGCTGGAATGGGGTGGCCTGTCCAGGACCACAGGGATGGGTGATTGCTGGGTCTCAGAGATAGTATGTGGGCTTGGGGCCTCTTGGCCCCAGGGCCAGTGATCAGTCCACTGGGCCACTCAGCTACCCTACAGCACATTTTAGAAGAGGGACAGAGTGAAAGGAGAGAGAAAATATAATATATGGTAGTGGGGAAGAATGGATTGAAGGGATGACAATCAGCAACAGCAACAGTAGAAAAATATTGAAGTAACTTTTATGTGGACTTATCATAAAGAATGTGATCCACCCAAGACAGAGCTGAGTATCAGAACACAGACTGAGACACTTTTTTCCTCTTTCCTTTTTTTTCTCATAAGGGTCTATATTTGGGGGGGGGAGGTGATATTATGTTTACTCTTAAACAAGAATATTTTAGCAAAGTATTTAAAAAAGCATAGCTTGTGCAGAAATATTCATAGCAGCTCTGTGGTGGCAAAGAAATGGATATTGAGTAGATGTCCATCAATTGGGGAATGGCTTAACAAAATGTGGTATATGTATGTGATGGAACACTATTGTTCTATTAGAAGCCAGGAGGGATGGGAATTCAGGGAAGCCCAGAAAGATTTGCATGGATTGATGCTTAGCAAGATAAGCAGAACCAGAGGAACATTGTGCACCATAGCAGCAATATGGCAGTGATAACCAACCTTGATGGACTTGCTCATTCCATTAGTGCAACAATCAGGCACAACACTTTATTTTTCTTCCTTAAGGATATAATTTCTGTCTCATCACATTCAACTTAGATCAATGTATGCTATGGAAACAATGTAGGGACTAACAGATAGCCTTCTGTGGGGAATGGGGGCTGGGAAGAAAGATTAGGGGGGAAATTGTAAAAAAAATAAAATTTTTAAAATAATAAAATTTTTAAAAAATTTTAAAAAGAAAATATCCAAAATTTCAATGGAATAAACACTAATTATGCAGGGGGTATAAACTAATTTAGTCTTTTTATTATTTTTTACTGTAGATCTATAATTTAATGTACATAAGGGACTCATTACTAGTGCAGCATAGCATCTAGTCTGCAACTTATAATTTTAGAGAATTATTTAACTCATTGAGAGGCTAAGAATTTTGCCAAAGGTCACGTATATCCCAGAGTTGGGACATAAAACTAGTTCTTTGTGAGTCAAAAGAGAGTACTCTGTCCACTATGCAACATTTCCCACAATTTAATTTTATGTTGTGTTAATAGAAGGCAAATGTTTTTTAAAAGCATGATTAGGGATTTGTATAAATGGGGGAGGGAGGGGAAAAGTTGCTCATTCATGTAGTAGGTGGAAAACAGCAAACAGATGATCAGCCTGAAGATGGCCTACCGCCACAGAATTTGCAAAATTGATCATATAAAATAAGGATTAGTTTTATTTGTACCAGTAGAAAGACAAGAAAAGGTCTTTAAGAGGTAATAGGATTAGATTTGTTCTATTTGGTCTTGTGAGTAATGGGAAGGAGGTGCAGGGAATAGAGTTTGACTTGATGTAAGGAAAACTTACTAACAATTAGAATAGTCTAATAGTAGAACAAGAAAACTTCAAGAAAGACTAGGTTACTGAAAATTGGAGGGCTTCAAACAGTGACTAGATAAACCCTTGTCAAGGAGGCTTCCTACTCAGGTATATGTTGAATTATATGGTCTTCAAAGTCCTATGTTCTAAGGTAGAATGAATATGGAAGATACCTGTGCACAGATGATTTTCCTGGCATCCTTTGCCATTCTTCTCCTCCTAAGTCCAAACTGAAAGGAAGGAAAAAAAAAACTTTTATCAAGAATTGAGCCTGTGCCAAGCACTTTGCTCTCAAGGAGCTTATATTCTAATTTGGGAAAACAACAACAAAGGGAAGTTGAAAGGGAGAAGATAAAAGGAAGGAGGAATAGGTTTGTGTTTTCTCCAGAAAGGCTGGAGTAGAGGTGGGAGGAATGAAGTTTGACCAGCCTCGACTCCTCCAAAAAATGAAGAGCCTAAAAGGAACCAATGGGGAAAAAAAGTGCCAGCATATCCATATCTGGAAGATATTCCAGGGTGAGAAAGGCAGAAGAGTGATTGAATGGATATTCCAGAATGAAGGAATGGTTTTGAATGAAGCATGGTTTTGAAGTGTAACAATTAATTAAAGAAGCTATTTCCTATGTTGGACGTTCCACCATCAGCTGGAGATCATTTCACTGAACAATAAAGGTTCAAGAATAAATTTTATTCCCTTTATCCTTAAACTGAGGATATGAGGCCCAAAGAATTAGTAAAACCTGGTTTATAAAAAGTGAATAAATGCCTTTATTTACTTCTTTTGGGGGGGGGAATGTGATGCCAAACCCAAAGAAGGTCATTTATTGAAACAATAACCAGAAAATCAGTTAAATCATCATTCAACATAAATGAACAATAATCTGTCCACCACTCAGTATGGGAAATATTTAAAAGTAAAATAGCAAAGTAATATTTATTTACAAAATTGTTTATAAATTATTAAAATTGTCTAATTTTTAAAAACTTTACAAAGGGGACAAAAGTTCAATTCATTTTTATAAATATAGATGTAGAACTGGAAGGGATTTTAAATATCACTGAATGCAACTCTTCCTTTAACAGACTGGGAAATTAAGAACCAGAGGTCATTGTAAACTTGGTTAGTAAAATTGAGATTTGCCCAAGATCACACAAGTAGAAAATGGCAGAGCTGAGATTTGCACCCATCTCCTCTGATTCCGAATCCAGCACTTTTTCCATTGCACCAGATTAACTTATCTTTTTTGCCACTAAACATTACTCAAGAAAAAAAATGAAAATCAAGAACCCTCTTTAAAAATTACATTGGTTCAGCAAATTATTCATTAAGAGGAAACTGAATTTGACCTTTCTAGAAGAATGTCATGGAGAATCCTGCCCATAAAGGTGGGGGTGGGTCTCTGTTATTCCTTAACAAGTCACAAAACCTTATACAATATTGTTTATAAAATGATCAGTCCAGCAGGAGGTGGGCACAGAAAGGGTGGGAAAATGAATTCTTTAAAATAACTGAGTGAATACCACCCTCTAGCGTAAAACTTGGGTTATTGCAATTTCAAGGCAAAAGAAGAATTTCATTTGCTTTACTTGCTTAAAGCAGACTTTAATGTGGACAAAAGTTAGAATTCTAGAAATGTGTCACAAAAAAAAGCATGACATGCTTTTCTGTTGTGTTCCTATATTAAATTTGCTTGTGTTATTTTAAAATATTACAAGTGGTTGAAATATCATGATAACAAAAATAAACTTTCATCCTTGGTTTCCTCAGATTTTGTAAAATGAGAGGTTTCAACTAAATGGTCTCTGAGATTCCTTCTGATTCTATGTCTATGATTATAAGATCCTTGTTTCTTTTCTATCTTTGTATTCCCAGTGCCTGGCACATGGAAGCCCTTAATAAATGCTTGTTAAGTTGCTTAGTTTACTATGAGTTTTCTTCTCAACCTTACTTTCCATGAAAGTTTTTTCTTCCCATTTTTTAGGGAAAAAAAATAAAAGTTGTAGCCTAGAAAAAGCTCATGTGCTTTGCAGTTTAAATTTAGCATTATTGATTACAAGTCAATGTAATGGCCAAAAAGAAATTCTTGTTAAATTTCTACATCCCAAAATTTCCCTAATGACTTCACATTTTATTAATCAAGGTTACAGTGACCTCATTTTGCCAGTGCTAATAAAAACTTGTTGCCAGGTGTTAATTAACCGTCACTAGGGCTATGAAAAACCAGGATTTTAAATGTTGCCGTTTCTTGCTTTCTGTGAGGTCCAAGTGCCCTCTGCTGGACTTAGAAGTATTCAATCTATTATTGCTGTTTTATTCTCCTATTTAGAATCTCCCCTGGAGATTCAATTCACTCCAAAATCCCATTAAAAATCCATGGGAGTTCTGCCCATTACAGGGACTATAGGATCAAGTTTTATATTAAAATCTTAAAAGGAAAAGTTCATTAAAGATTTTATTGTAGCTGTATGAATAGTTTTCAATGCCATTCTTTCCTTTATTGCTTAACTCTTTTCAAATATGATTGCCTAGATAAGAATTTGGAAACCATTTGAAAGCAAACCATGTACAATTTAAGGGAAAAAAAAATTCTACCTTAACTTTTTGCTCTCTAGTACTTAGAAACTTATTTCTTCTTTACCTGACAGCCCTCAGGAAAGAAAAGAGTTTCCTTTTTAGAAGAGGAAAGCAAGAAACCCAGCATTTTCAAAAGTTTTTGTCCCAGTAGCCACATCAGGTTTGAGGATATCAAAAAAATTCTTCTGAAAGGGGGAAAATAATAAATCCTTTGTTGATTTATGTGAAAAATGGCAAAGTATTCTGTAGTTAAAGCCTGGTCATACAACTTCTGCACAATTCAGATCTCACATCTGTGAAGTCAAACTGTCCCAGTTTCATTTTTTTGATTTCTTCTCTTAAAGGCCTCTGAAACTATAAAAGCCTCAACTTTTTTCCAACAACTCTAGAAAATCAGAGAACTTAATAGGGAAAATAATCAGAAAGGAGAAAAAAAAAGAAAAAGAACAAAAGTCAACAACTTCCTGGACTCAAAGGTGAAACAACAATCTTATTAACTAAATCTTATTAAACTAAAAAACTTGAACTAGGTTCAAGTTCATTAAACTAAAAAAATTGAATCATGAGCAAAGAGGTAAAAAAAATATAATATTATAATGGACCCAAGATGAGAAAAACATTATCACTTTTAGGATTAGAATAATTGTGTCACTGTTTTAAATCACCTTAGGCGAATTACTATGATTAATAGAGTATACATACATCTTACTGGTGTATAACACCTTGCTGTACTACAAGAAAAAGAAATGTTCTGAAGATTTTTATTTGTTTCTTCGCTTCAGAGAGCTGATGCACAGCTGCCAAATTTCAAATAAATATACCAGGAAAACAAAACTTAGTGAACTTATTTGGAGATGAGAAAAGATACAGCCTGCTGAGATATGATTTAAAGGATCTGTTTCTTTTCTTCCTCCACCTCAAAATTTTACCCACTGATACCTGAAATGCTAGAATTAATGGGTTGTTCATTAATTTTGATTGAAATGTTAAGGTTCCAGGAATAGTTGTAGCAGCAGCAGCAGCAGCAGCAGCCTTAAGAGCTAACATTTAGATAGCTCTTATTATATGCCATCCGTAAAATTAGTTGGAGAAGGAATTGACAAACCATTCCAATATCTTTGCCAAGAAATCTCAAATACAGTCAGGACTGATCTGAGAGTCACAGAAAGTCTTTGCCGCATGCTCAGGCAGATGGGGAGAGTTCCAACAGCTGCCCAGATACCTATCCAGTTAGTTCATTTGGTCTGGAAGGCCCTTTCTAGTTTGGTAAAATTTGTAGAGTTGTAAACATTGATGGTCTGTCATCACCTTGTTAAATTACTAAGCATTTAATATAATACTTGTGCAGTGGATAGAGCACTGGACCTGGATTTCAAATTTGCCCTGAGACACTTAACCTGAGTGACAGTTCTCTCACCTGAAAAGTGGGGATAAAACAGGCACCTAGGTTCTGGGTATGTTGAGAAGATCAAATGAGATAATAATCATAAAGTGCTTAGCAGTGCCTTGGTACACAGTTATTATTGTTGTTCAGTAGTTTCAATTGTGTTTGACTCTTCATGACTGTATTTGAGATTTTCTTGGCAAAGATACTGGAGTGGTTTGTCAGTTCCTTCTTCAGCTAATTTTACTGATGGCATATCTACTGTATCCAAGCCTTTGAACAGACTATCCTGAAATCTGAAATGCAAATCCTTACCTCTACTTTCTAAAATTCTAGTTTCCATCAAAGCTAAATTCAAATGCTACATTCTTTATAGTTACATTCTTTGTTTTTAAAGACTTCCCCTCCTTATTACCTTGTATTTATCCTGTATGCATTTTATATATATATAGATATATATATTTGGTTATATACATATTTCCTCTTCCAATATAATGTTATTCAAAGGCAAAAACTATTTCTTTTCTGTCTTTGTACTCCTAGTACTAAATATAGATTATGTATGTTATAGAATTATAGCATCATAGATTAAGACCTGGAAGAGACTTTACAGATCATCTAATCTAATCTTTTAATTTTAAAGATGAGAAAACCAAGGCACAGAGGCACAATTACTTGATCATGAACAACATCCAATAAGTATCTGAAGTAGGATTTGAGCATGGTTCTTACTGATTCAAATCTAGTACCCTGTTCTCTTGTTTATTTATTGTTTGCTTCATGGGTCAACTAAGATAGATAAACCTGGAAAGATTCATCATTAGAAACATGTTCCCTTAGAAATGATTGTGTGACCAAATTAAGGTCAAAATGGGTACAAGATTTAGACATAAAGAGCAACACCATAGATAAATTAACAAACCAAGAAATATTCTATCTCTCAAATACACTATGAAACGGGGGAAAATGTCTGACCAGATGAATTAGAGAGCATTAAAAAGTGCAAAATGAATGATTTTGAATTTAATAAATTAAAAAGGGTTTGTACTAATAAAATCAATGCTTTCAAAATTAGAAGGAAAGTAGAGAGCTGGAAAATTATCTTCACAACTAGGGATTCTGATAAAGATCTCATTTCTAAAATACAGAGAGAATTACATCAAATTTATAAGGTTACAAGTCATTCTCCAACTGATAAATGGCCAAAGGATATGAAGACAGTTTTCAAATGAAGAAATTAAAATTTTATATATAATCATGAGAAAAAATACTCCAAATCATTATTATTTAGAAAAATGAAAATTAAAACAACTATGAGGTATCACCTCACACCTATCAGATTGGTTAAGATGAGAAAAGGGGGAAATGATCAATGTTGAAGAGATTGTGGGATGATTGGGACATTGATGCATTGGAGTTCTGGAGAGTAATATGCCCAAAGAGCAATAGAAATAATCACTTCCTTTGACCCAGCAGTTCCAATTCTAGGCCCATATTCAGAATAAATCATTTTAAAAAAGGGAAAAGTCCCACATGTTACAAAATATTCATAGCAGCTCTTTTTGTAGTGGCAAAGAATTGGAAATTAAGGGGACATCCATCAACTGGAGAATAGCTAAATAAGTTATGGTACATGAATACTATGGAATACTATTGTTCTATAAGAAATCATAAAGGGGGGCAGCTAGGGAGCAAAACCAAGAGAACAATACACACAATAACAACAACACTGTGAGATGATCAGCCTTACTGGAAACAATCATTTTTCAGCAGTTCAGAAAGCTAGGACAACTTTGTTAGACTGGCAATGGACGATGTTATCCCCATCCAGAGGAAGAAAAACAAAACCAAAAATAAAAACCTTTCAGAATCTGATAAACCTTTTATACAAATTATCTCTTATCTATCTCTTTACCTTAATCCTAATTCTTCATAAGGAAAATGACTAATCTGTAAACACGCTAATCAAAAATACCTATGTACAATGTTAACTGTTTGCCCCTGAGGAGAGAGGGGTGGGAAGGGAAGGTGGAAGGAAATTTTGTAACTTAAAAATATGCATTTGCATATGGATGAATGTTGAAAAACCTTTTATAACATATATTTGGAAAAATAAAATATCAAATAAAAAAGAAATGATTGCGATGTTTTTTTCTCCTTCAGCAATGTTTAAGGCAAACAAAAATACAAAAGGGACTTAAGTTCCATGCCCTTAACAGTAGCAGAGTGGTTTGTCTTCTTAGATCTTACTAAATATTATTATAACTGATACCCTTGTCATACTATCCTTGCTCCAACAACCAAGAAAGCTCCTTTACTTGTAGAACTAAGTCATATCTAAACTGATATTTTTAGCAAAATGACACTAGAAGACAAAAGTTGCTGCTAAATGAAAGGATAGCCTCTATCTTTTTTGAAAAGGGGACTAAAGGATCCATCAGTGTGGCTTCATCAGTAAGAAACATTATCTAAAGGGATTAGAAGCAGCTTGGTAGTTCAAAGGATAGAGTGCTGGACCTGGAGCAAAGAAAACTAAGTTCAAATCTGGGCTCAGACACCAATTAGTTGTGTAACCCTAGCAAGTCACTTAGCCTGTTTCCTTTAATACACTATAAAAGGAAATGGCAAATCACTTCAGTGTCTTTTCCAAGAAAACACCATGGACAGTATAATTTCAAAGAGTAAGACTTAACTGAAAAACTCAACAACAACAATAAATGGGATATTTTATTATCTTACCTTTTGTGCCTACCATAAACATAAGCAAAGAGATAGAAATAAATTCACTTAGAGTTTGCCATAGCATCTCTTAGAGAATGAGGTAAAGAAATTTGAGTATAGAAAAATCAAAGAGATACTTCAAAAAGATGGAATGGAAATTAGGAAAGAGTGGCAAAAGCAGCATAGTAGAGTGAAAAGAACTATGAATCTGAAATCACTTATAACACTGATTATAACAATAATTTAATAATCTTATATAAGCTACTTGCTCTCTCTGGGACTTGATTCTCTCATTTGCAATATGAGGTACACTTGAAGGTCCCTTCTGGTTCTAGATATCATGACTATAGAATTCCATTCTGGTATAAGCCAGGACTCTCTGCCTCAAGATTCTAGTTCATAAGGACCAGATGCAATCTGGAGGGTTAATCCCATAACAGTCATATCTTCTTTGAATTACTATTGCCCTACTCCCCTCCCCATCTGAAAATCTAGTCAACTCTTTCTCCCAACATTTATTAAGTGATGACTATCTTGTATATGCTGTGCAGGGTACAGAAAGCACATCCTGTGCTCATAAAAAATGAATCATTTGTGGGGAGGGTGGATAAACAAGCAATATTTCACCCAACTGACTTTCACTGTCTGAATTTCTCATGGGAGAGAAAAGTCCAGGTCCCTTTTATCTCTAAAAGGGCTATCAAAATATCAACATGAGAGCTCTTTAACTTTTCACAATGTATATCCCTATTCTAGTGTTGCTCAGTAGATTTCCCTTCTCTGTCTTGAAGTCAAAATTCTTGGATAATGCTATCTTGAAAATCACAATTTATCCCCTTGCATACCACTATTTTAGTAGTCTGGGTTTCAAAAGCATCATCCATAAGCTTCCATCACATTCTTCGGCAGAAAATCCATTAGTGTCCTGGCTCCTGATATATCTTGGGGGAAAAAATCTATTATTAAGACTCCAGTCTCTGATCTGTGCTAAGAAAGCAATGAACATGTCCATATAATCCCCATTTATGAACCTGGTCAATGCCCATTAGCATATATATATATATATATATATATATATATATATGTGTGTGTGTGTGTGTGTGTGTGTGTGTATATATATGTATGTATGTATGTATGTATGTATGTATGTATGTATTTGACCAAGACCCTTAACATTTGGGGACCTCAGTTTTCTTACTTAAAAAACCAAACGTTTAAACTACTCAATCTCTAAGTTTCTAGAACAAAATCTATGATCTTATGACTTCCTAGGGCAGATAGGGGTCAGAGTATATAGAGCAACAAGCCTGGAGTCAGAAAGACATATCTTACTGAATTCTAATCTGGTCTCAGTCAGTTCCAAGTTATATAACCCTGAGCAAATCATTGAATCCTGTTTGCTTCAGTTCTTCATCTATAAAAATGATCTGGAGATAGAAAGGGCAAATTACTCCAGTATCTTTGCCACTAAACAACTAAAGTATCTTTTGCCCATGAATTTTATTCAAGGTGAAAAGCACCAAACAACATCACCAAAAAACAGGGAGGGGGGGAGAAAATTATATTGTGGCAGACAGGATACAGAGCAATCATTTCAAAATCAGATGACCATAACAAGTCAGACAATCCAGCTTCTTAGAGCAAAAGTCAAAATAAATACCAAATACTAAATTTGAATAAAGAACAAAGGCTCTACCTAGCACTTCCCTGTTATAAAAGAGAACTGAACAGGGGAGGGAAGTAGAGTAAAAGAACTGATTACACTGCTAATGCCAACTAAAAGCATAATGGATGGTGAACTCTAGAGTCTTCTCCCAGAATCAGCAGTTGTTATTACTTTGGTTACTGTTACTGCTTCCATTTACACCCTAAAATTCTCTGTGTTGATGATTCAGCTTTAAAATCACATCTGTTAATTCCATTTCATTTCTTAGTGCCCCTATTTGGATAAAGGTCCTTGGAAAACTCAAACTTTATATGCATTCATATGCATTCCAATTGGCTCTTTCTAATCATGTCTAACCTTTTTCTTCAGGAGGATTCTTCTTTCAGGATGTGACATTTGCCCTTTATTCCCTGAATGCTTCACTCCCAATTTCTTCTTGGGGATTAGATATCCTAGTTATCATACCCAAATCAAACTCTTTTCTCTAGCTACTCTCTAGCAAGTAGCTCTGCCACTTGCTAATTTGGGGGTACTCCAAGGAGGATCCAGGGACTGAAACCCTCCTCAGAACTGACTAAGGAACAAGATTCTTTTGCAGTTTTATAAAAAGCATAATGAGTATCTCAGGAAGGCAATCAAAACAGCTGTGCTGCCTATAACTAACCAGCTTGGTAAAATTTCCAGATCCTTTCAAATAAAGAACTTGCCAGTATTTTTTGTCCAACATAGATTTAGGTTGGACTTGCACCTCTAAAAACATTCTTCAACCTAGGCCAAATTGGACTTTGTTATATCCTACCTGCCAACAGTTTAATAATTTGTCTATTCCTTACCTCACAAAAAAGAGCCTCCAGTAGAAAAGAAGACTGGATTTTGAAAACTCCCCCCAAGAGACTTCTTACACACTTAACACAAACAGAAATTGCCAACTAATAGATTGATTGTCTCCAACATATGCATAAGATCACCAGAGACCATGATACATCCTTCTATATACTCAGTTAAGATTTGGCATGGAATATTCCTGAACTAGTAGAACAATTTTTATGGGATGAATTAGCCCAGCTCAAGGTAACCACCAAACTGCCTTGGCTTCTTCAGCAATATGTTCTCATTAAATCCTGTTATCATTTTGTCAAAGTTAAAGAGCTTTACATTCTCCTACTCCATTCATTGGTAACTCAAAGTACAGTTGCATATGGGGGGTGGGGGTCATGGAGTTCAAAGGGCATTGAATCAGATCAAGACCTATTGCCCACACTGTATCCCCTTACACCCCTTTCTCCCATTAATAAAATTTTCCTAAAACCTTCTTTTTCTTTAAGCATGGGCCCAAGCCAATCATCTTTTACCAACATGTCCTTAAATGGATACCTTCTCCCTTCCCCTTCTCTTGATTTTCAGCTCCTTTTTATGTGTTGACTTCCCTGTACTAGAAAGAAAGCTCTTTGAGAAGGAATTTTTCTTTTTGTTTGTACTTCTAATCCTGGTGTTTAGCTGAGCACCTGGTACATAAGTATTTAATAAGTGCTTTTGATTTAAATTAGATGCCTTGCATACACAAGGCAATTAAACAGACTAGCCTATTATGATCAGCCTCACTCATCCCTGGACCAACCAATTTTCAAAACACACCTCACAATCAACATATAGAGGTATCTCTACAATCCTTGGAATTGAAAGTTACATCATGTTCCTAGTACTTCTGGAAGACTTACCTGAAATGGATTGATATCACATGCTCTACTGAAAAATCCATAACCAAAACTCCCTCCCTGATCTCAGAATGTTCTGGAAATTTTTAGAGATATTTTCACTATGTATATACTAATATAAAAACATATTTGTAGTCTTCACCACTGAATTGTAAGCTCTTTGAAAGTACATTGATTCAGTCTTTGTGTTTATATTTCTAGTACCTAAAACAATTCCTGACATATAATAGATGTCTACATAATTATATGTTGAGTGCCACCCAACATTATATGTTGAGTGCAAACATGGTCAATATTGGAATTTGTTTTACTTGACTCTACATGTTTGCAATTGTAATCTTGATATATATATATATATATATATATATATATATATATATATATATATATATGAAATTGACTTCTCAATTGGGTAAGAAGGGGAGATAAGAAATGGATATCTAAAAATAAAATTTAATTTAAATTAAAACCATGTTGATTGTTGACATGGGGGGTTGATTGTTTGGTTTTTGTCCTTTGTTATCGAAGAAGACCAAAGTGACATCACTGTTTGAGATAAATTACAATCTATCCTACAGTGGCTAATCAGACCAAAACAATCTTGCAATGCTCCAACAGAAATTGGGCATAAATAGTCCATGTGAACACCTGGGGTGGGTATTCTAAACCTATGTATGGCACATTTTCTTAGAGCTGCTTCAATCCTGCCTTCCTCAGAGAGTGCAGCATGCTCATTGATGAGGGCACACCATGCTGAGTGGTCCTGTGCCAGTGTCACCCATGCTGTACAATCAATTCTAAAGTTCTTCAATGAAACTTTCAGGGTTTCTTGGTATTGCTTCTTCTGACCCCCATAGTGAGCACTTACCCTGTGTGAGCTCTCCATAAAAAATTTTTTTTTGACAAGCTTACTTCTGGTATTCTAACAATGTGTCCAACCATTGTAGTTTTGCTTTCTGTAGTAATGTTGGAATGCTAGGCATTTTAATTCTAGAAAGGACCTCAGTGCCTGGTATCTTCCCCTGCCAGGTGATCTTCAGAATCTTCCTAGGACTATTTAAATGGAAACAATTCAGTTTCTTGACATGGTACTGGTAGACTGTCCATGTTCCACAGACATTTAGCAATGAGGTCAGCACAACAGCTCTGTAGACCTTCAGTTTGTTAATTAGTCTAATACTTCTTCTTTCTCACACTTTCTTTCAGAGCCTCCAAAATATTGAGCTATCTCTGTCAATGCTTGTGTCAATCTCATTGTCAATGTGTGGAAAGGACACTGTCAAGGTAAGTGAACTTCCCCACAATACTCAAAACTTCTCCATTTGTTGTAATAGATGGTTCCACATATGAATGGTGTGGTGCTGGCAGGATGGAGCCCCTGTTTTTTCTTGGTGTTAATTGTCAGACCAAAATTAGCACAAGCAGCAAAGAATTGATCCATACTTTGTTACATCTCAGCTTCAGAGGCTGCATTGAATGCACAATCATCTGCAAATATTCCCTTCACTTTGGTCTTGGCCTTTCAAGTTGAAGAATTTGCCATCAGTACGTAGCTGACCTTGAGTTCATGTTCATCCTCAGTAAAGGTTTTTGACTGAAAACATCAGGCTAAAAAGTATGAGCAAGTACACATCCTTATTTTATTCCATTGATGACTGGGAAATCTCAAGAGCTTTGTCCACTATCCAGAACCCAGGGCATACATTCCATCATGAAATAAATGTACAATATTGATGAACTTCTCTGGGCAACTAAATTTTGACATAATTTTCCATAAACCCTCATGACTGATGATCAAAGGCCTTGGTCAGATCTACAAATGTTGTATACAGATCTCTGTTCTGTTCCTGGAATTTTTCCTGGAGTTATCAGGCAGCAAATACCATATTGACTGTTTCTTGACCCTTTCTGAAGTCACATTGGCTCTCAGGAAGATGATCAGATCAGCCTATTAAGGAGGACTATCTCAAGAATCTTATCAGCAATAACAAAAAGAGAAATATTCCTGTGATTGTCACAGTATAATCTAATTCCTTTACCTTTATGGAAATGGACAATGAAGGAATCCCTGAATTCTTGGAGTATAACCACTTCATGCCAAAAAACCTGGAACATTTCAGTCGGTTTTGGGATGAGCAATGGATCCCCTACCTTGTATCAGCACCAGTTGCTTTGCCACTTGAAAGGAGCCTAATGACATTCAAAATCTCTTCTACAGTTGAAACTTCAGCTAGTGACTGATTGACTTCAACTTGAGGTAAATGGTCAATGACTTCTGCATTGATTGATGATGGTTTATTAAGAACACTATGGAAGTGTTCAATCCATCTCTCTAGGATCATGTCCCTATCATTAAACAATGTGGATCCATCAACACTGAGTACTTGAGATGTACCATAGGTCTTTGGCCATTAAATCGCCTTCAGGGCATCATAAAAGCATTAATGTTTGTAACTGCATAAAATTGAATTTCATTTGCCTTCTTAGTGAGCCAAGAATCTTGTTTCTCACTAATATTCACTTGTACTTTACTTTTGATGGAATCAAATGCTGCTTTCTTAGAAATGGATTAACTATCCTGCTGGTAAACACTGTGTAGTTCTTGTCTTTCATTTAACAACTTCTGTATTTCCCCGTTTTTTTCATCAAACCAGTCTTGGTGTTTTCAAGTGTTCTGGTCCACATGAGCAAATGCAGTATCATGCATCAGATCTGTTGTCAACTGTGTGTTGGTTCAGTTTTCCCTCCAAGTTAGCAATAAACTATTCCCACTCAGAGAGACACTCTAATCCCTTGACATTAATTCTTCTAATATTCATTTTGCCTTGTGGCCACTGTTTTGGTTGAATGTCAATATTTAGCTTAAAAAGGGAGAGGTTGTGATCAGTCCTGTATTCTATACCATACATTGCCTTTGTCACTCTCACATCTTATCTGTTTCTTCTTCTTACAATCACATTGTCTATTAGATACCAGAGTTTGCTACAAGAGTGCATTCAGGAAGTTTTATTGTGTTTAGATAAATGGAAGACAGTGTTTGTGATGAGGTCATTAATTGCACAAGTCTTCAGGTGACCATTGCTGTTGCTGTTTCCAACTCTATTCCTCCCAAGGACTTCCTGCCATGTCTGGTAATCTGAGCCTACTCTGGTATTAAAATCACCCAGAATGATAAGCTTGTCCTTTTTGGGGACATTGATGATAAGGGTCTCTAGGTCTTGATAAAATTTTTCCTTAACTTCATCATTGTTCATCATTGTGAGAGCATAGGCATTGATGATGGTAGGATGGCATTTTCCTAGAAATGGCAATCTCATTGTCATGAATGTGTTATTCATTCCTTTAGTAGGCATTAAAGAATGTTGATTAGATTAGTTTTGATTGCAAAACCTACCCTAGTTTTACAGCATTCTGCTTCACTGCGGCCACTCCAGAAAACCATGTATCCAGCTCCAACTTCAGTCAGCTGGTCTTTCATTTGTTAGCCTTGTTCCCCTCAGGGATGCTATTTGGATAAGACACCTGCTGAGTTCTCTTGCAACAAGAACAGTTGGTCTTTCAGGTCTATTGGATCTTGTGTTGTCTATGAGTGTGCACAGGTTCCATGCACTGATAGTAAGTGGAATCTTCTTTGAAGAAGTTTTTGTAGTTTGGGGTGTGTGTGTGTGTGTGTGTGTGTGTGTGTGTGTGTGTGTGTGTGTATGTCTGTGTGTGTGTGTGTGTGTGTGTGTGTGTGTGTGTCTTGACCACTCTTTGGAATTCCCTGACTGCTATAGTTATCAGGCCAGGGTTGGGTAAGCAGACAAGTTTTAAGGCACCTTTTCTAGCCCCTTCTTTACATTAGAAGGTGAACAGTGCAATCCTTAATAGGAATTGTCACCCAGAGGGCTGCTGAATCTCACTGCTGTTTTCAGTGGGGAAATGACCTTATGGCCTGGGCTGCCTATATGCAGGGTGACTATAACTCCCAGTGTATCCACAACTGCTGCTTCATCACTTGCCTGTTCCCACAAGACTTTGAGGAATGGTTATGAGTGATGTCTTTTGTTGCATAAGTAAATTGGATTTAAGTGAGGTAGAGCTGCACAAGGTCATCTGCCTCACTCTTTCTTCCAAAGTCATCACAATCCAGCATAGCAAGACAGAGTCAAGACAATTGGTGATGACTCTAGATGCATTGGATGACCTTGGCATCTTCAATGTCTAACCAAGTTCTAAGCACTCCACAGCACCTGCTTCAGCTGACATCATGGCCATTGGAACAAATTGTTCTCTTCCACCTATTCCACCAGTGGAAGATTTCACATGTGTGGAGTAGACACCCCCCACTACTCACGGATGAGTTTGACACTCCTCAGTTACCCTCAACCTGGTTTAGCCCATCTGCAGAAATGGTTTACTGGGGTGTGGCTGCTACACAAACTAGAGCCACAGGTGAGAGTTTAGGTGACTTAAGTGGACATCAAAGGTAGAAAGGAGCCCTGAAGAGGGCTCATCAGTCCTCACACCAAGGTAATAGTCTATCTTGAACATACCCTACACCCCATGTTGACATGTAGATAGTACATTATACCACGTCAATGAACATACAGATATTGTGTCTCTGCTAGGATTCTGAAATTATCAACAGTAAAATTTCTTCTGTCCTTAAACTTTTCCCACTTCAAGAAGAAGAGAAGAAAATGCATAAATGATAAAGAGAGAGAAAAAGAGCTTTTAAAAAAAGCTAGAGGTACAGAAAACAGAGTGCAAAAAGCAAGACTGGCAAAAAACAAAAGACATAAGACATTCAGAGAAACAGAAAGAAAGACAGACTAGATAGAGAAGACACAGTAAGAAAGTGACAGATGATGAAGTCATACAGAGAGAACAGAGAAAGACAGAAACAGATAAAAGTGAAACAGAGAAAGAGAGAAGATGAAGGAAAGGGTAGAAGGGAGGGGAAGAATGGGAGAGAGAGAGTGAGACAGAGGGAGAGAGAAAGAGAGAGAGAGAGAGACAGAGAGACAGAGAGAGAGAAACAGACAGGCAGAGAGAGAAATAGAGAGTTGTGATTAACTGAAAACCTACAATTGAGACACTGAAATTTAGGAGAAAGATTAATGAACTGGGCTTAGATTTTAATCTCAGTTTTGACTCTAATGAACTGTGTTGCCATGGACAAATAATTTAATCTCTCCAAGTTTCTCAGTTTCCTAATCTCTAAAATGGATTTGATAATGCTTATACTACATAACTTACAATGTAATAAAATTGCTGTGTAAACCTAGAATTACCATATAAATGCATTAGCATTATCATTGCTAAAGTATTATAATTAATGATTTAGTGTCAACATGGAGGAACTATGATTTGTGTGCCATCAGTAATCCTGTTCAACATCATAACAATGAATTGAACACCAAAATGGAGGTGATAGTCAATATATTGAATGATAGATTCAATGTTAAAATAACTCAACAGGCTGAAATGACAAATGAAAATTTATGCAATAATTTTCATACTGGGAAAGAAAACTAACATGAGGAAACTAAAGAGGAGTTGAAATCCAAGTGCAGAAACTATAAGAAAAGAAATGGGAAGAAAATGACTCACTGTCTTCAATGAGTTCAGATTTCAAGGGTCAAATGAGCTTTGATCTAAAAAACTGCTATTTCTGAACTTCCATTCATGATCATTTAAAAATTAGGGAGAACAGAAGAGTGTTGCCTTGACTAGAAATAAAAAAAGTTCAAATCTTTGAGAAAAGAAGGAAGGCAGATTTTTCCCCCACTGTAGGATGATTCACTTTACTCCCAAGGAAAAAAAATCTAAAAAATATTATTAAAAGGATTATTTATGAACATATAGAGAAAGAGAAATGCTAATCACTAAAAGTCAGCCTGGGTTTATAGAGTCAAGGTCATGTCAAATGACATTTCCTTTTTCAGTTAGTATACTAGATGTGGCAAGATAGTAGACCTAGATTGTAGAAAAACATTTCTTGGTAAATGAAATAGAAAAATATGGACTAGATGAAAAAAAAAAACAGCAGAATCATCAGTCTGAAAGAATAATCATTGGTGGATTCATATCATTCTGAAAGGAGGTCTTTAATGGAGAAGCCCAGGGCTCTGTCCTTGGCACAATACTGTTCAAAAATTGTATTAACAATTTGGACTGGGGGCAGCTAGGTGGCATAGTGGATAGAGCACCGACCCTGGAGTCAGGAGTACCTGAGTTCAAATCTGACCTCAGATACTTAATGAGTATCTAGCTGTGTGGCCTTGGGCAAGCCACTTAACTCCACTGCTTTGCAAAAAACCTAAAAAACAATTTGAACTGTATAAGTGGATGCTTAACAAATCTGCAGATGACACAAAGTTAAGAGATTTAGCTATCATCTTAGATGAAAGAGATATCACAGATATGAATAAATTAAAATATTAGTTTCCTCAAAGAAGATAAATGTAAAGTCATTCACTTAACTTTAAAACTATCAGCTTCAAAAATAATATGAGATGTGTAGCTAAATAATTTATATGAAACAAATCTAGAGTTTTAATGGAATGCAAGTTCAATGTTAGTCAATAATTTGATATGCTATCTAAAAAAGTTTATGTAATCTTGTAGCTACTACAATCTTATGTGCTATTTCAAGGATCCATGGGTTTTTTTTCCCTAAATGTAAGAATTATATTCACCAATGTATATTGCAGTTCCTCTCTTCCTTCATAAGATACTCAGGTTGGGGGGGGAAATGTTACAACCTGGCAGTTAAACACTTGGTAGTAAGCTTCTCCAAATTTTCCAGAAGAAAATGAGAGAGAAGGAAAGAGCATCTATTAAGTCCCTATCATACACCAGTTGCAATGCTAAGTACTCTTAAAATAATACTTTGTTCAATCATTTGATGCATTAACAGTTCACCATCAAAGATAGAATTTGAAGCTTTTCTAGTTTGACAGAAGCTACCAGAACTAACACTAATATGATTTTGGAAAAGACAAGGTTACCTCCCTGACAAGATATCAAAATGGGGTGATAGTGGAGAATTTTAATCTATTTTTCTACTTTCCCTAGTCAGACCTAGGAAAGGTCAATTGTCCTATTGTGCTCAGAACTACATTTTAGAAAAGACTTAGCAAATTAGAGGACATTTAGAGGAGAGAAAATAGCAGATTTTGAGGAGATGAACACAACAAATCAACAACTGCTTGGGGTTTAAGGAGAGAAAATAAGGGGTCAAGTTTTACTCTTACCTCCCATCTCTGTGCCTTTGGCATTAACTGCTTCTTTTCTATTAAATGCTCTCCCTCAGATTCCTGATTTCCTTCAAAAGGCAGCTCAAGTACAATAATGCTCAGTACTCAAACTTACAATCTAATGCAGGAAGACAATAGCACAAAAGGAATCTGAAAACATGGGGGAGTAGGGAGGAGAGAAGAACTGAAGGGGGAGCAAAACAGAGTTGACAACTTCCCAGTTTTCTTTAAAGGAAGGCTTTGGGATGAATTTTAGGCTCTGCCCTCCAACACTCCAATCAGAGAGACACATTGCACCAGCTTGACATGAATTCTTTCTTGATCTTCCCAGCTTCCATAAACTCCCTCTCAAAATTACCTTGTATTCATTTTTGTCTATATTATGTACATACTTATATTTTAGTGTCCACCTTTAGAATTTTGGCTCCTTGAGGGTAGGAAAAACATTTATCTTTGTGTCCTCAGTACTAAATACAGTGTTAGACACATAGTAAACAATTAATAAATAGATATTGATTAATTGATTGGTCATGAATATTAGGAGCTAGAGCTCATGAATATTAGGTCTCTTTGAAAGATTAGGGCTATTTAGCCCAGAGAAGCAAAAACATAGGAAGAGTCTAATGCATATCTTCAAGTATTTAGAGGACAATCATTCAAAAAAAGTACTTATATTCAAAGTAAAAGTTGCATATTTTGACTCAGTATCAATAGATGTTGTGGACACCATTTTGGATTTGAGCATTCTACTTCACCTTCTTCAGGGCAATGACTGGAATCAGTTCTTTCTGACCACATCTATCTTTATCTAGTTGGGCCAATTTAGGGCATGAGTTTCTCTTGAGGGGTCTATTTAGATTTTCCCTCCCCTCATTCAACTTGTATAGTAGAAATAACCCAAAAGCTACCAATGGGACCTCCTTGGATATAATGAGATTAGGTTCAGAAAGTTTTCATCTAGACTCCCTGAACCACCTGACTTTTTTTTTTAAGCAACCAGAAATATGTGTAGGCTTTATTTTAAGTTTCCTTGAAAAAATGTAATACCTTGTATTGAAGTCAGAGAAGCTCAGAATTTTTGCTCTTTCCATGGAGCTCCTGAGTTGACAGATGAATAGAAAAACAGCCTTAAATTTACATTTTAAAATAGGTTTCAGTCCCCAGGTTATCTCCATTGGAAAACTTAGAACTCTTTGCTTTATTGAGGCACAGGATGAAGACAAACTAGCTTTTTCTTAACACTTGGAAGCTGGGACAGGTTCCTTTGCCATTGCCTGGGCAGATCAAGGAGGACAACAGCTTTGGTTTGTCTCTTAAAAGTTATCGCCTTATCTCTAACTCAGACAAAATGACATGTGAGGTGAAAGGTTCACCACCAGAAGCAAGGCTAGAGTACTGAGGCAAGACAGTAAGACAAATCAGTGTATTCTAGATAAGATGGCCTAAAATCCAAAAAACTCCTGACTTGAAGACTTCAATGTTCTGGCCCAGTCTGAGCTGACTGGCCCATACTTGTTGCTGTTGGACTTGTTGCCTTCTGCTCTAGACAGAGGCAGGAAACAGCTATATGGTAGACCACTTGGAAATAAAAGCTCTCATCGCTGTTTCTTTTATACTAATTATCCAGTTTCACTGTCTTCTAGTGTCCCTTTGCAAAGGAGGCAGTAACTTGCTTGGAGCCAGACATTCTATGGCATGGCACTAAAATGAGACCAACTGCAACTAGAGGTGGGGGGGGCTCTCCCATAAGAGGGTTAGACTCGGTCAAAGGGTCAGTAAAAGGTAGCAGATGCTGTCTTTCCTCCCTTTGCCAGTAGGTCACATAGCTACTGTCCTTCACCACAAAGTTGGCTTTACTGGGTCTGACAGTGGCTATGGGATGAGGATCTCTGCCTCAGGGGGCATTCAGTGTAGAGTTCAGTCATCAGCCATGATGGAGAGGGCTTGGAGCTCACTCAGCTTTGCCTCATTCTCCTGCTCCTTCTCATCAGTATGATTGCATTGGTCGAGCTGTTGGGTTAAGTGTCTGAAGATCTTGTGCATCTCAGTATAGTATACAACCTGAGACTCAAAATTTGGCTGGAAGTAATCAAAACAGCATCTCCTCCAGTAGTTGTCTGTTCTTGGCTTCACAATCATCCTTCACAGGCCAGAGCTCTTATAGTACCTGGTGGAGTTTGGCTAGGACTGGTCCTGTTTCTTCCTTTTCCTCATACTTTTCCACCTTGAACTGCAATCGTTTGTAGTCCTGTAGGGCCTATTCCCATCTCTTCACCTCCCTGTTGAGGCTGGGGAAGACACTACCAAACTTTTTTAAGGGTTCAATCACTGTCTTTTGGATCTGATTTACCTTTTCCTGGTTGAAGGCATCCATCCGTTTCATAGCTGTATCAAGTGCAGTCACCATGTTTAAAAATTCCTGGTCTTGATCACAAAGGGGGTTGGAGAGGAGATCAGAAAATATCTTCACAGCTGATTTGGACATGGCTAGATCTGCATCAGTGCTCTTCTTCAGGTCCTTCTGCAGCTTCTTGGTCTGATCTTCCAGCTGTTGGAGTTTTCCATATTCTCTTTCAAAATCTCTCTCCACTGTCTTGGGAACAATCTGTTTCTTTGGTTCCCCAATCTTGAATGGAATCCAGCTCATGGTGGCAGCCCCAGCGTCCACGCCGCGCCTTCTGGCCCCCCGCCCAGGCCTTGGCGGGCTTTGCCACAGCCACTCAAACCACCTGACTTCTCTGAAAAGTTAGAAACCTTTGAAATTCTGATTTTAACAAAATTCATAATGTTCAGTGCCCATAAGGTGATTCTTTTGATCACCAGAATAGAAAGGAAATTTTCCAGTCAGTTGAATTTGATGTAATCAATTTTCCCCTTTCACTTCACTACTCTTAAGATGTCAAATTTAGCACTTTGTTAAATTCTGGTGAAACAAAGGAAGGCAAATGATAGCCTCTGCTCCCAAGGAGCTGTGTTTGTCTGGTGCTGAGCCAGATATTGTTAACCTTTAATCAAATTTAAAAAGTCCAATATCCAAATTGTTTGTAAATGATTATGTTGAAAAACTTTCAAAATAGCTTATTTCATTAAAATGTTCTCTATATTCAGCAAAATTTTCAAGATAAATTTAAGATTAAATTTCATAGATAGTAGTATATCAGTTCAATGTTCAGTCATGTCCAGATGCCATAGACCATTAAACCAGACCCTTCTATCCTTCATATCTTTCAAAGTCTGACCAAGTTCATGTTCACTGTTTCCATGGCACTATCCATCTCATCTTCTGTTACCACCTTTTTATTAACCCTTAATCTTTGCTAACAACAGTATCTTTTCCAATGAGTCTCATCTTGTCATCATGTGAGAAGCTTCAGCTGTAGTATTTGAACTTCTAGAGATTAGCCTGAATTAATTTCTTTAAGCATTTTCTGATTCAATCTCCTTCCAATCCAAGGGGTTCTCAAAATAATAGGTAAAATATTACATAGTGAAATTATAATAATGTTCATGTAAATATTCATTTGTAACTTTTAGGGGAGGAAGTCACCATAATTGAAAACACTTAATAAATCTGAATGATTTTTTAAAAGGAACTCACAATCTATTGGAAGATAAAACACACAACACCTACCTATAAAGAAGATACTACAGAATGAAATAGAAATAATCAACAGAGGAAAAGCCCTAGAATTAAGGGGAATATGGAAAAGCTTCTTGTTCAAAGTGAGCCCTTTACTGGGACTTAAAGGAAACCAAGTAAGTAGCAATAAAGAGAAAAGGCATTCCAGGACAGAATGTGAAACTATATGGAACTAAGAGATGTATCTTTTTTAAAAACAACAGAGATAATAGTGTTACTGGACTAAATAGTATGGAAGGAAGTAAAATGTAAAAAAAAAAAAAACTGGGTAAGACAGGGAGTAGAAAGGTTTTTAAGGGATTTGAATGTCAAACAGATCATTTATTTTTGATCCTGAAGGTAATAAAGAGCCAGTAGCGTTTATTGAATGGGGAGGGGGACACATATTGAAATCTATGCTTTAGAAGGATTGGTTTGGTGGTTTAATGGATGAAGGACTAGAATAGAAATAGTTTTGAGGTAGAGAGAAAAACTAATAGGCTATTGTAATAGTCTAGAAATGTGGTAATAAGGACCTGCACTATAATGGTATCAAAGACAGGGGAGAGAAGTTATATAGGAAAGTTGTTATGGGGATAATTGTTTTATTTTTATTATATGAAATATTTTCCAATTATATGCAAAAATATTTTAACTTTTTAAAAATTTTACATTCTATGTTCTCTCCCTCCCTCCCAAAACCCTCCCTTCCTTAGGAAAGTGGGCAATATGATAACAATATATCCATGTGAAGTCATGTAAAACATATTTCCATATTAGCCATGCTGTGAAAGAAAACACACAAAAAAATAGAAACATTATTTTGTATTTTTTTAAATATGCTTCATTCTTCATTTAGAGTTCATCAGTCCTCTCTCTGGAAGTGAATAGTATTTTCCAACTTGGGTCTTTTAGAATTCTCTAGGATCATTATTTTGATCAGAGATGCTAAGTTTTTCACAAATGATCATCTTACAATACTATTGTAACTTTGCATAGTATTATTCTGGTTCTGCCCACTTCACTTTGCATGTGTTCATATATGTCTTCCCAGGTTTTTATGAAGGTGAAATTAATAGGACTTGACAAGAGATTGGAAATGGGGGAAGATGAGAGTGAGGAATCAAAGTGTGAGCCTAGGTGTCTGGGAGGATGGTGACACCCTCAACAGTAATAGGGAAGTTCAGAAAACTAATGTTCCAGGGCAGCTACATGGCACAGTGGATAGAGCACCAGTCTTGGAGTCAGGAGTACCTGAGTTCAAATCCAGCCTCAGACACTTAATAATTACCTAGCTGTGTGGCCTTGGGCAAGCCACTTAACCCCATTTGCCATGCAAAAAAAACAATCCCAGGTACACCATAGTGAAGCATTGCAATATGGCTTACAAAGAGGTTTTCAAAAAAAAAGAAAAACTTTCTGGTGAAAAGGATAATGAATTCAGTTTTGGACATGTTAAGTTTGAAACATCTATAGGACATCCAATTATAAAAAAAAAAAGAAGCTAGATATGCGAAACTAGATGTCAATAGGTAAGTTAAACCCAGGTAAATAGATTTGAGAATTATCAATATGAGATGATAATTGTATTCAAGGGAACTGCTGAGATCAACAAATTAAATAATAAAGAAGTACAAGAGAAGAGGTATCAAATAGCAGAAATCTAGCTTAATGTGGTTCATATTTTTAAAAATCAACCTGTATGAATTCATTAAATTCCTAGTATATTTTATAACTATACTAAGATATTACAGATGCATAGAAAAAAAAAATAGGCCCTGTCTCCAAAGAGTTTATATGTTATTTGAAACAGAAAGTGTATGTTGTTATTCAGTTGTTTTCAGTCATATCTGACTCTTCATGTCCCCATTTGGAATTTGCTGGGCAAAGATATTGGATATGGTTTGTCATTTCCTTCTCCAGGACATTTTACAGATGAGAAACTGCTTTAAGTGACTCTCCCAGGATCACATAGCCATTACATGTCTGAGGCTACATTTAAACTGAGAGAGCTTGAACTTCCTGATTCTGGCCTGGTGATCTATCCACTGTGCCATCTAGCTATCCATATTTATTTATACACATAAACATGACATTTTTTGACAGGAAGGATGCAGATAACAACTAAAGCCATTATGAAAGATCTCATGTAGGAGGTGATATTTGAACATCTTTAAAGGAAACTAAGAATTCTAAGAGGAGTTTTTAAGAAGGGAGTTCATTCCAAGCAAGGAGATAGCCTGTACAATGTGAGAAATACTTTGGACAGAAGAGGGGTAACATATAATAAAGCTAGAAAGACAGACTGTAGTCAGTTTATGAAGGTCTTCAAATGCTTAATAGAGAAATTCATATTTGAACCTAGGTATAATAAGGAATCACTGAAATTTTGGGGGCAGGAGAGTGACATCTTCAGAAATGTGCTTTAGGAATATTACTTTATGGGGGGGGGGGGGGGGGGCAGAGCCAAGATGACAGCAGGAAAACAGCTTCTCTTAGGTGCTCTCTCCAAAAAATTTCAAAAACCTTAAAATTATGACCCTAACCAAATTTTCAAGAGACAGAACCCACAGAAAGATCCAGTGAGGCAATTCTTCAGCCCAAGGTAACCTGGAAAAATAGTGGGAAGGCTCTGTTCCACAGAGGGGTGGCAGCACACCAGAGCAAAGGAGCTTCAGTCTTCTGGGAATAGGCCCAGGGCACTAGGTCCCTAGGAGCACCTAAATCACTAGGAGCCCCAGCTCCTGGCAACAGAAGCAGTTTCCTGACCTTCCACCCCAGGCAGCACAAACCATAACTTGGAAGGTCAGCAGGGAGACCTCTGCCAGAGTAAGCATGAAGCCCAGGCCAGAGTGATCTGCCTCAGCACAGCAGCAGCCCTCAGCACTGTGCAGCCCAGATTCCAGGAAATGGAAGCAGGCCTGTGGAGTTGCCCAGCAGGAGCCACCAGATAGCTGCTCCTTGATTGCTCAGTCCATGGAAGGTAAGGGAGTGGAAGGAGACTGCCAAGGTCTGTCCTCTGTCCCTGGGATAGGACTCTGGAGCTTTGACCACATTCACACCCTGGTGGCAGTCTGGGGCCCCAGAGGGGTAAGCTTGTGGTCATTCAATAGACCAGGAGAGCAGTCAGAGCCTTACATATTGAGTTCCTTTCAGGGGTGTCCCAATAATACCCCAAAACTCATAAAGCACCCCCCCCCAAACCAGACACAAGCTAGGGAAATGAATAAACAGAAAAATAAGGAACCTGACCATAGACAATTACTCTGGTCCCATGGAAGACCAAAACACACAAACTGAAGATGAGAAAGTCCAAGCTTCTGCATCTAAAGATTCCAAGAAATATAGAAGGTGGGCTCAGGTTATGGACAGAGCTCACAAAAGTTTTCAAAAATCAAATAAAGGATGTAGAAGAAAATTTGGAAAAAGAAATGAGAGAGATGCAAGAAAAACATGAAACAAAGTCAGCAGCTTAGTCAAGGAGATCCAAAAGATGCTAAGGAAAATAACATATTAAAAACCAGTTTAGGTCAAATGGATAAAACAGTTCAAAAAGTTATTGAGGAGAAGAATGCTTTAAAAAGCAGAGTTGGCCAGATAGAAAAGGAAATAAGAAAGCTCTCTGACAAAGCAAATCCTTCAGATGTAGAATGGAGCTAAAGGAAGATGATGACTTTACAAAAAGTCAAGATACAGTAATTCAACACCAAAAGAATGAAAAACTAGAAGAAAATGTGAAATATCTCATTGAAGAAACAACTGATCTGGAAAACAGATCCAGAAAAGATCATTTAAAAATTATTGGGCTACTCGAAAGTCATGATCAGGAAAAGTGCCTTGAACTCATTTTTAAAGAATTTCTACAGGAAAATTGCCCTGATATCCTAGAAGTAGAGGATAAAAATAGAAATTGAGAGAAGATCCAAAAAAAAAACCCAACAACAACCCCCAGGAATATTATAGCCAAGTTACAGAACTCCCAAGCCAAAGAGAAAATATTACAAGCAGCCAGAAGGAAACAATTCAAATATCATGAAGCTACTGTCAGGATTACCCAGGACTTAGCAGCATCTACATTAAGGGCTCATAGGGCTTGGAATATAATATTCTGGGAAACAAAAGAGCTTGGAATGCAACCAAGAATCAACAAAACTGAACATCCTCTTCTAAGGAAAAAGATGGACGTTCAATGAAACAAGGAAATTTCAAATGCTCCTGTTGAAATGACCAGAGCTAAACAGAAAGTCTGATCTTCAAGTATAGGACTCAAGTGAAGCATAGAGAAAGAGGACAAGAAGACTGAATTGTGAGGAATTTAATGATGATGAACTGTGTGTATTCCTGCATAGAAAGATGATACTAATAATACTCATATGAACCTTCTCATTTTTTTTAATTTTTGCAAGGCAATGGGGTTAAATGACTTGCAGAAGGTCACACAGGTAATTATTAAGTGTCTGAGGCCAGATTTAGAGTCAGGTCCTCCTGACTCCAGGGCTGGTGCTCTATCCACTGTGCTACCTAGATGCCCTAACCTCATTTAATAGAGCAAATAGAAGGAGCTTTTATAGATGAGGCACAGGAGAGGGCTGAATTTGAAGATAGAATATATTGTAAAAATGGAGTCAATGGGTGAAAGGGAAATGTACTGGAAGTAAGAGAAAGAAGAGGTAGAATAGGCTAAGATATTTCATATAAAAGATATTTCATGTAGCTTTTGCAATGGCATAGAAGGGGGAAAAGGTGAGAGGGAATGAGGGAGCCTTCATTCTCATTGGAAATAGCTCAGAGAGGAAACAGCATACATACTCAATAGCATATAGACATCTAGAAGAAAAAGGAGAGAAGGGAGACAGGGGGAGGAGAGGAAGGATGTGTGTGATGGAGGAGAGGGTAGATCATAAGAGAGGATAATCAGATATAACACATTTTCTTTTTTAATTTTTGCAAGGTGGTGGGATTGGGTGGCCTATCTGTGACCATGAAGCTGGGTGATTGCTGGGTCTCTGGGGTAAGATGTAGGTTTGGGGCTTCTTGGCCCCAGGGCCGGTGCTCTGTCCACTGTGCCACTCAGCTGCCCAACAGCACATTTTTGAAGAGGGAAGGAGTGAAAGGAGAGAGAAAAAAAATAATAGATGGTAGTGCAGAGCAATGGATGGAGTGAATTACAATCAGCAACAGCAGTGGAAAAATATGGAAGTTCTATGATGAACTTATGATAAAGAATACAATTCACCTGAGACAAAACTGATAATATCAGAACACATGAATATTACTCTGGCCCCTGCACACAGTACATTGTGGACAGGGGAGAGATTTGAGGTCAGAGGACCAATCAGAAAGAAATTACAGTAGCCCAACAGTGAGGTGATGAGAGTTTGATCTAGGGAAATGACCCAATGAACTAGCATAATAATTAACTAAATAGAGAGAAGAAACAGATTGAGAGATAACTGCAAAGGTTGAATAAGCAAGATGTAACAACCAATTGGCCAAATTGTTTGAAGAGTCAAGTGAAAAGTCAAGAATAACTCTTAAGCTTGAAAATTGAAAGTATGTAATCAGAAATAAAGAAAGAAGTTATGCCTTTATAGGTATGAGAAACATAGATTTCAACTCTGTAGCTGGTTTTTGGATTACTGAGATTGAAAAATTCTTCATCCTACAGTCAACCTCCTTTCAAATGATTTAAATTTATTTAAATAAATGCTCAAATTTTAGACAAACCAGAGCTATACTAAATAATAGTCCATCATTGTTAGTTCCCTATGGTATAGCATTCAAGAAGCTAGTGTCAAAGGAGACTTGACTCAGGATTCAGGAAGACCTGGATTAGAATTCCGCCTTTCATATGAACTGACACTGAAGACAGAAGATTACTCTAGGCAAATTACTTGATCTCTCAGTGACCCAAGCAACTCTTTAAAACAATAATTACAGAGCTATTATTTCTCTGTATTGATAATGAGAATTTTCTCACTGGAAATTTCCTACATGAATATATCACTTGGGGAAGGGAAAGAGAAAACTAATGTCCCAGGTACACCATAGTGAAGCATTGCAGTATGACTTACAAAGGGGTTTTCAATAAAAGGAAAAACATTCTAATAATTATAGCTATCTAAATAATACTATTAATAGGCAGCCTTATAAACCAGACTGCTAGTCATTATTGGAAAGTTCAAGTGGAAATTTATGAACATCTCTCAAGGATGCTGCCCAAAATATCCCTACATTGGAAAGGTGAGACATGGTGATCTTTCTGTAAGGTTCCCACCAACGCTAAAATTCCCTAATTTTTTAACTAAATATTTATATTTTCTTTGTTGTAAGAGTCTGGTTTGGAGCCAAATCATTTGCAATTCTAGGACCAAGGAGCTAGGCTACAGCTTCAATCTCATTTCAACCTGCTATTATCTTCCTAGAGAGTTGGGGATGGATTTAGGGAAATTGGAGAAAGTAAGACTATAAAGAGAGGCATTGATTTAGGGAAAAAAGAAATAATGTGAATAATTTGTGCCTCTATTTCCCCCCCTTTAAGAAGCCTGAATTCTTGAATGATGAGTTAAATAACCCTTTGGGCATCCTACTTATCCTCAAGGAATAGATTCTATCAAAATAAAAGACTAAGAGAAGGGAATGTTGTGTATAGTGTGGTTGGATTTTGGGTTTTCTTTGAGAAATGGATCAGATACCTTCTGATTCCATCTGGTGCACTACACATCCTTAGAAGATAAAAGGTACAATTTAAACTTTGACCTCTAGGGGGTGCTAAAGGGCAAAAATCAAGAAAAAGAATTCTCCCAAAAGCCAAAATTTCCAAAAAAGTTCCAAAAATTCTAGATCAGAAGTTGGAAGGAAGGATCCAGGCAGTTGTTTCATAGTGAATAAAGAGGGAACAAAAAGGAGAAGGGAATAAGCATTTATTTAGCACAGTCCATATTAAGCATTAGACTAAGCACTTTACAAATATTTCATTCTCATGACAACTTTGTAACATAAGGTTACTGTTATTCCCATTTTATAGTTGAGAAAACTGAATTAAATGGACATTAAATGATTTGTCAAAATTCACACGGGAAGTAAGTATCTGATGCTAGATTTGAAAGCAGGTCTTTCTGACTCCAGGTCCAACAATAAAAGATTGCCTAAAAGAGCCAGTCTTGGTATCAAAAAACCTGGTTTCAACTATTGCCTCCGAAACCTCCTAATTGTAATGTCAGGCTAGTCACTTAATTGTTTCAGTGTCCTAGACAACTCTCTAAGGTTGTAAGTTGAAGAACAAGTACCAGTCCATATTGTAGATGTAGCTTCTTCATGGGGAGTGTTCTAAACCAATGAGATCATGACTGAATCCATTTCCCTATCCTGACCTGCAAAAAGTGATGAAAACAACATATTTAATACATTATACATTATGAAGATGGTTGGATTTATATCAGGAATGTGGAATTGATTGATATTAGGAAAACAATAATAATAAACAAAAGTAATAGAAACAATAAATTTTTGGTTGTTAATAAATTCAGATAAAGGTTTTGATGAACTACAATGCCTATTTATGTTGAAGGCCTACAAGGACCCTTTCTTAATATGCTACATAATATCTATCTAAAATTGAGCTACATTGAACCCAATGGAGAGACTTTTCAGAGATAAATCAAGTGTGTACATTTTCATCAACATTTTTTATATAGTCCTAAAAATGCTAGCTATAACAATAATATAAAATAAAGAATTTAAAAGAATAAACAGAGGGAAATAGAAAATAAAATTGTTGCTTTTTTTTGCATGTGATTGGATATTTTATTCAAAGAACCCTGGAGATTCAACATTAATTGAAACAGTAACTTCAGTAACTACCGGATATTAAATAAACTCACAAAACATCAACAACTTTTATGTATGTTATCTGAGTTTTACAATTCCCCCCCCATCTTGCTTCCTTCCCCCGCCCCCCCAGAAAGCACTCTGTCAGTCTTTACTTTGTTTCCATGTTGTTCCTTGATCCAAATTGGGTGTGATGAGAGAGAAATCATATCCTTAAAGAAGAGAAGAGAAGTCTAAGAGGTGAGAAGATCAGACATTAAGATATCTGGGTTTTTTCCTAAATTAAAGGGAATAGTCCTTGAACTTTGTTCAAACTCCCCAGCTCCTTATCTGGATACAGCTGGCACTCTCCTTTGCAGACAGCCCAAAATTGTCCCTGATTGTTGCACTGATGGAATGAGTGAGTCCTTCAAGGTTGAACATCACTCCCATGTTGCTGTTAGGGTGTACAGTGTTTCTGGTTCTGCTCATCTCACTCAGCATCAGTTCATGCAAATCCCTCCAGGCTTCCCTGAAATCCCATCCCTCCTGGTTTCTAATAGAACAATAGTATTCCATGACATACATATACCACAGTTTTCTAAGCCATTCCCCAATTGAAAGACATTTACTTGATTTCCAATTCTTTGCCAACACAAACAGGGCTGCTATAAATATTTTTGTACAAGTAACGTTTTTACCCTTTTTCCTCATCTCTTCAGGGTATGGACCCAGTAGTGGTATTGCTGGGTCAAAGGGTATGCACATTTTTGTTGCCCTTTGGGCATAGTTCCAAATAGCTCTCCAGAACAGTTGGATGAGTTCACAGCTCCACCAACAGTGTAATAGTGTCCCAGATTTCCCACATCCCTTCCAACAATGATCATTATCCTTCCTGTTCATATTGGCCAATCTGAGTGGTGTGAGGTGGTACCTCAGAGAAGCTTTAATTTGCATTTCTCTAATAATTAATGATTTAGAGCATTTTTTCATATGGCTATGAATTGCTTTGATCTAATCTGTAAATTGCCTTTGCATATCCTTTGACCATTTGTCAATTGGGGAATGGCTTTTTTGTTTTAAAAATATGGCTCAGTTCTCTGTATATTTTAGAAATGAGTCCTTTGTCAGAATCATTAATTGTAAAGATTGTTTCCCAGTTTACTACATTCCTTTTGATCTTGGTTACATTGGTTTTATCTGTGCAAAAGCTTTTTAATTTAATGTAATAGAAGTCATTTAATTGGCTTTTGGTGATGTTCTCCAGCTCTTCCTTAGTCATAAACTGCTCCCCTTTCCATAGATCTGACAGGTAAACTAATCCTAGATCTTCTAATTTGCTTATAGTATTGTTTTTTATGTCTAAGTCCTGTAACCATTTGGATCTCATCTTGGTAAAGGGTGTGAGGTGTTGGTCTAATCTAAGTTTCTTCCATACTAACTTCCATTTATCCCAGCAGTTTTTGTCAAAGAGGGAGTTGTTTTTTTCCCAATAGCTGGACTCTTTGGGTTTATCAAACAGCAGATTACTGTAATCATCTCCTGCTTTTACACCTAGTCTGTTCCACTGGTCCACCACTCTATTTCTTAGCCAATACCAAACAGTTTTGATGACTGATGCTTTATAATATAATTTTAGATCAAGTAGGGCTAAGCCACCTTCTTTTACACTTTTTTCATTAAGCTCCTGGCAATTCTTGACTTTTTATTTCTCCATATGAATTTACTTACAATTTTTTTCTAACTCATTAAAGTAATTTTTTGGAATTTTGATTGGTAGGGCACTAAACAGATAGTTTAGTTTTGGTAGAATTGCCATTTTTATTATTTTAGCTCTACCTATCCATGAGCAGTTGATATTTGCCCAGTTATTTAAATCTGATTTAATTTGTGTGGGAAATGTTTTATAATTGCTTTCAAAAAGATTCTCAGTCTGTCTTGGCAAATAGACTCCCAAGTATTTTATATTGTCTGGGGTTACTTTGAATGGGATTTCTCTTTCTAGCTCTTCCTGCTGTATCTTGCTAGACATATAAAGAAAAGTTGAGGATTTATGAGGGTTTATTTTATAACCTGCAACTTTGCTAAAATTGCTAATTGTTTCTAGTAGTTTTTTGGATGATTTCTTGGGATTCTCTAGGTAGACCATCATGTCATCTGCAAAGAGTGAGAGTTTTGTCTCTTCCTTCCCAATTCTAATTCCTTCAATTTCTTTTTCTTCTCTAATTGCTGATGCTGACATTTCTAATACAATATTGAATAGTATTGGTGATAATGGGCACCCTTGTTTCACCCCAATCTTATTGGGAATGCCTCTAGCCTCTCCCCATTGAATATAATGCTTGTTGATGGTTTCAGATAGATACTGCTAATTATTTTAAGGGACAGTCCATTTATTCCTACAGTCTCGTGTTTTTAATAGGAATGGATGCTGTATTTTGTCAAAAGTTTTTTCAGCATCTATTGATATGATCATATGATTTCTGATGAGTTTGTTGTTGATATAATTGAGTATACTAACAGTTTTCCTAATATTGAACCAACCCTGCATTCCTGGAATAGATCCTACTTGATCATAATGTATTATCCTAGTAATAACTTGTTATAATCATTTTGCTAAGATTTTATTTAGGATTTTTGCATCTATATTCATCAGGGAAATAGGTCTATAATTTTCTTTCTCTGTTTTAACTCTTCCTGGTTTAGGTATCAACACCATATTGGTTTCATAGAAAGAGTCATTATGTATGTTATCAACAGAAGCTAGCAGAGATAAATTCTATTCAAAATAAATACACAATACATAAAATATTTAGGTATTGACCTGAGCAGACCTGCTTAGAACTTAATGGAATACAACTGTAAAACACTGTGAAAATAAAAAGCAACAAGTAATTGGAAAGATACTGTGTTTGTGACTTGACAGAGTTAATATAATTGATAATATTATATAAATTATTTTATATTTTTATTGACATACTAATCATACTGCTAAAGGGTTATGTTAGAGAATCGGACAAAATAATAATGAAATTAATCTGGAGTACATTGTATATATCAGTGGAGTATGCAGGGTGCAACAGTTGTCACATACTTGAGCTATAAAACTAGCCTATCTTTTTTGTTTCCATTCATAGATTTTTTTAATTACCTTTCTGTTTTTTATCAGATCCACTGTAAAATTATACATTTTTCTTATTATAGTCTACTCATATTCATCAAGAACTTCTCCATTGCCTCCTGTGTAATGCCAACTTCAGTTATTCCATTATATAATAGTACTCTTTGACTTGCCACTATATAGGTTCACAAAAAAGAATTTGACCTGTAATTTCACTGGAATAACAAAATCCTGAGTGATAGGATAATTTCTTCCAGTTCCCCGAAATATATAATCTTAGAGAGCAGCCTTGGAACACTAAGAGATTAATTTACCAGCCCCAAATCCACAGGCAGTAGGCATCAGAAGGAACATTTGAATCTAGGTCTTACTGATTCAAAGGTTGGCTTTTCATGCAATATGCCAGGATGCTTCAAAATCAAAGAGTAAAATAAATATCTTATATATCTTATAAAGAAAAGCCTTTATTTCAGGGAAAAGCTTGTGTCAAATCCAATGGCCCTTTCTCAGTCCTTATTCTCCTCAAACTTTCAGCAGTCTTTTCCCTGTTGATCATCTCTCCTCTTTGATACTGTCTTCAGGTTTTCTTTCCTGGTTCTCCTCCTACTTAACAAACCCCTATTTATCAAACTATTCTTTCTCAGTTCTCTAGAGTTTCCTCAGTTTCCAAAGGAGTCCCATGGGGTTGTCTTGAGCCTTCTCTTCTTCCCCCTCTGAACTACTTCATTTGATAATCTCATCAGTTCCTAAAGATTTAATTACCATCTCTATGCTGAAGAGTTACATATCTACCTAACCTGTCCAGATATATTTGCTAGTCTCTAATCTCAAATCTTCAACTATCTTTCAGATATCTCATACTATCCAGTAGTCATCTCAAACAAACAAATCCAAAATCAAGTTCATTTTGTTTCCCCCTAGATACAACCCCAGCCCCTACCTTCCCTGTTACTATAGAGAACAACACCTTGGTCCAAATTCCTCAGGCTTAGCACCAAGGTTTCATCCTCTACAGCTCACTATCACTCACTCCCATATCCATTCTGTTATCAAAACCTATTAGTTTCACTTTTGCAATAGTTCTTGAAAATGTCCCCTGCTCTCCTCTGACACTGTCACCACTCTGGTTCAGATCCTCACCACCTCATGCCCAAACTACTGAAGTAGCCTGCAGTGAGTCTACCTGCCTCAAGTCTCTCCTCACTCTAATCCATCCTCCATATATGATTTCCTAAAATACAGGTTGGATTGTGTCACTCCCCTACTCAATAAACTCTCATGGCTCCCGATCACATCTAAAATCAACAATAAAACCCTCCTTTTGAAGCCCTCCTCCTGCATTTCTAGTCTTTGTATACATTTCTCCCTTCCATCTAATGATACCAGCCTTGTGATGTATAATTATATCAACTCTTTCTATATAATTGTCATATAAAAAAATTTTCTGCTTCAGTGCAAATGAAAGTTATCTTGGTAAATGTGTTATTTATGAGCTAACAGTTTTCCAAAGTGATTGGTGCAAGTTTTACATGACTGATGGTATGATTTATTGGAGGTTCAGGGAAGAAAATTGTATCTTTAAAACATCTTCCTTCAAGATCAGTTCAGGTGTCACTTCTTCCATGAAGTCCTCTCTGACTTTCCCATCTGAAAATTATCTTTCCCTCCTCAATATTCCTTATAGTTAATAATTCATCTGAATCCCTTCCTTACCCTATGACATTCTGACTTGTATTAAATTTAATTAAATAAATAACTTATTGGGCAGCTAAGAGGTGTAGTGAAATGAATACTGGCTATGGAGTCTGGAGGAGCTGAGTTCAAATTTGATCTCAGACACTTAATACCTACTTAGCTGTGTGACCTTGGGCAAGACACAATCACATTGCCTTACAAAATAAATAAATAAACACCTTATTTCTCCTTTTATACTATACTCTTTGAAGTTAGAGACTGTGCTGTTTTCCATCTCTGAAACATTTGCTGTTGAATGAAATGGTATCTTTATGAATCTGAAGTATGAAAAATTTACCTCTTACATGAAATCTGAAATGGAGTCACCTTTTGAAACTGGGGAAAAGAACTTGGATGATAAGAAAACCCCAAATTGTTTTATTGATATTCATCTCTCCTATATAGGATCAAAAATACTCCTCTAACAATTTTTTGTCTACAAAAATGACAGCTCCATCTGTTTGGATATGAAATAGCAGGGATTGTTATTTTAAACAAAAAAAACTAGCAAGGGAGTAAGCAGATGAATATTATGTTTTCATAAATTTCTTCATAAAGGGTATTTCTGCCTGCCTGTGTGCATATGCATTATGTCCACGCTTGTTCCCTTGTATACACAGGGGTACATGAATAACTCAGGAGGGTGAGTGTGATAGGTTTGTTCCCTACTTCTCATTAAACTTAACCTGCATTTAGGCCCTACACATATTAAATGACATTTATTTCTATGTCTGAGGACACAAGGCCAACAGTGTTACAAAAACAGAACAAAGTCATTTCCTTGTAGTTATAACCTACTCTAACCTTCATCATTCCAAAGTTCTTCCAGCCCAAAAAGACAAAAAATTATTTTTATTGAATACTGCTGGACTATTCAATTCCTCACTTCAAATGATAGTGATTAAAGTGGATTTCTTATGACTCTTCTGTGTAGTAATAAACATGTTTTATGTGTTTTTATTTGACTTTGAAACCTTTTCAAAATCAAGTCACCTAAAGATTATATGAAACTTTTGAAATTGTTATAATCCTCCAGTAGAAAAGTTATTGAATCTTAATAAAACCAAACTTACTCCTAATACTCATAGTGACATAGTCTGCAGGAATCTTTGTTTAACTAAAAATAATCAATTCTGATTAGACTAAATTTAGATATCCTAGCTACCCCAATATGGCCAATAACAATAGCCAATATGTAGAATAAATATCTCAAGTTGTAGGGAATATTATCAGTACCAACCAATTAATAATGCTAACTATTAAGCATCCAATCCCTGACTACCCCCTCCTCTGCTCAATAAGAAGAGAGAATCTGTTTTGATAAAGATAAATCCCACTCTACTGGAGGAGCTTGAATTTTTCTTTAAATTTTTCTTTAAATAATTAAATGAATAATTGATCAATTAAAATAATTAATTAAATAATTAAAATTTGCATTTTATAATCTTTTTTCTGTGTGATATTTTAAAAAACATGAAACTCAAAATTGTGTCCATATTGAGTTATTAAATGGCAATGTGTATATGCTTTAAGTCTTTTGGATTTTAAGCTCAGTAAAATTTCCATAGAAGGAAAAAAATAGACTATAGCACTGTCTTCCCTATCAATTGACTTACTGTATATACTTATTTGTCTGCATTGTCTCCCCCCCCCCAAGTAGATTGTGAATCCCTTAAAGAAAGAGACCTTTGGTCTTTATATCTCCTTGGCACATGCTAAAAAGATATTTGCTGATTAATTGTTCAACACAAATTTTATCACATGAAAAAAAAAACTTGCTTTCCTATGTTGAATTCAAAAACAGGAACAGTAGAATTTATCTATTACCCCTGTTATTGAATAGTATATGAATTCTGACACAAATTATTTGATGAAAGTCTCAAGCAAAAAAAAAGTATGGTTTAGTGTGTGGTGGTGAGGGGGGACAGAGTTTAGGTATCAAGAAGTCACTTGGTAATTAGGTGGCACAGTGGATAGAATGTAGGGCCTGAAGTCAGAAAGACCTTTACTCTGTGACTCTAGGTAAGTCATTTAATTTTGGGGTGCCTCAGATTGTCTTAGTAACTATGTAGATGACCTGAAGAGAGAAGAATCAAAGGAAGGGATAGTAGATACTGGAGAAAATTAGCACTATGTCCTAATTCTTTGGTCCCCTGCATCTGCATATGATTTATCATTATGATTGAGCATCTCTAGAAGTTTATTTGTTTTAAGCAGTTAATTGACATAAAGGATAGAGTTCTGGACTAGGAGTCAGGAAGGCCTGAGTTCAAATCCAGTCTGAGACACTTACCTAACAATATGACCTTGGACTAGTCACTTAATTTTTCAATTTCCTCAATTGTAAAATGGAAGAAATATTACCTCTCTCACTGATTTACTGTAAAAATCAAATGAGAACATATTTGCAAAGCACTTGGCATAAAGCCTAGAATATAGTAGGTATTTAATAAATTCTCTACATTCCTTGTTATTATATGTGTTGTGTGCCAGTAGGCTAACTTATTTATTCATAACCTATTGCTTGACTCAGTCCAGCTGTAGTCAAGTTCTCAGGGGAACTTTGAAGAGGCTGGAGACAAAGATGTCAAATTCTCCCTTTATTTTACAGAATGCAAGAGCTTAAATACCCTTTTTTTTTTAGTCCCTGGTTCACTCCCAATCACAAGGCATTCTCTAATTAACAAATAATGCTCAGGTGCTGGTAGACAGCAGGTGATAAAAGTTTACTTCCTCAGGCTAGTACTCTCACAAAATGTTGCTATCACTGGTTTACTGCTTACACACAAGGCTCTAGGAAGTGCCAAAACATAAGGAACAGATGAGAAGATCCAGAGAGCCGACCCAGGTGAGTAGGCCATTGATGCATGTGGGCAAGAGGACCTTTAATTCATTCCCAGTCACGCAATGACCTTCCTGTGATCCTCAACAGTCTCTTAAATATATGTATTGGTAGGATAGGCTAGGACATTTTCGTATGTGTTAAGTTATGCAGTGGAATTCTCAATTTGTAACAGACTACTCTGTTTGTCAAATGCCAGACATCATTTGGTGAACAATATTATTTCTAATTCTGTTTTCTCAAGCAATTTGTACTGTGAACATGTTGTGGTGGGGGTACTTAAAATCTCAGCGAGCCTAGTAAGCACATCAATCATTCAAACAGCTTTGTTACATGTGCAACGAACTGACTTTTAAAGCTAAGAAATAAAATACTATGACTTCCATTAAGAAAATAATTGTTGTTCAGTCATGCCTGACTCTTCATGACCCCATTTTTGGGTTTTCTTGGCAAAGATACTGGAATGGCTTGTCATTTCCTTTCCCAGTTTATTCCACAGATGGGAAGTTGAGGCAAATGAGGTTAAATGACTTCCCTGTGGTCATACAACTAGTAAATATCTGAGATCAGACAGGAAAATAAGTCTTCCTGATTCCCAGCCTACAAATATCCACTATGCCATTAGATGCTCTTATAAGATAGGATAACAGGAAGATAATGATCACCAATATGAATCTCTCTAACATCAAAACCTCATATTAATTCAAGAAGACCTATATCACCTTGCTTAGGTTCTTCACAACCAAAAATCAACCTGAATTTTTAGCTTCTAAACCAAATGCATAAAAGTTCCTTCACAAATATGTTTAAAATGTTAAATCACTTGAGAAGCACTCGAGAAGGTTTGAAATTATTCATTGCTATCTCTTTGAGTACCTGAAAGTGATTATGGTTTTACTAAAATCGTAGCATTACCTGAAATCAATAACTAAAGAAAATAAAGCCTTCACATGTTATTTCAAGATGTAATTGCTCAGAAACAATAGAACAAGAGAGAAATATGAAAATCAAATGAATCTACTCATTAACTTTTGAAATAAACCTCAAAATGAAAATTTCAAGGAATGTTATTGCCAAAAATCTAAAACTTCAAGACAAAAGAAAAAAACTACAAGTAATCAAAAAGAAAGAATTTAAATATAAAGGAAACATATTGAGGATTATATAAGATTTATCAGCTATCACTTCAAAGAAGTGGAGAACATGAGTTAAGATATTTCAAAAATCAAGACAAACATTTAAAACCAAGAATAGTTTGATCATCAAAACTGAGCGTATCATCCCACAAGTATGATCCCACAGTCAACAAAATAGAGGAGTCTTAGATTTCCTTGTTGAAAAACTCAGAGCTGAAAAGGAATTTGGAGATATAAATACAAAAGTCAAAGGAAATGTGAAAAGGTAACTGGAAATAGAAGGAACTTAATAAGAATGAATTGTTTACATTCTAAGGCTGAGATGAGGATTGTTAAAAGAGTTCTTTTAAAATCCTATGTAAGGGGCGGCTAGGTGGTACAGTGGATAAAGCACCAGCCCTGGAGTCAGGAGTACCTGGGTTCAAATCCGGTCTCAGACACTTAATAATTACCTAGCTGTGTGGCCTTGGGCAAGCCACTTAACCCCATTTGCCTTGCAAAAAAAAAAAGAAATAAATAAAATAAACCTAAAAAAACATCCTATGTAAGATATTCACCTGATTGCTGTTGAGGGGAGAAGGGTAGGAAGGGAGGGTATAAGGAAATTATGAAACTTAAAAATATGCATATTCATGTGGATTAATGTTGAAAAACTTTCATGATGTAATTATGGAATTATCAAAATAAATAAAAAATAAAATAAAATGTATCCATTGAAAAAGTGAAAAAATAAAATAAAATCCTAAGTAAGAAAAAATATTAAGAAGATAGAAGAAATGAAAGTGTAAGGGAAAATGAGAAGGAAAAATGGGGAACTTACTAAGACATATATTCAAATGATGTAAAGTAGAACTATATGCCAACATGGAAGGGAGGAATTTAACTTTCATATAAACTGGTCAAAAAAAAAAAGATCAGAATAGACACACAACTCAGAGATTTAGGTGTAGAAATGCATTCAATTCAAAAGTTCTATAAATTCATATAAGATGTCTGCAGATACTCCTTTCAAGTAAATTCTACCAAACATTTAAAAAACAATTCTTTCTATTTCTATATAAACTATTTGAAAAAATAGATGGAGTTCTGCCAAATCAACATAGTGCTGATACCTAAACTAGGAAAAGTCAAAACAAAGAAAATGATAGATTATTTTTCCTAAAGAATATTGATGCAAAATTTTAAAATAAAATTTTAGCAAAGCAATTACAGCAAATTATCACTAGGATTATATACTATGATCAGTACGAATTATACCAGGTATTCAGGGATGGTTCAAAATCAGGAAAATAATCAGCATAATTGACCATATCAATAACAAAATTAAAAGAAGCTTATAGTTATCTCAATGGATGCTGAAAAAGTCTTTGACAAAATACAGCACCCATTCCTATTAAAAAAAACATTAGAGAGGGGAAGCTAGGTGGTGCAATGGATACAGTACCGGCCCTGGAGTCAGGAGTACCTGAGTTCAAATGCAGCATTTAATAATTACCTAACTTGCCTCGGGCAAGCCACTTAACCCCATTGCCTTGCAAAAACCTAAAAACAAAGAAACAAAAGTATTAGAGAGCTAGGAAGAAATGGAGTTTTCCTTAAAATGATAAGTAATAGCTATTTAAAATCATCAGCAAGTATTATATGCTTTATATAATATTATTACATTATAGGTAATGGGATAAGTTAGAAACATTCCCAATAAGATCAGGGGTGAGAAAGGATATCCATTATCAACACTATTATTCAATATTGTATTAAAAATGTTAGCTTTAGCAAAAAAGAGAAGAAAAAGAAATGAATTAGAATAGGCAAAAAGGAAAAAATACTCTTAGACTTTGTAAATTATGATACCACACTTAGAGAATCCTAGAAAAATCAACTAAACAATGAACAGCTTTAGAAAAATAGCAGGATATAAAATAAATTCACATAAATCAGCAGCATTTCTACCAACAAAGCCCAAAAGCAAGAGATAGAAAGAAAAATTCCATTGAAAGTAACTGCAGACAATATAAAATACTTGGGGATCTACCTCCCAAAACAAACCTAGAAACGATTTGAACACAATTACACAACACTTTTCACACATTTAAAGTCAGATCTAAACTGGAAAAATGTAAATCACTCATGGGTAGATCAAACAAATGTAACAAAAATCACAAGCCTACCTAAATTCAATTACTTATTCAATGCCATGCAAAGTAAGCTACCAAAAAATTACTTTACAGACCTAGAAAAAAATAGTAATAAAATTCATCTGGAGGAACAAAAGATCAAAAATATCCAAGGAACTACTGAAAAAAGAGATGACAAAGAAGTTGTACAGATCTAAAACTATATTATAAAGTAACAACTATCAAAACTATTTGGTACTGGCTAAGAAAGAGAATGGTAGATCAATGATATAGATTGCATACAAAAGAAACAGTAGTAAATGATTATAAGACCCTACTATTTGGATAAACCCAAACACTCCAATATCTGGGAGAAGAATTCACTATTGGACAAAATCTGCTGGCAAAACTGGAAAACAGTATGGCAAAAACTAGACATAGACCAACATCTCATACTCTATAATAAGATATGGTCAAAATGGGTACAGGATTTGGATATAAAATGTGATGCCAAGAGACATTTAGGAGAACAAGAAATAGTCTATCTGTCAGATCTATGGAATGAGGAGAAATTTATGACCAAGGAACAGATAGAGAATATAATAAATTGCAAAATGAATAATTTCAGCCACATTAAATTGAAAACGGTTTGCAAAAATATAACCAATGTAGCCAAGATTAGAAGGAATGCAGAAAAATGGGAAATAATTTTCCCAGAGAGTGTTTCTGATAGAGAATTCATTTCTAAAATATATAGAAGACTGAGTCAAATATGAAAATGCATTAAACATGATTGTACATGTATAACTTATATCAGATTGCTTGGGGAGGGGGAGGGGGAAGTGAATGTGGTAGAAAAACCTGAAACTCAAAAGCTTGCAAAAGGATGAATGTTGAAAGCTATCTTTGTATGTAATTGAAAAAATAAAATAAAATACTTTGTGAAAAAAAATAACTAGCCTTTCACTCAGAAATCATGTTTTCCTATTTTAGACATAGTTCTAAAAGAAGTTTAAAATCTTGTTTCCTACCTCCTCAAGGGAGTCCATTGTTAAAGGGTAAACATTTACACTTCAAATACCTTCCAAAATAAAAAAAAAACAAAACAAAGAAAAAAAGTGTTTGATTTATCATTTGGTATGGCCTAGATTTAAATCCTGTAGAAAATGTGGCTAGTGAAGTGAGCAGAACCAGGAGAACATTGTGCACATTAACATAAGCATTTAGAGAGGGATCAACCATCATGAACATAGTGCCTCTCCACATTTCAGAGATCAAAGACAACCCTGAGGGACCTGTTATGGAAAATGGCGTCCTTATCCAGAAAACAAAAACAATAAAAGAACCCTCTAGAGTCTGAATGCACAGAAAAACATACTATATTCACTTTTTTTAAATTCCTGTTAAGTTTTTCTTTCTTTCTCCTGGGTTTTGCCCATCAGTTCTAATTTCTCTTTTGCAACATAACTAATGTGGAAATAAGAATATAGGCTATGTTCAAGGAAGACTAATACTTCTGGTGTGAAGGATGTCAAGCCCTTTTCAAGGCTGCTTTCTACATTTGATGTTCATCTGAGCCACCCAATTAGGCATATTAGACTGCCTAAACTAGTTTGAGGGTGACAAACCCATCAGTGAGTTAAGAAGGCTGCCTACCCAAGCATGTGAAGTCTTCTACTAGTAGAATTTGCAAATGAGAACAACTCATTCCAATAGCCAGAAAAAGTAGCTGCAGCAGGTGCTGTGGAGCTCTGAGAGCTTGGTTAGACATCAAAGATGACAAGATCATCCACTGCATCTAAAACTATCACCAGTTGTCTTGACTTTGTCTTGTCACTGGATCATGATGGCTTTGGTAGAGAGAGGTCAATGCCTTCATAACTCTGCCATACTTAAATCCAATTTATGCAAGAATCAAAAGACATCACCCATTTTATCATTCCTATCTCAGAGTCCTGTGATAACTAGAAAGTGATAAAGCAGTAGGTGCAAATACACTGGAAGCTGTAGTCACAATCCTGCACACAGGCCATAGGGTCATTTCTCCACTAGAAGCAGCAGAGATTCGGCAGCCCCCTGGGTGACTGAGCAATCTTTTAAGGATAGCTGTGCTCATCTTCTGGTGTAAGGAGGAGACTAGAAAAGGTGCCCCAAAATTGTCTGCTTATACAATCTCAGCCTGATTGCCACTACAGGAGGGGATCCCACCCTGTGGTTGAAACAAATAAGCAAAAAAAATGTACAAAACTTCTTCAAAAAAGATTCCACTCACCAGTAGTGCATGGAATGTGTGCACACTAATAGACAACACACAACCCAATCCACACTACAGTTTTAGAAATACTATCCAACCTACTCTTCTCAAATTTGTCCAATCTCAATGTCTATTCATAGAGGCAGAATCTGATCAATTCTTTGACCCTAGATAGGGAGAGGTGAATATCAATAAAAACAGTTTGAGCTTTTCTAAGTATACCTTCCCCAATTTCAAAAGATAATTTCATTTCAGATTTCCTGTAAGAGGAAATTTTTGTAATCTGGATTCAAAGACTATTTCATTCAGCAATTAATGTTACAGATACGAAAATAATACAGTCTTTTCCTTCAAAGGATAAAAGTGTAAAAGAGAAAATGACAAACATTTTGGACAAATATATGCTCTAATGTTTTATAAGTTGTATGACTGAAAGACTGAGACATAGGATTAAAAATTGTAGGAAAGTTAAAACTATAAAACTATAAAACTCTGCTTGTTTCCCTTCTCTTATTTTCATTAGATACCCCCTCAATGTCTACATAGAATACTCTTATAGAAAGTTTATAGAGATGAGAAAACAGTCACACAGTTGGTTTATTTTGTTCTTTTTTTAAAAAAATGTAAAATCACCTTTGTGATTATTTCCATAATTTTAGAATAGTCTTCTTCCTGATATATCATGAAATTTGATTTTTGAGTACTTTTCAAATTTTGCCACATCCAGAATGGATTTCTTCATTATGTATTTGGTCAGGTCCAAGCAGAAAAGGATTGTATTCCAGGCATGTAGAATATTTAATGTAAAGACCCTGAAACAGAATATGAAGGGTTTTAGGGTCAGAATTTCAGGAAGACCAGTCTGATCATCCAATCTATCTTGGGGATGCCAGGGAGCTCCCCGTCTCTGAAGATCTCTAAGCAATCCTCTCTGACCACTTTGTAAATATGTTATAGAGTGAATTCATTCTTAGATATGCTTTGTTAGATGGTAACTCTGAGCACTTCCATCTCTGTGGGAATATAAGTTGATATACCAAATATATTCTGGCAACCTCTAGGTAGATTGACACCTGTAATTAGCTGCAAATATAGTACAATCAAAGTTTTTTTTTGGTTTTTTTCCCCTGATAACACTTACTGGCATTCTCTTCTGAGTCTAATAAAATCAGTGCTGAGAACTAAACAGTCTCTCCCAGTCAGCAATCAGAACATTTTTCTTTTCATTGAAAATTATCCACCAAAGAAATGAGCATAATACAATGGAAAGAAGATTGACTTCTCTGACACCAAGGAATCAAAAGCTTGTGTCCAATCTCACCTGTGTGACCCTGAATAAGTCACATAACCTTCCTGAGTATCAGTAAAAGTGGGAAAGGGAGGTTGTACTAGATGGATTTCAAGGTCCTTTATAGCTCTAAATCCATTACTATGAAATATAATTGTTCAAAAATGCATCCTTTAATGAATCAAATAATTCATTTAACTAAATTTCTATATAACATTACAGGTATGCCTTGTTTAACTCAAATGGTATGTTTCTAAAACATTAAGTATAAAGCATATTATTATAAATCAAATTATATTTAAAATTACTCAGTGAAATTTGCTATTTAAATACATATAACGAATCCTTTGAAAAATAAAAAAAATATTTCATAAAGTAAATACTTAAGCCTTGAATATCAGTATGTCAGGATTGAGAATGGCTCTGCTACTATCTGACTCTGTGACTTAAGGCAAATCAAAACATTTCTGAGCCTCAATTTATTCATCTATATTAGATGATTTTTTTTTGCAAGGCAATGGGGTTAAGTGGTTTGCTCAAGGCCACACAGATAGGTAATTATTAAGTATCTGAGGCTGGATTTGAACTCAAATACTCCTGACTCCAGGGCTGGTGCTCTATCCATTGTACCACCTAGCCGCCCTAATTTATTCATCTATAAAAGAGGGGTAATAAAAAGTGTCTTGTCTACCATACAAGATTTTTAAACGTAAAATGTAAAGAACTTAGTAAATAGTAGATCATAAGGTGAACTATTATTATCATTATTATCTATTTGGTAAATGGAAAGGGCAAAGGAAAAAAATCATGGCCTAATTTTCTAGTTAAGTGGTTTTTCTATTAACAACATACAAAATTCCCCTTAATCCCAACTTTGGGATTAGGTAGAAATAGTAAATTTATGGAGGTAATCTAGTACAGAGGACAGAACACAAGATTAAAAGTTAAGAAAGTTGAATCTAAACCCTGACTGGACAACTTACCATCTATGTGACCTTGAAAGATCATCTGGACTCTGTACCTCACCAAAAACTGAGTGAGTTAGACTAAATGATCTTTCAGGTTCCTTTGGAAAACTAAATTCTACGAACCTATGGTATGGGTTAAACTAACTTGTTACCAGTGATGATTTGCATGGGAGAAAGTATAAATATCATTATCAAGGAAGGACATGTGTGTTAGGAATAGGAAGTAAATTATGAAGCAAACATAACAGTTAGCCTAGTCCCTGTGACTAAATAGTTATCCAATTCCCCTTTCATGCCAAAGTTCCTTCAATCCCCGATTAGAGATAGGTTGGAACAATAAGTATGCAATGTTCCAAAAAGCTAAGAGAAGACATTGAAGAGGGTCTCCAACACAATGGTGGATGGATCTTTTAAGGACTTAGGAGAAGGCAAGAATTGTATAAATGTTCCTAAGAAGACATAGATGTGAAGCAACTAGATGGTGCAGTGGATAGAGCACCAGCCCTAGAATTCAAATCTGGCTTCAGACACTTAATAATTACCTAACTGAATGACCCTGGGCAAGCCCCATTGCCTTGCAAAAACCAGAAAAAATTAAAAAAGAAGACATAGATGAGCCATTGTGTGTCCACGTTATTGAAATAAAGTAATTCCTTTTTTCTTAATCTGAGTTTCTTGAAACAAAAAAAAAAAATAAATGAATAAATTGCAGTGTTCATTTTTGCAGTGTTCATTTTTGCCACTAGGTGGCAATCGTAAAAGCTCAATTTCACTAACAAGGTGAATCACAAGGGGCTGTCAGGAAAACACATTTTTGTTGAGATAGAAGTTCATTTTCAGGTAAATAAAAGTATCCTTTAGCAAATTAATTTAAGCCAAAAATGATCCATTATCCCTATGTTGTACTGTTATGCATTTCAGTGCTTATTGACTAAGGCTAATTATCTCCTTAAACTATTGAGAAACTGTGTCTTGTAATAGATTTTTTTTAATGTCCCCTGTTTTTAAAGAGCTCATGTAACTTGGAGGATAGAAGCCATCCTTAGAGTCAGGAAAACTTGGATTCAAGTCTTCCAATATCACACACAGGCTATATGACCCCAGACATGTCGCTCATTTAACCTTTCAGTGTTTTGGTGACACTTTAAGATTATAAAATGTGGGGTGGCTAGGTGGTGTAGTGGATAAAGCACTGGCCTTGGAGTCAGGAGTACCTGGGTTCAAATCTGGTCTCAGACACTTAATAATTACCTAGCTGTGTGGCCTTGGGCAAGCCACTTAACCCCATTTGCCTTGCAAAAAAAAAAAAACCCTAAAAAAAAAAGATTATAAAATACAGAGAAGGGGGGAACTTACATTGCTGGGGGCAACTTTTTCACCAATGAGTTCCCTATACCACTGAAATCAGAGCCAGTTCCAATCCCCTATATAAAATTTATATAAACTTTCTTGACAGCACAACTTAAGATGAGAATTGTTAGTAACTAAAATGTTTGGTGAAAGGCTTTATAGATCACTCACAGTAAAACTGCTTAATTTTTTTAAATCCAAAGCTATAGACATAGATCATAGAATTTTAGAACCAAGATTTTTTTTAGTTATAACAAGCATTTATTAAGCACCAAAAATATGCCAGATCCTTTGCTGAGCATTTTGTAAATATTATCTCATGTGATTCGCACAACAGACCTGGAAGGTGGGCACTATTTTTATCCATATTATCCAGATGAGGAAACTGAGGCAGACAAAGGTTAAGCCTAGGGTCATACAGCTACTAAGTGTCTGGCGTCAAATTTAAACTTGGGTTTTTCCTGATGTCAAGTCCAGGGCTCTATCTAGTTTGTCACCAAGTTCACTAGAGATCATCTATTGACACAAGCACATACACACACACACACACACACACCCTCTACAGATGAAGAACCCAACACCAAAGGAAAGGACACGAGCTGCCCAAAATCACATAAGTAGCTTTCAGCAGAATCATTATAATACCTAATTAAAGCTCCATTGCGGAGAGATGATAGAGAAGGAGCTGCACCAGCTAAATATAATTTTAAAAAAAGTTTGTCTTTCATTATTTGAAGAAGACTACAACATCAGGGAAGTGATGCCATGACAAGCACGTGAATTAGATGTGGGTGAGGGGGTGCTGTGCTAAGTCACCAGCCATACTTTCTCCTCCAGAGTCAGCTGGGTCCAGTGGCTAGGATATGAATCAGGTCGACTAGAGATGGTCCTGGATGTGAGCCAATCAGGGTTAAGTGACTTGGTCGATGACACACAGCTAGTTTGAGTCAAGTGTCTGAGGCCATAGTCAAACTCCCATCCTCCTGAATCCAAGGCTAGTGCTCTATGCACTGCATCACCTGATTGACCCCAACATTATTACATTATTACATTATTACAACCCCAACATCAAGAAGAAGAATCTGACCCAAGAGATACTAGTATTAGACCCAGATTTCACAGCAGGTTAGCAGCTTCAATATCAGAGATACAGTTAATTCAGTGCCAGCATCTACCCATCAAAGTCTCTGGCTACATGAGTGATAGTAGCACATGATAGCAGCACATACCAGAACTAGAGCTTGAGGGGTCATATCTTTGACCTATTTGCCAGAGACTCCAAGATCATGCTGACTGGACGTGTATGGCACTGGAAAGGCTGATGCTCAGTATGATGCCCAAGGTCTAGTCTGGTGCCATGATTGACATGGTACAGTACTACTATGAGAGCCCATGGCTATTCTGCCAGAGGAGTCCCAGAACAGCAAGCTGCCTCCATCCCACAAAGGTTGGGAGTGTGCCTAGTTGTTGTGTGCCAGCTGGCTAATCTATTACTTACAACTATTGTAACCTATTGCTTGACTCAGTCCAGCTGAAGTCAAGTTCTCAGGAGAGCGTTGAAGAGGCAGTAGATGAAGAAGGCGTGTTCTCTGTTCATTTAAAGCAGCAATCAAGAGTTTAAATATACTTTTTAGTTCCTGGTTTCCTCCCATACACATAACATTCTCCAAACAGCCAATCAAACATTGCTTCCCTGCTTGTGGACAGTAGATGATCAGAGAACTCAGAAAGTATACTTTCTGAGGTTTAGTGCTCTCACATAATATTCCAGGAGTTGCCAAACAGGAGGAACAGATAAGATGATCCAGACAGCCAACCCAGAAAATTGGGCTAAGGGTGTACCTGGGCAAGAGGACCACTAGACCATTCCCAGTCACACAATGACCTCTTTGACCCTCAACAGTCCCTTACACCTAGTTGGCGCAAGAATGTGGCCATCTTCCTACTGCTGAAGCAGACTAACCTGAAGCAGGCTTCATCAAGCAGAAGGTGCTCAAGTGCTTTTCCAGCAGGGTGCATGCATCTGGAGGTGCTATTGTTGGAGTATAAATGGATGATTCAGGTCACATTCAGTATCATGATGGACCTGAAGCTATTCAACTATAGTTGGAAGCCATTATCAATGCTATTTTCCAGTCTGACTCCCAAAAGTAAATGAACACTCTGCCTAAACTCAATCCCAATCAATCCCAGTTGATTGATCAACATAATTAAAAAAGATGACTTAATATTATGTTGATTAATCAATCAATAAGCATTTATTAAATATCTACTATGTTCTAAGTTCTATTTTAAGCACTAAGGATACAGAGGACAGTCATCCCTACTTGCAAGCAGCTTATATTCTAATGAATATAACAAGTAGATATACAATTATATGTAGAAAAACTACAGAGAATAAATACAAATAAATACAAAGGGATTGTGGTAGGAGCAACAATCCAAGCCTTTTTCATGCAAAAGAGGCTAGTTGTTTTTTTTTTCTTAAAAGGGATTAAGAACTTCCTTGAGACTAACTAGTTCAGGTGACTAAACACTCAGGCAGTTGACATGACTTTCTCATTGTTTGAGTACAAATTAGCCATGAAGCACACAAGATGTTCTCTGCTGCTCTTCTAGAGGAAACCAATAGGAATCTCAAGCAAGGAACCTTTGCAGCTAAATTAGTTTGAGGTATCTTTAATGCTATCCTTGTTGCATATCCTTTTTCTTCATTTATTATTTAGAAAATCTTTTAAGTGTTGAATGCTCTATTTCAGTATTGACCCTAAACTATGAGAGTAAGGACCTGAGTAAGACCTAGTAGTCAGATAATTTGGGAGGAAGGATCCTAACAGTTGGGGGAAGCAGAAATGACTTCATCCAGAAGATAGTATATAAACAGCTTCTTTTTTTAAAAAAAAATTTAGAAAGGTTTTATTTTTTTTTGTTTTACAATTTTCCCCTAATCTCTCTTCCTTCCCCCATCCCCCACAGAAGGCAGTTTGCTAGTCTTTGCATCATTCCCATAGTATTGATTGATCTAAGTTGAATGTGATGGGAGAGAAATTATATGCTTAAGGAAGAAACATGCAGTATGAGATATATCAGAATTACATAATAAGACAACATTTTTTTTTAAATTAAAGGTAATAATCCTTGATCTTTGTTCAAACTCCACAATTCTTTCTCAGGATACAGATAGCATTCTTCATCATAGAAAACCCCAAAATTGTACAGACACCCCAAAATTGTGCCTGCTTGCTGCCCTGTTGGTATGAGCAAGTCCATTAAGGTTTACCATCACTCCCATGTTGTTGTTAGGGTGTATAATGTTCTTCTGGTCCTGCTCATCTCGCTCAGCATCAGTTCATGCAAATCCCTCCAGACTCCCCTGAATTCCCATCCTTCCTGGTTTCTAATAGAACAATAGTGTTCCATCACATACAGATATATATATATATATATATATATATATATATATATATCACAGTTTGTTAAGCCATTCCCCAATTGATGGACTTTTCCTCAGTTTCCATTTCTTTGCAACCACAAACAGAGCTGCTATTAACATTTTTGTACAGGTGGTGTTTTTATCCTTTTTCATAATCTCTTCAGGGTATAAACCCAGTAGTGGTATTGTTGGATATTGTCCTTTGGGCATAATTCCAAATTGCTCTCCAGAAATGTTGGATGAGTTCACAGCTCCACCAACAACGTATTAGTGTCACAAAATGGACAGCTTCTTAAAAGAAGAGAGGAAAACTAGAGGAAAGGAGACAGACTATGTCAGTGCCAAGGTAAAGAACCACAAGATTTGCCATGTATGATTGATGATAGGAAATTGGAGGGGGAGTAGGGGCTTCCTAAAGAGCTCAAAGATAAAGGCTCATTTTTAATAGATATTTTATTTTTTCAAATACATGTTATGAAAGTTTTTTTTCCAACATTCATCCCTATGCATATAATGTATATTTTTAAGTTTAAAAATTTCCATGCACCTTTCCTTCCTACCCCACTCCCCTCAGCAGCAGTCAAGTTAACTTTATACATACATATTTTTGATAAATATATTTATAGATTAGTCATTTTTGGAATGAGAAATTAAGATTAAGGGAAAGATATATGAGATAATTTTTATAAACTGTTCATCATATTCTGAAGAGTTTTTTTTCCTTTGTTTTGTTTTTGTTCCTCCGGATGGTGATAACATTGTCCAAAGCCTGTCTAATATGGTTGTACTAGCTCTTTGCTGAGAGAAGCTGCTTCCATCAAGACTGATCATCCCACAAAGTTGCTGTTAATGTGTATATTGTTATCTTGGTTCTGCCACCTTCACTTAGCATCAGATCCTAGTTTCTCTAGAGTCCTCTAGATTCTTATAGAACAATAATATTCCATAGTATTCATATACCATAACTTGTTTAGCCACTTCCCAATTGATAGGCATCACCTCAATTTTCAATTCTTTGCCACTACAAAACGATCTGCTATGAATATTTTGAAACATATGGGACTTTTCCCATTTTTTATGATTTCTTCTATGTACAGACCTAGAATTAGAATTGCTAGGTCAAAGGGTATGAACAGTTTTATTGCTTTTTGGGCATAGTTCCATATTGCTCTCCAGAATGGTTGGATCCATTTACAACTCCTTCAGCAATGCATGAATGTCTCAATCTTCCTACAACCTCTTCATCAGTGAACATTTTCCCATTTTCTCATTTTAGCTAATCTGATAGGTATGAGGTGATACCTCATAGTTGTTTTAATTAGCATTTCTCTATCAATAATGATTTGGAGCATTTTTTCATGTGATTAAATATAACTTTAATTTCTTCATTTAAAAACTATCTATTCATATCCTCTGACCATTTATCAATTGGAGAATAACTTGTAAGCTTATAAATTTGATGCAATTCTCCATATATTTTAGAAATGAAACCTTTATTACAATTCCTAGTTGTAAAGATTATTTCCCAGTTTCTGCTTCCCTTTTAATTTTGGCAGCATTGACTTTATGAGTGCAAAACCTTTTTAATTAAAAACAGTCAAAATTATTCAACTTGCAGTTTATAATGTACTCTAATTCTTCTTTGGTCATAAATTTATCCCCTTTCCATAGATCTGATAGAGTACTTCTTGATCTATTAATTTATCTATACTGTCACCCTTTAAGTCTAAAACCTTAACTCATTTTGACCTTATTTTGATATAGGGTATGAGATGTGGGCCTATGCCTAGTTTTTGCCATACTATTTTCCAGTTTTTCCCAACAATTTTTGTCAAATAGTGAGTTCTTATCCCAGAAGCTGATGTCTTTGGGTTTGTCAAATAGTAGCTTGCTGTAGTCATTTGCTGTGGTTTCTTTTGAAACTGTCCTAATCCACCCATTATTCTATTTCTTAACCAGTACTTGGAAGTTTTGATGACTGCTGCTTTATAGCATAGTTTTAGATCTGGTAGAGCTAGGTCACCTTCCTTTATTTACTTGTTCATCATTTCCCTTGCTATTCATGACCTTTTGTTGTTCTAGATAAATTTTGTTACTATTTTTTCTAGCTCAATAAAATAATTATTTGGTAGTTTGGCAGGGCATTGAATAAATAATTTAATTTGGGTAGAATTGCCATTTTTATTATACTAGTTCAACCTAACCATGAGCAACTGACATTTTCCTAATTGTTTAGATCTGACTTTATTTGGGTAAGAAGTGCTTTACAATTGTGTTCATTCAGTTTCTGGATTTGTCTCAGGAGGTAGATTCCCAAGTATTTGATGTTGTCTACAGTTACTTTAAATGGAATTTCTCTTTTTATCTCTTGGCCTTGGGCTTTAAATGCTGATGATTTCTGTGGTTTTATTTTACATGCTGCTACTTTACTCAATTTGCTAATTGTTTCAATGAGTTTTTAGATGATTTTCTCAGGTTTTCTAAGTATTCCATCATATCATCTGCAAAGAATGAAAGTTTTGCTTCCTTATTGCCAAATCTGATTCCTTCAATTTCTTTTTCCTCTCATATTGCTAGAGCTAACATTTCTAAAACTATATTGAATAGCAATGGTGATAATGAGCATCCTTGTTTCACTACTGATCCTACTAGAAATGCTCATTACATATAATATTTGTTGATGTTTTAGAGTATTATTTTAAGGAAAAACTCCATTTATTCCTAAACTTTCTAGTGTTTTTAATAGAAATGATGTTGTTTTTTAATCAAAGACTTCTTCAGCAACTATTGACATAATCATATGATTTCTGTTGGTTTTGCTATTGATATGTTCAATTATGTTGAGTATTTTCCTAATGTTGAATCTTTCCTGCCTTCCTGGTATAAATCCTGCCTGAAGACATGGCATTATCCTAGTAATAACTTGCAGTAGTCTCATGGCTAAAATTTTATTTAAGATTTTTGTGTTCATTAGGGAGATTGGTCTATGATTTTCTTTAATTTGTTTCTTCCTGGTTTAGGTGTCAGTACCATGTTACTGTCATTAAAGGAATTTGGTAGAACTCCTTCTTCTCCTATTTTTTAAAATAGCTTATGTAGAATAGAATAAGATTGTTTGTTTAATGTTTGGTAGAATTCACTTGTAAATCCATCTGGACCTGGAGACTTTTTCTTAGGGAATTTATTGATGGTTTCTTCAATTTCTTTTTCTGAAATGGGGTTAAGTATTTTATTTCATCTTCTGTTACTCTGGGCAGTTTGCATTTTTGTATATATTCATTCATTTTACTCAGGTTATCAAATTTATTGGCATACAGTTTGACAAAGTAGCTCTAAATTATAAATATCCATCTCATTGGTGGATAGTTTATTCTTTTGGGGGTTTTTTTTCTATTTTTCATATATTTTATTCCACCACATTTTAATGGAATGTGTTTCTATCAGGCAGAAAACAGAAAAGCTTAAGAAAAAACTAGAGAACTTGGATCCCTCATTTTTTGAAGAAATTGAAGATCTGAAGTACAATTACAAGGAAGAAGTTAAAAAAATATATCATTTTAGAAGAGAAGTTGAAACAACTTCATGAACAGTTCCATCTTGAACCAGAGAGTTCTGGACACTTGGAAGCTGAAATGGATAGCACTGATAACGTACCAATCTGCTGAGGGTTATTTCCAACCCCAACTTTAGGCACTATTTTCTGTTTTATAGAAGTTGTAAATAGTAATCAAATGACACCTTTTGAACTAAAGAGTTTACTTATTTTCTTAAATAATTCCAAGCAGTGGATTAAATAGTGTATTTATGTGAAATAATATTTAACTTCTTAGGTAGAAGTTGTCAGTTCCTTATCTTTTTTTTATGATGAGTTTTCAAAGCCATCACAATGTTCTTAATTAAAATTATTATTATATTATATATATATATATATTATATATTATATTATATATATAAATGTTGAACTGAGTCCTATTAAGGGAGTTCAGCAAACAATTGTAGTGCTGCTTACATAAGTTAACTTTTCTACTTGATTTACCAAAAAGGTCACGAAGATATCCAACAATATTTATGGCCTAACTATGCAAATAAATGATATAAAAATTGTTGGTCTAATGTAGTCTTTTTTTAAAAAAAAAGGAAAAATATAAACTGTTGTCCTTATAATCCCTTAATACACATCTGCACCAGTTAGTTTTTTTAAATAGATAATTTCTTCTGTGTCACAAGCTTAGGATTTATACTTCAGGTCTGGAAGTTAAGAACTGGTCATATTTCACTTGAACACTAGGGCAAGTAATTCCGTTGTGTCAAACACTTTCTTGAGATATTTCACTTTTCAGATGGGAGAAAGACCCAATAATCACAAGTAATAAAAATAATATATCTGATTTTCAATTGCATTTTCACTTCAAAGTCATACATCCAGTTTTATATCTCTGAGTTTGCCAAATTTTTGATTATCTAGCTTTGAAAAATGACTAAATAAACATTGGGAATCAAAAGCACAGTCAAATTTGGTCCAGTTCATATTGATAACAACTGGTCGGGAATTCATGTAAGTATCTGGAATAGGCCACGGTAACCCAAGATGATGACGATGAACCTTTATCAAACAGCCATCATTGCAGTGCCAAACTATTCCTTCAATTTTTCCTTCTCTGAAACCCTCAAACCAAGACAAAAGGTCATTATGCTTCACTGTGGGTTGTTTTTTTATTTGAAATGCTCCATGTGGTACAAGAAGATGGATGCTTTTTGCTTCCTAATCCGTAAGGATTTCCATTAATGTTTGTTCCTATAAGTTCCAGTGTTTGTTCCATGAGATCAGACAACGGGCACTACACTGATTTCCAGAAGTCCAGGGTCCTCAGGGTGGTACTTCAACACTAAAGCAAGGGCAAACTCATAACTGACCACTGAGGAATGCCAACAATATTGTTTATTTTTTTCCACTGGCACCCAACCCGGGATATGTCCATTCTCATCAGGCACTGGATTTCCATTTAACTGTTCTATATCCTTTGCTGGAATCCAAAACTCTGGAAAAGATTTGAAATCTTCTTCAACATTCCAAATAAACTCTTTTGAGTCTTCCTTTGAATACAGGAATCTTTTAAACCTCTTCTCTGCTTGCTTGTCTGGTTTTCTATCTAATCGAGCCCAAAGGTATGGCTGACCTGGTGCTCCCTCTTGCCCGACGGCTCGTCCTTCACCTCCTTCACAAACACGCAGGGCACCTTCCTCTGCACCGAGCCCAGGTGCCGCATCGCGGGCCACAGCGGCCGATGCTGCCGCTGCTGCCACCCAGCGAGCCCCCTGTTGACAGGGTGGCGGGTGCCGGCCCGCGCGGAGGCACCCCGAGCCCCACACCACAAGCCGGGGCTCCAGGAAGCGGGTCTTTTTGTTTTTGATACTGGTAATTTGGTTATCTTCTTTCTTTTGTAAAATCAGATTAACCAAAGTTTTGTCTATTGATTGGATTTTTCATAAAACCAACTCAGTTTTATTTATGAGATCAAGGGTTTTCTTGCTTTTGATTTTATTAATCTCTCTGTTGAGTTTTAGAATTTCTAATTTAATATTTAATTGGGGACTTTAATTTGTTCCTTTTCTAGCTTTTTTATTTGCATACCAAATTCATTGATTTTCTTCTTTCTCTATTTCATTCATATAGGCATTTAGAGATATAAAATTTCCCTTCAAAATTGCCTTGGCTGAATCCCATAAATTTTGATATGATGCCTCATAAGTATCATTTTATAGGATAAAATTAATTATTGATTATTTCTATTATTTGTTCTTGGATCCACCCATTATTTAAGATTAAATTATTTATTTTCCAATAAGTTACTGGTTTATCTTTCCAGGACCTTTATTACATGTAATTTTTATTGCATCATGATCTAAAAAGTGTCTATTTATTATTTCTGCCTTTCTGCATTTGATTATAAGGTTTTTGTGCCCTTGTCCATGGTCAATTATGATATGGGTGCCATGTACTGTCAAGAAAAAGTTATATTCTTTTCTATCCCCTTTAAGTTTTCTCCAGTGGTCTGTCATATATAAATTTTCTAAGATTTCATTTACCTTCTTAACTTCCTCCTTGTTTATTTTGTGGTTAGATTTATCTAGTTCTGAGAGAGAGAAGTTGAAGCCCCCAATCATTAAAGTTTTGCTATGTCTCCTAGTAATTCACTCAACTTTTCCCCTAGGAATTTGGATGTTACACATGCTAAACCTGCATATATGTTTAGTAATGATATGACTTCATTACCAATGATGTCTTTTAAGAATTACATATTCTTTTGCTTTTAATTAATCTGAGATCAGGATCTCTACCCCTGATTTTTCTTTTACTTCAGCTGAGATGTAATATATTTTGCTCCATCCCTTTACATTTATCCTTTGTGTATCTCTTTGCTTCAAATGTGTTTCTTGTAAATAACATATTGTAAGATTTTAGTTTTTAATCCATTCTGCTATCCACTTCTGTTTTACAGGACAGTTTGTTCCATTGACATTTACATTTAATTAATTCTGTATTTCCCTCCATACTATCTTTCTCCATTTATATTTTTCTCTTTCCTCTCCTCTTATTCTTCCTCACCAAAAATTTACTCCCTTTCCCCTTTACCTTTTTTAAAAATTTAATTTTCACTTTATTTTCACTTACACCTTCACTTTCCCTTTTATCAGTCCCTTCTTCCATTATCTTTCCCTTTGCCTGCCCCCCCTTTCCTGTAGATTAAGACAGATTTTTAAACCCAAGTGGGAGTGTATCTTATTCCCTCTCTAGGCCAAATCTACTGAATAGAATTTACTCAGTGTTCACACTCTCCCTTCTTTCCCTCTAAAATTATAAATTTTTGTGCCTTTTCACCTATTGTTATTTATTGCTAAAGTATTATAAATCATCAATAAGATTATTTGATATTTTGATAAGCTCATATTGTTATCAAAGTATCATTACAGATTGATTGTTTGATAAACATTGTCTCATATTACCTCAAATTATAATTATAATCATTTTTGACCTTACCACCTTTTCAAGTACCCTCCAAGGACAAACAATCCTCCTCATGAGTCAAAGTATCATCCTAAGCCAAATCATTTCTTGAACTACTTATGCTCCTCCACCCAGGTCTATTTTCTCTCACACTTTACGCCCCCCTCCCCCCACCACCACCCAGGGTACTTAACCCATTTTTAAGTAAAGCGAAGATTAAGTCAAACTCTGATTTAATTAACTACAGGAATCTTAAAGGGCTCTAAGTACTGTGAGGCTCTGAAGATCTCATTTGAGAACTTTATAAATGCTTGTAAGTTATGGAAGACACTGACTCAGAACTGCCCAGTTTATGATGCCTCATCACACAAAATGCTAAGCTGTGTTAACTCAGCAGAATTAAAGTGGGTCAAAGGACAGTGAGACACTTAAGTTTAGAGTTAACCTCCCTATTTTTCAACAAGGCTTTTTGTCTCAAACATAGGGATGTCATCTTGGACCTCTTCAATAGAGAGACAAGACCCAACTATACCCATATCCTTTAAGTTCAAATGTCTTCAATTGTATTTGACCCTTTAATTATCCCAAGAGAAGTAAAGTTCCCAGGAATTAGAAGTGTTATATCTTACCTTTCAGGGTTGTATACAATTTGATGGTCTTGACCATTTGTTTTTTGTTTTATTTTGTTTTTTCTTCCCCTTTCCATTTACCATTTCATGCAATTCTTGAGTCTTGTATTTGGCAATTGAATTCTCTATTCAACTATGGTCAATTTTTCATAATTTTCCTTCATGACTAATTTCTTTTTTCCATTTTTCTTCTGCCTCTTTTCTTTGGTTTTTGAATTCTTTTTTAATTTCTTCAATGAGCTTTTGGATTTAAGTCCAATTCATAGACTATTATGAGACTTCCCCATAAGTGATTTTTTCACTGATTTCTTCTTCAGACATGGCAGTATTATAATCTTTGTCTATAAAGTAGTTTTCTATAGTGAGTGCTCTTTTAGCTTTTTTGCTCATCTTTGTTGTTTTAGCTCTGCTCCTGGGGTATAGGGAATAAGGTTCCAAGCTTGTTTTTTGTTGTTGTTGTTATTTGTTTTGAGGTTTTATTTTGCTGAGGCTGGGGTCTGATCCCTAGCTTGTCGTTGGCCCAAGAAGTTGCCAATGCAGTACAGGCCTTGCCTTTGAGGAGGCTTGTTTCCTCCTTTTTGTCCAGGTTAAGACTTAGCAGTGGTTTGTTCCTGACCCAGTCCTGTCTTTTACCCTGATGTTCCCAGGCTTCAGATTTTGTTTGAGTTTTCGGTCCTCCCAGATGGCTTACTATCTAGCTGCCAGGACCTCTGTTGTTGTCAAGCTCTCAGGATTTGGATTGAACTGTGGTTTAGAGTCTCACAATGGCTTTCCTGCTCTCACCTGGACTTTACTTCCCCCTTCCCCCCTAAGAGACAGACCTTCACTGAAGATCCTCCTCAATGTCTACCATTAAAAACTTTTTTGAAAATTTCTTTTTCTTGGTGAGATCTATAGCTTGAATGTAGCAGAGGCTTCATTTATCTTTGATAGGGGAAAAGCTTTGGGAGCATATTAGCTTCATGCTAACATGCTCCAACCCAGAAGTAAAGGCTCATTCTTAAGTGAAGAACTCATGACTGACCCATGAGTTGTAAAAACTCAGATTTTTTTTTTTAAATTCACAAATCTGCTATGTTCATAGAGGTCTACAAAGCAGAAGCAATTCACAGATTAAATGTGACAATAGACACTGGGAAGGCAAGGACACTGGAAAGGACACTGCCAAGGGTAAGTGAGCTTGTCCATAGTACTCAACACTTCTCCATTTGTTGTATTCAATGATTTCCCATATAGATGGAGTGGTGCTGGTGGATAGAGCACCTGTGTTTCCTTTATGTTAATTGTCAGATCAAAATTAGCATAAGCAGCAGAGAATTGATCCATATAGCTCAGTTTCCAAGGCTGCATTGAGGGCACAATCATCTGTAAATAAGATCATGCACCAAGACTTCCTCCACTTTGTAGCCTTTTCAATTTGAAGAATTTGCCATCAGTTACAGTAGCTGACTTTAAGGTCACATTCATCATCAGAGAAGGCATTTGATATCATGGCTAAAAACATCATTCTAAAAAGTAAGGGAGTGGGGTGGCTAAGTGGCACAATGTGTAGAGCACGGACCCTGGAATCAGGAGTACCTGAGTTCAAATCCAGCCTCAGACACTTAATAATTACCTAGCTATGTGGCCTTGGGCAAGCCACTTAACCCCATTGCCTTGCAAAAACTAAAAAAAAAAAAGTAAGGGAGCAAGGACACATCCTTGCTTTACTCCATTGGTGTCTGGAATATCTCAAGAGCATCATTAACTACCTAGAACACAGACATGCATGTCATCATGACACATTATTACAGAAAGTACAACTATGATTGGCTGGACACAATAGAATGCCAGATATAAGCTTTCAAAAAAAAATTGTTTTATGGAGAACTTACATATGACAAGTGCTGACAAGGGGATCAGAAGACATGATACCAAGACACCCTGAAGACTTCACTGAAGAACTTTAGAACTAATTGTACATATGGGAAACATTGGCACAGGACCACCCATGCCCTCATCAATGAGGATGCTGCATTCTATGAGGAAAGCAGAATTGAAGCAGAAAGGAAACATCCTTAAGTTTAGAGTACCCATCCCAGGTGTTCATATGGACTATTTGTGCTCAACCTGTGGTAGAGTATTTTGAATTCATATAAGTCTGATCAGCCACAATAGTACACACTGTAATTTATCTCAGAGTGATGTCATTTTGGTCTTCTTCAATAACAAAGGACAAGAACCATAACCAACCAACCATAATCATACATAAGAATGAAAAACAAAGGCCTAGGTGAGAATGCCTGAGGAAAAGAAAGAAAGGAAACAATTTCACAGAGAGAAATGTGAGCAAAAAATTTAGTCTTGTCCACTTCCTGTGCAAGGAAGTCAGGGAAAAGAGAGTTTTAAAGGGTAACCTACCCCCTCTATGTAATTAGGATTAGGTACCCACTATGGAAGATTAAGAGGCAGGAAGCTGTAGGAGGGATAGAAGGATGGGCTGAGGTTGCTCTTATCTTGGACATTTAATGGAATTACACTGGACAATTAGAAGGGGGAGAATTTACATCTGTGAGGGATTTATGCTGAGCAACCTGGGTCAGAGGGAGGGATGGGTTATCTTGCACAATTAACAATGGAGTTACTTTGGACAATTTGAGGGATTTACATGCACAAATGATATTTTCTTAATATTAAAAAACTAGACAGATATTTCTCCTTCACCAAGATGAACCAAGAGAAAACTGGGGGGGAATAAAGCAATGAATAAAGCAATAAAGCAATGAAACTAAAAAAAAAAAAAATATGTTGGAGTCAGGTTGTAAGGGGCTTTAAAAAATAAACAAAGTTTATCTTTCATCCTAAAAAGCAAAATAGGACAGTAGAGTTTATTGAATAGTGGGGTGATGTGGTCAGATCTGGGTTTAAGAAAAATTAATTTGGCCATAGTGTAGTGGATAGACTAAAAGAGAGAGAAAATTGAAGCAGGGATACTGATTAGAAATCCTTTGTAATAATTTAATTGAACGGAAATTAGGGCTGAACTAAGATTGATGGCTAAATGAGTAAGGAGAAATGATCAGATTTAAGAGATTTTGTGGACCTGGAAATGCAAGATTTGTTACTTGATTTATGTGAGAGGAGCAAGTAAGAAGTATTAGATACTTAGTGAAGGGCAGCTAGGTGGCATAGTGGAGAGAGAGCACCAGCCCTGGAGTCAGGAGTACCTGGGTTCAAATTTGGACTCAGACACTTAATAATTACTTAACTGTGTGACCTTAGGCAAGTCACTTAACCCCATTGCCTTACAAAAAAAAATACTTAGCTGCCAGAAAGAATGATGGTGACTCTGATAGAAATAGGATAGCTGGGTGGATTTGAAGAAAGAGGGAAGAGATTTGAGCAAAAGATAGTAAGTTCTCTTTTGAACATTTTATGTTGTGATGTCTTCTGAAAAAAGTAGTTTAAAATATATAATAGATAGCAAGACTGAAACTTAGGGGAGAAACTAGGACTAGAGATGGTAAGTAGAAGGACAGATACATATATACATTTATTACATAAATATACAGGTAGTTACATATATTTATATATATATATATATATATATAAAATTACACTAATGATAAATATCAATGATTCATCTGCTTAGAGATGATAATTATATGCATAGAAATTTGTGAAGTCATTTATGAAAGTATAGAAAGAAAAGAGAAGACATTCCAAGACAGATCCTTGGGGAACACCTACAGAACTATGTGATATGGGTATGAGAGACTAAGGAATGGTTGGATAGGCAGGAACAAACCAAGAAAGAAAATCTTTTTTTGTTTTTGTTTTTGTTTTTGTTTTTGCAAGGCAATGGAGTTAAGTGATATGTCCAAGGTCACACAGCTAGGTAATTATTAAGTGTCTGAGGTCAGATTAGAATTCAGGTTCTCCTGACTCCAGGGTCGGTGCTATATCCATTGTGCCACCTGGCTGCCCCCAAGAAAGAAAATATTAAGGAGAAAGAGTATCAAAAAGAGAATTGGTTGAAAGTGACAACACAGCAGAGAAGTCAAGAAAAATGAAGACTGGGGTTGGGGGGAGAATCTTTAGCTTTGACAACTGCATGATTGTTGGTCCTTTTGGAGGGTGGTCAGTCAAAGAAACCAAAGCAAGAGGAAGTGGAAACAATGATTGTAGTCAGCTCTTTATAAGAATTTTGCTAAGAAAGGGGAATGATCAATAGTTTTCCAGTGCTCATCTTTTTTCAATTTGTATATAGTTGTTCATTTTCTTTTAAGTTCAAACAAAAATTTTTAGTCTTCTACTCCAGAACACATTTGGCATGTCATCATGGTGAGGAATTTCAAGGCTTATTGAAGGATGGCAACATAGGTAACCGTTTTCCATCCTTCCTCCATCTCTGTCCTCTGAACCTGTTTACAAAGAAGAGATGCTATAAACTTAAGACCTACATAACTGAATTGTCTTTTATTGTTTGAATTTCCTGGCTACAAAATTACTCTATCCACTATGTCCTCAAGCTGATTTTCCTCTCCGACACAGAAATGGAAGTGAAAGAGCATTAATGTCAAACTAGAACTGTTTCTTGATTTTGAGTACAGCTAGTTTTAGATGCTTTCCTCACAGGCCAGGTATTCTTAACATGGATTCCACTGACTATGTAATTTGGGGGGGATGCTAATCATTCTTTTAAAAAAAATTTCCCAATTACATGCAAAGGTAGTTTTCAGCATTCATCCATTTGCAAGTTTATGAAGTTCACATTTTTCTACCACTCTTTCTTCCCTAATTCCTCCCCATGGCAACAACCAATCGGGCAAAAGTTGTACACGTACAATTGTGTTTGACATATTTCCATATTTGTCATGTTGACAAGGAGGAATTGGTTGTATTGACTTTAAAAAAAACTATACTTTGTTATAATTAGTCTCTTTTGTCATCCTCTGTATTTTGTTTTATTCATTTAAAAACATTCTAAGAAGGGAATTCATAGACTTCAATAGATTGTCAGTTAAACACACACACGAATCCTTGTTCTAAGGCAAGGCAAAATAATTAATACATCAGGGTCACTGCCTCACTCCTATACTGGCTTGATCTTGGACGTACATATGATGGGGTATGGTCCATCCAGTACTCATCTTTGGATTCAAAAGATAAAATAAGATCACCATGTCAGTATAAAAGGAACAGATGTTCAGGGATATTAGACTCTGCATAGTCTAATATGTTCACAGTTTAGCAAAAACTGTGGTAGCTTTTCATGACTTAAACCTACTCACAAAAAGAATCTTGTCTATCCCTTTAACAAAATTTATGTTTGCTTCCTCCAAAAAATCAATGATTAAGTTTGCATAAACCTGTCATTTTGGTAGCACAGATGGCAGCTATTCCTTTTAAAAACCAACACCCCAAACCATGCAAATTTGTCATTATTGTAAATAGTCTTTGCAGGAAGATTCTCTCTGCAAATGTCTTTAGGTCAACATGAAATTCATCATCAGCTATCTCAAGCCTATTTATTTCTTCCTTCAAATGAAAATTTCTCAAATGTTTGTTAATTATTCAGAATGGTATAAAGATATTAAAAATATCTATCCTCAAAGCAAAATGGAGTCAACAATTTAACAATTTTTTACTATATGCTTACTCAATTATACACATTTTGCTAGGTCCAAATGATATAAAATCAAAATTGAAATATAGGTTCCATTTTCAGGAAGTTTACATTCTTCTCAAAAACTTGTAATCCTTAAAATATGAAGATAGAGATATGTGTGTTTGTGTATAATGTCTTATTTTTTCCACACAGAACTTCTGTGAGATTGGTGTCATTATTATCTCTATTTAACAAATGAGAGAGATCAAGTAACTCACCCAGGGTCATACAATTAGTTTTGTGCCTAAGTACCTAATTATCTAGTTATATGAATTCAGTCAAATTAAACCAATTTGAACCAGTTTAGACAAAATTGAACTAGTTTAATTTGAACCTGTTTAGATTGTATTACTGGTCAGATTCTCATTAGAATTTAGTAGCTACAGCAGTATCAGATTAAATTATAGCTCTTCCTGAATGTCTGGAACAGTACAACTAGGACAAAGAGAGCACCATACATTTTTAATTTCTAATATTAGTTTTGTATCAGTGGTTCTGAAATTGTGTTGAGAATTAGTACATTTGTTTAGTCAGGAAAAAAAAACAAATTTTATGGCAATGTATTCAACCAGAACCTAGTACAATTTGTGGTAAATTGAATCAACAAAGGTAAACTGAAGACCATGATTCTGAGCAAAACCACCTTATTAATTGTGGACAAAGTGGGTCAGATTGGTAACTTCTTTATTGAAAAACAACAAAGAAGATGTCTTAGTAGGCATGGAACATTTCAATTGACTAGCATTCATATGAGGCTAATCATGATCCTTCTGACAACTAAGGAATATTAATTGCGTTATGGGATCCATATGCATCTTTCATTCTTTACTAAGGATCAAAATTACCAGACTTGCTGTCTTCTTAGAAGTAATAAAAACTCTTCTAATTGTACAACAACTGGCAAGGATAAATGGGATGGCACCAAGTTAACTTGTGGGGCTTAAAGATAGGAAATAGATATCCTGGGAGTATTCCTGGGGACTACTGGTATGAGAGAGAACTCTTCTTTTAATTATATTTTAAACTAAGTCAGGTAAAACAAAACTCCAGAACTCAACTCAAGGACATTAAAAAATAACTTTACATAGTTGTAGATTCAACTGTAAAATTCAATACAACATGGGGCAGCCAGGTGGCGTAGTGGATAAAGCACCGGCCTTGGAGTCAGGCGTACCTGGGTTCAAATCCGATCTCAGACACTTAATAATTACCTAGCTGTGTGGCCTTGGGCAAGCCACTTAACCCCGTTTGCCTTACAAAAACCTAAAAAAAAAAAAATTCAATACAACATAAAATAAATTACACCATAGAATCAATGCAGTAGAAACCAATACATAGGAAACTTAAGGCTATATTAATTTTGATCATCTCAGTTCTACCTTTGATTCAATGGAGAAACAATGTTTCTTAAATGCCAGTTATTAAATGATATCAAGTCTACCCACCCCTTTTAGGATTCTTAAAATCCAGTAGAAATATCTAATTTAATCCCTTGGCTTAAATTTTTCATTTTCCTAATCTTTTCCCTCAGAGACATACTACACTATATCTTTTAACTCATCAATTCCTTTTTCATGACAACCTGAATAATTCTTTTAAAAAAAAACTTCAGAACCCATTTAAATATGGAGTTATAGTTTATAATATTTCAACTCAATTTTATTTGTTATTTAAAAGCAAGGATTAAGTTTCACTCACGCTCAAATCATTTCTTGATTTAAAAAAATTATTTGGGGTCAAAAAGAAAGACAATTCTTAAAATTCAAATCGTAAATTTGCTTTGATATAGCCCAAACTGATTTCCCTTTCTTTGTTCCTACACTCAAATACATATAGGCCAATGGTTTTTAGGTTCCTTAGGCCTTTTTCTTGCCAACTAAGACATAAAATATACAAATAGCATTTGATCTCTGGCAGGAATTATTAACTAAAGCAAAGATGATTGTTTCTTCATTGCCTTTATGGTTTGAATGGATCTAAACCTAAATTCTGCCTACTACTTTTACATCTTTTTTTAATTTAAGGAAATAGCTAGAGAGAGACATCCAGTGCTTTTCTCAAATCTGTTTATTGCCACCTATTTTTTAAAAATTTTGCCTTAAAACAAATTTCTACAGAATGGTGCTCTGAAACTCACTTAGATATTTTAGCTTTATTAAAAACATTCATATCACAATTTGGAAATTCACAGTAGAGAAATTATATTTTAGTCTCTGATTAGTTTGTGACACCAAAAATTCCTTGAAGTCTCCTTATCTGTGTCTCTTGTCTACTTTTTTATTTGACCAGATTCAGAAGAAAGACTTCACTAGACAAAACTTCCCACACTACACAAAACTTCCCAAGCTGATCTGGTCATGAGAAGAAAACAGCTTGATTTAAACAAATAATCAGACACAAGATTATTCAAGATTTGTGAAAATCAATGTGAACACATAAAAATCTCTTTTTTCAGATAAATGGTGAGATTCATTATCATTTGTTCTATTTTATAATTATTCTCCTCTCCAACCAGGATAAAAAGCATTTCCAATTCTTCATAGGTTCTAAAGAGTGTCAATATGGTATATGCACTCTGATCAACCCCCCAATCTCTATTAATTGTGATAAACAAAATCAACAAAAATAAACTGATTTTGCTCAGTCCTGTATCTTAATTTACCTTTATTACTTTTTTTTGTCATAAGCTAGCAAGGACTGATAGGAGCTGATATCTCATAAAAGAAAATATGACCTTACTGAAGTTCAATTCACAACATTTATGACAGGGTTCAGATATGAAGGGTCCACTCAGATCAATCAGTCTATTGCTACCTATTAGGCACTTACTAGAAGCCAGACACTGTCCGAAGTTGGAGATACAAAAGAGGCAAAAGACAATCCCTATCTTCAAGGAGCTCACGTCTAATAGGGAAAGGAAGACAATAAGCAAATAAATATATGGAAGCAAGTTAAATACAGAATAAATAGAAAATAAGAGAGGGGAAAGCACTATAATTTGATTTAGGAAAGATTTGTTGGATTCCTGGGAATGATCAGGTGACTAGGTATACAAACAGGTTGTTTTCAGGCTTAATGTTCTAGCCTAAAAATGACTATGAGATTTAAGTCTAAACCAATCTAAAACATCCATTATTATTCTGTTTCTTCCAAATAGTCGTAAAATCTCTAAGACTGCCAAGTTGACATTCCTATACATGGTATCTCATTAGTGTTATTTCACTGGGGAGGAGAAAACTAAAGTTGGAGCCCTCCTAATTTGGGAACAAGAAAAACTAATGGTAGTAAGAATGCCAAGTTGGGACATCAGGTCAAAGAGTTTCTCTAAATCTGGACCAATTATCTACTTTGTAGACTGTGTTAGGATATTAAAGAATCAGTGAAAATGAAGATGTACAGTAAAGATATTATATGTCATACCTAAAAGTAGTGGTTCATATTAAAGGGTACAGAACATCTTTAGAAACAGTATTAGGAATTATTATACAGCTTTAGGAAGAGTGTGAAAACAAATGATACTTCTTGTGAAATAGACGGTTTAATTCAATTCAGCAAATATTAAGTTCTGAGAATACCAGGACAATTAACAGCCACTGACCTTAAGAAGCTTGAACCAGAAAAAAAAAAAGAAAATCTTATTTGGGGGTGAGGGATAAAGTGTATGTTTAGATTTAAATAGAAAACATTTCAGACCAGCTACCTGTCTTCAACCTTAGTAGGATTCTATGAAGACCACATTCTATCTCTTTTCCATTGATTAGTGTGAACTATGATTGGTGCATGATTAACTTCCAGTGGCATTCATAGCATTTCTCAAATAGTTTCTTGGTGGCATACACTAGCATTATCCATTCTTGTTTTTTTTTAATTGTAATTGTTTTCCCATTAAAAAAGAAATAATCATCCTCCCTTAATCTTGACCTGGGTGAAAAAGACTCCACCCTGCTTTCCAGCATTAGCCTCATCTTGGTAACTGGAGCCCTGGGCACATCTGTCACAGGTTCTTCATCAACCTCCTCATTCTTCTATGGTTTTGGGATCCTTGGGTGGATTTGTTGGGGGGTTTTTTCTTTTCCATTCATGAACTTTTTTCTATTTCAAAAAATCATTCCATTATCAGGAGTTCTAACCATAGAAACAAATCACTAGTGATTTTCTCTTCTCTATTTGAACTTTTTGCACTTAATGTCTGTGTACCATGTCATGAATACATTGCCAAGGGGATTTTTTTTCAAAATGTGTTAGTAATCTGCACTAAGATTGCTCTTTACTCACAAAGAGAGAAGAAATTTCAGGTTGTTAGTATTGCTCATATCATGTTCTATATTTAGCTGATCTCTAATTTTATATAATTAGAGGAGATTTCTTCCCAGAAGTGAGCAGATGGTGGAATTTTCTTTCTTTCTACTATAAAGAAACTATGTAAAGGCATTTAGACTCTGAGAAACATTTGGGTTAAGATAAAGTATCAGGGAAATATTCTCGGTCATTCTATTAGTGTAGAATGAACAAGGTAGGCTGGTGGGCTCTCTGATCTTCTCCATCTTTCAGTGTAGCTGTTCTCCTCAGACATCTATTTCTGGAATTTTGTGGATTAAAGCTGATACTAGAATTCAGAATAAGTGTCTTTAATTTTCACACAGAATCCCCAAGTATGTGTTTAATTTGCAAATAATGTGTATAGTTTGTGGCTTAAAGTTTCTCTCACCTTGCCCTTATATATAAGGCAGTTTTATCATCAACATAAGCCATCTAAAACATGTCCACTCTGCCAATGCCATTATAATTAACTGCATTTTACCATATTTTGGAAGAGTTTTTTTTAATAAAGGATATGAATAATGATCGTTTAATGTCAGATGAAGTTAGTTGGCAGAATGTGATTAGTATTATTTATTGCCAAAATCACTAATTTTTATAGTCATTGTCCGTTAATTAGTTTTTTAGATTGTTTCATTTTTTTAATTATGTGTATGTTTGGGTGTGTCTGTGTGTATGTGACTTTGTGTATGTACTGTCTAAGTACTTACAAAACCTAAGATGTCACTGATATTAGCTCTGTTATTCAAATAAAAGGGAAAAGTTTTCCATAACACAAACTAGAGTTAATCTTTGACAAATATCATCATCTACATAAACTCTGAGATTTGTGCATTTGTGCTCCTCACCTAGGGCTACTCTGGTAGTCAGTGTCACTGGAGCATTTTCCTAAGGCCTTATCCATCATTCCCTCTTTTAAACATCTGATACGTGTTTAGTTACCTGAGCTTTTCTTTCAGAATCTTTGGGGAAAGAGGACTGCTCAGGGGCCTAAGAGAGACAAAGTCAGTTCTCCATCTGCTCCTCCAGGTGAGATTTGTACCTTACTAAGTTATGAAATTATTTTGCTTCTGAGTATATTTATCCAAATCATAGTTGATCTGAACTGGAGCATGTAGTTTGTCTTCCTGTTGCATTTTTGCTAACACCTATATGAACTAACTTTCAAATGGCAAATGAACTGATGATTAATTTATGAAATTATTAAATGGCTAGGCATGCCTGGTTCTTTGAGTACTTAACTGGAAAGATCACAATGGCATTGAGAAGTGAGGTTGCAATTACATTTTAATAAATTACAAAGGGCAGAAGGAAACAACACTGAAAATCAGAGAGGCAAAAAGTGAAAAGGTATACAGAGGAAACAGCATGGAGATGGGTAGGGTAGTGAAGGAAGGTAGGTAGCATGAGGAAGAGGAGAGGGAGAAGGAAAAATACTGAGAATAACTCAGTAACTATGAATTAAAATTGGGAGCATTCAATAACATGAATCCAGTGGAGAGAGAAGAAAGGAAGGAATTTGAGGTTTCATTTTTTAGTAGGGTTATGCTACACTGGGGTTAGTTTATTAGTACATCCAGATCATCTCAAAGTTATCAGTAAAACTTTAAATTTAATATATCTAAAGCATCTCAAAGTTATCCGCAACATTGGGTATTCTGCTGGTCTTATTTCAGATGTCTAGAAATTTTCTGAGATTACTATCACAAGATCAAAAGGTCCTGCAGCAAAGCTTAGATAGCTTCCCCGATTCCCCAGAGGATGTAATTTTTAGTTAATATATAATTTTCAAAATATGCTCCTTTGATCTTTGAGACAGTTTGTACAGGACTTCTATGTTCTCCTTTGCCATCTTATTTCCTGCTATTGGTACTTTTGGGGGCTACTTATTAACTTACTATACTGACTAGAAGGGGAGGGGATAGTCAGGGAGAACAGAACAAAATGTAATTTTGAGACAGTAATCCATTAGAACATAAATTCCTCCATTACAGCAGAAGTTCCTTGTGGGAAAGGTCTATGCAATTTACTTGTTTTAGTATTTGTAGAATATAAACAAATAGGACCTGGTTCATACTTAAGTACTTAAGAAATGCTCTATCTATGTATCTATCTATCAATCAATCATCTATGGCATGGTCTGACTCACTGATTTTTCTAAAATAGTCAAGCTATCTCTGGCTGATGACAATAAGATTTGACTTTAGAATGTTTGTTGGTAGCTGCTGAGTTTGCCGTTCTTAGTTGCCTGAATTGCCCTCAGACAAATAAATGTTTCTTTGGGTAACATTGTAGATTCCCTTATACTTGATGTTCGATTCTTAAAAGTTATACATTCAAATGCATGATGCTAATATAGCCAGTTTGATTCAGGCCATAGTCTCTATTTTATGATACTTCTAAGAAAGATTGTGTGATTGTCACTTTCATGTATTTCTCTTGAGGTCATTCGCCATCCTTTATAACTGTTATGAATTATTTTACCTTAAAGTTAAAGAGATGTGATTTTTAAAGAACTTAAGCTTTGGGAGGGGGAGAGGGAAACTCAGGATCCTGCTTCTTCTTATGGTTTTCATCAAGATTAATCTTAAGATAATTTATCTTTGAAGATACAACTTATTTTTTTGAACCCTAATCCTTTTAACCAAAACACTGCTTTATATGGAAGAGACAAAACAAGAATTGCAAAGTCAGCAAACACATCCTTAAACTTCATCTTGAAAATCACAAGAAGTAATGAAAATTCATGGGAGTAAATGCCAAATTGGAAGGGAGGAAATCAATTTTTTTTGTCTTTTTTAACATCTGGATAAACATTTTTATACCTTCTTTTTCATTGATGAAAACAGGAAAAGTCATGTTGGTTCAGGCTGACTCTTATAGAAATCCCATTCTTCAAGATGAGGGGTAGGGGTTACCTAGTTAGAACCTGTATGTTTCTATTCCACCAAACTAAGAATAGAAACCTTGAAAATCTGTTTAAAATAATGTTCTTGTCCTTATCAGCCCTGAACATAGTTGAATATTGAAGATTCTAAAGCAAATGGCTTTTGCTGTGAATTAATTCACCTTAAAAAAGATTTCATGTGTATTTGAATTTAAAGTTGGCTATTTTTCTTGTTAAACAAGTTTAGGAGGGTGAAAGAAGAGGAAGAGAAGGGAGGGAGGAGGAAAAGAGGAAGAGAAGCAAGAGAAAGAGGTAGAGAAGGAAGAGCAAGAGAAGTTAGGAGAATCAGGAGGGGGAGAAGAAGCAAAAAAGCAGATTAAAGAGAATAAGAAAGAAGAGCAGAAGGAGAAAAAGGAGGAGAAAAAAGAAAGGAGGATCAGATAGGGAAGTGAGGGAGGAAGACCAGAAGGAAGAAGGAAAAGGAGAGGGAGGGGAGAAAAGAAAGGAGAGGAAGAAAAGAAAGGAGGGAGAGGAAGAGCAGAAGTGGGGAGAGGAGGAAGAGAACAACATCAACAACCCCCTCAATAATAAGTTGTCTTTTAAGATTTCATAATAGATCATCTGAACTATCCTCAATTCATGCTTTGTGATTGTATGTGACCAGAACTTAACTGGGTTGGGCAATTAGGACTTCACCCTGGGCACCAAAATTTAGAGACTATTGATAGCGTTTGTATTTTTTTAAAAAGTAAAAATAACTGAGCAGTTGAGTGGATAGCAGATGTGATGGAAATGAGCATACTTCCCTCTGTTTAAACCATGTCATGACTTCACTGGAACCAGACCACAACCATCCTAGTGATAGCAGAGGGAATGAGAGTATGGAAATGGTAGTCAAAAGCAAGGAAAATTCTGACCTCCCCACCATGACCAGGAGATCAGGAAGTATGAGATAATGTGCAACTAGTGCTTATAAGGATAGTCAGGAAGAAGAATCAATAAGAGGGAGTCTAGTCTCAGTGAGAACTAAAAGATGGAAAAAATAGGAAATAAAAAGCATTTAAAATGAAAGCAACTATTAACTATGGAGCAGCCATTCCATTGAGCACAGAAAAAGGGGCAGAGAGATTTGAAGTGGGACATTTGCTTGGGGTGGGGGATAAGATTGAGAGAAATGGAAGCAAGATAGTAGGTAATAGGGATTGGGAATGGAATTTGTACAATGAAAGTCAACAAGTTCAATAACTGAGATAAGTAGTCTATAGCAAGGTGAGAATATGTGAACCATTGAGGAATGAGTCCAGGTAGAATAACAATGTGGAAAGGGGTCTATTAAAAGAGTAAGGTGATTAGCTTTTTAAAGACCTCCTTCAAAACCCAACCTTGAAACAGGTATTGATGTACAATTATACAGAACCCAAGAAACTAGACTTAAACCATTCAGAAGCAGGCAAAGGCTTAGTCTTGGAGAATCTAGATAGGACTCTGCCCCCCCTGGAGAACTAGAAAAAATTCTGATTTGAATTAGTCTACATTAGGCTGACACAGATTAAAAACATAAAATGTGCTGGCAGATATGAAAATTTCCAGAAACATTCCAGGATATATTTATTCTTTTTCAATATATATATATATATATATATATATATATATATATATATATCATTATATTTATTATATTATTCAATATCTATTGGAAGATACAAACTAAATAAACATTATTTATATTATTCAGTGACAGCTTTCCCCCTAAATCTCTGATCACTCACTCATACCCATACTTATATACTCCCCAGAAGCTGATACTTCCCAGAAGCTATGTCAGGATTCCAGAAATCTAATAATAGGACAATAATTAGAGATGATGAGCTTTCTCACTTCTTCCCATACAACTTCTCCATCAACACACACACACACACACACACACAACCCCAGGATCCAAGGCAAATATTTGGATTTTTTCCCCTAGTGCTACAATACTGAGATGCTTTTCTTCCCAATCATCAGGTGCTAAGAGTGTCCTAGTAACTATTATAGAAAAACGTAAACAAATTATATTCTCCCACTTTCCTCAGTAATCCTAAAACATTGATTTACAATTCACTTCCTCAAACTATCCTCTGTTATCATCCTGGATAACATCCACATTGGCAACCCTTCTTACAATTCAATTGAATTTAGCATACATTGAACTCCAATAATCTTGAAGGCACTGTACTAGGTCCTAAGATTATAAAAATTAAAGAAGATAAGGTATCTACCCCCAAAGAGCTTATTACCAAAATAGTTCAACAGTTCCTTAATCTCTTTAGCTCCAATAATCTTCATCTCCACTTCACGTAGGCATTTCTCTAGCAATACACTTTTAAACTCTGTCATTTTTAGAAATTACTCCACTTCCAAAATCTTGAACTCACAAATTCCCTCCCAACTATACTCTTTCACCTATCCACTGAGAATTTAAATATAGATAGATAGAAATAGTTATAGTTAGAATTTATAGATGTCAGAAAACATCTAATACAATTATATCTGAAGCTTGATAATATATGGATAACCCCAGTGTCTGAATCTGGTATCCTAAATTCAATATTTCTAGGGAAGACATATCTGTAGATGAATAACTTTATTTTTATATTTTAAAATACATTTTGTTGATGCCTTTTTACTGATATCTTATCTTGAATAACTCTTCCTCAATTAAAACCTCTCTTGTGATTAAAAAATATTATTATGCAAAGTCATGCTCATGTGTTGAAAAGCAGAATACTTAAGAGATAAAAGGAGTCTCAGAATCAGGAAGACCTAGCTGTATGACCCTGGGGCAGATCACTTTATCTTTCAGTATTCCTGGATGACCTTTAAAACTCCAAGCTTAGTTTTGGAGGTGCTTAGAAGTTTTCAAAGGTGCTGACCTGCCTCTTCAAAAGCAGTTAACTTCATCGGGAACTCTTTTCAACAATGAAATCTTAGAACCAATCCCTATCCCCTGTTATTGAATATAACCTCCTATCCTGGTAATTCTCTATTTTTCTGCCTTGAGATAGGAGATATGCTTCATTATATATTCCCCAAGACCCTGGGTTTAATCTTGGATACTCTGTAATAATTTCAGAGTCTGGTTCATGTCTCTTAAAACGTTTCCAAAGGTCTTGCAAGCACTCAGAATAACAGAAGCATTAATCAGAAAACAGGTTTAAATGCAAGAAAGAAAAGAGAGGGAGTGGTATCCAAACTTGTATACCTATTATTCCTTTAGGTGAATTCTATTTCCCATCCCCCAGAAGATTTAGTATAGTATTCCCTCCACCACCATCACCACCACCACCACCAAAAAGAAAAAAAAAAATTCCCCCTACATTGCATTTACAAACATGCCAGAAGCATGAGTGGAATGATGAACTTAATGGAAAAAAAAAGTCTACATTTCACTACATGCCTACTTCTCTCTCTGATCAGTCACTCCATTGGTCCAGCCCCTATGGCATTAACTATCACTTCAGTATTTTCTTTTTGAATCTTATTTTCATTATGTTCCTACATTCTTTGTGGTCACATTTCCTATAAGCCCTATCTTATTATTTCATGACTATCCTCATTTTTCTTCCATCTTACACAAAGAAGAAAAGGAATCTTTTGACAGCTGCTTAGGACATAGGCAAAAGTACTTTGAACACCCTGAAGCATGATTCAGTGGTAAGAGGGTATTTTAGTTCTTCCACATATGAATTGTTGTTAATTTTCCTTAACCACCCATTGGTCCTAATTTATGCCCCCTTAAGTAAAACAGAATAATTTGGTATCTCTTACATGCTAATCTTTAAACTATTTCAAGACTGTCATATTTTCTCTTTCCAGATTTTTAAATGAGTCTTAACATAGCATGGTTTTCAGATCTTCATCCTGGTCATACCCTTCTGTATTCACTCTTTTTAATCAATGTCTTTGAAATATTGCCACCCCCTCAGTAATTCACCATCAGTGTCACTAAGAAATTTCTCCCTTCCTCCATAGAATTTACTTACCAGGGGTCACTTAATTCACTACAGTCTAGTTAGTTCCTGCTTGCAAGATAATGCTCATAGACTTGCTACCATTTATTATCCCTTCCTTCCATAGAATTCACTTCTATCTCAGCAGATCTTGGCTGTCGGCACAATGATCCTCCAAATCATTGAGCATGCAGATTATCGTGTGCTAATGTCCCTCATGTCTCACAAATATTAGTGGCTAACAAAAATAAAAGTAGAACCGTAACAATTTATCTTCCAAAGAGGGATAATGAGCTTGGCACTCTCAAGAAAGGGAAGTAGAAAGAAAACTTGTATTCCCCTCATGATCTAAAGCTACAAAAATACTATCAACATTCCATATATATGAAATATAATATATATGTATATATACATATATATATGTATATGCTTAGCACATGCCTGGGACATAGTAGACATTTAATAAATGTTTATTGAATTGATACAAATTAAACTAAGTAGAACAGAACAATCTACCCATTAACAATAATGTTATAAATTTCAAAAACTCTAATCAAAACAATGACCCAGCTATATTCCAAATAACCCATGATGAAATGTGCTATACACCTTCAAATAGAGAACTATTGGATTTAGAGGGCAGATTGAAGCATTTTTCCTTTTTTTTTTTTGGAATATGGCTAATATGTAAATTTGTTTTACTGCACAATATTTGTAATTGATTTTAGGTTTTTTCTTTCTCATTGGGTGGAGGCATAGAATTAGGAACTAAAAAAATGAAGGAAAATAATCTATGTGATTTAAAAAATTAATTAAAATATTTTGAAAATATCTTTTAAAGAAATGGGACCTGGATACTTAATGGCCCCTGGCTGATTGCCCAACCTGTGATATATAAATGATATATAAACAAATGATGAAAGAAAGATTGAATCTCTCTTGAGAGAGAAATGGTTCTTGTTTGACTTATTTGAACTACTCTGGTGTGGAAGATGAAAGGTCCAGGTATCTAACAAATTGAACTAGGAGTAGTGAAAAGAGTTTGGTGTAATCTAGATAATATCAAGGCAGGGGACAGCATCATACAAGATTGTAGTTGACCCCTTTCTTCCTCTTGTTGTATCCTAATGATTGATTGTTGTATCAAAGACCAGCAATCTCCTTAATTGAGAACCATTGGTATCCTATCTGAACACCCCAGTCCCTAGTCCCATGTGTTTCTTATTAAGTTTTATGTATTCCCTTGAATGAACTTGGGTAAACTCGAATAGCCCAATGCATTGATGATCTCCTGATATGGTATTTCCTCTACTGATGCAGATCAAAATCCTTTCATGTCTACCAATCCTGTACAATTCTTGTTCATGTCTTCCCATAAATTTTGCCAGATGTAGTCAACCTGACATGCTCAGGGAAAACCCAATTACAATATATGAATCCCAGTAGATCATCAGGGCAATCTATCAGTTATCACTTTGTACTTCACTTGTGTCATTTTTTCCTGGTCATTTATTTTTTTTTCTGATGATATTCTTAATAGCCTTGCTTGCAATGCATTACAGTTCACTTATGCTTACTATGTGCCTTGGCATTGCCTTTTGGGTGGATCTCAACTTTGATTCTTCGGATATTTTACTATGATATATATACTTACTCATATAACAGTAACAGAATATTGATTTTTTTAAATGGACCTTTATTTCAAGGTGAAATCAAACTGTTTCCAAAGGCAATCTAGTCCACTGAATAGGAACACTCATATTCAGTTTTAAGACCAGTTCATTCTCTGTTTGAAATGATTGTTCAAGATATGCACTAAGGGATAAATTCTATGGGTAGTTAACTGCATATCATGTAATAGACAACAGAAGTAGTTCCCTGTTAATTCAAGTATCAAATATAAATTATTCATTTTGGCATTTAAACATCTTCACTGTCCAGCTTGCTTTCCACTTTTATAATCTACCTAAGTCTGTTTTTCTTTGAGCTCCTTACTAACAATATTCTATTATCTATCCCTTTGCATTTTTACTGGCCAATCCCCTGAAAAACATTCCCTCCTCACTTCCACCCCCCCCTTAAAATCCTGCTTTTATATGGAACCTTTCTTCATCCTTTCTTTTTCTGTATTTACTATTTGTATACCTTTATCTGTAAATGTAGATGACCCTAGGCTACATTGTGAACACTTTTGAGGGCAGGAACTGGTTCACCTGTGTCTTTGCATTCCCAGGGTTGACAGTGCCTGAAACACAGTAGGCATTTAAAAAATACTTATTGATTGCTTGATGGATTGGATAATTATTCACTTGGGTTTTTGTATGTATGTGAATAATTATGCCAAAGCCTTTTGTGATTATAGATCTAACTTAAGATGGTATGCAATGTTTCAGGGCTTGATGAAATCAACATGACATCCTCGAACTCATTACATATGGAGAATTCCTCTTCATTTAGATTCTACACTAAACATTTTTCATGACAGCAGTAGACATCTTTGGTGAGTACATATATCCTTGTTTTATACCTCCCTTGATATCAGTAATTAAATGGTTGCCAAATCATCTGTTATACCATCTTTCAAAGAATCTTGCAGGATTTTGTCATGTGAATGAGAGAGTTAAAGGAAATCCTTTAAAGTGATTTTTTCCCTAATCATTTTTTAATAAGAAATCAGCACAGTGGGATATTGCAATCTAAACCTTTCCATTTATTATGAGTAGGACAGCCCCTCCTGCCTACAAATATGAGATTGAATATGGATGAAAATCTAGCACTTTTTTTTCACCTGTGGCCATGTACACTAACAGAGGAAGCTGGTGCAGAGAATATAAAGAGAGCATGCCTGTTGTCATGGCAATCAGCCTGAGGTTGATGTAGAGTTCTGAAGGGAAAGGAGAAAGAAGGGACTGAATGGCACACAATCCCTTGCTGACGTAGGTTCTCTAATTATGACTGTCAGTCTGCAACTACATTGGCAGAGGCTTTTTGCCTTTACCTTGGCACCACAAGGGCAGGCTGACACCATGCAGTTTTAAACCATGCCCCTCTGAATGGTGGACAAGGATTAGGTAGGAGCTGGTTTCCTATCCTCCTAATTTTTGTTTCCTATTTCCAGCATCAGAGACTGTTTCATATCCCCAGTATATAACACAATATATTTCATATATAAATGCTTAATGTTGCTTGCTTGCTATCTTCCTTCCAACCCCAGTCAGTCGATCTTAAAGAAACAGTACTCCCCACTAAACCTCAAGATTTTCCAGGAATTCTGAAGCAGAGTCAGAAGAGGAAGCGGAGGACTCTAACTCCTAATCTCAATCTGAATCTCACACTCTTTCTACTACAGATCAATTATACTGCCAATGATTTTCCTTTAACTTTTCTGTTTACATGTGACAAAAAATGTCAAACAAATATATCTCTAGGCAATTAAAAAAAGATTGTTTAACAGTTTGAGAGATCTCATGGATAAAAGAAGATATTAATCAAACTCATATTACAGATATTTTATAAGGAAAAATAATATACAAATAGAGGGAGAGGTCTGGCACACAGGAGAATATGGTTAAGGTATTTAGTAGTTATAATCAGAGGCAGAATTTAAATCCTGTCATCTTGACTTCATGGTCAGCTTTTCTAATGGATTTTCCAGCCTCAAGTCTTTCCCTACTCCAATTCACCCTTAACTGGACTGCTAAAGTGATTTACCCAAAGCAGAAGTCTGCCCAAGACAACTCCAACTCAGAAAATTCCTATGGGTCCTTATTATCTCCATAATCAAATATAAAGGCTGGTCCTAGAGTCTGGAAGATCTACATTCAAATCTAGCCTCAGATACTTACTACTTTGTGATCCTGGGAAATTCATTTAATCCCTGTTCTGCCTCAGTTTCCTTTACTATAAAATAGAAATAATAATAGAACCTAATTCAAAGAGTTGAAGTGAGGAGCAAATGAGATAATATTTGTAAAGCACTTAATACAGTACCTAAAACATAGTAGATGCTTATTAAAGGTTGATTTCTTTCCTTATAGCCTGGCCCCTTTATACCTTTCCATTTTCTTAAACTTCATTGCTCTCCAGTCTTCTATAGCAGCATTGGCTTACTTGCTCTCCTTTAGACATGTCACTCCTTCCATGTTTCTGTTCTTCTCTCCCCTTATTCTTGAAATGCTCACCCTTTTCACCTGAGCCTTTTCCCTGACTTCTTTAAAGACTCAACCCAAATCCCACCTTCTGCAGGAGGCTTTTCCCAGGCTAAGTGATAGTTTTTTCCCTATTGAGATTACATTTCACCTATGTTGTATATATCTTGTGATTAATGTGCTGCTCCTCTCTCTCCCCATTAGAATTTGAGCTCCTCAGGTAGAGACCAGCTGGTACAACATCCATAAAGTGCAGTATTTTATACATGGCAAGCATTTCATATATATCCACACTGCCTTCTTCTCCAGTCCCTTTTCCTCTTCTCTTATTATTGTGTACTGCTAAGCCTAAATTTTGGCTATGTCCTATATTTGTGCTAACTAAATCCACTACAAATTTATGTTGCATAATGTCAATTGGAACCTCTCTGTTGTTACACCATCATCCTATAGCTCCCTAATTAACACAGTTATCCTACTCACTAGAGCAGCTCTTCCAAAATATTTCATTCCACTCAAACCTTCTATTGTTCCTTCTCTCCCATGCTCACAATGAGAACTTTGGACCTTATTTTACTGAAAAAAGTCAAGGACATTCAATATTAGTTCCTCTTCTCTTCTCCTGACCTCATATCACTCAGATGCCTGTCTCACATGAAAAGATGGTCCATTTTCCTTGCCAAGGCAAACTCATTTATCAGCCCCACAACTATTGCCCATAAACATGCCAATATCTCATCCATTATTAAAAAGCTTTCATTTAATCCTTCCATCTCTGCTAACTATAGCTCCCCTGCCCTTTGTGGATAAAGTTGCCAAAGAAGGGCATCTACTGTAGGTGCCTCTGCTTTCTCTCTTCTCACTCTCATCTTAACTCTACAGCCTGACTTCTGATCCTGCTATTTAACCAAAACTGTTCTCTCTGATATGACTTCAGAAGTTATCTCTTACTTGTCAATTTTAATGGCTTATTCTCAGTCTTCATTCTTCTTGACCTCTCTGAAGCTTTCAATACTGTCAGATACCCTTTTCTCCTTAATATTCTATTCTCTCTAGGTTTTAGGGAACTTTTATGTGTGAAGAACAGAAAGACATCTTTGACTGGAACAGAGAGTGTATGAGGAAGATTATCCTGAAAAGGCAGACTAGAGCCAGGTTAAAGAGGGCTTTTTGTGCCAAACAGTATCCTAGGAGCAACAGGAAGCCACTAGAATATTAAACAACAGACTGACATGGAGAGATTTGTGCTTAAACAGTATTACTGTAGTAGTTGTATCGAGGACAGATAGAAAAAGGGATTAAAGGAAGCAAGCCATCCTGCTACTCCAGAAAAAGAGGTAATGAGGGACTGTAAAAAGAGACTAGGGGCAGCTTGGTGGCACAGTTGTCAGGAGTACCTGGGTTCAAATCCGGTCTCAGACACCAAGCTGTGTGGCCTTGGGCAAGCCACTTAACCCCGTTTGCCTTGCATAAAAAAAAAACACCTAAAAAAAAGAGACTAAGGAGAGAGATGTCCAGGGCTGGGGGTGGGGGGTAGTGGTGGGGAGAGGCTGTGCATAGAATCAACAAAATCTGGCAACTTACTGGTTATAAATCTGGGAAAACTCCTTCCTTGCTTTTCTTGATATCCCTGTTATTAGCACTCTTTAAAATTTCATTGTAAAGATTTATATTTACTTATGAACCTGTTGTATCACCCAGCTTCATGAAAGTTCAAATAATTTCAAGTTTGTGATAGCAGTGTCTTAGTTGCTTAATATTTATTGACTTGAATTGGTCTCCTCCCTTTCTATGGCTTTATAGGACTACAAACAATATGTGAATTATCATAGGCTTTAGAGTTGAAAGAAACTTTGGAGGTCAGTCAGTCAAATCCTTTCCTTTTTACAGAGGCATAGGGAGGGATCATACAGATAATAAATTAGGGAGCCTGTCTTTCAACCTACATTTTTCTGACTGAATTTAGTGCTTACAGACCAATTCTTTTCTTGTCCCTTCTCTCCCATCTAATCTACTTAAGAAGAGTTGGTAGGGCAAAGTTAACCAGCATTATTAAAAAATAAAGTAAGAGGATGATTTTATATATACATATATATATATTTTAATTTCACTATATAAAATAAACATATATATTTCATAAATATATACAAATATTTTAATTTCACTACATAAACTATCTAAGAAAGAGTAGAAATAAGGTAGTTTTATAACAGTGATTCAGATCCAGAGACTCTGAATACAGTTCCAATATGGGTACAAATTAGCTTAAACAGCTAATTAGAGACTAATAGTCTTTTGTATATTACAATTAAGTTCACTTTGTTTTACACTACATTTGTAATGCACAGAATCAAAACACACCAGTCTTAAATACAAATGGCAAATTATCAGTCGGGGAGCTTGATTACAAGACAGAATGCAGCTGCTTGCTTTTGGTTGCCATGGAGTCCTCATACAACACCCCACTGGCAATTTTCTCTAAATGCCTTGCTTGTACAAAGAACATGCCTTTTTCAAACAAGACAGGCTTTGCCGTAAAACAGTTTTCTTAGATTTTTGACAATACATATACATAGGTATAGAGATAATGTTACTTCTCAATTATGTAGACTGAAGAAGGGAAGCATTAACCAGTATAATTTTAGAAAGGTCCACTCAGGCTCATTTCTTGTTGTCATGGTCACACCTGAGTCATAGACAGAGAGATCAAAAGGGGAAAGAGAGTTGTGAGACAGACTCTGGTCAACAATAAGATTACTAAGAAGGCAAATACAATCTGCTTGATTGACAAAAAAAGGCATTACTACATAAAAAGGAAAGAGGCTGCTTGTTTGTTGTTACATCACAATTTGTCTCTCTATCCCAGGCTGATAGCAAATATCCCTATAAGTCTGACCATCCTTCAAACCAAACTAGCTACTGCAATCCCTCAAAGGAACATGAAACAGTAGTTGGAGGAACACTTCATTTCTTCTATTCTGGCTTCTGGCTTCATGTCCCCTCATTGACCTTCACATCTTCATTTGGCTGACAACACTATTAGGCTGGAGAGATGGTAAGATAGTAAAAAAAGATCATAAAAGAAATTGCTGCCTAGATTAAATAGAGAAAACAGGTTTTTCAGCAGAAGGGAAGTGAGTCAAGAAGTAAAGAATGCCTTCCTGGGGAGCATATTGGGCAGGGGAAAAACTGGTCTTCCATTATTCACGGATAATCTCATGTACATTTTATATTGGTTTTGTCATTTGCTGATTAGAGAGTGTGACTCACAATTTCTTTTGTTACCTGCATAATGTCTGAAAAATGAGCTGCAGTGCAGCATAGTCAATCAAATCCACAAGCTTTTATTAAGCATCTACAAGGTATCAGAAGACCAGTTTCAAATTCCAAATCACTTAACCTCTTTGAACTTACAATTTGTTCATCTGAACAAAATAGAAACAATAACTTGTATTATAATCCAAATCAAATGAGACTATGTGTTGTTAAGCACTGAACATTACTTAAAATACTACATGTGACAATTATTATTAGCAGGATGTTGGGCATCATCAACATTGATTAATTTATTGATAATACTGAGGGTAGGGAAAGGTGGGGGATGGAGGGATGAATAGTCAGAGCAAATAAATGAGTTAGTCCTCTCTCAAAAGGAAAGGGGAACATTCAGTGGCAACAGGAAGGACAAATGATTTCCTTTGGTTGGTTATATAAGAGATACAAAAAAAATATTGTTTTTCAGTTGTGTCTGACTGTTTGTGACCCTATTTAGGGTTTTTTTTTTAGGAAAGATACTGGAGTGTGTTTGCCATTTTCTTCCCCAGTTCATTTACAGATGAGAAAACTGAGGCAAACAGGATTAAGTGATTTGCCTAGGGTCACACAGTTTATTAAGTCTAAGGTCAGATCTGAATTTAGGAAGAGAATCTTCCTGACTGCAGGTCTGGCTCCTATCCACTGAACCATCTAGTTGCTCTGTTCAAAAAAGTAGGTGCTCATAATTTAGGTTTGAGTATTGGACCTTGTTGATAATGACAGCTAGCAATTATATATAGCATTTTGGGATTTGCAAAGTACTATACAAATTATATTTCATTTGAGCCATGCGAAAACTCTGGGAAGTAGATGCTATTACTTTTTTTGCATCAATTTTATTTTATTTTTCCTGGGTTACATGCAAAAACAACTTCTAACCTTCATTTTTAAAACTTGAGTTCCAAATTCTTTTCCTCCCTCCCTCCCTACTCTCCCCAATGAGAAATCAAGCAATTAGATATAGATTATAAATGTATAGTTGCGCAAAACATTTCCAAAATAGTCATGTTGTGAAAGAAAATGGACACCCCCCAAAAAAAATGAAACATCAAGAAAAATAGAATTTAAAAAAAGTATGTTTCGACCTATATTCAGACATCACAAGTTCTTTCTCTGGAAATGGATAATATTCACTTTGCATCAGCTGATGTAGTTCCAGGTTTTCTGAAAGCATTCTACTCATCATTTCATATAACAGAAAAATATTCCTCATCATCACATGCCATAATTTGTTCAACCATTCCCCAACAGATGGGTATCCCCTCAATTTCCAATTCCTTGCCACCAAAAGTGAGCTGTTATATCCTTCTACATATAAGTCCTTTTCCTTTTTGTTTTGCTTCTCTTTGGGGATACAGATCTAGTTATGGCTTTGCCTGGTCAAAGGGCATGCATGATTTAAAGGTCCTTTGAACATAGTTCCAAATTATATTAGTTCACAACTACACCAACAATACATTAATGTTTCCTTTTCCCTATATCCCCTCCAGCATTTTTCATTGTCCTTTTCTGTGTATAGGTACTATTACTAATCCTATTTCATAATTGAGGAAACTGAAGCAAGACAGTGGTTAGTGCCTAGGGTCACAAAGCTAGTTTCTGAGTCTGGATTTGAACTCTCCTCATTCAAGGTCTAGCATTCTAGCCCTGAGCCATCTAGATACTTTCGTCCATCTTCCTTACATAGATTAAAATTTGGTGAGTTTCCTAATTAACCACATTAGTCTTTTCAGATAATTCCCATTTTATGGCTTTGTCTCATTTGTTTCTAATGAATCTTCATTATTTCATTCTTGAAAATTTCTTATCTCTCTTGGACTGAACAGTCCCTCAGAACTCTCTCTTCCAGCTCAGAAACAAATCCCTGTGGGCATCATATGGACTTGGAAAATCACAAATTAATATCATCTTTGTTGTATTTTTATTTTGCAAAACATTTCCCAATTATATTTTAATCTCATTCTTGAAGCACTTCAGGACTCTACCCTAGAGGATTTTAAAACCATGGCAACTCTACCTATCCTTTCTCTGAACCCTTTGAAATTTGTTCTTGGAACATTTAGGCTACATGTCAGACTATATCTGGTTCTACTCTATCACAAATTCTAAAAAGTAATGGCCACTCCTCTACAAGATTCCCATTACTTCCAATTTAGGAACTTGTTCTTCTCTATAAGAGAGAAATGGATCTAAGATGGAATTTTTCAAGTTTTTGGAATCTACCAAGTTTTTTTTTTTCTTGTGACAATGCTTATTCCTCAAGGACAGGAATCATGCATTCCTGTTGGGAGTACAAAGCAGCTCAAGCTTACTACCATGGAAAGAAGTGGGGGGGGGGCAAGTGGTTAGATAGTTTTGTTTTGGTTCTACTCCATTCTAAATAACATTTTTCTTGCTCAAGTACAGTATGGAAAAGCACTGTATCAATGTATTTCCATGCATTGTGGCACAAAGGTATTTAATTTTGGGAGAATGTTGATGGAAAAGGCTATCACTATTATTTGCAGTGGACAATTAAAATCATAACAATGCTTGATTTTTTTTTTGTAGTGGGCTTCCTTCTTGTACTTCTTGTTAATGGATTATAGCTCCATTTTGCTATTAGGGACCAAAAATATTCTACCCATTTACTAGTATTTGAAAGAGGGAAATAGTACTAGGAAGTGTTTTTAAAAAAGTAGAGGGAAGAATATGGGGCTGCAAGCTCCATGAGGGCTAGAGTCAAGTCTTATCAGCATCTTGCATCTACCCTGCTATCTAGCATAATTGCTCTGTACACATTAAATGTTTGTTGTATTCCATTGATGATTGGAATACAGAGCATATAGCAAATAGTAATAAAGGGAATTCTAAGAACATACTGTGGTGATATGGAATAAATTTTAAAAGCATAGTTTTAAAGCTAAAAGGGAACTTAGAAGTTATGTAGATGGATCCCCTCATTCTACATTTGAAGAAACAGAGTCACTGAAAGATTAAGGGATTTATCTGAGTTTACAAAAGTAATTAATGGCAGTCAGGATTTGAATTCAGGTCATAGAATCATAGATTAAGAAAGATGGATGAGACCTTAGAGATCATAAAGCCAAGTTGCTTCATTTTGCACATGGCAAAAATTCTGAAACATAGAGGATTAGGGATCTTGCCCAAGGTCACACATAAGTAAATATGAACTTAGATCTTCATGACTTCAAGTCCCATTTCTTATCCATGATACCATATTCACTGAATTCAAATCCATTCCTTTTTTTTTGTTGTTGAATCAGGCAACTCCTGCTGTGACTCAATAGGACAAGGCAGAGATATTCTGATGTCACAATTAATAAAACATAATTTAAATACTCAATAATTAGCAAAGCTTGAAAATGCAAGCATGAAGCCAATTAAAGACTAAATGTCAATTATGAACACTTGTTTGTCTCCAAATGGTATATGTTACTGTGAATAGGATATTTCTGAAAGTTGGTGGGGGGAGGATATGGCAGACTCCCAAAGCTCATTTCCTTCTCTTCAGAGAAACAACATAACCCAGACCAACTGAGTAATAACCATGAATATTCTCCAGGCTACATGTTTCTAGAGATGTGTGGCTCTGGCAGCAGGAACTGCTTAAGGGAAGGAATTTTCATCAGCTATACATACAGAACAAGGAGGATTCTTATTCAGAGAATAGGAAAATGAGTAATAGGAACATGTTAGGAACATGAGTAATAACTACTTTTATTAAAGCTACCTACCAATTACCCTAAACATACTTTGAAGGAAAGGGAATGCTTAGAATATCTTATCAATCTCATCTCAACTCCTGAGCCTGCCATATACCTTATCATTTTGATGTTTTTCAGATATCCAACAAAGTCACAAACAAAGGGGAAGGATACCATTAGAGTACAAAGATAGAAGGATGGCATCCTGGGCACCAGAGAAGATCCAGGACAAAGGGCTATAGCAGCAAAAGTATATTTCCATTTCATTTACTTCTACTCTGTTCCCCATACAGGCACCATATCTTATTTCTATTTTATTTCTATTTTCATTGTTTCCATTGTTCAAAGAACCTTTTATTTTTGTCTTTGCATTGCCAGAATCTGTCATACAGTGGGAGCATAATAAATGCTGAATGTTGCATAAATTTGTCAAGGCACTTTGCTCAAAATTCCTTCAGTGCTTTTCTAATATACATGGAATAATGCTGAAATAGAGTTAACAGATTAGGGCAGAGAGGTGGCACAGTGGATAGATAGGAAGACTCTTCTTCTATGGTTCAAATCTGGCTACTAGCTAGGTAAGCCACTTAAACTTGTTTGTCTCAGTTTGCTTAACTGTAAAATTAACTGGGAAAGGAAATGGCAAACCACTCCAGTAGTTTTGCCAAAAACAAAATAAATCCGAAATGGGGTCACAAGGAGATACAACTGAAAACAACTGAACAACAAGATTTGGCTAGTGTTCAAGAATTCTACACCCAAATACCAATGGTATTTCTTGTTTTCTTTCATTTCCTCTTTCAAATTACATCTCAAACATGGTCTTTACTTTCTAGATAGTGAAACTTTGCCCACATTCTTCTCTATTTATAAAGTGTTCTCTCTTCCCTTATGCTTGTATTGAATTCTACTCATTTGTTAAAATCTCAACTTAAATATTACCTCTCCCACAAAATCTTCCTTGATTCTCCTCCCAGGTTGTACAACATAACACACTTAGTGTCAACTATGCACGGAAAAAGATGAAGATGTGTTTAGGTGGTATCTTCCCACAGGGTGTTTACAATCTAGTACAATTATTTAAGACCAAGACTGATAGAATTAAACACAATGAGACATTAGAGAAATGCAAAACAGTGCTATGTGAGAACTGAAGAAATTCAAGGTCAATTAAGAGGATCAAACCCTACTTTGTAGCTCAGTAGAGAGCTAAGGGCAATGAGGAATTAATGAGGGTGCTTTGGATTTCCCACCATTCCCACCCTTCTTGGGATTTGGGTGAAATTTGGGTCCAAGGCCTGGTAAGGACTTTTTCTGTTGTTTTTGTTTGGAGTCTTTGCACAAAATTGGGTTCTGGTTGAACCAAACAAGCCCCTCCCCCCAACAACCCCCCCCCCCCCCGCCATAACAGAATGTTAGAAAAATTACTAATCCTTTTCACATTCTCTTAAGTCTTGAATCTTCAAGGACTCACTTTACCCTTTTATTAATCAATTTCCATTTCCTTTTTTTTTAAATCCTGTAAAAATCCACTCTCTCTTCTGACCTGACATTCATTCCACTTGTCCATTTTTTGGAAGAAATACTTCCCACCCCAACCCCAATCTTCCTTGTAGAGTCCCAACTATTTCCTGAAAATATATTATAAAGTTGTTTTGAATAAGGAAAAAAATCACATATAAATAATCTAGAGAAGTTTCCTAGAGACCACTCTAAAATATTAAAAAGAAATTAACATTTGTATTAGATTCTTTGCTAGATGTAATATGAGAAAGGAGTTGTAGGGGCTACATTACTAGCACTGTGGATTGGCAAATACATCTCAAAGTTGTTCAGAGTGCCTTAGAATTCTTCTCTAGGGTTATTTTAAATACCTGTGTCTTACTAGCTCAACAATAGGAATTGTTTAGTTCCCCCCCACAACATCTTCCACAACTCTTAGTGCCAACAAATAATAAATCTCTGCTGAACTGAATTGGCTTTGAAATTCAAATTAGAATTCTTCAAGCTCTAAGCAACATTGATTCTACATTTGTAACCACTTGTAGACCTGCCACTACCTAACTCTCAAAATTAATCTATAAACATCTGGTGAGGCACTTGGGTTTTAGAAACATTAAATGTGATATTAGGAACCAGTATAGGGAAACCTCAAAGGGCTGGTGGGAATACCCTGGGAAAGAGCCAAAGTTGCCTTTGGGGAAAAAGGAAAGAATGAACATACATTGATTGCATCAAAAAATACTGTGTAATATGGGAAAGGGATATGATTTGGAACAAGATCCTGAATTCAAATCTCAGTTCTTACCACTTCTGTGTAACCTAAGGGTAAGTCACAAAAACTTCCCAGTATCTGTATTATGTTATGAGAGAATTAGACCAAAACTATGTTTGGTAAAAGACTGAAAAACACCTATTGGAAACTTGTTCCAAGGATGTAGAAATACATAATTACATAAATAAATTAAATCACAGATCTCTTTTCCAAACCTATCTCCACACCTATATATTTTGCCTTGAATTCTTTTGAGAGTAAGGGGCATATCCGATCCCTTTTATATCTTTCACCTTTTTTCTAATGTAATTCTTTTTTTGTATTTTTATTTTCTTGTGGATTCCTATTTTGTTTTCTTGTGCTCTGCTCCCCATCCTCCAATCTTAAAAAAAAAGGCTTGTCTCTTATTTTTTCCTCTTCTATTTTCCTTTCTTATGATCATACTTCATCTTGGATCTATGGAACTCTTCCTGTAGTTCCATCCCTCTTCTAGCAACCTCCCTGTCACCCTCAGCAGTCTCTCTGTTTTTCATTCTACTGTTCAGTCATTTCAGTCACATACAATTCTTCATGGTGTCATTTGGGGTTTTCTTGGCATAAATACTGATGTGGTTTGCCATTTCCTTCTTAAATTCACTATACAGATAAAGGAAGATGCAAACAGGATTAAGTGACTTAATAAGCATCACATTGCTAGTGTCTGATTTGAACCCCAGCACTATCCACTGTGCCATCACTTTATATTTTGAGTATAAATCTTGATACTTATTTGTGTTTGAGGAGCAGTTTCTATAGGTGACTTTGGCTCAATTAGGGCTACCATAGAGGTAGCACTGCCTTAAATTATAGTTCTTGTCCAGACTGGTCCATATGCTTTGAGAAAGAGTTTTTGGAAAGTGTTAGAAAGTTTAAATGTTCCACTAAATACTGTGGAAAGTGTTTCCTGACTAGTCATGTGAAATAATTTAGCATAGCAGAAGAACTAGAATTGGAGCCAGAACTCACTGACAATCTACCACTTACTAGCTATGCAACCTTAGGCAACACACTAATCTCTCAAGGGATTCATATTCATCATCTATAAAATGAGTATAATTGGAAATTCAAAAAACATGAAAAATTTTGTATGAACTTAAAAATAAGCAGACCCAGGAGAATACACAAAGTAAGTCCAACAATGTAACTGAAGAGAACATTAAAGGAAGTCAAATTCAGAGTAACTAAAAAAAAAAAGCAGAGAATCCCAGAAAAAAAAGATAAATATGTCTCCCAACTCAGAAGAGGGAGTTACCAGAACAGAATATTTTATACAATGTCAGATGTGATGACTGTATCCAATGCTTTTGTTTTGTTATTTTTAATCACAAGGGGAAAAAAAAAAACCTGTTCTACCCCTACATGGTATAGAAAATTTAATAAGATACATGAAAATGTTTTGTAACTATAAGGTATTAATGTAAATTATTACTATAATGGCTCCATGAAAGTGAATAAGCAGGTATTCTGCTAGACTAAATATACAGTTGGAGATAGAACACTGAGATATCAGGTTGTAGAAAGGCAGTAAAATATATTCAGATATGTATTTCAGTTGTTACCACAGAGCTAGCTATAGGAAAAAAAGGAATATTTGCTATTGAAGTTGGGTTTTAGAAACATGTTAGGGAAGATAGATGGTAGATAGAGTACCAGCCCTGGAGGAAGGAGGACCAGAGTTCATATCTTGCCTAAAATACTAGCTGTGTGACCTTGGGCAAGTCACTTACTACTGTTGCCTTAAAATAAATTAAAAAAAATAGAAACATGTTAAATGTGTTATCAAGAACCTACACAGGGAAACCTCAAAGGGATAAGGTATTAAAAGGGTGAAGACAGAATGGCAGGGAAAGACTGCAGGTGAGTTCAAAGTTTGAACATTAAAAACTTTTATTTCTGAGAATGGATAAAAGTACTGGACCAGAGATGATAAACTAGCAATAATGTCAGTTTTCAGATTGGAGGGTAGTTAGCTAGAAATAGGCATGGATGCAATGCTCATAACATAAATGAATTCCTTATTTAATAACAAATATTTTAAAAATCACATCTCACTGAACAGTAATGTTTACTTACCACTAGGTGGCAATAATACTGGCTAGATTTCACTAACAAGGTAATCATGGGCAAACCTGAACAGAATTTCTGAGATCTGTAGTACAGATGTTTCATTTCAGATAAATAAAAGGGTTTTTAAAATTACTATTATTTGTTTCTGTGGCCTGAAGCAGTTCATGCAACAGATAGTTTTTTAAAACAAATATTTCATTATGGATCCTACTTTAAATCCTAGATATGGTACATGAAAATTTCAGATGGCAATTATGGAAAGTTAGAAATATCTGTAAGAGGCTTTAGAGGTCTAAGAAAGGCACTATAAAGATGACAATATGTAGATGATAAAGCTAGTTATTATTCCTAATGACTAATGAATTGAAGGGCAGTTCTTTAAAAATTACATCCACATTAGAGCCAATCCAAGTATCAATTTCAATAGAGACATTTTGATTTCAAATTACAAACATTGTAAAACAATAATCATATAAGTCTTTTGAATGCTTCAGCAACATTAGGTAAACATACTGAGTTCACTATACAAAATTATAGCAAAATCCTGATTGATTCAAATTAAAAATCAATAGAAAGAAAAATCTCTTTAAGTCCTTAAAACCAACATACATAGAGAGCAATTAAATTCCTTATTGTCTGGAATCTTTCAAAGTAACTTGTTTTCTTCATTAACAGGATGTAAACATATGGCTTATTTAAAATTATTACTTCATCTTTCCATTTTAAGGTTTTCTTCTTTTTTTGTATTACAAGAACTTTTGTAACCTTTATTATGGATAGCAACTCAAAATCCCCCACAGGGACCTTTTGATAGCTTCTGAATTAGAAGGATGATGTTCCCCAAAACTACCTCGATAGATAGTTTCTGGGGGAAGAGAGACTTATGCTGTGATCCCAATGAATGTTTAATAATTATTCTTGGAGAGACAGCCGATTCTATCTATAATTTGGCTGGTTTGTTGAAAAGAAGTCTGTTTTACTCTATACAATACCCTGTATTTACTATGAACCTAGTAGTTTAGCAAAATTTTCAGATAATATATTTAACTCTCATTTATCCACAAATAGATGGGGTAGAAAATCTTGTTCTTTCATCTATCAGAGTTTATTTTCCCCCAAGCAGTTTTACAGTAAGAGAATCCAAAATTAGCCAACAATTCACATTTCCCGAACAGCCTTTCCTCCTGTCACCTTCATTAATGTTAGAGGGAATAGTACAACCATTTGAACTATTTAAGAAAAAACTGCATACAAACTACTCTATTATTGTGGAAATTTTAGAATTAACTGGTAAATATAATTATTACTTAACTTTGGGTCTAATGCTATAAGGTTTTTCTTCACCCTGACAACCTATGTAAATAAATCAAACAACTGTTCAAGATGGCAATAGTTGACACAAAGGAAAGATAACTGTAGCAGCCCCATGAATCAGGTAAAAAATTATTCCATGTGTAAAGAAGGTGCTCGGTGACTATTTGTTACTTGCAGAATCTTCTTGCCACTAATACTTAGGGAAATGCCACCTGGTCAAAAATAAGGAATGGGACAAGTGACAGACACATAAAAGTTTTACATATATGTGTGTGTGTGTATATATGTATATACATATACACATATATACACACGTACAGAGCTATATATCAGCTCCTGATTATCTGCAGAAATGGAGGGGGGAAAGAAAAATAATACAGACAATCCCCAAACCATTTGTATGGCTTTGGAATACATTTTTGCATTTGAATTTGTCTGAGAATTTGGAAAACTTAAAACTAAGCTATATTACAAATAGATTAATAGTCACAAATACAATTACCAGGATAGTTAAATTTTAAAATACTGTTATTGAGTTGGATTCATTGTCATCTTCTGTTTATTTCTGATGGTTGCCCGGAGCTTCCGGATTACCAGTTTGTCAGGCAGAATCATATCGCCTTGCTGTTCTAGATAATCCAATAAATTTTCAGTCCATTTGAGAGCGGCTGCATGATTAATATTCCTCTCTGGGATCAGTTCTATTTCCTCCTCCTCATTTTCACTTGATTCATCAGTTTGGCCTTGTGCTCTTCTGATTATTTCACTATCAGTTAACACCTCATAACCTGGTTCAGTACTGTCTATTTCAAACCACTGTTGAATATTCTCAGTGTCTACCTTTTCACATCCTTGTGTGTGCTGTAAGATGGTGGCTAAAGTAGCTGCTGAAATTTCTTCTTCGTCAAAGTCCAAACCTTCTTTCTCTTCATTGCCTGGGAAAATTTTATTCCATGCTCTTATAACAGTAACTGGCTTAACCATGTTCCATGCCATTGAAATTTCATATAGAGCATCTAATAAAGTCAGTTTCTTCCAAAACATTTTCAGATCATTACCCTCCTCTAGGTTGTTTTGGAGAAGTCCTGCTCTATAATGTCTCTTCATTACAGCTATGACACCCTGATCCATAGGTTGAATCAATGAGGCTACATTAGGTGGCAGATATTTTACAAATATTTGGCCATCATCTGATCTCAGGACATTTTCATTTGGATGTGTGGGTGAATTATCCAATAATAGCACTGCCTTTTCCTGAAGGCCTTTGGATCTTAAGTACTCTCGAACTTGCGGCACAAAGATTTTGTCAAACCATTGTCTGAAAATAGAAAGGTCCATCCATGCGCCTTTTTGACTGAAATAGGAGACTGGTAGATTTGAGGTGTCGGTCCCTTTAAAGGACCGTGGTTTTTTTGCTTTTCCCACCACACAGAGTTTAAGTTTGTGTAAACCTGTTGCATTGGCACAACACATGACCGTGACTCTTTCTTCAATTAGCTTGCGCCCAGAAGCAGTGTATTTACCCTTGAAGGTTGATGTCCTCGTGGGTAGGCACTTCCAAAACAATCCAGTTTCATCGGCATTATAGATTTGCTCGGGCTGTAAATTCTCCCTCTGAATAAATTCCCGAAAGTTGCTACAAAACTCTTCCACAGCCGTTTCATCTCCATTTAACTTTTCTCCTCTGATGTTAATCTCACGAATGCTGTGTCTCTGCTTAAAACGAGTTAACCAACCGGCGGAAGGATTAAAATCTCCATCCATTCCTAAGGCATAAAAGAAAAACTCTGCTCTTTTTGCACAAATCGGTCCAGATATGGGATTCCCTTTTGCTCTTTGCTGGTTAAACCATTCCAGCATGGCTCTGTCCAGCTCTTCGTACATGGAGGGCTTCATCGACTTTCTCTTGGCCAAGAGACTTGTTGAATCCGAGCTGCTGGCATAAGTGATGATTTTTTCCTTATTCTTCCTTATATCCCTAACCGTGGTCTCACCGATCCCATAGATGAGGGAGAGCTGCTTGGAGGAGCTGCCTTCTTCAAGCTTCTTTATTATGTCAAGCTTGTCCTTAATGGTCAACACCACCCGCTTGCGTTTCCCTGACATTTTTAGCCTCAGCATGAAACACGGGAGGAAAAACCCTCCGAGGGGCTTGAGGGAGGCTCCCCGTCTCCCGCACGTGTGCCCCCTTTCCCAGGTCCAGACTCGGGGGCTGCGGGCCTGGACGCTGTCAGGCCGGGCTGGCGAGGGGCTGCGGGGGGCGGGAGGCAGGCCCAGGCCCGAGCGCGCGGTTAGTCCGGGGTGGGAATGTTTGTTTACTTCGGAGGGAGAGAGCGCGCAGTCGCGGGGGCGGGACAGGTGTAACCCCCCCCAAGTCCAAGTGGAGCGCCGCCCCCCCCCCGGACTCGAGGCCCACCCCGCCGCCGCGGCTCTTTCCTCCGGGGGTCTCCCCGCGTCCCTCCGGACCCCGCGGGGGCCCGCTCCCCACCTCTGAGCTCCCGGCCAGGGGGCCCCCCGCGCGGCGCCCTCACTACACCGCCCAGCCGGCTCCTCCCACTCCGGCACGCGCTCCCGGAAGCCCGCCCCGCCCGGCCGCCCGCGAGGCTCCCCGGAAGGAGGCGGGACTTCCGGCCGTCCGCTTCAGGGCGGAGCCGCGGGACGCGCCAGCCGGGCGAGCTGACGCCCGAGGCGGGGGCGGGGGCGGAGACGGGGGCGGGGGCGGAGGCGGCTGCGGCGGTTTGAAAGGTGAGGGAGCGGGACCGCCGAGGGCGGGGGCTCCCGCGGGAGGGCGGCGCGGCGGGGCGGGGCGGGGCCGCCCGTGACAGCCTTCCCTCCGAGCCGAGCCGAGCCGAGCCGAGCGGAGCCGCGCGCCGCCGCCGCCTGCAGCCCCTGGGGACTCCCGGGCCCGCCGGGGGAGAGCAGGTAAGTCGGCCCGGGAAGCCGCCTCTCCGATTCCCCGGGCTTCGGCCTCCGCTCCGCCCCGAGCCCTTCGGCGGCGGCTGTTTTCCCGCTGCCGAGCCCCAGCCTCCGCTTTTCTGTTACGCGTGCTCCCTCCGGCAGAAGTGGCGGGGTAAATGCGTGTGTGTGTGCGTGTGCGTGTGTGTGCCTGTGTTACTTGTATGTAGCCCGGGCCGTGGCGCGCGCTGCAGCCAGGGGACAGAACGCCGCTCGTTTTTGTGGAATGCGCCATGGTGGTGCTCCCCCTCCCCTCCAGATGCGGGTCGCCGCCGGCTTGCAGGTGTGTGAGCGCGGGGGGCCGAGCCCGGTGCGTCCCAGGCTGGCGAGCCTCGGATGGTTGTTGCTTGGTTTGTAAGGCAACAAAGAGCTGCGTGCCTGGGGCTCCCTTCATCTTCACTGGAACTGGCTCGTGTTTTTAAGACCATTTTTTTTTTTTTTGCTATCGAGAAAGGCAAAGGCGTCTTAAGTAGAGGAAACGTTATTCAAACCTAATTTTTCTGACTCCGGGACTGTTGGTGTTTCTATTGTTCTATGCCTTTAATCCCCCCCGGCTCATCGTCATGTTTATTGCCCGGGCAGCTGGAGGAAAAAACTGAATGAGCTCATTCATAATTACGCATTCGGTTGGAAGGGATCTCGAAGGGAAACTAGTCCAGCGATCCCCCTCTCTGTTCCCGAAAAGTTGTCTCGCCCCCTGCTTGAAGAGCTCTAGTGTGTCTTGTACGATGTTAAATATCAAATACGGAGAAATAGCCCTGGCATATCTGTTTCCACCTGTTCCTCGCCTTCTCTGCTAGGAGTTTTCACTTCACTACAGGCAAAATCGCAGTAAACAGGTTTAATAATAATGACTAATTTCATGAAATGCAGCATAAGTACAATTCCCAAATAACTACAACTGTTCAGCGGTTGATAAACATGCCATCTCCTCCTGAAAACTGGCAGAGATGTTTTTTTTAATCTCTCTGTCCGTTTACCTTCACCATTCTTTTCCTACTTCTCATTTCATATCTCAGATTTCACTTTTCTTTAGCTGACCTTCAACCTCTCTCCTCCTGCTGCCTACCCACTGAGCACTTCTGTGGGATCTGCCTTTAAAGGAAATCAACCCTTTTTGAAAAATTAATTTTTCATTTAACTGGTATTTGCTTTCTTCTTTGTCTTGTCTCTGGAAAAAAAAAAACCCAAAGACCAACACCATAGCACATTCCTCCTTTTAATACCTTATATGATAACAAAAAAAAATTATACTAAAAGACATCTAATTATTAGAAAATTATCCTGTTTTAAGGCAGCACATTCTACTATGGAAAATTCTGATTAAAAAGTTTCCCTTTACATCTAGGTCAAATTTGCTTCTCCCTTTACTAAAGTCCCATTATCTTCGGGATAAAGAGGCATGGTAGAGAAGGTACCTGACCTGGAGTTGGGAAGATTTATCTTCCTGAGTTCAAATGTGACCCAAGGCACTTACTAGATAATTGGGCAAGTCATTTAATCCTGCTTGCCTCACTTTTCTCATTTGTAAAAATAATCTGGATCAGGAAATGGCAAACTACTCATGTATCTTTGCAAAGAAAACCCCAAAAGGGTCGTGAAAGGTGGGATAGAACTGAAATAACAAAATCAAGCTTCTACAGGATAGACTTTCAAGTATTTGGAGAACTTTAATATTGTTTCCCCTCCGTTTATTTACTCTTTCCTCTCCTTCAGACTACTCCCATTTACTTTAAGTGATCCTAGTTTGGCATGGTCTCTAGTTTTCTAACTATTTAACTATTTCTTCACTTTGTTAAATCTGATTCCTGAAACTATCTTGAAGATTTAACAACCAGAATTGAATACTATATTCCAGAGGCAAAATGTCCCAACTGTGTTGGGACTGCTCTTGTAATCTCCCTTGTTCTGGAATCCCTGGGGTTTTTTTTGTTTGTTTGTTGTTTTTTTTTTAAAGAAGCCTAAGATTATGATAATTTTTTGGTTATCATATCTACTTTTCTCCCTCTGACACTATCTCTAATTTACTCAATTGTTTACATGTCTCCCCAGTTAAGATGAGAGCTCCTTGAAGGTAGTTTTACTTTTCTTTGTATACCCAATATTTAGCATTGTGGCTGATATATAGTAAACTCTTAATAAAGGCTTATTTGACCACCTGATTGTGCTCTATTAAGCTTCTTGATCTTTTTTTTTTTCCGGTCATTGTTTTCTGGTGTTGCATCCCCCACATAGTATTTGGTGCAGTTGATTTTACATTTGTCCATACCAAATTTTATCTTGTTAGACTTATGCTATCATTAGTTTCTATTAAGCTAGTATTTCTCCTGTGCTTATGTTATCTACAGATTTACTAATTGTGTTGTGCAACCTTTTTACCTAAGTCTCTTACAAAAAATTTATTGGGGGGAAAAAAGGAGTTATCTAAACAAATTTACATGACTTTACTGAGAGTACTTTGGTGAAACTGATCTTTTTAAAGAAGAATATGTACAAAAGATGACTACAAATTCACAGAATCAAGGACAAATATAAAAGAATGGCATAGACCCATGAGAATAATGTATGAAGGTTAAGGCCAAAATGGCCAGAGGCTTGTGAAAAATGCTAAAGACAATGAAACATTTTCAATTTTGCTTTTAACCTATCTTGGAGATAAGAAAACTTAGGAAAAATTAGCCATTGCATGGTGTGACTAGGATAATGTTAACAGAAGAAAGAAAGCAGAATTATTTAGCTCCTATTTTATTCCTGTTTTCTTTGTCAAGTAGAATTATCTTTAGACTGAAAAGAACAGAATTAAGATAATTATGAGGGAATTTCCTCGAAGATAAATGAGGAAGTAGTAAGAGAATATCTAAATCTAATCATCTAGCCTGGATTTATTACAAATCCAGGATATAGAAAGAATTGTAGCTATGATTGCTGACCCAGGTCAGCAAACTTTGAGATATCATGGAAATCTTAGAGGTACCCAAAAATTTCAATAACATGAAATTTATTGGAGATAAATGTGTAAAATACTGGTCTTAGTTAAAAAAAAATTACACCTACAGTACTAGATTCAAGAGATAATAGTTAAATCATCCATTGGGGAAAGAACTGGGGTTTTAGCTAAATTAAACTCAATTTGATTGAACTGTATAATAGCCAGAAAAACTAATATGATTTTAGGTGGCATTAATGAAAATATAATGTCAAGAGCAGGTGACTAACACTCTACTGTACTCTTTATTTGTCAAATCTCACGTGTAGTCCTTGGGACCATATTTTGGTAGGGACACTGATAAACTGGAGCTTTCCCAGAGAAGAGTAACAAGAATGGTAAGGGCCGGAAAACTACATAGAATTATTTATACTAATTGAAGATCAATATGGAGAATAGAAGATTTAGGGGAGAAATGATAGCTCTTTATGGAAGTTTTTTTTTTTAATTTTCCCCAGAGGGAGAACAAAGAACATAGGGTAAAAATTAAAGGGAGTCAAATTTTAGCTCTTAAGGAGGAAACTTCTAAGGATTAGAAGTGTACAAAAATGAACTCCTTAAAGAGTTTTCAAGCAAAAGTCAAGGGAATGTTGAAGCTCATGCTTCAGGTAGGTGTTGGACTAGACCATACTATTAAAGTCCTTTCCAACTCAGGATTCTATAATCTCTAAATTCTTTTATTAATCAGTCAACAACCATTTATTAAGTGATTACTATATACTAGAATTTTCCTTCTTAAGTGATGGGTCTTCAGAGTGCCCCAGAAGAAATTATTTTCACAGTTTGGAGACCAACACAGCCCCTCTTTAAAAAATTTCCTTTCCCCCCCTTAATGGAAATTTAAATTTGAAAATTATAAGTGCTGAAAACCAGTGGTAATTATGGTATAGACAAGATATACAAATTTTTATCAATGCTATGTATTCTCTCTCTACCCGGTGGCTTTCATAGCTTACATAAATTTCTGACTTAAGGAATTTTTTTCCTAATGTTTTATCCTGAAATTATAATTTGGTAGGATTGCTATATAAACTATTGACTATTTTATTAGTCTCTCATTTGAACAATCTTAAATATAAATAATGTTGACATCTATCATTTTGAAGCAGTGGATTTTGGGTGCTAAATACCTGTTCTGTTTAACATTTCTATTATGTAGGAAAGGTCACTTAGCTTCTCTGTTTCTCAGTTTCTCAGAATAATAACAGTAACTCACATAGATGTGGTGTCTTAAAGTTTACATGGAATTACTGAAAGGATAAAATAGTATTATGGAAAAATATTTAACAAAAATTAAAAATAATGTGACAAATGCATTCTTTTTTATTGCATAATGAGCCCTATTCAGACATGTTTAGTATCATAACTTATAATTGATACACAAATTTCTCAATCATGTGACATGTATTTATAATGATTGATTTATTAATTGTTGCATATTAGATATATAGTTATATAATATGACCATTAGTATTTAGAACATCAATTTACTTGCTGAGATAGCCAACTTTATTTTTATTTTCTGGAACCTTTAAATTTGCATCTGCTCATCTGCTAAAATTCGTTTCTTTGTATGTTTTTACATTATATACTAACTTATGTGTCACATTTAACTTGAAGTTTATTAATTCTATATATTATTATGTCTTTTAATAGTTATTTTCTAAATTATATTAGCTGTCATATTTCTATTATTATCTAAAATCATGCCAATCCTTACCTAAAGCTGATTTTAAGTATATAACAACAGCAACATTATTGAGCTTTTTACTAGAAGGTGTGACTGCAAAGTAATATGGCTCATTTTTTTAACAGACATACCAGAACCTATGTCCAGAGAAGGATTGCCTCCCTCAAAGTAGTCACTTTGGAGGCTCTAGTGATGCATCTGTTGCTCTATACATTTTTGAAATACCTCTTTTGGAATTGCCTTTGTAACCTGTAGCAGCGCCAAAAATCTTTGTCCTTTGAGGGTGGATTTTATTTCTGGAAAGATCCAAAAGTCATTTGGAGTCAAGGCTGGTGAATAAGGTAGGTAATCTCAAAAAATGAGTTGTCACTAGAGAACTGAGAGTGGCTTTCTTAAATTAATTGAAAACTTTTTGAAGGCATTTCCAAATGAGGAGATCCACAAATATTTTGAGTAATGGTATCATCATTGAAATACATACTCCCAAAGTGATGCCTTTGAAGGACAATATTTATTTGTGTGTGTGAATCCTACTTTAGTCAATCTCATACTTTTCAGCACCCTCAACAGCTCATCCTCTGATTATATGTTCCATCACTTTGCTAATCATTCTATATTTTGGCCTCTATCATTAACCAGTTCTTTTCCTATTGCCTCCTTGTGAAAATGTTTTGTAGCAGTTGTCCTATTGTAAATCTCCATGATAACACCTTTTAGCCTCAGCAATACAGTGTCTTGCCTCAGGCATAAATTAAACATAATATTGGTAATGATGATGTGATACAGTACGGTTTTTTGATATCTGAATATTCTGTCAGGTTATTTGTAGTTTTTCTGTGTGTTTTACTCTGCCTTCACATTCTGTTGCTTTTAACTATGGTCATGTTTAACAGCCAGTCACTATAAATTGCAATCTTCTAAGTTTCTTTAGAAGTCATTCCTGAATGGTTCATTTGACATTTCTATATTTGTTGATGTTACTTAAAGCCCAACCACTTTTTTCATAATTGAATGATCTTTTCAGTTTTTGTTTCATCTCATTTTCCTGCTGAGGAAATCCAATACTGACTTTTCAACTTGGCATTTAAAACCTTCCACAATAAGGCAATACCCTTCTTCTAAACGTTCCTTGAACCCCCCCCCCAAAAAAAAACCCACAAACCAAAAAACTTACTTCCCTTTTTAAGTAGTCCTTTTCATAGTTCTTGAAATGTACCATATTCTAGATGAACTTCAAACCTTTATTTTTGCTGATTTTCATATCTTGAATGACTCCCTCAACATTTCTCCTAAATCTTAGATCTTCCAGAGAGTCTTTGATACTCCTACTTCAATTGCTTTCCCTTATCTCTGAACTCTTGTAGCATTAATGTCAGAATCACTCATTATGCAACTAAATCACAGTCTCCTTGGATGCTGTTACTTAACTGTTTTATGTGTGTCTTGTTTCTAAACTTATATTACAGACTTTTTAAAGGTAGAGAGTACATCTTAAATTGTTTGTAGCCCTCTCAGCATCTTTCAGACATATGGTTATTGTAGTCACTCATTACTTGGTGAGTGATTGTTTTATCAATACCTCTAGGATACTATGTATGATTTTCTAGAATGATCATAATATAACACTAGATTAATATAATTAACATCATAAATACATTTATTACCGTAACCTATCATCTTCTTTATTATGAGATTATTCCTAATAACATTTTTTTTTGTAGAAGCTTAAGTGAAAATGGTACATGTTAGAAGATATGAAACAAGGAATAATTCTAAGACTCAAGTACCAGCGTTGAAATCCCGGGTTGACTGGAGACGGACTAAACGAAATAATATCTTACAGTTACTTGATAGTGATGAAGAGCTTGATAGTGATGAAGAGCTTGATAGTGATGAAAGTGTTGATAGTGATGAAAGTCATGACAGTGATGAAAGTCATGACAGTGATGAAAGTCATGACAGTGATGAAAGTCATGACAGTGATGAAAGTATTGATAGTCATAAAAAGCATGATCATAAAGAGCTTGACTTAACTAATAAGGCAGAAAATAACAAAGAACATATAACTAAGAGTGGTGGCCTTACAAATCATGAGGAAGAAAAAAATGAAAATAAATGTAAGACCATTAACACAGATTATGAAAAGGATCTAAGTCAACAACACATTGATTCTAAACAACAGAGTGACCAAATAGTTACAGAGGAGGATATAGAAGAAGAAGAACACATCACTCGAGGAAAGCGAAAAAGGGTATCTTCTGTGATGTATGACAGTGATGATAGTACTGACAGTGACATTTTAGTTAGAAGAGTAGATGTTAAGCGTCGTCGTATAGTGGAGGATGATGACTGTTCTTCAGTGGAGGTGGATCAGAAACCTCTTAAATCTGAAAAAAGCTCAGCCATTCGGAAACAGGAACAACTCCAGAAGCTGAAAGAGCTCTCAAAACAAAGATCTCGTCAGAGACGCAATAGTGGTAGAGATTTTGAGGTGTGTTTTTTTTATTGAATTTCACTTGAAGAATATTTGCATTTTATCAAAAAGAAGTATTAATTATCATATATTTTCAATGAATCAAATTATTATTTTTTTCCTTATTTAAAATTTCCTGTGTACATTTTGACTGCACTGTCATATATAATTTTTATTTGTCATACCAACATAAGAATCAGCTAGTCCATCATCAGTTCTGTTTTAAGAATTGAAGACTGCTTTTGGTTTTTTACAGTCCTTTCAATTTTCAACTTTTATTAATGCTTTCATTTTCAATCAATCATTTTGTATCATTTAAACATTAAGAAAATAATGTTTTATCTTCATTTTAAAAGTTAATATAAAAGGGAGTCATTTTTTTAACTTTAAGTCTTGAATTTACTTAATTTCTCTTTGTCATGCTTAGAAGTATGAATTGGTCATTGTGTTTCACATTCATATTGAATTTATTATACTTGTTTAAAAAGCTAAATGTTATATATAAAATGTACTAATTTGCATGTTCTAATTTAATTAGGATTCTGAAGAGGATAGTGATCTTGATGATGAGGAAGATGATGATGAAGATGATGAAGATGATGATGATGAGGAAGGAGATGATTATATTATTGATGGTTTTGTAGTTCAAGATGAGGAAGGTGATGAAGAAAATCAAAACCAATCAGGAGAAAAAATGACAGCATCACAGCTTCAATTAGTGAAAAGAAATTCTCTTTGTAAGTTAAATATTAAGGGTAGGGGTTTTGTTTTTGTTTTGCATACAGCTTCTAATCATGATATCCATTTATTTTAGCTTTGTAAATAATCATTTTCAGGAATGCTGATTTTTAAATAGTCTTTTGGCTTAGGTAATCTAGTTCTCTAGCTTGCTTAGACATTTTGTTTTTTGCAGAATTCTTTTGGTGTATAAGTAAAAAGTCAAACACTTTAAATAAAGGGAAATGAAATTTGTAATAATCAGTTCTAGTACCATATAGGTTTAAGAGAAGTTTAGTATGAATTTGAAATGCAGGGTTAATATTTTTTAGATATTTCATTAGTTTAATGCTATTCTTGTAATCTTTGAGCATGACTAGATGAGAGTTCTTGGTATCTTCTTACTTTTTTTTAAAAAAAAATATCAGATCAATTGTTTAATACACCCCCTTTTTCCCTCCCCTATTTAGCAAGCCATTTTTTGGTGACAATTATTTTTTAAAAAACCAGTACAGGAAAATGTAAACAATAAATATCAAGTATTAAATTTTTTCTCTTTTCTCCCTATCTATTGGGTGAAGATAAATAGAATTTTATTATTGCGTGTCAAAGTTTAAAAAAACAGGTTTTTAGACAGATGACTCTTTTTTCTTTGTAAAGTTTCATGAACTTTTCATATTTTTCATTTTGATTTAAAGGTAATTCTATAACATTAAATTTATTAAAATAACATCTTATTATGCTCAGACTGTTGAGCCATATAATATAATTAAGGAATAAGAACAGTAGAAATTTCAGGAAAATTCACCTTCCCTAATGAGCTATATAAATTAGTAGCCATGTATACTTGGGAGTGTCAGACAATTTTATCTATAAATATTAAACGTTTGAGCTGCCATCTGGGAGATAAGCTAGCATAGAAATCCAAAAATCCCAATTAAAAACAACTGATCAGCTATACTAATTCAGGTACAAAAAAGAATGGAAAAGAAAAGAATTTCCACAAAAGTTAAAAGAATTCTGGAAGTAGCCAGCAAAATATAGATCTCTTCCTGATTCCCTCTGAGCTCTACATATTAATTTCAGTTTCATGGAACTTGATTTTTCATTTACAAACTTGACCCATGTATACCACAAGATCAGTTCTCTTGTCTCAAACCAACCTGTAGCCTGTATCTTTCCCTCACAAAGATATATTCCTGATTAACCAGGCAATTATTAGCTACTGATCTTAGGATTGGATTATATTTAAAACACAAAGAGGTTAGAGAAGGGGTGGCTAGGTGGCACAGTGGATAGAGCACTAGCCCTGGAATCAGGACTACCTGAGTTCAAATCTGGCCCCAGACACATAATAATTACCTAGCTGTGTGGCCTTGGGCAAGCCACTTAACCCCATTGCCTAGCAAAAAAAAAAAAAAGGGTTAGAGAACCTGAAAAAAGGTACTACATTTTCTGTGATAAGAAGCTTACTCTCACTGCAAGGTTTGTTGTTTTTTTTTAAACAGGGCGATGGGGTTAAGTGACTTACCCTAGGTCACACAGCTAGGCAATTATTGTGTCTGAGGCAGGATTGGAACTCAGGACCTCCTGACTCCAGAGCCAGTACTCTCTATACTGCTCCACCTTGCTGTCCCCTGCAAGTTTCTTTATTGGGATTAAGATCCATTTGGTTTTAGGGCTAGAATTTAAATTCTGCCTCTTTAACATTAAATTTATTAACACCATGGTGCCATTCTTATTAATAGGATCTCTTTTCCCTTTCATTCATCTCTTCTCACCAGAGCAATATTTCCCTTTCATTCATCTATTCTCTTAAAATTCACTGGCACAAAATCATCTTCTCTAAATAAAAAATAAATAATTTTTTAAAAATTTTACCTCATGAAACTGTAATTCTTATTTTATTACAGGTTGTCCAGATTATATTTACTGATTTTTACAATTTACTTTTTCTTAAACCCTTATATAATATCTTTACTGTTGCCATATTCCATGTCTTTTCCTGTTTCTTCTCATTCTGTCCCCATACCTAGAACCAGTCTGTACTGAATTGAAAAGAATAGTAGAAAAAGATTTGTTCTATATGTCAAATTCCAGATTTTTGTGTGCATTTCTGTTTTATAATCCTCCTTAATGAATTACAATAGAAATTGTTAGAAAAGAATATAATGCAAAGAAATTTTAGTATTTTTAGAGTAATTTTTATATAGTAGTAATAATGTTAACCTTCATACTATGTTTTAAGAGAACCCTTTTAATTATGTATTTAGAATCCTGTTCGTGATTTTCTCTTTTCATTGTCAGTTAGACTTTTCTAGGGAGACTGCATGAGATAGCAGCCAAAAATACTATATTTGGAGTTAAGAGATTTGAGATCTCAAAACTTGTCTTATGGTTGGACAAAATAAGAATATGACTTTAGGAGGATAAAACCAGATCCCGTATCCATGTGCTGGATATTTGAACACTAGTAAACTGATAACTTTTCTTAAATTTAATCAATAGACTTTCATACATACGTGTGTGTGTGTGTGTGTGTGTGTGTGTGTGTGTGTGTATGGGGAGAGAGAGAGAGAGAATGCTTTTGCTATTACTTTCTAAATTTTATTTAAAACACATTACAGATTCTTTCAGTGACCACTACACTCACTTTGAAAGAGTTGTCAAGGCTTTTCTGATCAATGCTTTGGATGATACTTTTCTGGGAACATTATATGGTAAGTGAATAGTATCTAATAGCACATTTAGTTGTGAATTTTTTTCCTCTTTTTCTCATTTGAAACAAAGAAAAACTGTCCTTAAGACATTTTCCTTTTTCACCCCATAAACAACTTCATCAAAGTCAGGTCAGTTCAACATATAGTTATTGGACTCCTCCTGTATTCAAAGTGCTATATAAATCATTTAAAAAGTAGGAAGAATAAGTGGTCATTGCCTTCAAATTCCTTCAGCCTAGTAGGAAAGACAAAATATATAAAGCCACTAAATAGCAATACAAAGCAATATAGTCTTAAATTTCAAAATAATTAATAGACAATAAAATGATCTAAAGAATTCAGAAAAGGGAACCATCACTGTGGGTTGGATTGACCAGGAGAGGTTTCATGGAGGAGGTGGGACTTGAGGTCTTAGAAGGATAGATAGGTAGGGAATTTTTATAGCTAACAAGAGAGAAATAGCATGATCAAATGACAAATAGGTAAGTTATGTTTGATGAGCAACAAAGAACCTACCTTTGTTGGAGTAATAGGAGTAGTAGGAAATAATATTGGGAAGGTAAGATGGGGATATTATGGAGAGCCTCTGTGGAGTTTGAGCTACTATGTATTGTGAAGTCATTAGAGAGCTTTTAAGTAAGGAAATGAGAGAGATATTAAAATGGCAAGCCTGTACGTCTGGTCATTGGCCATCTAATTCCATCAGAAAGTATTTAATAAATACTAAATTGTTTATAGTACTATGCAAGATATTGTACAAAGAAAACTAGAAACCTCTTCCCTACCATTGGGACAATAAGTTATTTTTACTTCCTTTTGATAGTGTGATTTTTACTTCTTTTTGATAGCTCTCCTCCACAAAAGTCCTACTCTGATGCTTCATCGTGGTGTGGAGGTGACCCTGGGTTCTCGAAGGCTATGCCAGCGGAGCGCAAGCTCTGACAGGTTCTACCAAGCTGGAAAGGCTTCGAGTATGGTCCCAATGACAGACTGTGTCTGCTGTCCAAGGACCAGCCTAGCTAAGTACAGAGAGGCTCATCACCAGAAGGCTGGCCTCTAGGTGATGAATTCTTTGTCCATGCTGACCTATGAAACATAAAAGTAAAAGATGGCCTTTCATCTTATGCAGTCTGCTTCCATTTCCACAGTGACAGTAATGGAAAAAGGGGAGATAGGGAGTACTAAGAATAACAGTGTTTAGTCATCTAGAGACGTTAATTTAATAGTTGGTACTCTTAATATAAGATTTTGGTGCAGCAACCAAATTGACAGGCTCTCAGAGAAATTGAACCACATTTATAATGACATTAAAAAAGTCTGAAAATATAAAGAAATTTCATCTAAAATGAAAAATTGTTCACAAGTTTTTATGAAGAGATGAATAAAGAATATAACGGAGTTGGTTTCATGGTGTTTCCAAAGACAACAAAAACACATCATTTCTTGTGCCACTTGGCCATTTTGCCTCGGTAGTTCTCATGGTAAACATAAGCAGACTACCATGAAGATAATTGAAGCTTTTGTGTCAACGTCTGTTGCAGATTATGAAGATATAGAGAAATTCTATCACAAATTTGATATGATTCTCTGAATTAAGTCAACGTAAGTGATTTCAATGAAAAAGTGAAAAAAGTATGGAGGTAAAAATATACATTGGAAAATATAATTTGGGATTAGCAATGAAAGGAAGTAAAGTCTTGAGAACTACTTAGAAGTCTCATTCTTGTATATCCTGGATAATAAGTTGTATATCCTGAATAAGTTCTTCAGGAAGGATTTGAAAATCACTGCCCATGTCCAAACTTCGATCCAAAAGATGAGATTAAGTGTATCTTTATAGAGAGGAAATGACTAGTTCCTGACTTGGAAATCATTTGAGAATCACTGGTTGTGCAGTCGGGTTTTAGTAGCTGGTTAGAGAAAGCTTAGAACTAATGCAGAATTAGAAGAAAGAAAAAATGAGAAGACAGCAATGCAGGCAATTACAATAATTCAATCTTACCTTATTTAAACAATTTGTTAAGTCTCAAAAATTGGAACTATAGAAATGCAAAAACATTAACTTTGGCTATCATTTATTTAAAAACTTAAAACCAATATAAAACAGTTGCCACAACAAGGGGCTAAAAGAGCCCAGAAGCTTACCCTAGAAGACTCATCAGTTCAGACTACAAATTCATAAAACCTGGAACAAGATGACACAAGAATGTCCAGCAGTATCTTTGCTCCAACTAAATAATGAAAAACTCTAGGATAATCCTGAAGAGAATTTGGTGTGAGATTCAAGAGAATTCATAGATGAAATTGGAAAGACCCCAAATAGATATGAAACAGAACCAGTTTACCAACTCTTTTGTAATAGTCTGTTATCAGCAATGATAGTAGAACTATCACATTTCGATTCTTCCATCATAGCATTAGGTGTGCTATATGAAAAAGTAATAATAATACTTAAAAAGATACAAATAGGAATAGCATCTGAATTTTCCAAATACTGAAGAAATTTATGCTAGATGGTATTCTTTTCATCTTTTCAAAATAAATCTAAAAAAGGAAATTTCCAAATCAATTGAAAGGATCACGGTTCGTGTTGTTAACAGATGCAAAGTGAACAAGAAGAGATAATCAACTGTCAGATCATATACTTTTTCTCTATTCAAATCTTCATGAGGACGATATATATAGAGAGATGCATATGTATAGAATACATACACAGGTATGCTTGATGAAAACGAAACAAAGGGATAGGCAGGCTTTTAGGTAATTTAGTGCTACATTTCACATCTTCACAGTCAGACAATTGATTGTGATGAAAACATAAGATTATTTTTGGTCTATTCAAATAAAAATTCAGTAGAGCAAAATGCATCCTTAAATTGTTTTCTTCAATAAAATGTCTCTTGTACGTATTTTAAGATTGAATAAGCATCTTTGATAATCAACAAGGTTAAGTTTGTTTAGGGATTTTTATCATTGTGAACATCAAGTAAAACATAAAACAGAGATATACTCACTAAAGGTGCTCTCAAATATCATGGAGAATGTCTTGTATCAAGTCCAGATAGAAGAGAACTTCTTTTATGGTTGAGGAGTCTTTTCTTGGTGTTATATGCAGATGACATTGTAAGTATATCATGTTGAGGAACATAAGCTATATAAAGGAGACACATTGCTAAAAGACTTCCTTTTAGCAATCCATATGAAGAAAATAAGTGGTTGAAGAATGCATATTGACCAGATTATGAAATATAATAGGATGTTCTACTCGTTAAATTAATACAGCCTGCCAGCCAGCCATACATCCTGGACAGAAGAGGTTGAACTGGATCACATTTGGGAAATGGCACAGTTTCTTCAGTGATCCCAAGCTGCCACACACAAGTCCATTTCTCTAATACCAGTAGTCTCTCCTTGTTGCTACTTTGCTGATAACCATGGAAAATCATAACCACAGAAGAATCAGAAGTACAGGTGACTCAAAGGGCAATTGAAAGGGTCATTGTGATTATAAACAGACTGTAGTATTATACCAGTGATGACTTATATGTAAGTGTTAGATATCATGGACACACAAGACTAGAAAACACACTAGCAAGTCTTGTAATAAGAATCAGAAATTATAGATTGTACAATCTGAGTGCTTGTCTGCTATTCATGAAATATTAAAATAACTATAGGAAGGCCTTCAGCAATTTGAATAGATCCTCTACGGAGGACTTATGGAAAATAATGGACAAAAACCGTACAGGATGAGCAGGCGCGGAAGAGTTGTGATCTGTACTATTGGAGGGATTACCTATATCGATGGGATCACGGCTCCATTATGTCAAAGTAAGTTTGATAGCTCATTTTCTCTCAAAATGTACTTTGTTCTTCCTGACTAATCATGGAATCTGCCAGAAAATAGAGGAAGAGATTCTTCAGAATAAAGTTAGCTAAATATTTTTATCACTGCAAAGTTACTTTATTATTTACTTACTCATTTTTTTAAATTGACTCTTAATAGATGGCACAAGGCAAAAGTCATATGCACAAGATATGTTAACATCTCTTCATTATTTGGATGGCCGTTTTGTTCAGCCTCGTCTAGAAAACTTAGTTTCCAGAAGTCGCTGGAAAGAGCAGTATAAGGTATTCAGTTTCTTTATAATTAGTGCATAAGGGTCCTAAAGGCAACAATAATAGATTTATCACAGCCTCCCAGAAAAGTTTTCTTCACTTATTTACATTTGTATATCTAAAACTTTTGATCCTACTCAAATGTGGTGACATTTCTGCATGTTATAAAATTATCTTGTTTTCACTCTCCATTTTTGGAAGATGTTGACTTTTCATTATTCTACCCTTATATGTAGTTACTGATTCCAAGAGTCAGTAATTTCAAATTCTTTACTTGACTATTGAACTTAATGCCAAACTTTCATATTGAGCTAATAAACCTTGAAAATCTTATTTCCTTTTGCACTATTCCTTTTTTTTTTTTTTTTTTTTACTAGGCAATGGGGTTAAGTGGCTTGCCCAAGGCCACACAGCTAGGTAATAAGTGTCTGAGACTGGATTTGAACCCAGGAACTCCTGACTCCAGGGCCGGTGCTTTTATCCACTGCGCCACCTAGCTGCCCCTCTTTTGCACTGTTCTAATGGCAAGGAAGAAATAGGCCTCCACATAAGATCCTTTATTACTACAAGATTATTCTAGGACATTCCCATCGTGAATTTCTATAGATACAACTATGGTCATTTTAAAAGGATTTAAGAAAAAAACCAAAACCAATCCTGTACCACAGCGCCACCTGGCATTTATAAAATAGTATAAGCCTGTCCAGAAATTAGGCAACTTGCTTCAGTTTGTACCTAAACTACATTATTTTGCACTTGTTATATTGCAGCTCTTTTTTTTTTACAGATAAGACCTCCCTTTCTGTTTTGTTGTTTACCAAAAACTTTGACAATATCAGAGGAGATAGTTTCTGTTACAGTATAGGTTGTATTAACATTCAGAGTAGACAAATAATGAGTATTTTAACCATTTTACTTCATGTAGTTCACATACATGAGAAATTTGTGCATTTATTGCATTTTTTTAAAATTGTTACATTGGTTGAAGTGTAGCGTGGTCAACTTTTGACAGACGTAAATTAAAAAATCTACCTTTTGCATTATACAGTCCCTTTGCTTCATTTTCTTTCTGGTTCTTTAATAAGGAAAATCACTCAATTCTACTACTTGTTATCAATTATTATAATTTACACACATTTACAAATATGTAAATATAAAAATATGCATGAGAAAATATGAATGGATTCATTTTTAACATATATATATATATATATATATATATATATATATATATATATATATATGGTTTCTTTACATGAATTCAGTTAATGTAATGAACTAAGAATCCATGCATTTAGCAGACCATTTATCAGATATCTGTTATATGCAAGACATTATATGTAAGAAGAAATAAAAACTATTGTTAGTTTTCCTTATGTAATTCCTTTTGGGTTTTTTTTTTTTTTTTTGGTTTTTTTGGTAAGGCAATGGGGTTTAAGTGACTTTCCCAAAATCACTTAGCTAGGTAATTATTAAATGTCTGCAGTTGTATCTGAACTCGGGTCCTCCTGATTCCAGGACTGGTGTTCTATCCACTATGCCACCTAGCAGCCCCTCCTTAATAAATTTCCTGAGGTCATTTTGAATTTACTTTTTAGCATCAGTCATTCATTAATTTATTCATTATTTTCAGGAGCGGGTGGAAAATTATCCTAATGTAAGTATCCGTTGGAGAACTCCTGAAAATTGTTCTTGCCAGGCCTGTGGACTCCATCGATACTGTAAATATACAGTACATTTATCAGGAAAATTGTACAATGACAGAACCATGGAAACAGATGATTTCATGTCACATGACAAACAGGTAATTTGTTTTATTCTAAATTGCTCTCAATAGCTAGGATTTAGAATTTTGTGGTAAGTAAACATATCCTTTAACTATCAGAACCAATGGAAAAATATAGATTCAAAATGGAAAGGGCACATTAATAATATCTGATTGAATCTGGAATAAATTTATGACTTTACATAATAGATTTCCCTTACTTATATTCTGGTTATGCTCATTTGAACATAAAGTTTTATGTTCTCTAAAACATATTAACTGGATAGAGATATTTTATAGTAGGCAGTTCAGGAAAGTATTAGGGAATCGGGTGAAATTAATCCATAATGAAAATTTTACTACAGATAATTCATTGAATGGATGAATTTACTAATTTTATTAATAAAATAAAATTTAATTCCTTTTCTCATACATTAAACTATAATTTCAGAAGTATCTGTAATATGTCACTATAGTTTAAGAAGTACATAAAGGATTCTTACTTTTGGGGTTCAACGTATTCCTAACGATATGTCTTGAAGAGATCGCTATAAAGACTTATGCATATGCAGTTATACTTGTTTGAATTGCAGCAGAAAGCATCAACTGGATAACTAAAAGATAGCAAAATTAAGTTTCTTGCTAGATAATATGTGATGAATTAAAACAAGAAAATGTCAAACTGTCCTACCCCAATTGGGGCCTATTAATATGCATTTTTGGGAAAATCTACATTCTAAAATGTACTGCATTTATAAACAAAAAATATTGTCTGTGATTGAGATATGTTCTTGAAGAGTAATCAGCATTTCCATTGTCTGGAGTTGGAAACCTAAATCTGAACTCTAGTTCTTCCCAACCAGTCATCAGTATGGCAAGGCCTGAATTTTCTATCCTGTAAGGTAATGTGTTTTTTCATAACTCTTGTGCAGTGAATGACCAGGTTCTTATGGAGAATTTATGTTGTGAATACCTCTCAGAAGATTCACAACAGGTAGTGAATTCAAAATTAGATTTATTAATTAAATAAATCATTATAAAACTTCTCCCTTTTTTGATGTTTTATGCATTACTTATACTGTCTAGTTAATTTATTTGATAAATTATCATATGAGTAAATAGACAACCATATAGTATGTGTCTTTCCCAGTAGAACATGATATATCAGTCATAGAAATACGATTTCCCAACTTTGTGTTTGTAGAATTAAAAATACCTCTTTACATTGTATTTATCACATTTAGCTGGTCCCCGAAAAGCCTCCCATCTGTTTGATCATGAAGCCAACACACAGTGGTGGGTGAAAGACAGACAGAGGAAAAGGATACATATCAGCTCTTAACAGAATGGGGTTTGGACCTAGAGAGTAAAACAGAGCAACCGAGGAGAATTGGCTACTCATGAATTTCTAGGACTATTTTATATGGGATGGTCTAAGCAGGATCATCAGTTTTATTGAGGCTTCTCTAAAGATTCCATAAACTATAACTCAAGATATCCAAGTTCCCTAAATGTCTTGAGATCAGGTAATACTTGCCATTGTGAAGAGACAAGATAAGCCAGATTCCATGGTCCTGAGCATTTTTCTTCTTTATTGACAGGAAAAAAATCCTTCTACAGTGGCCTGTGCGTCAGTCCCTGGACTTAAAACTTAGTAGGGCTGGCTGAAAAAAGCAGATATGATTCATTGAGCACTTGAAAAAATCCACCATAAGTTTCTCCTTTCTTCATAAAACTACAAATTAAGCCTCATTGGATTAACGATGAGTTCTTTTAAAAAATGAAAATAAATCTATAGTTTAAACTATCCTATGGGTCATTTGCAACCTACTATAAATTGAGAAGGAGGGAACTTTCTGTGAATATTTACCTAGGTAAATTGAAAATTTTATTTGAAACCTTTCCATAGGAGTCCTAGGGATCTTGAGTTGCTCCATCATCAAACAGAGCCCACTATCACCTAATTTATCTTATTTCCCAAGGAGAGCCTACAGTGATATGACAGTTAAGTCAGGGAAAAGCAGAAAACTTGCTTCTTTAATGCATTTGAGAAGGTGCCTTTTCTCCTACATCTCTCAGATGCTATACGGAACTGAGGTTTCATAAGTGAAAAGAAAATTTAATGGACTTAAGTGCACTGAAGGAAAAGAAGTGAATCTGTCAAATAGGAAGAAATGAAGACAACTTATGAAACATTTAAACAAAAAGAACAGGAAGAAAGCTCTAGTATATAGGATATGAGAATTTGTGATAAAACATAAACAAGAGTCTTATAAGATAAAGGAAGAATTTGGTCCTAATTAGTGTGGTCAGTGCACACAACAGTGAAACCAGAGACCCTTCAACCAGAATATCCTAGGGTATATGAAATACCTAATTGATTAGGGTATTCAAATTTATAACTTTTTAACTTATCTTTAAGGTATTAGTAACACTAGTTAAATTCCATCTAAATTTTAAAAAACAACTACTGTCATAAACCCAGGTCTTTTGGGTCATAATATAGATAGGCTCATAATATAGATCTGGAGGAACCTTAAAGATCATCTAATTCAAACTCTTCATTTTACATATGAGGAATCTGAGACCCAGTAATATGAAGTAACTTATCCAAGATCACATAGGTAATTAAGAAGCAGGTCCTGGTTTCAGACACGTCTCCTGACTCCAATCCAGTACCTTTTCCACTCTGTTGCACTGAAATCCGGTACCCACAAGATAAACCTTGTATATCAGAAATCAATGGTTAGAACAATAATTAAACATAAGTATCAATGAAAAATTAAGGTGGATCATTTTACTATCAGAATTTATATAACTTGTTCCATCAGATTGAGATTCAAACCAAACTAGTAGTTTACTCTATTTTCAGAATATGATTTTGTTTAATTATGTATCCCATTTACTTACCAATTGATTTTTTAACTGCTTACTGGACCTGACGATTAGAAAAGTTTCTTCCCTTGGAATTCTGATCTGATCTATGTAGGAACCTCTTTGAATAGTGCCAGTCTCCATCTAGTCATTTTTACCTGCCTGATTTAAGTCCTTGGAATCCTCCCATAAATCCTCCACAAAGTGGCAACCTCACTTTCCTAGGGTCCTTTCTCTAAATTTTTATGGAGTATTATACCTGCAACGCCTTGACTTTCCATCTACTGACCTTCAGCTTCTCTACATGACCATCCCACCTTATTTCCATCTCATACTTTTCTTTTGAAAAGTAATGCTGCATATTTATGCCCATATCTCCATTGTCTTTTGGGCAGCCTACAATTTTGATTCTTTAGAGGTTGACTCTGTGAGGTCCAATCATATAGACTAATAGAATAATATTGGTGTTAAAATATGGGGTTTTGGCTTTGGAGAAAAATTTATGAAAATGATGAACATTTTGCCAAATACAGTACATTCCACTCTTTCCTTCATGTTCAGGTCTAGACTTGTTATCCTTATGCTTTGTCTGTACATTTGTTGATGGACCAATGGCATGTTTAGATATTAGTATACATATATGCAGTTTACACTAATATGTAAGTACCTGTTTAACTGGAATTAGAAACTGAAAAAACAAAATAGGTTCTGGAGGTTTTGAAAAGGGGTGAACCCAATGGAAAATTTTAATGCAAAAATAAATTTCTGACTTAGAGTTTCCATCACTTTTCCTATACTTTAAATGGGAAAAATGTGATGATTATTATATTTCAATATAATTGGTTTCCTTTGTAATTCTGTGTATTTTTATTTCATGCCTTTAAAATCGATATTCAAAGACCTTTAGAAGTCACCAGATTGCCAAAAGGGTTCATGACATAAGAATTCATGCTTTAGACTGATGTCACGTTACTTCCATCATGCACTCTGTGTTCTAGCCAAATTGGTGTACTTGATGTTCTCCATACATGATATTTCACCTCCCACCTCTGTCTTTGCAGGCTATCCCCCATGCCTGGAATGTTCTTCTCTTCACCTCTGCCTTTTAGAATCCCTAGCTTCCTTCATCGCTCAGCTCACGTGACACCTCCTACACAAGTTATTTCCTTCTTCCTCCAATTTTTAGGTTTCTACACACAAATTGTTGTGTATTTATTTTGTATATGCTTCTCTGTGTACATTTCATCTCCTATTCTCCTTCCCTGGTGGAATATAAACTCTTTGTTGGCAGGGACTTTTTTGTATACCCCCAAAACATAACAGAAGGCTTGACACATGGTAAGCACTTAATAAATCCTTGTTGAATTGAATTCTATCGCTTTTTCAATTAACACATCAACTGATTTAGTGCAATTTATACTTTTCTTTTTACAAGGCAATGGGGTTAAGTGACTTGCCCAAGGTCACACAACTAGGTAATCATTAAGCGTCTGAGGTCAAATTTGAACTCGGGTCCTCCTGACTTAAGAGCTGGTGCTTTATCCACTGTGCCAGCTTGCTGCCTCCTTGGGATAATAAATTGAGAGCTTCTAGTTATTTTGTCAGTGAAACCCGTTGAGTCTTCCTGGAGCATTTCAGTCTCTGGATTACTATGGGAATCTTTTATATTAGTCTCTTTTGTTAAAAAAAAAAATTTCAATTATTCAGAAATATATAAATGCCAATTTATGAAGGACTTTTATTTCATCTAAGAGCACAGTAGCATTGAATTAGTTAAACAATGGTGTATCAGCTATATTGTACAACCCATGATTTACTCCATTGATGACAGAGAAAAGGGATACCAACCATGCAGTCATGTAATAAAGTGGGAGTTAAAATTAGTGAACTAATTAGGGCAACCAATTTAAAGGATTTTCAGAGTTCATGTCTTTTAAAGTCATACTTTCATATGAACAATGATAATGTAGCCTGGATGTTCTCTGATCCTACACTATTTTTTGATAGGAAACATCATATTGTGTTCTGTAAAATCACAGTTGAAAGGGATTTAATAATGATGTCAGCTGACTAAAGAAAATTCCAACCATGATCCAACCAGAAATTGAGAATAAAAATACTACAAGTGTTGTCATGATCAATTTACTTGCCTTCTTTAAAGTGTCCAATTTAACAACATTTTAGAAATCTGCATTGCAAACTTTTTTAGTATTCCAGAACTGTCCACAGAAACACTGCTGTTGGTAATTGCAACAGCTTGCCTAGGATAATTTTCTATAACTGCTTTTATACAACACAGATAGTGGATAATTCAGGAGGTTAAAATTTAATTTAGTTTGCATAATAATAGTCATTATTTACATTTACAAAACCACTTTAAATATATTATCACATTTGATTCACATAACTTTGTGAGATTAAATTGTAGATTAAATATTGTCCCATGTTTAAATTAGGTCTCCTAAATCTAAATCTATTGCTTTTTATTTCCACAAAGTATAAGAAATATTTTTATAGTCAGTTTTTAAGTTGGAGAGAAGAGGAATAAAAATATTTTATCTTTCAGTTTCCTAGAAACAAAAACATTCTTTATAGATAATATATCTGTCTACTTACTTCCATTAGCATCCTGGATTAGAACTTTACCTATCCAAATTATTATTAAAATTTTCTTTAAAAACCTTTAATGTTATCTTATTCTACACTCTTGATAGAGTACAGACTCTTGACTAAAAAATTTAGTCAAAATGTCTGTTATGGAATGTGCACCTAGTATTGTGTGTGTTTGCATTTTAACCTACAGTTTTTACTTAGACATAATTCAATTCTTGTCTCTTGAACCACAGTTTTACTAACTATAGTAAAATAAGGTAAGGATTAGATTGAATAACAATACCAATGTAATCTAGAGTACCTCTGCTGTATTTGAAAAAAATCAGTAAAGTTAATCAAAAGATATGACTAGAGGTAGTTTCCATAATTGTGACCCTTTTCATATATTGAGAGGAGAGGGAAAATTTGTACTTTCAAGAGAACAAATTTTATTAATTTTTTATTAATTTATTTTTAATTTAATTTATTTTAATTTAATTTAATTTATTAATTTATTTTACTTTTATTAATTAACCTTTATACTGACAATTTTTAGTAGCTCCTTATACAATAATCTTTCCCAACGTCACCCCCATCTCATCTGCTAGTCTTAAATTTCACACAAGGATCTAGACAAGTCCATTTGTGGCAATATATGTCATCAATGAGTCTGGTTGTTTCTTTAAATTTTAAATGTGTAGAGGAAGCTTTATGTACTTTTATTTTTCCATTGTATTTATAATTCCTTTTATTCCATAGTGATCCAGATAGAATAAGATTATAGGTTCCTATAGACGTAATTACTTAATATTTGTTGTACATCAACATGCTTTTATTTTAATACTAAAAATGGAATTTCTTAAAAATCTAAATCCAGTTTAACAATCTGACATATGACAACAGAATTATACCACAGAAGCAGAGGGCACTGAGATCCCAAATTAAAATGTAAATTAATATACACTAACACTCAGTTTAATCACCATTATTAGAGACCATAAATTTCAAAAATAACAATTTGACTTAAAAATATGTAGTTAGGTCTCAAAAGATGTTTTTCATATTTAATACTTTAGTAAATTACAGTGTTTTTACATGATAATATTTTTATAAGATTTATATCACAAATTTTGGAGTATATTTATACGAGTAATCGGATTCCATAAATAATGAACCTACTCCCTTCATCACTGCCCTTTGTTGAAGGTGACTCATTGTAGCCACAATTCTCCCTAATCTTAGGTTGGAATAACTTATTGAAATAATAAAATTTTTCCCTTTATGAAAAAATTCATCACCAGTAGGTTGACCACTGGTGACAATTTTTTTTTCCTATAACAACCACAGATAAAAAATACTAAGTGGCCTTTAGTAAATGCTACTCTAAAAGTTGACATAGGGGCTAGAAAGGGGTCAGAGAATGCTAAAAAATACTGTCTACAAACATTAATCATCTCAATAGAAACTGACCAATAACCAAGAATGAGTACACTATTGGAGGAAGGTGCATAATATGAATAATGAGATTTTCCCTATAAATGAAATCAATAAATATGCATTTTATAGTGATAACCATGTGGCAGGCACTATACTAAGCATTGAAGATATAAAGAAAGGTAAAAACAATGCAACAACTAAGTCGAAGGATAGGCCTTGATTTCATCATGTGCCAAAAGACAAGACATAACATTTCATGAAATATTTGACCCTTTTGCCTTGCGTTGTCCATCAGGAACATAAGAAAAAAGACCATCATGAAAATAATTGCAATTTATATGCTAAGATCCATTGCAGAGAATGAAAAATTTGAGAAGGTCAATAAGGAGCTTGGCATGATCTTCCAAGTGTAGATTCATTGCAAAAATAGATGGAGGAGAGGAAACCAAAACTTGTTGGAAAATATATTTTTGGATTGAGAAATATAAAACTCAGAACCAAATAAATACCTATGTATTATGAATACTTGATTCAAGAAGAGGTGAATAATGCAGATCATAGAAAGTACTTTGGTACACAGCAAAAAATTAAGTTGACCATATTTTAACATACTGAAACTAGTTTGTTACAGGTGGAGTCATTTTTGAAATCAATTATGCAATCAGATTGTGGCTAGTAGGACCAAAGATCAAAGATCAAAGTAAATACTGAACAAAAAGAAAGAATAAACTTGAGAAGATACCTTTTGCGATTACTACAACTTTGATAGAGCCTAAATAACTAACTCTTAAAAATGGGAAATGGACAAAATTTTTAAAAAAAAGGACTTTGCCTCAGTTTAAGTTATATCATAAAAATATAGTATAAAAGACCCCACAGACATGAATGACCAGAAAAAAGAAATAGATTCATTGCATACAAAGATTGAAAGATGAGATCTACAATGCCATGATACTCACAAAATATTTTAGAAGATAGAATGCGGCTATTATGGATGCCTGTATATGTTGTGAGAGAGAGAGAGACACATACAATAGGGTTAAGTAACTTGCTCAAGATCACAGAGCTAGTAAGGATCGAGTATCTGAGGTCAGAGTCAGGATCCTCCTGACTCTGAGTCCAGTGCTCTATCCACTGCACTATTTAGCTGCCCATGGAGGATTTATTAAAACACATGGATCAGAATCCCATGGGATGATAAGATTTGAGTGGGTAATGGTGGAGGATGACAGCCCATCATAATGCCAAGATCATGTATTTATGGTTACAAAATTGCCTGAGGATAGAATATTAAGAATCATTGGACCTATTATATACTGATTTTAAGAAATATACTATTAGTTCCAAATGAGTTGCAAAATGTGAAGATAGAAGATTACCAGTCTTTTCCATTGCCATAGAAAATATCTTGTGTAAGGTGCCAGCAAAAGAATTCCCTCCTGATGATGTGCACCAAAGCTTTTTTAGTTAAGTCTACAGCATTGTGAAAGATTGGTTTAACTATCAACAAATAAAGTGGGAGAAAAATGTGTGTGTGTGTGTGCGCATGCACGTGTGTGTATTTGTGTTTGTGTGAATACTATAACATGTCCCTCAATAGGTTACTTGTTGAGCTAATCCATGATCTTAGATATGTTTGTACACTAAGATTAGTACTGGAGTTGTGTCATTGGTACAAGGAAATACTAAGTAATGAGATTCCTTGTAACCTATCAATCAATAAATATTTATTAAGCATTTCCTATGTTTCAGGTACTGTGCTAGGGCCTAGAAACAATGAATAAATGATTCCTACTCACAAGAAACCTGTATTCTAATGCAACAAGTATATATGTTGATAGAAGACAAATATAAATGGAATAAATAAATACTAGGAAAGTTTGAAATACAAGGTGGTTTGGAAGAGAAGGTTTTAACATTTAAGGGGATCAAGAAAGACTAAATGTAGAAAGTTGTCTTTGAGCTGCATCTTAAAAAAAAGACTCCGATGCAGAGCTAAGGAGGAATTTACATCATGAAGGATAGCCCATGCAAAGGCATGGTGATGGGAGATGAACGAAAGGAAGACCAGTTTGACTGGATCACAGACTGCAGAAAGAGAGTAATGTTCTAAGATGCTGGAAAATAATTTGGAACCTGGTTATGTAGGGCTTAAGTTAAAGCTAGACAGAGGTAGTTCTATTTAATTCTAAAGACAAAGGAAACCAGTGGAATTTAATGACAGTCATCTGCAATTGAGAAAAATGACTTTGGCAGCAATGTAAAGGATGGACTGAAGAAGGTAGAGATTTGAGACAGGAGACCAATTAAGAGGCTTTTGCAGTTATCTAGGCAAGAAGTGATCATCTGGACTAAGATAATAACTTAGAGAGAAGGGCTTAAATGTGGTAGAAAATTAGTAATATTTGAAAAGTGATTGGATATATGGACAGTACAAGTTGAAGATAATGCGAAGGCTACATATCTAAAACATTGAAAAAATTCTGTTGTCAACAGGAAAGTGAAAGAGGAATGAATTAGGGTGGAGGGTGTGGAGATAATTTTTGAACATAGTGAGTTTGAGATTCTCTAGCACATCCAGTTTGAAATGTTTAATAGGCAGTTAGTAAGGTATAATTGAAGATGACAAGAGAGCCTGGGGCCAGATATATAGATGGCAGGAGTAGAGAGATTTTTATTAACTTTGGGACTAAGGATGTTACTTAGGGAGTATAGAGTAAAAAGAGTCAGGGCTTAAGAAAGATCCTGAAGAAAACTCATGATAGAAGGCATAGCCTGGGTAATAATCAGAAAAGGAACCTGAAGAGCAGTCAAAGAAGTAGGAAAACCAAAAGAGTAAGTGACATGGAAGTCCAAAGAGGCAAAAGTGGTCAACATTGTCAGCTGTATAATAATAGGTCAAAAATGATAAGGACTGAAAAAAAAATAATCAGACACTCCAGCTAAGAACTCATTAACTTTGGAGAGAGCAGTTTCATTAGGGTGATGTCATAATCAAAACTAGCAAGAATTTAGGAGTAAGAAGTAAAGCTTTGTGTTAGTGTTGGGGAGTGAGATACAGAATCATATGGTGAACAATAGGACAATCTGGATGCAGAAAAGGCAGTTATGAAGATCATAATGATAATTCTTGGTTTGACTATGGATTCTTGGACAGCTTGTAATGAATCTTTGGGTTTGGAACCACTGTTCTAGGTAATGTTTTTGTTAGAGATCCTTTTGTCTATGTTCAGTTGTAAATGATCTGAAAGGATTTATTTCAAGGCAACCCATCTGATACTTTATCTGAGAGAATAAAGTTGGAAACATGAACTCTGTAGTAAATGCACATCTTATTTAAAAATTTAATCATTTATAAAACAAAGGTCAGTAGTTAAAGAGTGACATCCTGAAAAGCTCAATGTTGGCAAAGTATAAGCAATTGATCTCACTGCAGATATTTCTTTTGTCTTCATTCTGTTCTGGGGAAAATAAATGCGACTTTTTTTCCCCAACTTTATGCTTCAGGTGACATAAAGACTGACTGACATTCCAAAAGAAGTTTAATTAATGTTTTATTGAAGTAACCTAAAACATAGTTTTATAGTTTCCTGGGACATTAAGAGAACCTACTTATATTACCAGTATTTATCAGAGGCAGAACACGAATCCTGATCTTCCTGACTTCAAAGCCAACTTTCTATCTACCACACCACACCATACCATACTATGTACACATACAGTAGGTTAGGATTAAATGAATTAAGACTGTGTTACCCAGACTACCATATACAGTTGGATAGACCCATCAGCACCTTGAATCTTGTTCAAGTAGTAGAGCAGAACCAAGAAATGAAATGGAGAACGGGAGTAGATTGAAATGCATTTGGGAAATGTACAAGCATTTTCTCTGGTTCCAAATCATGACAGAAAACTCATATTATAAAAGCCAATATTCTTCCTATGAAGATATATGGTTAGGAATTATGGAATGTAACAGTATTCTAAAACACAAAATTTTGGGTAACCTAGAGGGCATTTGTGGGTATATGTAGACTTCAGTATTTTTACAATAATAACTCTCATAAAACTAGGACAAAAAATATTTCATCCAAGTAATAAATGTATGATGAGGAAAGGAATTAGGCCAGTCATGTATTGAAAGCCAGGAATATCTAATCAACATTCTGATTGTTAGACTGATTCTGAAGGAATGTTAAAAGATATAAAAGGGATGCTTTCATTGTTTTGGTTAAATCATATATAGAAAATTTCTGGGAGAACACGGAAGTGAGATGCATATCATGAAAAGGCAGTAGTCTGCATTATTGGAGGGAATAACCATGCTGACAAAATCACAGTTGTGTTGAAGTTTTGAAGTGTGGATTTTTCCAAAATTTATGATTCTAAAAAAGTTGATATTTTATTCAAATAAAACTAAAAATAATTTCCATTTTCTACTCATTAAACTTCACAAACTATGTTTTTGAAAGCTCATTTGAAAATTTAAAAAAACTATATATCTCTAAGGAAAAAACATAACCAAATGCCATAGTTTAAGTTAAGATTAATAATTTTTCTTGTTCACAGAGACTTTGCATGCATTGGTAAATTAGCCCTAAATCCTTTCTATTAGTACTTTTTAAAATATCTATACTTGTAAGCAAGTTCAAATATGAAGCATAGTGAAAAGAGTACTGGCAGAGCATAATGTAGCATAATGAAAAGAATACTGGACATGGGAGTCAGAAGATTTGAGTTTATGCATGACCTTGGGAAAAATGACTTGCCCACTCTGGGCTTCACTTGAACCAGATGAACTCTTAAAATTACAGAGATGCATTCAGATATCACCAACTAATTTTAATAAGAAATATACAGATGAAAGCAAAGGTAATTAACATTAAGAGCATGGGACAATATTTTTAAGTAACTCAATATTGCTAAATTTCAGAACAAGGTAAGGCTGGTATAGAAAGGTAAACAAAAGTTCTGGGGAAAGGGGAAGGTAAAGATCAAAGAAAGGAAAAAGACCGATACTCAGAATGGATAGAATAATCAAGAAGGCATAGGTGCCCCATTCTTATTTGCTTCCAAAAGTAAGCATAATGTTGTCTCCAGAGTGTGAGCTTTGTACTCTCCAGAGCCTTAGGATGATTCTTTGGAATTCCTGACTGACCCAGTAGAAGAATGGAAAGATGGATTATATCCTACTCTCTCCAAAATACTATTTAAGAGACTTGTTCAAAGGCATCACATCTTTACTCATTGTCACCTTAACACCCCCATCTCTGTATAGATTTCCAACTTTTTCCTTTACACAACTCCTTTGGAGGAATTACAGCCTAGCTTTGACCCAGAGACATACCTACTGCAAGGTATCTTTAGGAAAAATCCTTCTTTTCCCCCAAAATATCCAGATCCTATTCTTCACATCACCTCATGCTTTTAATTGCCTCTTGGCTGGCTCTGGAGACCAGAGCAATGGTTATTAAGTAAGATTCTTGTTTCCTTCTACCTTTTCATTTTCAGTGGGCTAGCAAGTTGCAGAAGATATATTGGAATGGCTTGCAGAAGATATTTTGGAATGGCTTTGTTAGTCTGTATCACACAATCTTAATATCTTTCCCCATCTTAGTTATCCTGTATCTGTCGAGATACCTTTCTATTCTCTCAGATTTACAATAAATGATTTACAAAAGAAGATGCTGGAGACATCTTCACCCTACACATCTGTTTTCAAATAAGAAACATCTTATTATTTCTTACTCTTTAGCATCTTGCATCTTTCCCCTTGTCTTCATCTACACAGCTACCACTAAGCAGTGACTCTCATCACCCCTCATGTAGACTATTTCAACAACTTTCTAGGGTTTTTTTGCAAGGAAAATGGGGTTAAGTGACTTACCTAAGGCCAGCTAGGTAATTATTAAGTGTCTGAGGCCAGATTTGAACTCAGGTGCTCCTGACTCCAGGGCCGGTGCTCTATCCACTGTGCCACCTAGCCACCCCTATTTCAACAACTTTCTAATTAATCTCCTTGCTTCCTGTGTCCCCTCTCCAATCAGTCCCTCACACAGCTGCTTAAATGATAAGCACCATTCTGCTGTCAACCTCCAACTGGTAAGATCCATTTATAAAATATATCCACAATAAAATACATTACTGTGTTTGACATTAAAAAGCTATCACATTATAGACTTATTATATACCCTCCACCTCTGTCCAGCACTATAAAGTTCAGCCAAACTGGCTATTTTTTTTTGTCGTGGGATATTTTTGTCTTCCATCTTCCATTTCTGTGCCTTTTCATTGAATGTCCGCTGTACTTGCAACACTCCTCAATTTTTGCCTTCGAGATTTTTTCATTTACTTCAAGACTCAACTTAAGCCTTCTAATTATTACACCTGCCTAAATTCTAGTATCCTCCCCCCCCATATTGCTCTGTATATGTTCCACATAATGCTGATTTATGGGCTTATCCCCTCCCTTTAAAAACATAAGCTCCATAAGTGCAGGCATTTTCTCTTTACATCTGTAGCACCTAATAAAATGTCTGACATGATGTAGATACTTAATAAAAACTTGATTAATTTCTAAATCAGTGGAATCACAGATTATATATTTAAAAGATTCATATTTTTTATTTCAACATCTAAAAACAATTGAATCATTATGTTATGAAATAAAGCCTTGGGAAAAATAAAATCTATTGGGAAAAGGTTACAAAAAGAGGGGCGATACATTTTTTTAAGAAAAGGCTTTATGGATTCTTGATGAAAAATTTAGGAGAATGGGAATATTTTACCATGAATTATTTTTTGGTGAATGCTGCTAAAACACATAAACCAAAAAAAAAAAAAAAAAACCCTCCAAAAACCTTCACCGGGAAAAACTGATATACACCAATATTTTCTCTACACAAACATTTGCTGTTTGTCTCCTGGGACTGTACTTAACTACTAGATTTAATGATGTGTTATACATTTTTTTCTCTCACAAAAAAGAGGTATCCTAAGTTTACTGACTTTTTTCTTATGTTAATAGCATATGTCCTAATAGATTTTTGAAAAATAAAATAGATATATTGAATATGTTCCTTTAATATAAAGGTGACATTTTAAAAAATATTGATATCTTAGGTTTATCTACTTTATTTGTATATCCTTTCCCAAATATGTGTACCTTATGACAAACATTTTTGAAAGAGGGGAAAATCAAGCCAGGAAAGCTAAGCAAAACAGTTGCCTTCCTCTGAAAAAAGTGAAAGCAGGTATATTTTCATATCCTTTATTCAGACCAACTTGATGGTTATTACATAGCATTCTATTTTCTTGTTTTGTTCTTTACATTTAAAATGTTATTGTGTATCCTGTTTTCCTAGTACTGCTTATGTTTTGCCTCAATACATATAATTCTTTCCTTGCCTCCCTATGCATTCATTTCTTATGATAAAGTTCCACAATCTTTATATCCATTCTCTGGTAGGTAAACATCTATTTCATTTGCAGTTCTTTGCAAAAAAAAAAATGCTGCTGCAATTATTTTCTTAAATATTAAATCTTTCTTCTTATTACCTCCTTAGGAAAACATGCCTAATAGTATTAGAGAATGGATCAAAGAGTATAAACATTTTTAGTCACACTGTCTTAACATAATTCCAAATTGCTTTACAGCATGACTGGAGCATTTCAAAACATGGTAATGTGACTATCTTTCCATAAACCCTCCAAACTTGACTGTCAAAATATTTTGCTATCTTTGTCAATTTGCTACATATACAGTGAAACCACAGTTGTTTTTAATTTAATTTCCTCTTATTAATCATTTGTAATAATTTTTCATATGGTTGTTAATGTTTTTTAAAGTTTTATTGCTATGTTTTCTGTTTACTTTACAAATATTTATAGATTACTTCCTCTCTGAAAGGTTTCTTCTAACAATGCAAAGTAATTACGGAAAACTAACAATACAATAACCTCATTTGAGTGCACTGCAACATTCTATATTTGTGACATCTGCAACCTTCTCTGCTTATCTTTTTTAAAAAAAATTTTTCAAATGGAAAAAATAAATTTTTTTCTTCCACTCACCTTTCACCTCAGTGAAAAAGAAAAACAAATGTATTGTAACAAATATTCTTAGTCAAGCAAAACAAAATTTTTCATTGACTGTATGTATGAATGTGTATGTGTACATACATATATATACACATATATATACACACACAAACACACACATAATGACTCTATACCACATATGTCACATTATTTGTCTCATTCTGTACCCTAAATCTATGTTTTTGACCCAACAATTCCTTATGATTAAATTATTTAGTTTTCAACTGATTTTAATATATATATATATATATATATATATATATATATATATATATATATACACATACATATATATAGTACAGTGGTCAGTAAAGGATATGTGTAATATTTTTGCTTTTCTGCATATGTGAAGTTAAGTCCTAAAATTTAATCACTTTTGGTAAGCTGCCTTGTGTAGCTGAGAAATATGTAAATAAGCTCCTTTCTATTTCCATTCAGTAACCATCAATATCTTTATATATTTTTTCCTTCTATTTATTTGTTTCCTTTTTTGTTAAATGTAAAGAAGAGGACATAATACTATCACAGTAGAGCAATTTACTTCTCAATATCAGGCAAAAAAAAAAAAACAGAAAACACCATAGTACAATATCAGAAATCATTTGTTGATTATAAATAGTTGTTGATGATTTTTTCTTTAAAAAATTTTTTAACATTCTTTTAAAATTTTGAGTTCTAAATTTTTTCCCTTCCTCCCACCCCTCCCTGAACACTGAGAAGGTAAACAATATATCAATTATACATGTAAAATCACGTACAATATATTTCCATTAGCCAAAGAAAAAGCATAAAATACAATGAGAAAATTTGCCTCAAGTTGCACTCAGAGTTCATCTAGGTGGAGGAGAGAAGGGGAGGAGGGGCAATGTTTGAACCTCATATCAGAATTGATTCAAAAAGAGAAGAATTGGGGCGGCTAGGTGGCACAGTGGATAAAGCATCATCCCTGGAGTCAGGAGTACTTGTGTTCAAATACAGCCTCAGACACTTAATTATCTAGCTGTGTGGTCTTGGGCAAGCCACTTAACCCCATTGCCTTGTAAAAAACAACTTAAAAAAAGAGAATATACAAATAGATATAGATATATATACACACACACACACATACAAATGTATACACACACACACACACACACACACACACACACACACATATCCTCAGGTTCAGAAATCTATTTCACCCAATAGAAAAATAGTAAGGGAAGGTGATAAGAGATAAGGAAAGTGGAGGAAATGATAAAAGGAAGGGCAAAATAAGGCTGGTAGTGGTCAAAACAGATTTTTTTTTGATGAGGGAAAGGATAAAAAGAGAGAAAAGGATGAACAGAAGAAAACAGGATGAAAGGGAAATATACAATTAGTCATCATAACTGTCAATGTAATAAACAACCCATAAAATTGAAGTGTATAGAAGATTGAATTAGAAACTAGAATCCAACAATATGTTTTATTTGAGAGACACATGATATAGAAAAAATAAAGGGCTGGAGCAGAATCTGTTATGCTTTAACTGAAGTAAAAAAGGTGCGGGTACCAATTATGATCTCAAAGCAAAAAGCAAAATCACAGCCAATTAAAATAGATAATCAGGAAAACTACATTTCCTTCTGGATATTCTAAACTGTCCATTCTTTTAACATAGAAGCTAAATCTTGTGTGATCTTGACTTTGACCCCATATTATTTGAATTGTTTTTGGTTACGGTTACCTGCAGTATTTTCTCCTTGACTTAAAAGCTCTGGAATTTGATTGATATTCCTGGAAGTTTTCATTTTGAAATTTCTTTCAGTAGGAAATCAGTGGATTCTTTCAATTTCTACTTTATCTTCTGAATCTGAGATGTCAGAAGGGTTTTCTTTTATAATTTTTTTGAAAATATGTCTAGGCTCTTTTTAAAAAAACCATGTCTATCAGGTAATCCAATAGTTCTTAAATTACTCTCCTCTGTGTTTTTCAGGTTAGTTGCCTCCAATGAAATATCTTACTTTGTCTTCTACTCCCCCCCCCCATTCTTTTGACATTGTTTTATTGTTTCTTGATATCTCATGGAGCCATTAGCTTCCATTTGCCCAGTTCTAATTTTTAAGCATTTTCTTTAAATGAGTTTTTGCATCTCCTTTTCTATTTGGCCAATTCTAAAGAAAGTTGATCTGTGGTAGAGGCTCTGTGATTTCAGTCATTTTCCAGTAATGCTTGACTCTTCTTGACCCTATTTGGAATTTCTTGACAAGATATTGGGGTTATGAAGAAGAATCAAACATGATTGAATAACAAAAAAAATAAAACAGGAAGTAATTACTTTTGATAGAAACTCATAATTTGGTAAAACCATTTTTAAAGTCAATATTTGGAAATATTTCCATTATTAAATACTTTTGTCAACATTTTCCCCAAAATAATGTAAAATTTTGGGAAAAATCTATAAAAATTCTTATATTCATCTTCTTGAAAAACTTAGAAACAATTTTTTAAATTGTTTAAAATTGTTTCCTATTTCCTTCAAATATGCCCATTTCTCCCCATCCTCTTAAAAAATTATTATACATCACATCTTAGTAATGCAATAGCTGAAAAATACAAATGCCATCCATTTTAAATGTTACAAACTTAGCAAATTTTCTTTCAATAAGTACTCCCCATTCATTTCTAACAAAATTAATATTAATAACAGGCCTATCCCAATAAAGCACTGCTCTGGTCTTTACTTCTCTCCTGCAACTGCAAGTATTAGGGTTTCTCTTGGCCCTGGAATCATGACCAGGATCCCTACTCTCTTGTTAGTTTTTTGTTTGTTTCTCTCAGTCAGGAAATAAATAGTAGTGTTTCTTCTTCATGATTTTGGAACTTATAGTTTATAATTGAATTTATCAGTCTTTCAAAATTGTTTTTTCTCTATTATATTTTCATCATATAAATTATTCTCCTAATTATGCTCACTTTCCTCTATATGAGTTGATAGACATCCTTCCAGTTTTCACCGAAACTGTCCTTTTTCTTATTACTTTTTTTTAAAACAATGGGGTTAAAAGTGACTTGCCCAAGGTCTCAAAGCTAGGTAATTTTTAAGTGTCTGATGCCGGATTTGAACTCAGGTCCTCCTTACTCCAGGACCAGCGCTCTATTCACTGTGCCTCATAGCTGCCCCCTTTTTCTCATTTCTTATGTGATAACAATATTCATTCCATTCTTTAAGCTTCATTTCTTTTAGCCATTTCTATATAGACTTCTTTAGTTTCAAATTTTTGGCTACTAAAATATTTTGTACATATAGGTCCTTTTATTCTTTCATCTTTTTTGGAGTGTGAATCTAGTAGTGGCATAAATACATCAAAAAGTATATACAGTTTAGTAACTTTGATAGTACAGTTCCAATTCTTTTGTGAATGACTGGACCATTTGTATCCCCAACAAAAGGGCAACTGTTTTCCCACAGTTACTCTAACATTTCTCATTTTCTTTTGTCATCTTTGTCAGGCTTGGGAATAAGTTTGAAACTCAGAGTTAAATTACATTTCTCTGATTAATTATTTAAAACATCTATTTCTTAGCTTCCCATCCTTAAAAATCTTCACTACTAGTCTCTGAAATTATATCTCTTCCCTTAATCAGCCCAAACTCCCAGAAAATACTGTCGATATTCATTATCTCTAGTTCCTCTCTTTTTACTGACTCCTTAACCTTTTGCAATCTATCTAATAACATCACTCAACTGAAATATCTTTATCCAAAACTACTACTGATCTCTTAATGGCTATATCTAATGATATTTTTTGCAATACCCATCTTTCTTGATTTATCTGTTGCCTTTTGCACTGTCTACTACCTATTTTCAAAAGAGATAATTTTTGTAAAGTGTTTAGCACAATGGAGGTGCCATATAAAAGCTTATTTCTTCCCCTTCCTTTCCACTTTTCTTTCTTTCTGAATACTTTATCCTCTCTGGACTATGAGGATCATCCTCTTCAGGGGATGCTGGAGTTAACTCTAAAGCATGTAGATTATTAAATTTTCAATGTTAGCATTTAAATCTCAAAACCAAGCACAAAATATTAGAGTTTAAATTGTTTTGTGGATTGTTTAGATTTAAGAAAGAAGTGGGGGAAAATGTTAATAATGCAAATTAGACAAAGTGTGAAGGAGGCAGAGCCAGGATGTTGGCAGAGCCAAGATGTTATCAAGAAGATCCTCCCCTGCAAAAATACCTCCCCAAAACAGCCTTTCAAACAGATCTAGAAAATGCACCAGAATGAATCCCATGGATGGATTTCTTTTATGTCACAGTGATTTACTTTTTTCCAACCCAGGATGATCCAGGGAAACAGTTTATAAGGTCTGTAGACTCGAGACAGGATCTTCCCAGGAACCAAGGATCATATGGAGCATTTTCTAGCATTCAGGGAGATTGTGCTAGGCAAGGGCAAGAGGAAGGGCCAGACTCAAACCTTTGTACCAAGCATAGGGTATGAGAACAGGTCCCAGCTGAAAATTTTGTCACCTGGTACACATTTTAGGTCACAGATACATTGGAGACCGAGGAGAGAAACTGCATTGAAGGATGTTCCTGTGTGAAGAGTGGTTGCTGGCCTGATGCAGCATATCCAGAAAAGATAAAGTTCAGAAATAAAAAACTATTGTGTGTTTCAGATTTCAGAAGCAGAGGAAGGTCTCAGTACCAGTTTCTCTTAGTATGCGGCCTGCAGAGGAATAGCCAGAGCTGAAATTCCAGACCAAAAAGAGGGGTATAATTCTATCACTCAGAACCAGCAGACCTCGCCAGCTGATTGATAGGGAGGGACCACGTATCCAGTGGTAGTATACTGTTGTTCAGACCCAAATCTGGAAGACGAACTAGCAGCATTCAGCAATTAGACTTTGCCTTGGATCAAACAGTTTGGGGACACTAGAAACTTAATAGTCATCAGCCCTGAATTGTCTGCAAGAGCCTGGAAAAAAACAACAATCCGTATTCCAGGAAGAAGCAACAAGGCCAGCCTATACTTTCCGTACAGAAGAACCCAGAGACTGACCCTAAAATCAATTCAGGAAATAAGCTAGAAGTCCAAGCAAAAAGAAAATCCTACTATTGAAAGTATTATGGTGACAAAGATGCTCAAGACACAAATTGAGAAGTGAATGAGTCCAAAACAAACAAATCTTCAACTTCCTGGAAGAAATAAAACAAGAATTTAAAACATTTAAATGGTTTTTTTTTTCTAAATAGAGGAAAAAATGGAAAAGAAATGAGAACACTGGAAGAAAGAATTGCAAAGAAAATTTAAAGCTTAGCACAAAAGGTACAAAACTCCCATAAAATTAAATTGGACCAAATAGAAGCCAATGAGACAATAAGAAATATATTTTAAAAATCAAGAGACGGGGGTGGCTAGGTGGCGTAGTGGAAAAAGCACCGGCCTTAGAGTCAGGAGTACCTGGGTTCAAATCCGGTCTCAGACACTTAATAACTACCTAGCTGTGTGGCCTTGGGCAAGCCACCTAACCCCATTTGCCTTGCAAAAATCTAAAAAAAAAAAGTCAAGAGACAGGAAAAATATAAGAAAACATGGTATCTCATAGCAAAAACAACTGATTTGGAAGTCAAATAAAAGAGAAAAAATAATTATAGGACTACCTGAATGCCATGACCAGAGAGAGGGAGAGAGAGAATGCACACAAAAGCACCTGGGCATTCTGTTTCTTTAACTTTATTCTTTTTATTCTTTTTTTTGAGTTTTTGCAAGGCAATGGGGTTAAGTTGATTTGCCCAAGGTCACACAGCTAGGCAATTATTTTTTTTAGGTTTTTTTGCAAGGCAAATGGGGTTAGGTGGCTTGCCCAAGGCCACACAGCTAGGTAATTATTAAGTGTCTGAGACCGGATTTGAACCCAGGTACTCCTGACTCCAGGGCCGGTGCTTTATCCACTGTGCCACCTGGACACCCTAGCTAGGCAGTTATTAAGTGTCTGAGGTTAGATTTGAACTCAGGGCTTGTGCTCTAGCCACTGGGCTACCTAGCTGCCCCACCCCGAGCATTCTATTTCAAGAAATTTTTAAAAAGACTTAACATGTCTCTCAGAAACAGAGATCAAAGTAGAAATTGAAAAAAAAACACTCCTTGGAGAAAATACAACAGCAAAATTCTCAGCACCATTATAGCCAAATTCCAGAGGTCCCAGGTGAAAGAAAAAAAAAATACTGAAAGCAACCAACAAGAAAGAATTCAATTGCTGTGGGACCACACGTAATTTAAAATAGCCCAAGAGTTAGCAACCACTGCTGTGAAGGATCAGAAATCCTGGAATATGATTTTAGACAAACGACATAGACTTATAGTCAAGAATTACCCAGGGGGTGGCTAGGTGGCACAATGGATAAAGCACCGGCCCTGGAGTCAGGAGTACCTGGGTTCAAATCCGGTCTCAGACACTTAATAATTACCTAGCTGTTTGGCCTTGGGCAAGCCACTTAACCCCATTTGCCTTGCAAAAACCTAAAAAAAAAATTACCCAACAAAACTGAATACATTTCTGTTGTTGATCAATCATGTCCAACTATTAATGATCCCATTTGGGGCTTTCTCAGCAAATGTACTGTAGTGATTTGCCATTTCCTCTTTTGCTTATTTTGTAGTTGAGGAAACTGAGGCAAACAAGATTAAATTACGTGTCAAGGAGCTATCTGTGCAATCTGCTACATTACCTAGCTAATAACTCTCAACAAGGGTGAAAATGCATTTTTAATGGAGGATTTCTAATCTATGGTAAAAAGACAAAAACTTTGTAGAAACTTTGAAATTCAAATACAGAACTTAATTACAAAAAAGTAAACACAAAAGAATGACAAAAAACAAGAATAAACTATTCAAATAGGAAAAGATGATAGATATTTATTTTTTCCAATTATATGTAAAGATAATTTTCAAATTCATTTTTGTAAAGTTTTTTTCCCTTTCACCCTTCCCTTCCCTCACCTTAAGATAACAAGTAACCTGGTATAGGTTGTTATACATATAGGATGATGTACACAATTTTCCAAAATAGTCACTCTGTGAAAGAAGATTCAGAGCAAAAAGGTGAAAACATGAGAAGGAAAAACAAAAAATTTTAAGTGAAAATATTGTGCTTTGATCTGCATTCAGATTGCATACATAGTTCTTTCTCTGGATGTGAATGACATTTTACATTGCAGGTCTTTTAGAATTCTCTTCAATTACTTTATTATTGAGTAGAGCTAAGTTTATGATGATAGATACTTTTGTTTCCTCTGAAACCTGTCATGATCAGAGGGCAGTTGTGTCCAACTTTTTGTGACCCCATTTAGAGTTTTCTTGGTAGATTGGTTGGTTGGTTGGTTCTTGTCTTTCATTATGGAAGATCAAAATGATATCACCCTGTTTGAGACAAATGATTGTGTCTAAATGTGGCTGATCATACCAATATGAGCTCAAAATGCTCTACCACAGGTCAGATATAATTAGTCCATGTGAACACCTGGGGTGGGTTCTCTAAACTTAGGTATATCATGTTTCCTTTGAGCTGCTTCAGTTCTGCCCTTCTCATGCAGTGTAGCACCCACACTGATGCTGGATAGTCCTGTGCTAGTGTCTACCATGCTTCACAGTCAGTTCTAAAGTTCTTAAGAGAGATCTTCAGGGTGTCCCAGTATTAATTCTTCTGACCCCCTTATGAGTGCTTGCTGAATTTTCCTTAGAATGGTCTTTTAGCAAATATACTTCTGGCATTCTGACAATATGGCCAGTCAATTGTAGTTGCCCTCTCTGCAGTAATGTTAGAATGCAAGGCAGTTTAGCTCAAGAAAGGACTTCAGTGTCTGGTATCTTTTCCTGCCAGGTGATCTTTAGAATCTTCCTAATACAATATAAATGGAAATGATTCAGTTTCCTGACATGGCACTGGTAGACTGTCCAGGTTTCACAGGATATAGCAATGGGGTCAGCAAAATGTCTTTGTACACTTTCAATCTGGCAGTTAGTCTAATAGTTACTCTTCTCTCCCACACTTTCTTTTGGAGTCTCCCAAATACTGAGCTAACTCTGGCAATGCATGTGTCAACCTCATTGTTAATATGTACTTCCTTGTGGAAAGGACACTACCAAGGTAAGTGAACTTGTTCATTGTACTTAAAACTTCTCCATTTGCTATAGTCAATGTTTCTACATATGGATGGTTTGGTGCTGACTGATGGAGCACCTTGTGGTTTCTTGGTATTAATTCTTAGATCAAAATGAGCACAATCAGCAAGAATCAATCCATACTTTGTTGTATCTCAGCTTCAGAGGCTGCATGGAATGCACAGTCATCTACAAACAAGATCATGCACCAATACCCCCTCCACTTTGGTCTTGGTTTATAGTCTTTTCAAGTTAAAGAATGCCATCAGTGCAGTAGCTGACCTTGAGACCATGTTCATCCTCACTGAAGGTGTTGATAGCATGGCTGAAGGGAGCAAGGACACATCCTTGTTTCACTCCATTAGTGGCAAACATGACATCATGATATTCTGATGAACTCTGAGCAACAAAATTTGGGCATAATTTTCCATAAACCCTCACAACTGACGTTATCAAAGGCCTTGTCCAGATCTAAAAATGTGTATAGACCTCTGTTCTATTCCTGACATTTTTTTTCCTGGAGTTGTCAGGCAGCAAAAACCATATCAACTGTTACTCAACAATTTCTGAAGCTACACTGGCTCTCAGGAAAGTGATCATCTTCCAGGTGAAGGATCGGCCTATTGAGAAGGATTCTGGCAAGAATGTTACCAGCAATGACTAAAAGAGAAATACCCTTGTGATAGTCACAGGACAATCTATTCCCTTTACCTCTATAGAAGATGGGCAATGGAGGCATCTTTGAATTCTTGGGGGAATAATCTCTTTATGCCATATAGCATGGAAAATTTCAGTCAATTTTTGGATGAGAAAAGTCCCCCCCCCCTTTGTAGATCTCCACTGGAATAGAATCAGCACCAGGTGCTTTGCCACTTGAAAGGAATGGAATAACATCCAAACCCTCTTCTTCAAATAGAACTTCTACTAGAGACTGATTGATTTCAACTTGAGATAAATGGTCAATGACTTCTGCATTAATTGATGATGGTCTGCTAAGAACACTATGGAAGTGTTCAGCCCATCTCCAGGATCATGTCCCTATCGTTAATCAAATGTGGATCCATCAGCACTGACTAGTTGAGATGTACCATAAGCCTTTGGCCCATAACTAGCTTTCAGGGTGTCAAAAGCATTTTGGTTTGTTACTGCTGTGTAAAACCAAATTTCATCTGCCTTCTTATTGAGCCAAGAGTCCTGCATCTCTCTAAGCTTTCCTTGTACTTTACATTTGATTTAATTCAGTACTGCTTTCTTAGAAATGGATGAACTGTCCTGCTGGTAGATCCTGTGGAGTTCCTGTTTTTCATTTAGTAGTATCTATTTCCCCATCATTTTCATCAAACCAGTCTTGATATTTGTAAATGTTCTGGCCCAGATGAAGAAATGTAGTGCTGTACAACAGCTCTGAAAGCTCCCCATTCTTTTTCTGCTACACTATTGCCAACTGTGTGTTGGCTCAGTTTTCCCTCCAAGTTACCAATAAACTATTCTCACTTAGAGAGATACTCAGATCTCTTGACATTAATTCTTTTAGTAGTAATTTTGCCTTGGAGCCAGTGCTTTGGTTGAATGTGAATATTTAGCTCAGAGAGGATGAGTCTATAATCAATCCAGCACTCTGCACCACATATTATCTTTGTCATGCTCACATTCTGTCTGTCTCTCCTCTTTAAAGTCACATAGTCTAATAGATACCAATGTTTGCTACAAAGGTGCATCCAGGAAGTTTTATTGCATTTAGGTAAACAAAGGCAGTGTTTGTGATGAGAAAATATTGAGATGTACAAGTCTTCAGTAGAAGGTGACCATTGCTATTTCTGTTTCCAACTCCATTCCTTCCAAGAACTCCCTGCCATGTCTGGTAATCTGTGCCTACTCTAGCATTAAAGTCACCCAGAATTATGAGCTTGTCTTCTTTTGGTACATTGAGGATAAGGGTCTTCATTGTCATTCACTCCTTTTGGTAGGCATTCAAGAATGTTGACTAGTTTGGTTGAAAAACCTACCCCAGCTTCACAGTGCTCCTCTTCACTGCAACCACTCCAGAAACTCTTCACTGTGGCCACTCCAGAAAAAATGTCTATCTGGCTCTGACTTCAGTCAGATGACCTTCATTTGCCAGCCTTGATTCATTCAGGACTGCTATTTGGCTGTGATACCTGCTGAGTTCTCTTGCAACAAGAGCTGTTGGTCTTTCAGGTCTATTGAATCTCACGTTTTCTATGAGAGCACACAATAGTGAGTGGAATCTTCTATGAAGAAGTTTTTGTACATTTTTTTTTGTAACTCAATTACACTGTGGGATCCCCACCTGCCTTGGTAATCAGGACAACTTTTAGGGCACTTGTCCCCTTCCTCACATCAGGAGGTAAGCAGTGTGATCCTTAAAATGGCTGCTCAGTTACCCAGGGGGCTGCTGAATTTCACTGATGCATTCAGTGAGAAAATATTCCTATAGTCATGGCCTACCATGTCTGCAGGGTTTTGACTACAGCTCCCAAAGGTAGCTGCACCTGCAGCATCGTCACTTGCCTGTCACCACAAGACTTTAAGTAATGGAAAAATATGGGTGATGTCTTTTGATACATGAGTAAATTAGATTTAAGTGAGATAGGACTGCTCAAGGTCATCCACCTCACTCTCTTCCAAAGACATCATGATCCAGTGTGGTATGACAGTCAAGACAACTGGTGATGGTTCTAGGTGCAGTGGATGACCTTGGCATCTTCGATATCTAACCAAGTGCTCCACAGCAGCTTCATGCTTGGGGAAGACACCCCCACTACTCACCGATGAGTTTGAGACTACTTGGTTACCCTCAACCTGGTTTAGCCGGGTTACTGAGGGGTGGCCACTCTGCATGCTACCATTTCTTGGAGCCACAGGGGAGAGTTAGGTGACTCAGGTGGACATAAAAGGTAGAAAATAGCTCTGAAAAGCTCTCAGCAGCCCTCATTCAAAAGGTACTAGTCTTCCTTGAATACACCTTACATCCCAACACTTTTGGTAGAGATACTAGAGTGGTTTGCTTTTTCCCTCTCATGCTCATTTTACAGATGAGGAAATTGAAGCAAGAAGGGTTAAGTGAGTTACTCAGGGTCACAGAGCTATTAATTTTCTGAGACCAGATTTGAATTCTTTTTTTTTTTTTTATTTAAGGCAATGGGGTTAAGTGACTTCCCAAGGTCACACAGCTAAGCAATTGTTAAATATTTGAGGCCGGATTTGAACTCAGGTCCTCTAGAATCCAAGGGCTGGTACTATATCCACTGTGCTACCTAGCTGCCCCCAGATTTGAATTCTTGAAGATGAATCTCCCTGATTCCAGGCCTGCCATTCTACCCACTATACCACCTAGCTACCTCTGTGGAGCATAGAGGGAATCTAATCTACAAGATCTAGGAGTGATCCTGTTTTGTTTTTGACAATTTTAAGAGAAAAATGAATAGAAAGAGGAAAAGGGATACACTGGGAAGACAGGAAAGGGGGAAAAGATTAGGAAAAATTATCTCACATAATTAAGGTATGCAAGTAGGCATCTCTATAAATAAAGAGGTAGTGGTATGAGGAGCAGCTGAAACTTGAATGTCATTGTCACCTAAATTGGTCAAGGAGGGAAGAACACATACATACATGCATGTATACACACACACACACACACACACACACTCAAGAGTTGGGTACAGAAATATATTTTACTCAGAGAAATAAGAGGGAAAGGGAAGAAGAGGAATTAGGGGAAAAGGTAGATTAAGGGAGATAATAGTCCTAAGCAAAACAAACTAATGATATATAAAATTATAATTTTTCAGAGTGAAAGAATGAGAATCTGAAGAGATGACAATAAGTTGTGGAAGGGCTAAACAAGTTATATAAATATGATAAAAAAAATGCTTTTAAAAAATGTTGAAAGGAGGGGCAGCTAGGTGGCGCAGTGGATTAATCAACGGCCCTTTATTCAGGAGTACCTGAGTTCAAATCCGGCCTCACTTAATAATTGCCTAGCTGTGTGGCTTTGGGCAACCCACTTAACCCCATTGCCTTGCAAAAAGAAAAAATGTTTAAAGGGATGGTTTCTTAGAAACTTGGGAAGACTTGTATGAACTGTGTGAATTGGACAGAACCAGAAGAACTTTTACAATTACAATATAGTAAAGACAAGCAACTTTGAAAGAATTAGGGACTGATCAGTGTCTAATGACCGACCATGAATCCAGAAGAGTATTGATGTTTCCTCCCCTTGCCCCCCCCAATAGAGAACTGATGGACTCAGAATGAGACATGATATTTTTAGACATGTCTAATGTGGAAATTTCGGTAGGAAGATAGAAAATGGATTTTTGCTGAGTGAACAAGTAGTATGATTTTTTTAAAACCTTAAAAGTTTGTCGTGTGAATTTTTTTCCTCAGCTATTCATTAAAATTTTTACCAGCACATTCCTGCTAATCTTTCTTCTAGTTCTATTACCTTTTCAACTGCTCCTTTCCTATTATCTTTGTTTTATCATCCAAATAATATTTTACTGTTGATAATCCCCTAGGCTCTAAGCCTTCAACTCTTCTTTTATGTACTCATTACTTGGGGACCCTATCAGCTTCCATGGATTTAATCATCTTGCCTGTTCTTAGGACTCCCAAATCTATTTATCTAGTCACAATCTCTCCTGTAAACTTCAATCCTGTGTAACCAATCGTCTATTTGATGTTTTAAACTTGTTGCCTTGGAACCATCTAAAATTCACTTTGTCTAAGGCCCCACCTCCAAATTGTTCCTCCAAACTTCATTATTTCTGTCAAAGATACCATGAGTCTTCTAATCTTCCAGGTTCATATACTTGGCATTAATCTTGACTTCTAAATACAATCACTTCCCAAATCTTATGCTTCCCACTTCAAAAGCATACCTTGCATCTGATTTCATTTCTATACTCATACAGTTGCTACCTTAGTTCAGGCTTTATTACCTTTCACTTAGATTATTGCAGTAGCCTCCTCCTCCTGATTATTCTTTTGCCTCAAGTCAAGAGATGAACTATACTTCAGTGAATAATTCCTACTACTGCCTAAGTGATTTTCTTTAAGTATAAATCTAACCATGTTACTTTCCTACTCCAACTCCAGTGAGTTCTTATTGCTTGAAAAATTAAACATAGTTCCTTTTGTTTTTATTTTAAAGCCCCTTCACAACCTTATCTTGACTATCTTTTTAGATTCATTGTTCATTGCTCCCCCTACTGCACTGTTGTCTGGCGAAACTGGACTTCTCTCTGTTTCTTATAATACTCTTATCTTCTGATATATTTAGAATTCATATTTCTTCCTCATTTATGCCTCATAGCATTCCTCGCTTCTCAAGATATAGTTCAATGACCATCATTTACATGAAGCTTTTCCTGTAATGTCTAGTACTCTTATACATAACTATTTTGTATTTATCCTGTACATCTATTTACTTATGCATATGCATATGTCCCTGTTGTTCTTAAAAAAAAAGATTGTTTCATTTATTATGTGTGTCCTTATCACTTAATACTCAGCTCAGTTGGTATTTAATAAATACTTGTTGAATAAATGAATTAATTCCAAATGAATAGTTTCAGTAGTATTTTTAAGCTATATGTTAAAAATGTAAAATTCAACATGTTTGAATTTTATATTCAAGAATAACTGATTCATGAATATGGACTTTTTTAGCTGAATTTCAAGAAAAACTTCTGCATAATTGGTAAAGAGGTTGAAAAAAAGAGTATAATGATTTAGAAGGCACAACCAACAATCCACTGCTTCCATCTGAAGCTGCAATTCTTGTGAAATAAAATTTTTTAGTCATACTGGTCAGTGAAACTAAATGTAAAAAATAATCAGAATTTAAAGCCATATACATGTATAGGAATAGGAACAAGGATTGAACCTATGATCCATTGATTTAGAAAACTTTCTGATTAAAAAAAGCCTCTATCAAATGCATGTTAACACTTTCTCTGCAACTTATTGTCCTACTGTGTTGTCTAGAGCAATAATTTATAAATAAATATGCATATGTTGAGAATACATGCTTTTTTGTGTTTTGATTTGTTTTCTGTTAAAAGTGAATGAGCAAAGCATCAGTGAAATGGCATGCTTTTGGGGGGACATTCAGGAGACATGATTTCAAATCCCAATGCAGATATTTCCTAACTCTTTCACCTTGGATAAGTCATGTGACCTCTTTGAGAATAAGGTTTTTTTAAATATATAGTATAACAAAAACACTACCTCACAAGGTTGATGTGAAGAGCAAATGAAATATATAAAACACTTTACAAATCTTAAAAGCACTAAAATTGTAGATAGAAATAACCTTTTATTATTTTCTCATCTTTTTCTTCATCATAATTCTCTTCTGTCATGGTATCCAGATCCTTTGGATCAAAAAGGGCAAAATAAAAACAGCATATAGGGAGTTGACAATCAGTGTAAATAAGGACATAGTAAGAAATTACTTGTCCAATGATGAATTCAGATCACATAAGACACAAGAACTATATCCCTGAGCAATGAAAAAAATTGGTGGATAAGGCAAAAATAGTTAAATTGAAAAGATTGTATTGAATGGATTTCTCCATTCAGTAGAACTGAGGACATAGTAGTGCTAAAGGACTGCGAAAGGGTAAATTTATGACTTTCCCCAAAAGAAAGTCTTCAGATTAAAATCCAGTGAGATGGATTTCAGTTCCTGCAGAACTGAAATCCATCTCACTGGATTTTAACTTAACGATCCTCATCAAGCAATTGAAATTTTCTCTCCAAATTATTGCAAAGTAATTTTTAACTAAGCCTAGAAAGTTATTAAATGTGTACACCCTTTAGTTTATTAATACTGCTATCACACCTGTGTCCCAAAGAGATCAAAGATATAGGAAAAGGACCCAAATGTAACTGCTCTTTTTATGGTGTCAGTGAGCTGGAAACTAAGGAAGTAACTATGAATAGGGGAGTGACTGGGCAAAGGGTGGTATATTAATGTAATAGAATACTACTGTCACAAGAAATGATGAAGACCATTTCATAGAAAGCTCGAAATACTTGGTAGGAACTGGTTCTGAGAGAAATAAGCAGAACTAGAACAATTTCTAGAGTAATGTCATTGCAAAGACAACTCTTAAAGATTTAGGAATTCTGATTAATGATCAATCATGCTTTTAAAGGACATGTGATGAAACACTCTACTTAACCTCTGCCAGAGAGATTATGGACTTAGGATGCAAATGAAATATATATGGAAATTTGTTTTGCTTGGCCATGTGTATTTGTGCAAAGATTTTGTCTTGATTCTTCACTTGCCCCCTCCAGTGGGCATGTAAGAGGGAGAAAAAGTAATTTTTATTATTTAGAAAAAGAAAATTTAATTTAAAAAGAAAATTTAAAAACCCCAAAAGTGATCTCTTAATTGCCAAATCTAATTGCCTTTTGTCGGTCTTCATTGTTTTTGACCTATCTGTAGCCTTTGATAGTCCCCCTCCTGGGCATTCATGAAAGTACTTTCTCCTGATTCTCTTAATATTCTTCTGCTCCTTCTCATTTGCCTTTGCTGGATCCATGTCACATTTACTATGTGTGAGTGTGCCCCCAAGGCTCCATCCTAGTATTTTTCTTCCCCTATATTTTTTCTTTTGGTAAACAACTCCCACAGGTTCAGCTATTACCTCTATGTTGGTAATTCTCACATCTATACGTCAAACCCTACTCTCTCCTCAACTTCAGTACCAGATCATCAATCATCTACTTTTTGAATATTTCAAATTGGATGTTACAGTATCTTAAACTCAATGTTTTAAGCACGTCATTCTCTTCACTTCCACATTCAACCCTTTCCTATTATGATTGAGGGCTCCAACCTGGCTTCCAACTTTGATGTGATCCTCAACTCTACGTGAACTCATTCCATATATCCAGTATTTTGTGAGAATATTTTTCTACCTTTACTACATCACCTTCTCCAAATTCCCATAGCTACTACCCTTGAATAGAAAGACCTCCATTACCTCTTCTCATGGTTCTCTCTGCCTTATATCTCTTCCCATACCTGTCCTTCCCACACTAAAGTCTGACCATGTCATCCAGGATCAAATAGAAAATTCTCCATTTGTTACTTAAAGTCCTTTATCACCTGACCCCTTTCATACCTTCCATGTGCTCTGTGACCTAGCCCCAATGCCTTACTGGTTCTTCACATGTGACACTCCATCTCCTGTCTGTCTTTGTCTCTTTTTGAATGAATTGTCTCTTTTCTTGGAGTGCCCTCCATCTTCACTTTTATATCCTAGCTTTCCTGATTTTTCTTCAAGATTCCATAAGACCCTACCCTACAGGAGGCATTTTCCTCCCTCCTCTGCTAAAACAAAACAACAGAATGATTTGGGGCTACATTAAAAAAGACATAATGTCCATTATACTCCACCTTATCAGACCTCATGGTGGAATATATTTAATTCTGAGTGCAACATAGAGTAGGAATAGAACTTCCCTCAGAATTAGGAAGACAATGGTCCAAGACAAGTTACTTACATACACACACACACACACACACTGTATTTGTCACTCTGGGCAAGTCATTTGACCTTTTTAGAGCCTCAAACTCTGAGGGAGGATCCAGATTAGCTCCAAGAATGCAATCACAGATCTGTTAAAAACTTATATACCCATAATAAGCACACTTTACCTATGTGTAATTATCTTAATCTCCAACTAGCCATAAAACACTAATACAAAATAAAATTTGACTAACTTTAAAAATAGGAAACAATATGACATCAAAGGTAGTATTTGTATTGGAAATGTGGATTCAAATACTACCACTCCTTACACTGAAATCATTGAGTCACTTTACTTCTTGCTCCCGGTCCCAAGAAATTCCCTAAAAACTCTTTTCCTGTGGTGAAATTTATTAATAGCAGGATTTCTATCACTTTTATCTAACATTGAAGAAATCACTGATCCTTCAAACATTTGCATTGCAATAAAGTTACATACTTTTTTTAAAAAAGTGAAATACTAATTTAGCCTAATGTTGAAACAAACCTTTAGCTATTTAGAAAATCTATTGAGAAATCCATTGGAAAATCCAAAAAAGTGCCAAATGTTTTCAAGACAAAAATCAAAACTTAGAAAACATAACTGTTTATTTCTATTTTGTATGGAAAAGTCTTGGAACTTGTGTGGAAAAGACTTGAGACCCAGGCATTTTCTTTTTTAATGAATGTGTATCATGTTCTTATGCTACCTTTAACAGTAACATTAGTAGCTAAAGTAATGATTTTTAGTAACCTTGTCAAGATTAGCCAACCTTAGAATCTGTCATGATTATAGTTTATTATCAAAGCAAATTACTTTATCAAGTTATTCTATCAAAATTTGTTCAGATAAAATAAGTACATATAACATAATGCTGTCACTAGTAGAATAACTACATTTATCTCATAATTTAGGTTCTGAAGGTTGGCAAAGTTTGTGCTGATCGTACTAGGATTTACCACCAACTGAAACATTTCAAATACAAGCTGTACCAGGAATGTTGCTCTATTGCAAAGACTGAAGAAGTTGAAGATGAACAGGTCAAAGAAACTGTGGAAAGAATTTTCAGTCAGTCAAAAGAGAGTGGCTGGATTCAGGAGGTAAATTGGATTCTTTGTTATTGTAACAGTGATCCTTTTCAGTTGAGGAAGGAGCCTTTAACAGCTAGCCAGCAATTGGAAGTGACTAGAGCAAACAAAGTTTAAAATAGTTCTCCCTATCCTCTGCCTCTCATTATTTTCTCTTCTTCCCATGTAAGCCTTTTCCATGCACATTGTGTTTCTCTCTTATATAATAATTTAGACAATCTCATCCATTCACTCCACCAAATAATTTTAAGAGACAAGGACAGTGGAACAAGGTCTCTACTTTCTTACTTTTATATTTATGTTGTCTTTGCTTCTTGCGTAGTCCACCTTTCTCTGTTATTGAGAAAGTACAAGACTTAACCTATGTCTACTTTCTATTTAGATAAATTCATGTGACTGGGAATAAGGAGGTACCTGAGGCCAGTTCTGCTGCCACCTACATTCTCCTTTTGGGTATATAGAATTAATTTTGTATCTAGTGAGTACTAGAACTGAAGATGAAAAGGAATACAGAAATTTCAGGCCATGTTGCTGATTTTTTAAACCTCTCAAATTTAGTAAATTTGCTAAAAGTTATATAGCCAGTGGTTTTAAAAAGTATAGATGGCCTCCTAAAGATCTCTTGGCAGCTTACAAATTCTGGTGAGGTCAGACAACTGTTATGTTTATTTTACATTTGTAAAAAAGAGAATGTAGTGACAATCTTTTAAATCATTATCTAGTTATACAAATACTTAAGATATAACAAATGGATTTCCAAGTAAAGTTTCTAGTTAGGGATTTGCCCTAAATTTTAAACAATCATTGACCTGTCCAATGCCTGAGGGTATTTAGAGGAAATGTTTTAGTAGAAAGGAAATAATGGGAAATTAATTTTGAGAACAAACTCTCTGTAGTAGTAGTAAGCAAAGGGAAGAGGAAAAAGGGAACAAAAAAGGAGGAACTACTGAATCCATTTCTTGCTTTTTGAAGGGCTGTCCTCACAGGGAATGACGTTGTTGGTTTTCCCCTTTGGTAATTATCCTTCCACCATGCTCTCCTTTACCATTATTCTCATTGTGATTTCTTGGATTTTCATTCTTTTTTTTTACTTAAGCTTTTTACCTTTTATTTTTATCTCTTGACCCAAGTTCTATTCTTTCCTCCCTTTCTTACGCTTCATCATTCATCTATATTAGAGAAGAGAGGAGAGATCCATGCTCAACTCAGCAACTTCTGCCACCACCTTTCCTGGGTAGCATCTAATCTTTATTTCCCTTTATTATTATTTATTGTTTTATCTACTTTACTTCTCTAGTTGAAAACTTAACCTAGTTCAGCTTTGCTTCAATAGAGATTATATTACTTTTTTTAGAAGGGTACTATTTAAGCATACAATAAATTTTAAAAACTTAAAGAAGTTTAAGAAACTGAAGCATTTTTTGGATACAGTATCTTTTGCCAATCGCATACCTTGTAGGTTTAAGAAAAACTGCCCCAAAGGTTTAGGACGGCAGAAGTGACTCAGTTCCTGGATCTAGAAAAGGAAAGGCTATTCATGGGGAAGGAAAGACAACTGTATCATATTACATTGAGAATATCATTTTACAGTTGACATTAAAGGGTTCTCAAGGTGATGTGTGTCTAGGGCTTAATTCTAAAAGATCTTTATTTTATTCTCAGCCATCACTCCTTCTTTCCTCACACTTAAAAATATTTTGTCCCTAGACTTCTTATATAACTTCATTTAAACCTAAGTACTGTAAACTCTCCAGATAAATTCCAAGGGACCTTACATATTGCAATTAAATTAAAAGCTTTAACAGATCCTGGCAGTTGACAGGATATATCTATTCCTTTCTTTGGGTCATCTGCATGCTACTACATACACTTTTTTCATGCATGTTGCTTCTCAGGATCCTGTTCCCTCTCCGTGTAATTGCTACAATCCCCTTACTGTCCTTGCCATTCTCCACTATCTGAATTCTCACATTCCTAACTTTAATTTTTGCCTCCCAAACACATCCATCCTATTGCAAAATTGTATGCTCGTGTTATTCCCTCCTCCTATTTGTATTTTTTCATTTCCCTATTTTCTTTTAGTCTCTTTTTTAGTCCTTACCCCCAATCCCAAAAAGCCCCAGCACTCTACTAAATTAATAGACATTATCCTATTTATGGATATCTCAGGACATGCTTCTAAAGACCTGCCAAATAGGCTATACTCTCATTCTGTTTATTCCTTCTTTACTTTCATGTTCTGTTATTATTCTGTTAATGAAAGAGCACAATTTTCAGTGATTTAAATAGGAGAAATCTATAGCAAAATATAATAAAAGCATGAGAAAATCAAACTATGTTACAAAAATCATAAAAGAGCATGCTCCCTACTTTAAGTAGAGAAAGAAAAGATGTAATATTCTAACATGTTTTTCCTCTAAGAAGGAACAAGTAATTTCTGAAACTTTGTAAGCAATTTAGTAGAATATTGTTACTTTCTGGGAGCTTATATATTGTAACTCTCTGGGAGATTATATAAGAACCAGGAAATAAGGAGGGCATGCCAATTTAGCATCCTGGACAGTTATGAGTAATTTGTAATATATTGTGTATGTCCTAAATTATGTAATCAAGGGTTTGAGTTGATTGAATAGTTGGACTTCTGTTAGAATCCTATATTTGGATAAAAATATGTTGCATGTAAGTGTAAGCTAAAAACTTATTTTCACTTTTATATTTACCTTTTGAGAGGGTAGTATGACACACAGGAATGAGAATCAGATTTGGACATAGGGATACTAAGGTTCTAGTTCTGCTTCTGACACATACTAGCTATAGTAGGTCACTTAATCCCTCAGTGCCAGTTTTTGTTGCTTGTTATATCTGATTCTTTATGATCCCATTTGGGATTTTCAATGCAAAGATACTGGAGTGGTTTGCCATTTCTTTTTCCAGCTCATTTTACAGTTAAGTAACTTGCCCAGGGTCAAACACCTAGTATGAGTCTAAGATCATTTTTGAACTCAGTATACCTAGTCTCCTAGCTTTCCCAGTGTTCCAGGTAACTTTTAAAAACTTTCAGTTTTATATAAGTTGCTGATCTTCATGAAAGAAGGAATTTTCAACGTTGATTTCCTTAAGCAGGTGAAGTCATGGTTCCAGTCTTTAAAAAAAAATCCCTTTAAAAACTTTCCCCAAAATTAGAAATCCTTGATTGAATTATATTTATGCCAATGGTTTTTTGCCTTTAACATGAATTAATGCTACTCTTGTTTATATGTCACATAAGGCCCAATTCATCTTTAATCAGTTCTTGCCCTCTGTGAAATAACCAGTATTTTTGTTATATGTGCAGAAATATGATCAACTTGAAGAATATCTCAATTTTGCGGATTACTTTCATGATGAGAAGTTTGACTAAGTTGTAACACTTCCTTTGGAGAAGATTTTATAAAATTGCGGTGAACATGAAGAACAATGAGTACTTGTTTCTGCATACCATGCTGAATATATTTGCACATTTTTGAAGATTTTCATAGGAAAAGCTCTTGTTTTTAAATATTATAGGTCCATTTTAATTTTTGTGAAATCAATCAGTGATCTTATTTTAATATTTTATCTGTGGTACATAGAAAGCGTATGCTAAATAATTTTTTAAAAGCTAATCAATGTATTTTCAAAATCATGTCAGTGACTGTGTAATAGATTACTATATGTCAAGTAAATATGAGTTGTTAATTTTAGTGTAGTTTGATGGAGATATGTTGTATTTTAAAGTTGTATTTAGTCTTAAATATTTATGTGTATTTATTGCCTTCCCTCTCCCAAACTTTTTGCCTGTCCATCTTGCAGTATTAAATGATCTTCACTAAAATGTTAATCATGCTATGACTTAAAATCAGTGGGCTGGAAGAAATCTCAGTAGACCTTTCATTCATTTCCTACCCATTCAATCACTGCAGGACTGTACCTCAGCCACCTAGATAGTGTCATATGTGTTCTTAAATGTCCCCTGGAAGGGGATTTCAGACCTCTTACTAGTCCATTCCAGTGTCTCACAATCCTCACACTCAGGAATACTTTAATGTAGTGTCCTTTCATGATTGGAATATTCTTTCTTCGTGCTTGCTCAGTGTTAAGTCTAGATATAAATGATTGAGGTATATTTTATATTTTTAAAATTGTAAATGTTCCCATATCTAAGTTTATTTAATCTGTGGAGATGTAAAAATGTCAAAAGTGATTTTTAGCCAAAAAAAACCCTTAGAAAGTATATTTTGTCTTGTGCCAAATCTAGAAAAATCCAGTTTAGACTGGTGAAATAAACTGTACAGATTCAGAGGAAACAAATGGGCCTTGTCAGTTATTTGTCTTTTGTACTTGGGTCCCATTATAGTAAACCAAGGTTTTATAGTGTGGACTTCAGTATAACATAAGTTCATCTTGGCCCTTTTCCAGTGTGGCTTAGATACAGGAAGTATCAGATGGACATCATAATATGGTCTCAACAATAATATGTTCCATGGCATAGGTGCCAAGGACAGAGTAGAATGGAATGAGGCTTTGGTGTCTAAAAATGGGTACTATTAGAGATTGCTTAATTATCATGTTTCTTCAGTTCATTTCTTAAATATGGCTCCTCTCATAGTAATCTACTTTTTAAAAAAAATCCCACAAAATAGAGTGGATTTGTCAATGTATTACAGTATTGTGGAGCACATAGTTAAAAGTGTGGATAGCTAAAATTTCACTTGCAAACCTCTTCATCCTTCTGGATGGCTCATGGAAATAATTCTTAGCTGTTTTCTAGGGAAGGAAACAGACACAGAGTTGGAATAAGAGGATAAACTGTTCAAAGAGGAACTCTTTAAGCAAGGAGAGATTGGGAGAGACATGTTGGTCAAGTTGGAAGGTAGAGTATAAGAAGATGTGATAAATAACTTGGAACAAAGAAGAGCAGGAGAAACAAAAAGAAATCGGCTTCCTCTACTGTACTGGACTCGACTCTGGAAACTACCCTTTCTGTAAAGTCCAGGGCAAGACAGAGAGGCCAGGAAAATGCCAAGACTGGATCATTCTTGAAATACAAGAGTCTAGTGAGCTGAGGCATTTTATATAGTGAATAGCAGTGTGACTGCAGTTGAGAAGTACTTATGGGTAGCTTCTCAGATACCTGTAGCACTTTTAGGATCCTGAGATGGTTATTCCCATTCCTATTCCAGAGTTATCAGTATTTGTTTTACCTAATACAAAAGGAAAAGTTTTAGGAGCAGGATTTTTAAAATATTTTAAAAGAAAAACCACTAAAAACCAATGGAAAGGGATAGGCTGTTAGGTGAATCACTTGGTGCCAGTCAGGTAAGGAGAAAAATAATATGTACCAAAAGCAGTCTTTAGGCAAATTAAGAATTTTGATAATATAGAAATATTCACAGCATTGTTCTAGTTCACCTACTATTAATGATAGTAGATATATCATCTCTATAGCATTTGAAAGAACTTAAGAGTTTATGAATTTGTTAAATTTATTCATGGACCTCTGAATAAGGGTGAAGGGAGAACTATCTGTAAGAGTATTGTTTTTCCAAAGGTTGTTTTATTATAATTTCAAGTGTTGGATATGTTTGTCTAAATTAAGTAAATGGAAACAAGTGGTAGCTGTAGAGGAAGAAAAGGAAAGGAAGGAAAAAAGTCTTTTTGTTGGACATTCTCCTTTTGCCTGGCAGCATTGTTTGAGGAGAGAATAGTAGTGCTAAATTGTTTCTGTAAGCCACTCATTCTCCCCACCCTTCATCACCAATGAGGCTCAGTTATGAGGCCTGCTTAAGTTAGGATTGCTAGAGAGTTGAAGCCTAGTCCATGAGGTGCCCCATGCGTGGTTTGCCCTAAAAAGCATTAGCTACACTCTTCTATGTTACTGATTCTCTTTTCACATTTCTGTTTAATTTTTGAATTCATCCTCTTTCTCATCCTGTCTATACTCTTTGCTTTGGCACTCACATTTCTATTCATGGCTTAAACTACCATTTCTATTTGAAATAATTCCCAAGACTGTGTCTCCAGCCATAACTTCTTTCCTAAGTTCTAATCTAGACCATTAGCTTTAGCTGCTTCCAAACATATCTTAATCTAGATGTCCTTACTGGCACTTCAAACTCAATATGTCTGGTGCTCAGCTTATTACTTTGCCCCTGCTCAACCCTGCTCCTTCCTCTGACTTCTCTGGTTTTGACATTGGCACATACGTTCATTGAGTCTTCTCTGTTCAGATTCTTAGGTTATTTTGTCTGTTTCTTTTCTCTGACTTCTTTCTAGTTCATCTTGTGACATCCATGTCATTCACAGTCATCTTCCCTTTATTCCAGTTTCCTTCACCCAGTATAGACCTTCTTACTATTTCCCCTAATTCATTTACATGAACACTCCCCTTTTGTAATCTATCCTTTAGCATGGTATAATGGATAGAGTGTTAAACTTAAGAGTCAGGATTCTGGGTTCAGATCCAGGTTCTGATACTTAACTATGTGACCATAGGCAAATCACTTAACCTCTCTGAGCCTCAGTTTCCTCATCTGTAAAATGAGGATAGTAATACCTGTAGTACCTACCTCACAGGGTTGTTGTGAGGATCAAATGAGATATTGTATGTAAAATGCTTTGCAAGCTTTAAAGTGTTCTATAGTTGTCAGCTATTATATTTCTGCCAGAGTTATCTTCTTATGCATAGGTCTGGTCATATTGCTCAGCTCAAATATCTTCAGTAGCTTTCTATTGCCTACTGAGTAAACTTCATATGCCTTTGCCTGGTATTCAAGGCCCTCCACAACCTGGTGCCCCTCTACATGGTGAGGTGGAAAGAGCACAGGGTTTGGAGTTAGGGGACTTGAGTTCCAATCTTGGCTTGATGCTACTCACTACCTATATGACTGTAGTCATTGATTTCCCTAATCCAGTTTCTTCTTCAGTAAGTTGAGGAAGTTGGACTAGATGATCTCTGAGGTCCCTCTAGCTCTAAATCCTATAATCCTACCTTTCCAGCCTTATCTTCCATTAATTCCCTTCACATGTTCTGCTCTGGCCAAACTGGACTTCTCTTTCTCCCCTAACACACCCTGTGCTCTCTCGCCTCTGTGCCTTCGCTTTTGCTGTTCCCTATGCCTGTAATGTTCTCCCTGCCTTTTGAATTCCTTACTCATCCTTGAAAGCCCAACTCAAGCACCACCTTCTCCTAGAAGCTTTCCTGGATCCCTGTTGTCAGTGATGACCTTCCCTTTTGTACCTCACATGGCACTTTGTTTTGCACTGCTCTAATGCACTTGTTATGTATTCTTGTATATTATGGTTGTCCGTGTATGTGTCTTATTTCCCTACTAGATTGTAAGCCCCATGAGGGCAGGGACCATGTCTTATCTAAACTTTGTATCTCTCAGCTCTCAAACAGTGCTCTGCACACAGTTGGTGCTTAATAAATATTTGTTGAATTGAATTAAATGTGTACTTGAAGTTAAATAATGTCTGTGGGTTCAATAGATAAAAAAGTAGATAAATCTTTCATTGATACCCCCAGAACAGGAAATAGAAATTTTATTATTGCATGATTTATGAATCTTTGACTTTAAAAAAGGTTTTCTAGTGCTCGCTTTAGTAGCACATATACCAAAATTGGAATGATACAGAAAAATTAGCATGGCCCCTGCAGAAGGATGATACACAAATTTAGTGAAGATAAAAAAAAGGCTTTCTAAACTGCACTAATGTGCTTATAATTTTATAGAATAATGAATTTGATTCCCTTGGACCGCTGACTGATATCCAGAAAGCCAAATTATTCCAGGCCTGGTAGTAGAAACATTTTCTAAATCTAATTATGTCATTTTTCATCATGTTAACTTATTGAGGTATGAATGAAACTATCAATTCTCAAACATCTTACCATACACTCATGGAACCACAAAATCTTTTTGCAAGTTCTGCCCTTTTGACCTTAGGAGTACTGGACCTGGGAAGTGTACAGGACAGAAAAAAAGAATATTTTCTTTATTTTAAACATTTTTAAATTATGTACCAATGAAAGGGTTAGTAAAGAGTTGGGTTTTTTTTTCAATTAGAATTAATGTCTACCCAGTTCCAAACCAACACACAAGAATCTGAAGAAAAAAAAAAATCTGAGAAATGCAATTCTGTATAGGAATTGAAATGTTTAAATAAAAAAATGAATAAATCCTAGTTTTGATGCATTCCTGTTTACATCACCAATTCCTTTAGTATAATAATCTGTAAACGTGCTAATGGAGAGGCAGTACAGTGTAATTGGACAGAGATTCAGAGTAAGAGTTAGGAAGACCAGGTTTCAATTTTAACACAGGTTCATAGGATGATCCAGTGGTCTCCAGGACTAGGATCAGGTCTCCAAAGCAGGGAAAGTGTTGGCCTACCTACATCAGAAACCTAGTCGTAGAAAATGGTAAAAGAAAAAATCATCATAAAGATGCCATGGGTTTTCAACGCATTTTAAGCTGTTGAGGGACAACCTAGGATCCACACAAGTATTTATAATTTCATTTATATGCCAAAACAAACTCGAAGATTTCACTGAAAATGAGAGAATTTAAGTGGGTGCAAGTAACCTCATGGGCTACAAAGAAGAGCAGTCTATTTCTTACATGAGTAGTTCAATGTTTTTCAGTCGTATCTGTGACTCCCATTTGGGGTTTTCTTGGTAGAGATACCAGAGTGCTTTACAATTCCCTTCTCCAGCTCATTGTACAGTTGAGGAAACTGAGGCAAACATGGAGTAGGCGAATTGCCTGGGAACACACAGCTAATAAGTGTCTGAGGCTGGAGACCATGTGCTCTTCTATCCATTTCCACACCTCACTGCCCTACTTCTTAGTTGTAAGGACTGTTATCGATAAGCCTAGTTAATGATCACTCATAAACCCTGCTAGTTTCTTCTCTCTGTTGCGCCCCAGGCCGATCTCAGCACACACAGCACCTGCCTCCAGGGGGCTTGCTACCTTCAGCGCCAATTGCTGTTGAATATCAGTAATCGAGATGACCAGACCATCACCATGTGGCGGCTGCCCAATGACTTGTACTGCCTACCTTACAGCAATTTAAAAAATGAAAACGAACTTCCTCAGAGGGAGGGAAAACACATTCCCTGATTGGGAATTTCTTCATTATTTAGAGCTGATGCGCCAGTAGGAGAGAAGTTGGGGAATTTCCCTAGCTTTTCCCCACAAGAATCCTTTCAGTTAAATATTCAAGAATAGCTTTCTGATTTACTTTTTCTGCCACTGGGAGGCCCTCTGTGCTCCTCTTTCCCCTCTGCCCATCTCCAATTAATTACTCACTGGTGCAGTGGCACCAGCCATCCACCAGGGAGTCTCCAAATAAGCCTGCTTTCCCTCCCCCTCCCTCTCCTCCTCAACACCCCCCCCCCCCATCTGCAGCTTTGCTGGCTCTCTCTTTCTCTCTCTCTCTCTCTCTCTGTCTCACTCTCTCTCTTTCTCTCCTATCCGAGCACAATGAAAGCCTGTGTATCTCCGTGACTCCGAGCAGTGGAGCGAGTGTCAGCAAAGCGACCAACAACAGAGGAGAAAGAGAAAGGAAAATACCAGCTACTTTTTTTTTCCATATATAAATCGGAGCGATCCAAGAGATTCACATTGGTCCTTGCGAGTCCAAACCCCGCAGATCCACTGGCCGGGGATGGAATGTTCAAAAAGAGAGAGGAAAGTGCCTGGACGTTACTTGGTGCAATACGCTGGAAGTTTGTAAGTTGGACTGTCGTTTATAAATTACTCTGGGAAGAGTTCTCTGTCGCCCCTGGGTCTGGGTAGAGCCCGGGTGGGGAAGAGCGGCACAAGCGGGAAAGCACTGCGCTAAGCCATCTGCCTGCCTAGCCACTTTAGATTGCTTTCGTTAAGGAAAGGGGAACCGTACCAGAGATGAGGCTCTTCCCAGGGACTGGATTCGCGCAAGCAAAGAGCATGCTCTAGAAGTCCAGGAATTGACATTGTGAACCACCGAGAAACTGTCTCCCTCTTTTTTTTTGGGGGGGGGAGAAGAAATAAGAGGACCTCTGTTGCAGCAGCGACAGTAATCAAACAAGGAGGAAGCCTAGGGAGCTCAGAGAGGAAAAGGGAGAGAAAAAAGAAATTAAAACCCCAAAGACTGTAGTTCCTGTTGGCATATTGTGATCCTCGGCTTCTAAACTCTATTCAAAAGACGGCACATTTTTTTTAAACAAAAAACATGAGAAAAAGTGACTGTGGGGAAGCCATGAAGCCAGGCAGCTTTGCATTATGCTTCTTTGCTGACATTTCCCCATAAATATAAGAAACAATTAGGTAAGGGGGGGGTGGGGGGAAGTTCAGGTCTTGCTTAACCTCTCCCTCAACTCCTTTCTTCTGTCTCGTTTTCCCTTGACAACTTCTGAGTCCTTATAGCTAAGCCGGGTGTCCTATAACATTGCCAAAGTACGCAGCAGAGGCTCTTAACTGCCTGATTAAAAAAAAACAACAACAAAAAACTCTACCCAACTTCTCCAGAGCTGTCAGTTGCAATCAGACTAAGTTGATTAGGGTTTGTTGTCATCTTACTTGACCTTTCCAATTGACTTCCTCCCCATCCTTTTCCACCAGGCCATTCCTCCACTCCTGTTAACATCTTCACTTCTACTTCAACCCTTAGTTTCTCAATACTTATTCTCTATACATGTGGCACTGAAAACAGAGTCCTTATAATTATAATAATTAGTATTAGTATTATCATTATTATTGAAAACTTTAAGTTTCCAGCTCTAGCCAGAGTTAACCACCATAATATCCCAGAGGCAGCAATCATTGTGGCCAATAGGATGGGGGACACGGCTCCCCCTCAGGCCCCAGCAGGTGGGTTAGGGGGGGCTCCTGGGGCAGGGCTCCTTGGAGGAGGCACAGTTGCCCCCAGAGTACACAGCGCTATTGTGGAACGTCTTCGTGCCCGCATCGCCATCTGCCGCCAACATCACCTAAGTTGCGAGGGACGCTATGAGCGAGGTCGAGCTGAGAGCTCTGACCGAGAGCGTGAGAGCACCTTGCAGCTTCTGAGTCTTGTGCAGCATGGTCAGGGTTCAAGGAAGGGTGGCAAACATGCTAAGGCTAATGCCAATGTCACAGCCACCGCCGCGCCTCCTCCCACTGCCGCTCCTCCTCCTCCAACCTCAGCAGCAGCAGCAGTGCCAGCCCCACCACCTCCACCAGACTATCACCACCATCACCACCACCACCCACAGCACCTGCTCAACAATAGCAGTAACTCTGGTGGGAGCGGGATCAATGGCGAGCAGCACCAGCCCCAGCCACCTCCCGCTTCAGCTACTGGGGACCAGAGGAACTCAGCCTTGATTGCGGTAAGCAATACTTTCCTACTCATTCTAGCAAAAATCTGGTGGTCTTCGGTACCATTGAGCTTGTGGTTTGTCCATTCGTTGTCTGATGGGGGAGTCTTCCCTTCAAAGACTCCAGACTGATGGTTTTGAAATATCACCATCATGTACACTGATATTTACACTGTTTTCTCCACCTATATAGATGATCTCCCAATCAGAACCCATGCATCTTCTCTAGCCATCTTTGGAGTTCATGGAATGCACAAACAGGCTGAACCTGGCAAGGAAGGCCTAGTCAAGCCTCTAATACAACTCTGCCTCTGTTACAGTTGGTTCTTTTTATTGCATGTACCATGAGAATGGATTTGAAACACTTTTAGGCCCAACCAACCATTCATTTGCTTTAAAGTGTACATTGGTCACCTCTACCCTACTATAGTTCTGTGAACTCTTCTCAGACTGCCTCATATCGCAGTTTTGCGGATACCTGTAACTACCTGTAGTTGCAAAGTAAATAGTTAATTCCTTCCAGTAAAAAAAGTTCCCAGAAATGAAATAGAAGGGAAGTTTGATTCTGATATAGTTCCTTGGTGGCTGTTACTTGATTTTCTCTAGTCTAGATCCTGCCTGTTTTCTTTCCTGCAATGGGCAAATGAGCCCCCATCAGCTATCCCTGCAGTAGACAAACTTGCCTGTGTCAGTATGCACAGGAACAAAGGTGTATTTGCACAACTTCTTCTAAGGAAGTGCCCAGTTGTTGGCTGCTCCCAGAGACAGGATATCATACTTGAAGGATCTGATTAAGTTTCTGGCCTGGAATTCTTCCCCAGCTGCACAGACACACCCTGTCCCAGAGGGAGGATCTTTTCAATCATTGGCTTTTGGTGCCAGGCACAGTCACCTGACCTCTAGTTGTGTGCATGGCTTCCTACAGATACATGTAGCTAGCTGGTCAGCGGTCCTTGGATGGAAGGTGGCGCCCCATCCCACAGCATCCCCAGTTATGTTATGCCACTGATGCTTTGCATCTGTTCACATAGCATAGCTCAATTCAGCCTCAGCCAATTCTAATGAAAGCCAGCCACAGGAAATGGCCAAGCAAGCCAACTCTAAAGTATTCAGGAAGCCCACTGGAATGGACGAGAAGGCAGATGCAAGTCACCTGTTTAATGACCCAGACAATGTACTTTGGGTTTGGGAATCGTGGATGGCAGCCATGATAGCTATAAGAGGTAGCTAGGTAGCACACTGGATAGAGCACCAGGTCTGGAGTCAGGAAGACTTGAGTTCAAATTGGGCCTCAGATATTTACTAGCGGTGTGACCTTGAGCAAATCGCCATCTGCCTTAGTTTCTTCAACTATAAAATAGGTAATAGCACATTCTCCCCAGGGTGGTTGTGAAGTGTTGTGAGGATCAAATAAAATATTTGCAAAGCGACTGACAAGTAGTATGTGTTCTATAAAGGCTAACTATTGTTATTAATTATTATCATCATATGGTACTACTGACCAAGCAACCCCTGAATTATTCTAGGGACCCACTGTCACCCCTATTTTTACTCCCTCCAAATATTACTGGGGAAATCTGGCATTTTGGCATTACTGAAAGATCTATGTGTGATAAATATATTTAGATCTTCTGACTTCATTTTTCTTCATAATCTTTGGTTCTCTATTCCTCTACCACTGACCAGTGAATCAAGATCTATCAGAGGGCAACAGAAATTTTGATTGTGCAAGAGAGTATGAAAAAAAATTCATATGAAATGTGAAGCAAAAAATGGAAGTTAGAGGTTGAGAGAGGTTGAAGGATTGGGAATAGTAATAATTAAATCAATGAAGAAAAGAATAGAGTTTGTATTTATGTATATGTGATACAGGCATCTGGGGGCTTAAAGGCATTGATTGTCTCCTACATTAAATTAGTAATCTGTCTTCAAGTCTACTCAGAATACAGCTGTGTGTGCTGTCTCGTGTTCGAGTCAGTGTGCCTATGTATGACCCATCAAGAGTGAAGCACCCATCCCAATAGAAAGTAGAATAGCTTGGTCTTTGCTCTCTTTGCCAAGGTTGGTGAGGGAGAGAAAGTATTTTGGGATTTTTTTAGGAAGCCTGAAAAATTCCTACCTTGGCAGTGATTCCCCCAAAACTTTCTTCCTAAATGATCATAAAGGGGTTTTTGTTTTTCACTAGTAAGGGACAAATGACTTGGGATTGGATGTAGGGACTAACATAAATGATATTTTTACTCCTAGTATTTAGGAATAGAAAAGGAAACAAGCTTCTGAGCATACTAAGATTTATCAGTGCTCCCAGGGAACCCTATAGTCATATGGCACTAGAAAGGATGCTCTGCTTCAGCTGTTTTACCCTACTGTAATACTTACTTATTTTTCCTAAGAGTGAATCAATTTTGTCTTTTCCTAATATGGTTCCCCCTTGGGCACAAATTTGGAAGAGTTTTCTGACAGGTAAGGTTGGAACAGGGAGTGAAAACAGCCTTTCTTAGCTTAGTAGTTGGTTTTCAAAGAAAATGTGATGTTCCATGGGATTTATTCCTCCCCCCCTTTGGTTGTTGGAAATTCCATTTAGACTTTGTCTTCTAAATTTGGTGCTCCATTACTCAGTATGGCATATAAATATGGGAATATAAGTGCTGTATTAACCTGATAACATTGTGTCCAAAGAGAGGCCAAGTCATTTGGGAGTGATTCACTGGACAAATTAAATCTGTAGTTAGCTAAGCTAGGCTAACCTTTATTCTCAGAAAGTCTCAGTTTAAAATGTCTTTTTTTCTCCTCAGTACATGTGTCAAAACTCTTAAAATGATTGACATCATAGATGTATGCAGATTTATGTGGCCTGGATGTGTTCAATTTTTGTAGTTAATTATTAAGAACTATGAGGTCATAAAGATTCAGGAGCAACTTTTGGAGAAAAGCATTAATGAGGATACTAACCTGGAGTGAAATACATTCTAGAGTCCTCAATATAAAAGAATCCCCACAGTACTTCCTAGGGGTACTTTGCCCCTTGCAGTTAGTTGCTCAATAAATATTTCTTGTGAATAAGAAGGAATGAGTGAATGAGACTGAAAAGAAAGCTCAATGTTCTCTGTGACAGGCTGGGATCTGGGGGATACAATTCAGCTACAGATGGATATTTAGTCTCTATCCTTTCCAAGAGATAAAGCTGTAGGGACAGTACAGCATAATCCTCAATCCCTATGTAATTCTGTACAAATTGAAAACTGCAACCTGGAGCCTTCATTCAGCCAAAATCTACATATAACTCAAGTATAAGTTCAGAGGGGAACCTGCTCTGTAGTAAACACCAGGATGGGGGTTTTGCTTTCAGAAGTTCTTAAGGTGAAAAAAATGATTTGAGCCTATGGGTATTATTAATAATCATATGATTTAAATTGTGGATTAATTATGTGTGAATCTAAGTCAGAGCTTCTGTCATTAAATAATTTCTGGTCCATCATTGTGGAACCATTGTTGGCCATAGTTAATTTTTCTTTTGCTTGGGGTAGATCTTTTTTTTAAGTGTAGGGGTTTTTGCTAGGAGAGATAAATGATTCTAAGTCATCCTTGAAACAATCACCAACATAAAGTGGGTGAAAAGGACAGCCATACCATGTGTTTGGAGACCTGTGTTCTTGTCCCTGCTCTGTCACTAGCTCTATAATTTCACACAAGTTACCCCTTTTCACTGGTTTCCCTGTCTATAATTATTAGCATTGTCAATCTGAAAGTCAGCATGATACAGTGGGAGTTCTGTGTCTGTGTCTGATATCAGAGGAACTGGATTCAAATTCTGGTTTATCCATTACTACCTGTGTGATCTTAAACAGGTCTCTTGACCCTTCTGTGCCTCTATTTCCTTGTTCCTAAAATGAGGAGATTGAACCTGATGATTTCTGAAGTCTTACTTCTCTAAATCTGCTCTCTTCTTTTCTTAAGAGAGTCAACAGAATTCACCTTTGTGAGAGCATCCTGTATAAAGCTCTGGTTTTGATTACAAAAAGAGTTCTTCAATGTTTGACTGGTATACTAAAGTTTTTTAGTTTGTCCATGCCTAATAATAAAATAACTTTTATTCTCAACACAGCTGTTGCTATTTCAGATTCAGGGTTGTCAAGATAAGGCTATCAGGAGAGATATCAATTCACTTAAGCGCTCTTAAAGGCCCTAGTAAATCCTAGTTACAATGTGTGGCTGCTGTTAGCAATGTGTTGGGGTCTCAGAAAACATGCTCTTTGACAGGCACATATTATAGCTCAGAGGCTTTACTGAAGAGCCTGAAAGGGTGTGTACAAACAGCCCTGATAGGCAAAAGCTACTGCTTCTAAGGAATATTAGAAAGGTCGTTTACACAAATGGGCCTGGGAAAGTTAAATATTTTGTTCACAATAGCCTAAAACGTTAATTGTTAGCTTGAGAATGTCAAACAAGTTAAATCATTGCCAGGGCTCCTTGGTTATTTTTATTTGATGATAATCAAGTTTCCAATGGACAATTCAAAGCTAGGGGAGCTGCTAAGAAGGCCAAGCAGGGAGGCATGTACAGAGTCCAGGGACAGCCCAGCTTAGGCTGGGTATCTAGAGCTGCCAGAGTGACAAATTTCTTTTCCAAGACACCAATAGGAGCTTTTACATTACTAAGATGCAGCAGACATTTCCTAAAAAACTGACATTTTTTGTTGGGAGTTAGGCAGAGAGCATTCTTATCTGCAGGGGATCTTCCTTTCCTTTCCTTCAATTACTTAGGAATTAAAAGATCTCACAAAGGTAAAAGGTTCCAGTGGAGATAGGAACCAATCCAGAACAGTATTTTTCCTTATCAGACATTAAGAAGAAGCACTTTTATAAAGGACAACTTAAAACTGCAGGTTAAACTCATGCTTGTTTAGCACAGTGTTGGCTCTTTCAGAATCTTTTTAGTTATTACTACTACAGCAACAAATAGTACAATATAGTACAAAATAGTACAGCAACAAATAAATAATGACTGACATTTACATATCACTTGATAGTAAGTCAAAAAATGCTTTTCCATGCACACTCATTTGAACTTTGTAACAACCCTATAAGGTAGATATTACAAGGATCATCATTCTTATTTTTACAGTTGGCTCAGAGAGGCTATGATCAGTTCATAGCTGTATAGTAAAAGGGATATCATAAGTGGGAGCTGAACTCACATTTTACTGACTTCAAAGGAACTCTTTATCCACTTTACCAAACAATTAGGCAACTTTCATAGAATTCTTAATTTCAAAGTCACTTTGCTTTTTCCGTTTACTCTAGAACTAGGTGAAAATGACAGAGTGATGGACTTTTAATATTCCTAGTTCTGACATATACAAATGGACAAAAATAGCTCCATTTTAGTTAGATACATTTTGTCCTCAAAGAAAATCATAACTTGGAAGGGAAGTCCATTCCATGTGCTGGGCACAGGCACAGTTTAAAAGATTATAAAAGTATTCTTTTTTATATTTTGATGTTCATATGCATTTTTTATTGAAAACTCATTGGAAACACATTTATACACTTGGGATGTATAAGTATATATGTTGGGGGCTTATACACGAAAAACATACATAGGGCATATATTGTACATGTATATACATACAAATGTGATATACACATGGAAATTCATAAGGCTTATCTATATTTCTGTCAACAAGTAATTGTTAAGCACCTACTATATATGCCAGACACTGTCTAAACCATTTCCAAATATTATCTTATTTGATCCTTATAGCAATCCTGGAGGTTGGAGTCATTATTATCATCCCCAGTTTAGAGGGGAGGAAAGTAAGGAAGAAAGAGGCTATGACTTGCTCAGAGTCACAAAAGTAGTTAAGGATGTGAAGCAGGACCTGAACTTAGATCTTCCTGACTCTGTCCAGTTGTCTAGCTATTTTGCCAGCTAGTTGTCTGTTGAAGCATTCTTAGTACTTTCCAGGGTAAAAGAGGCTTTACACTCCTTTAGTTAGAGTGGATCAGGACACTACATAACCAGGATTCCCTCCCCCCACCTTCAGTTCTAATCGTACTCACCCCACTCTAACAATTTAACCCTATTCTCCTTTGTTGATTCAATCAACCAACCCAAAGAATTAAGGAATTGCTAATGGGTTTCCCCTCAAATGTTCCTGGTGAGCTTTGTCTCAGCTCCTTTGCTCTCATATAGTCCACCTTGTGACATGCTTATTTATAAGCAGGTCACGTTCCCTATCTATTTTAAGTTAAGCACATTGTATATGATACAGGCTTACTATTTTAATTTTAATTTAGAATTTGGTCTCAGTCCTGTGCTAAATTAAGTGGGGGCTACAGAAGAAACCTAAGGAATTTCATGTTCTAAAGAAATTTGCAATCTAGTAAAAGGGACAGGATCAATATATATGTAACAACAACAAATAGCATGGGTCAGCATTTCAGTAAGTATAAAACTGAGTATGTGTTTCAAAAATTTGACTAGATTGATTATAAAGAGCTTTACACAATAGGTCCTTACTGAATATTTATTGAATGAATACGTGAATGAAGAAAGTAATGAATTCTAGATCTGTCTTGAAGGATGGGTAGAATTTGGATATGGGGAAAAATGAAAAGAATAAGAGGATTAAGGGGAAACTTGAGCAAAGGCATAAAAATGAGAATAACTCTCATATGTTTATGAGATATAGGGTTGACTGGGACTGAGATTGTGAATTAGGGGGTAACAAAAGGTAATTTTTGAGATTTGATATGAAGATAGTCTAAAGAAGACCTTGAAGTCTAGATAGAGAAATTAAGATTTCTAACTGCCACATTTTACAAGACATATTAACAAGTTGGTATGCCAAAGGAGGGGTAAGCAAGATGATCAGAGGACTGGAAACTCTTATCATTCAAAGATCAGTTGAAAGAATTGTGAATGTTTCTATCTGGAAAAGAACAAGACAGAGTGAAATATGATGTCTTTAAGCATTTAGAGGGCTGACTTGTGGAAAAGGAGTTAGGGAGGATTTTTGTTTGTTTGTTTGTTTTTCCTACTTGACTCCAGAAGAGTGAAGTAGTACAAAGTGGCAGATTGAAATTCAGCTAAAGAAAATCTACCTAATAATTGGAACTTCCCCCAAATAGAATGGGGGTTTCATGTTACTGGAGATTGAAATTAAACTTTTTAGCAGAATTGGGTGACAATCATGTTTGTGTGTGGTGTCCAGTGATTTCCCTCCAAGTCTTATATTCTGTGATTTAATATCATAGGAAAGAGGCAGCTATAGAAGGTCTCTGAACAGGATTCCTAGTGGAGTTTGATCATCATCCATTTGATAAAGAGAGAAAAGCAATATAGTCTAATATAATAAGCATTAAAAATACCTCAGTTCTAATTCATATTTGACAACATAATAGCTGCATGACTTTGAACAATGTATTTATCCTTTCTAAACAACAGTTTTCTCACCTATAAAATGGGGATAATATTTTCTATCCACCTCAGAGAATGATTTTTGGGTTTGGAGGGCATTTGTTCAATTTTTGGTCTGGACCCAAACTTTTACTGCTGTAGAGAATGGCCCATGAAGAAGCTCTTTCTACCAATGTGGATAGCAATTATTTTGTAACTTAAAATCTTAGAGAGTTTCCTGGGGCCCCTGAGAGGTTAAGTGACAAAACTGCCCAGAGTCACAAAGCCAGTATGTGTCAGAGGGGAGATTCCTTCTGACTCTAAGACTAGACCTCTGTTTACTATTACATGATGTCTCTTGGCTTCTGTGAAAGCATTTGAAAAACTCTAAAGATACAAATGCAAGGTATTAATATATTCTAAAATTAAAAAATTACATTTGGGTATTGAAAAATCATCAAATTATTAATGATGTAATCTTCCTTCACTTACTTGAAGACAGATTTCACATTCCCCCACTGAAGAGCATTGCTCAAATATCCTAGCTTACCTTTGAGTGTGTAATGCAAGTCTTGATCTTTGCACACAGATCCCATTTATAGTGAATTATGAACACGAGTGACATGGCCTTTGACACAGAAAAGAGACAGATTAACATGAAATGATGCTGACTAGAAACAGAAGAGAAACCAAAAGAATCATCTAAGTCTGCTTTTCTCTTAAGATGCTCCAAAAATACCTCCATTTCTAGGCCGTCTTTCTCTGTTATTCAAGGACCTCTCAATCCTTGCAGAAACTGATGTTCTAAAAAAGATCACTGTGCTTCCTTTATTATCAGGAAAAACACCAAAAAATTGTTTTTCCAGATAGCTTTCTGATTCAGATCAGTTTTTAAACACCAATATGCCAAAGATGCTTTAGGGAATTTTATTATACCTCAGATTTAATTTAATTTCAACAATGTACCAATTGGCCCAACTTTGGGCCCTTCTGGTTTCATAAGGCACAGAAATGTGAGAGGTAAAGTAGAGGAGAAAGATTTTCTTTCCTTTTCCCTGATGGATCTTTTGTATAGTTCAAGTTTATAAGCAGTTATATACTATTATTTGTAAGTTATAAGTAATTTATATATGTCTGCCAGATAGGAAGTTTCCTACCCATCTCTGAGAGGAAGAATACAAGAACAGATTCTGACCCATTCCTAAGGGAAAAATAATTCATTCATTCCTCCCCTTAACATCACACTGATCTCTAGTCTCGGTGTATTAGTTAGATTATTAGGTTAGTTGGTATAGTTTTCCCTGTGGCTTTGGCTGAATTTAGCAAATGTTTTAGAGTCACATATAAATGACACTTGAAGAGAGTCTAGGCATGGTATGTATTTGGGATTGAGGGAGAAAAATCAGAAATGTTAAAGTTGAGGAATTTATGATATATTGCTTCCTTAAAGATTTAATAAAAACTTAAGTATTTCCATCCTGGGTCATGTTCCACATAGCCTGGTATTTTCTCTGTGACAATAAATAGTGTCAAGGGTGTTTGGGGAGAAGATTTGGCCTTTACCCAATTAAGGATTCAGGGACATACTAGAACAAGTTTGAACTGTTAAATTTTCCAGGTTAACATTTATACTTCAGAAATCAGCAAACTTAGGGTAGAAAGGAATGAAGAAAAAATGAAAAGCATACAATAGAGAACAAAAGAAAACTTGGAAGCACAGAAAAGCAGAGTAGCTTTGAAAACAATGTGCAATTTTTATTACATAGTTTAAAAAAGTAAGCAGTCTCAAATTGAAATTCATAGTTTTATATTGAATCCTGTAAACATGGACATGCTCTTTTTTTGTGGATCTTTTTGTATTTCTATTTTTTTAGGGTTTTTTTGCAAGGCAAACGGGGTTAAGTGGCTTGCCCAAGGCCACACAGCTAGGCAATTATTAAGTGTTTAAGACCGGATTTGAACCCAGGTACTACTGACTCCAGGGCCCGTGCTTTATCCACTAGGACACCTAGCCGCCCCATATTTCTATTTGAAATGAATACAAATCTAAAATAAAAAAGAAATCAGCAAATTATACAAATCTGGACTTGATTTTTTGTTTTGTTGATTTTTACACTTTAAAAAGTGATGGAGAAAATATTAATAATGAAAATTAAATTCCAAATTGTATCATGTGTGCTTTTTTAATGAAAGAGCCAGTTGTTGAACATTTATCAGCAGGCTCCTGGATTTTTCCCATGCTTACTAGATTCCCTCAATAACTCAATATATTACTGAAATCCAAGAAAGTTTCATCTATGAATTAGATATGATATCTCAGCAATAATAAAAATATAATAACTAATATTTATTTTCCCTTTAAAGTTTCCAGATACATTTTAGGTAGCCTTAAAAGCTTTAGCTTTAGGATGCCATAATTCTTGATGTAGACTAACAGAAGATTAGATGTGGAAGGAAATCATGCAGGAAATTTCTTCTATTTAGACATGATGAAAGAGAACAGAAAGATTATATGGCATTACAAGTCATCCAAGTTATAGTAAAAATTAGATAATCAATCAAGAAGCATTTATTAGCCATTCTATACACCTAAGATGCCAGTTAGCATAGAACCTTGATTCAGGAGTCCTAAGTTCAAATTCTGCCTCAGACATTTAATAATTATGTGACTCTAGTAAAATCATTAACATCAGTTTCCTCAACTATAAAGTAGGAATAATAATAGCACCTACCTCTGGAGTTGTTGTGAGGATAAAATGAGATAATATTTGTAAAGATGCTTTGTAAATCTTTGTAAACCTCAAGAGTTATGTAAATATCATTAGTATTACTTGTTAAGTACTATGTTAGCCAATGTGGATACAAATACCAAAAATCAAGTCTCCTGATTCTCAGTTCAGAGTTCTTTCCAATATAAGCAAAAGATTTCCCTCTAGTTATGAGTGTCCACTAGGCTCTTAGAGTCAAAGGGAAGGGTCAAATTGTCAAATTTCTGGTAAATGTGACTTTCTAAACCAGGGTGGGTGATTCAAAGAGAACCCAATCCTAAACACTTAGCTTTCTGAATCACTGAGGAGATTGAACAACCTCTATTTGCATAAAATTGGCAATTTATGGGACCCCCCCCATTCCTATACTCTGAAAACCAGAAAGCTCATTCATTCTCACTTTGAGAAGTTATCAGTAAGTTAACCCCCACTAATGAGCTGGAAAAACCAGTTTTCCCTGTGCTCTGGTCTGACAGTGCTATGTTGAAAGCTCTTTGCCTTGATGTGGTCCTCAGCTATTCCTGCTTTGCTTAACTCCACATGACGTATTACTTTCAGGAAGAAACATGAGGAAGATGTTGATGAAGCGTCCAAGTCATTTTTCTGAGTTTTGATAACTCTTAGTCATAAGTCAAGTGTTTATATGAACCAGTCATTAGCTTAGGTATTTGAAGTCATCATTGCTCAGTGGTGCAATTGAGCCAGGGAATGGAGACACTAAATCTAATTAGATAGTGCAAAGAACATTGTCTAAAGACCATAATTCAGCTAGATAATTTTTTCCTTGTTCTCCAGTAATGGTTTTTAGACCAGTTGAAATTGAACTCATTTTTGTTTTGTTTTGTTAAGAATAATTTTCCTTTGTTGTTTTAAAATAGTGAGTTATTATTTAAGACTTCTGCAGCCGTATGAAACCATTCACATTAACTTCTTATTTTAAATAATATTTTCTTGGAATCAAAGTTACCTTCTTTTCATCTTGGGTTTTAAACTAACACAAATAATACTCAAAAAATAAAAAAGAAAGAACAATGCCTATCAATAGGACCATGATAACCTGTAATGGAGATAAGGCCAAGGTACCTAATTCTAATTCTATTTCTACTTCCTCTGCAAAGGAGAATGACCTTTACAGTGTAGATGAAGGCACCCAAATGACTAAAATGGAGTTGATATGCAAGATAAGAAGATAGAGAGCACCTAGTTCTTGAGGAAATCAAGTCACTTGGCCCAGATAGACTACACCCTCAGGTCCTGAATAGATTGGCAGATGATTGCCAAGTCACAGTCAGTGATAGTTATTCCTTCCACATCTCAGGGATTAGGGGCCCCCAGACCCTGCAATCTGGATAATCCTTGTAAAAATTTTTGGACCTCCCTTTGTACCAGAGAAATTGGAATTTTTTTTCTTTTTCTTTTATGGGATGTACCTTATTGTAAATTTGGGGTTATTTGTTCATGTTTTGTTCATGTTGTCTGCTGGCCTTTGTGTGTCATCCATGGTTTCCACAAAACTTCCCCCAAATTCCCATTTAATTTCTTATGCTGACCAGTGATATATCCAAATCACAATGGGGAAAGTCACAATGTGGAAGGGATAGCTATATTTGAAAGATTACTGAGAATAGGAAAGATAGCACAAGATAGGAAAAAGACAAATGCCTTGTTTTCAAAAAAGGGGAAGAGGGCAAAGTATGCAAACCAGAGACCAGTGAATTAGGCTTCATTTCCTGAGAAAATTCTAGGACAAATTATCAAAGAGATGGTTAGCAAAGGGCAAAGATAAGCAGTGATTACAAAGTGCCTGTTATGGCTTCATCAAGAACCATACAGGACAAGAACTTTGCCATTTGTGAAATGATTGCTGAACTGGTAGATGAACTGAATGCTGTGTGTATAGTTTACTTGGATTTTAGCAAAGTTTTTTATAAAGTTTCTCATATATTTAGGTGGAGAAGGTGAACAATATGGATTGGGCTGAAATTCAAAAGAAAATTGGATTGTCCAACTCATCAAATTATTATTAATGATTCAATGTCAGAGCAGCCAGAGGTTTCTAGTGGAGTACCCTAGGGATTTGCTCATGTCCCTAGGCTTTTTCCCCGCTTGGAATTTCTATCAGTAACTTGGATAAAGGCAGATATGGTATACTCATCAAATCTGCAACTAACAAAATCAGGAGAGATAACTAACACACTTGATGACAGGGTCAAGGACCAAATGGATCCTGATGGGCTACAGCATTAGGCTGAATATAATAAGATAAAATTAAATAGGGATCAATGCAAAGTATGGTATGGAGGCTGCATGGTTAACAGCAATAATTCTGAAAAGATCAGGGTTGAAAAGGTAGTAGATTGCAAGCAAATTATGACTCAACATTATAATGTAGCTGCCAAAATAACTAAACCAAACTTGGGCTGCCTTAAGAGGGGCTTAGCTTCCAGGAATAGGGAGGTGATTTCTCATTCAGTTGTTTGTCATATCCAACTCTTTGTGACCACATTAGGGTTTTCTTGGCAAAGATACTAAGGTGGCTCACCATTTCCTTCTCCAGCTCATTTTAAAGATGAGGAAACTGAGGCAAACTGGGTGAAGTGAGTTGCCCAGCATCTTACAGTTATGCCCAGGAAGATGATAGTCCCTTTACACTTTTCCCTCATTGGACCTCTTCTGGTCCTTCAGGGTCCCACAATTTAATAATATAAATAACCTAAAGAGAGAATCAAAGATAATAGCATGGTGAAAAACCTTGAGTTTATGGCATAGATCAGGTGAAATAAGTGGGCATGTTTAGCCTAAAGAAAAGAAGAGTCAAAGTGAGAGAAGATGATAAACTGTATGGTAGCTGTCTTCACATATTTGTAGGGCTTTCACTATGGAATAGAAATTAGACTTGGCCTCTTTGGTCCTATAGGCAGAATCAGGAGCAAAGGGTAAAAGTTACTAATAATACCCACTGAGGCTTGATGACTGAAAACAATTAGAGCTGCCCCAAAGCAGCTGTTTCTGGAGGAAAAGGTTCCTCCCCTTCTCATCCTTAGAAATCTTTCAAGCAAAGGCTATATGGCACTTTTTCTGGTATGTGATAGTGGAATATTTCATCTTTGTAAGGGTTGTACTAGATGGACATGAAAGGTCTTTCCAAACTCTCTAACTCTGTGACTGTGAATTTTTCTTTGTAACTAGGTCTTTTCAGGTGATTTCAACTGATTTGAACAGAGATTTAGTTTTTCCCTCTCTGTACCTAACCCCTCCCCCCCAATCCCTCAAGGCAAAAGTATGATGAACTTATCAGAAATTTGTTGTAAACACAGAAGAATCTCTTTCAGACCTTGGAAACATGCTTAATAGAATACAATATGTATTGTGTCTCTGAATTGGTCATGCTTGTATCTACTACAGTTCATTTTTGGAGGTCTCTGGAGTCTCTATTATTTAAAACACAGTAGTGTTTTTCCTGTGGTAGCATCTGAGAAATCTAGCTGTTTTTGCATGCAAGAGTGGAATGATAGTTGCTAAACCTGCTAATGCTTGTGAGATTATCACATCGTACTATAAAATTTCACAGAGGAAAACAAAAACAAAAACAAATTATGTGCTCGGAGTAATATCTCAGTTTGAGTTTTCCCCCTAAAATGTGTTTGGAAAATTTAAAGTACAGACATCCACAAAAATCAAAGGCACATGTTACCAGTCAGTCCTACTGTGCCAAATAGAAGTAACACAAAAGTTTGGGTTCTGGGCCTAGTCCTTAGATCAGTAAAAAAAATCCATTATAAAATGTAATGGGACATTTGAATTTAGCTGAGTACAAACTCTTCAGAGAGGAGACTGAACTTTCTCTTATGCTAAATTAAACATTAGTTTACTCCCTAGAAACTCCTACCTTCTGTGATGCAGCCAACAATGGCTTTGCTTTCAGGGAAAGTCTGCAAGTTAACTGTTTTCCCCAGGAAAAGAAAAATCTCTGGGGCCTTTTCACTTCTGTAATTCAGCTACCTTCTGAGGTAGCCGAAGTGTGTGTATGTGTGTGTGTGTGTGTGTGTGTGTGTGTGTGTGTGTGTGTGTGTGTTGCACTGTTTTGTCCATCTTGCTCAGATCAGAAGTCCTTAGAGCAAGAACTGGGTCTTCAGTATAATGCTGAAGGAGCTGTTGGTGTCCAGTTTGCAATAAATAACAACAGTCTCGGCGGCAGCCTGATGGCGTGAGATTCCAGCTCCACCATCAGTTTCCTGTTTGTTCCTACCTCCTGGAGCCTCGTGGGTTCCTGCTCCTAAAGCAATAGAAGGGACTGTGTATTGGATAACAGCAGTAATCAGCCCGGACCATACCACACTCCTAGTCCACCCTAGTCAACCCCCCCACCCCCCGCCAGTGGCTGCAAGATCTCTCTTAGGAGAATTGCAGAGTTCTGCTCATTTTAAACCAGGGCTTCACAAAGGAGAAGGGGTTGATTAGGGGACTCGTCTCTTCTACTCCTCACCCCCATTGCCACAAGATCAGAATTTTAGAACATCAGAATGGCACAGAAACTTGAAACTCATCTAGGTCACTCCTCTATATTTTCCCCCACTCCTCAGGTTCTCATATTTTTTACTCTTGTGGAAACTGAGGCCAAGAATTAAGTGAATTGCCTCCAGGGAACGTGGCAACAGAGAACACAGATCTCCTGACTCCCCAGTGACAGTTACTTTTAGGAAATTGGAACTTGAAAATATCTGTTCTAAGCCCTTCATGTTATAAAGCAAGAAAACAAGGACCAGAGAGGTGAACAGAAAATAGTGAATACTGTTTTGTTCAAATTAAACAACCTTCATTTCAACTCTCTCTTTGTCTCTGTCTGTCTGTCTGTCTGTCTGTCTCTCTCTCTCTCTCTCTCTCTCTCTCACACACACACACACACACACACACACACACACATACATACACTTAAATCTAGACATAACTCTGATTGCACCAATATAGTATGGGGGAACTCCCAGAATGGAGATTCTAGATTCTCCCCATGGTACAGATAAGCAACTTCTCTATAACTTATTATCTTAGAGAGCTTCCTGGAGGCAGTGAGAGGTCAAGTAATTTGTCCATGATCGCAAGCCTAGTGTATTATATAACCTCCCTGGGTCCAAGTTTCCTCATCTTTGAAATGAGGGAGTTAAACTGAATTGCTCTGAAGTTCCTTCTAGGTTTCAATCTATTTGTTTATGATCCTTTGTGTCAAAGTGGGGGCTTAAACCCAGATCTTCTGGATCCAAAACTTCCTGTCCCTTTTACTTGCCACATACTTTTATGCAGTCTCTCCCCTCCCCCAAAGTTGGTTGGGCTTTAGGATCATTTTTATCTTCTTTCTCAATTCTCTTTTCTTGATCATGTATGATCAAATTAGTTTCTGACTCATTTTCATCTTTCCTCCTTGAAGCTTTACACTTCCTGTTCCCTTGCTTTTTCACACTGAATCCCATTCCATTCTTTCTGGATGTTGTGCTGCTATTGTCATTTCTGGAGGATACGCTGATGTCATTTCTTCCACCAAGCATCCAGTTCAGAGTACTTTCCTCACATTCTTGAGGCTTCCTTGGCCTCCAGTAACCCACCATGAAACCATTATACAGTTAATTCTGTCAAGATGTCTCTTTGGAAATACTGCTAGGTTGCTCTTGAGACAGGTAAAACAGTAGAACAAATATATATATGACATAATGTAATTACATTCGATCTTTTTGGTCAGATCAGAAGGCTTCATGTTATCCATAAGAGAAAATAAATGTTTTATTTTTCAAGAGCAATGTTTCTCCCTCTTTTTCATCTTATTAAAAAACATTATCTTGGGTAGAATTCCCTGAATACCCCAATCTATTCGATAAATAACCCTTTGCTTTTGTTTGTCAAATTTTTGCTTTTCAGTGCTACTTTTTTAGAAATACCTAGAAGAGAGAATTACACTAATTTGCATTTCATAGTACTTTAGGACTTCCAATAATAACAGAGATAAGGCCTGGAGCTGTGGTTTCATTGCTTTAGAGAATACTTTAGATTAGGCAATGCTCCCCAACCCCACCCCATTATCAGCAATGCAGGGGTACCATCTTCCCTGAAGTTCATAGTTTTAAAGATTGCCAGAACATTAAGAGGCAAAGTCATTTGCCCAGAGGCATAGAAATCAGTATATTTCAAAAGAAGAACCTAACCTATATCTTCCTGGTTCTGAGTGGGGCTAATCGTCCATTGTGTCATGTCCCATCTTTTTCAGTAATACTAATAATAACTCCCATTTGAATAGAACTTTAAGGTTTAAAACATATTTTATATTTTTTCTTTGTATATATTATCTTCCCCTACAACAATTCTGTGAAGTAAATTTGGCAAGTATCCCCAATTTACCGGTAGGCTCAAAAAGCTTGAGTTGTTCAGGTTCACATAGCTAAACCTCCCTTAACTTCTTATTTTCAACCACAGTGAGCTACTACAATGTAGTGAGAAGTTTAGTGGTTGAATGAGATGGGGAGCTAAGTGGAATATTTATTAAGTGCCTCTTATATATCAAACACTGCCCCAGCTTCTTTGGAAACAAAGATAGAAAGAAATGAAACAGTTCCTGTCCTCTAGGGGAGGACAGGGGAGTGGATTTACAACATCTACAATATGAATATATTTAATATATGTATATTCCTACATATGAAATATACATTCTATGTATACTGTATTTGTTGTTCAGTCATACATGATTCTTCATGACTCCATAGACCATAGCACACCAATACTGTCCATGAGATTTTCTTGGCAAAGATATTGGAGTGATATCATTTCCTTCTCCAGTAGAAACTTTTGTCAGAATTCTACCATGACCTGCCCAACATTGGTAAGTCTACCTAAGCCCGTCTGCAACAAAGAGGCAGTGATTCAGGAGAAGGTATACTTTATACAAGCATGTTATATGACATATATATATATATATATATATATATATATATATATATATACACACACACATATATATATACACACATATATACACACACACACACACACATGTAACAGGTATATGTATATTGTATTATATTAGCCCATATATGTAAAAGTGAGTATAATAATATTTTTCATGTATTATATATGTAGTTATTAGTAATATATATTAAAATTCCACATGCATGTGTATATGTGTACTATGCTAAACATACTAGTCACATATACATGTATACATATAACCTATGTATGCTATATGCATATATAATATATACTGTCTGTAACAATGCAGTATATATAGTATATTATATACTATATAATAATATATACTATATTACCAAATATCTATTACTTATATATAGTATGTATGCTATATAATATGTAATATATATACCTATGAATACATGTTTATAATAAAATTATTTATGCAACACATAATATATATATATATATATATATATTATATAGGTAGGTAGCTAGATGGTACAAAATAGTTCTAGGCCTAGAGTCAGGTAGGCTCATCTTCTTGTCTGGCCTCAGCCTTACTAGTTGTGTGATTTTGGGTAAATCATTTTCAGTAATACTAATAATAGCTCCCATTTGAATGGAACTTTAAGGTTCAAAACACATTTTATATTTTTACATATATTATCTTTCCCTTCAACAATTCTGTGAACCCTGTTTACCTCAGTTTCCTCATCTATAAACGAACTGGAGAAGGAAATGACAAAACTTGCCAGTATCAAATGGGGTCATGCATGAAGAGTTGCACTTAACTAAAAACAAGTTAACATATAATATATATATATATATATAATGCATACCTATTTTCAGACATATATATATATATATATATATATATACACATACTATAGACTAGATTGAATTAAATGATATACACATAAAACACAACACTAATTTCAGCAGTGGATAGGAGGTTCCAGATCTGGGAACATCTGGAAAGCCTGCATGTTGGAGGTGGTGCTTTAAATGAACTCTGACTAGACTATCCCCAGTGCTCAATATGAGGATGCTCACTGATTGTTGAGCAAGTTCCTAGAAGATAACAAAGGAATTATTGTAACTTACTCTTAATGTTTGTTCTTCATTTTCGAAGAAGGCCATGACATCAGGAAGGTAATACCATGACAAGCACATGAATTGGATTTGAGTGAGGGGAGATGCTATGCTAAGTTACCAGTCTCACTTTTTCTTCCTGAACTATCTGGGTCCAGTGACCAGATATGAATCAAGATGACTGGAGATAGCCCTGAATTTGAGGCAATCAATAGACCCCAACCAACCCTCCCCATCATCACCAATGCAGGGGTATCATCACTTAACTTTTTTGTTAAGTGACTTGCCCAAGGACACACAACTAGAAAGTGTCTGAGACCAGATTTGAACTTAGGTCCTCCTGACTTAAGGGCTGGTACTCTATCCTCTGCACCATTTAACTATCTAACTTTCTTTTACCATAGAGATTGACTTCTTACCATTGGGATTGCCCCTAAATTTATCCAAACCCCTACCACAAGAGTCTTCTCTTACTCCATTCATTTTTGATAGTTGGTGTCATGAATAGAGAACCACCTCCCAGAACCAAATAATCTTGGGTTCATGTTTATCCTTGGTACACATTGGCTATATGACCTTAGGCAAGCAGTGTCCTGGGCAACTCTCTAAGACTGCAAAGGAGGCATCTGCCTACATTAACACATGAGTTTCCTCATCTGGGGAGTTTCCCATAGCAATAAAATTTTAGCTTTAATCCCTAGTTTTAATCTTTATTTCTAGCAAGTGTACAAACTTTCCCAACCCCTCCCAATTTCAGTGGTAATATAGGAGATAGTATTTGTGAGAAGGAAAGAAAAGGGAAGGAAGGAAGGGAGGGAGGAAGGAAGGAAGGAAGGAAGGAAGGAAGGAAGGAAGGAAGGAAGGAAAGAAGGAAGGAAGGAAGGAAAGAAGGAAAAGAAGGGAGAAACAAAGGCAAGGAGGGAGGGAGGGGAAGAGAAAGAAAGAAAGAAAGAAAGAAAGAAAGAAAGAAAGAAAGAAAGAAAGAAAGAAAGAAAGAAAGAAAGAAAGGAAAAAAGAAAGAGGGAGGGAGGAAAAAAGAAAGAGGAGAGAGAGAGATAGGAAGAGAGAAAGAAAGGAGGAAAGAATGGAAGAAAGGAGAAAAGAAAGAAAGAGAGAAAAAGAAGAGACTAGAGGAAAGAAAGGAGGAAAGAAAAAGGAGGAAATAACGAAAGAGAAAGAAAGAAAGGAGGAAAGAAGGAAAGAAAGAAAAAGAAAGGAAGAAGGAGAGAAAAAAAAAGATTTTCAATGTCCATATAATCCTACACAACAATCACATTAAATGTAAAATGACAAGTCAGAACTTCAGGGAGGAAAAAGCAATATTTCTTTTTGATCTTTAGCCTCAGGATCAAGTACTCAGGTTTCAGCTAGCTACCCCCTTACCTTTGGCAAACACAGGGAGGATACAGCTTAATGGATGGGATTACAAATGAAGAACTACTTTAAAAAAAAATATATGCTACCACTCCTTTAAAGGGAGCTTGAAAGGAAAGACCCTGAAAAACCAGCCTGTAAGAGGTTGAGTGGGGGATGGGGAAAGGAAACTCTACTGTCTCTTTCCTAGCATAATGCCAAGCATATACTAAATGCTTAATAATTGCTTACTCTTTGACTGATTGATAAAACCTCAGGCTGGGTAGTGAGTCATCTAACTCTTCAGAGTGATTCTAAACTCCCCAACTCAAATCTGCCCAGGATTTTTTGGGACCCCTAAAAAGATGGTTGGGACTCTTAAAAAGATTTTCCCAGTAGGCCAATTAAAGGGAAGTTTTCTTGTTTTATCATCCTAGAATTTCACTGAATAGGTGTCAAAAGTGAAATTCTATGAATTCTTAATCCTATCCTCAACAGTAGTTGATAATATGTAGAGAACAGTTTTGTCGAGGGGAATACATACAGGTTCCAGGATTGAAGGTTATCTAATGATTTATAATAGAGTCAAATCTAGCCTAATCTAACTCAGACCTCACTTTCTTTATCTATAAAGGAGACTCTGACACAGAGCTGTTGTATCAGATGAAATCATGTATGTATAGTGTTTTACATACCTTAGTGTACTATGTGAATGACAATTACAATTATTATTGTCCTACTCTATCTTTTGATTGATATATGAATCTCCTAGAGTGAAAGCTCCCACTATTGTTGCAATATAGCTACTGATTTATAACTCATTGTCTTAAGAGGGTCACTGGGACCCTGAGTGTTAAGTGGTTTATCCATGTTCACACAGCCAGGATATGTCAAAGGTGGGACTTGAACCTGGATTAAGGTCAATGCATTGGGGTCAAAGAAGTTGGGTTCAAATCCTGCCCCTGACATATTCTGACTGTTTGACCCTGCATAGATCAATTAATTTCTCAGTACCCCTGGTAACTTTCCAAGACTTTCTATTGTTAGACATGTTCCCCTAGTCCAATGCAATCTTAGACCCAGAAGAAAGGAAAATATTTCTGTTCAATGTTGAGGTTTATCTATAATTTAAAAGTGTATTTTAGGTGTCTCCTTACCCCTACCTGACCAGATGATCTATATATAAAAAAGCATCGTATAGTAGAAACAATTTGGAGTTGAAGGCCTGGGATCAAATCCTGACTCTGCTGCTTAATACCTAGTTACCCTTAGATAGATCACTACCCTCTTTTTCTTCATCTAAAAAATGAAGATTGGAATACATGTGCTCTTTAAATCTCAAACTTTCAGTCTGAGGGCCTACCAAGTTTCCCCCCAAATAAGCCCTAGTTAAAATCATCAACCAGCCAAATACATTTAGTTCATCCATTGCAACACACTTACAGATGTATTGAATTGTAAAATAATAATATTACATAATTAGATACAAATAATATTATTGATGTTGATATTTAAAATAAATGATAATGTAAATTATAATTAAGTATTGTAAATACCCAAGTGGGCACCTTTGAACAAGACATAAATGCCTATATAAACAGATGAACTTCAAAGTCATTGCTGAATGACCAGTTGGAGTACAGATATAACTCAGGAATAATGTGAGCCCTTGATAATGTCTGGATGGAAAGAAAGCCTACTTCTAATCATCACTAAAGGCAAAGAAAGATAAAATTGAATGTGTTTCAAGTATTTATGTTCTTGAAACTGAAAAAGCCTGGTGCACACAAAGTCGATTAAATGCAACCACTTGATTTGTGAGGTGGCTAAAGAGGTCTGCTAGTCTGAGATTCAGCCAGTACTCACCCCGTTAAAGACATGAAAAACTTCCTTGCATAGAGGAGAATAGATCAAATAATGATTCCTGCTGGAATGACTGCCTATCTCCAATCATTCCTTGAAAATAAGCTCTAATACATCTTTTAGAGCAAAAATTAAATATAAGACCTGATCTTGTTTTCAGGGAAATATGATGATGATACTTCAAACCAAGAGTTCAGGTTGGCTTCCACGTATTCACAAATTTTTGTGGTTCATAGGGACTTTGACTAATATGCCACAAGAAGGGCCTATGAGAAAACTACAAGTATGAAAAAAGTGCTCAAGTAAGAAGGAACTGCCAGAGAACCAAAGAGAATATCAAGCACAGAAGAGGAAAAGAGCAGCATGGTACTTACTACACTGTATGATTTGATGTCTCAGAGCTAATTTTTCTGAAATTAAAAGAATTACTTTTCAACTCCTTTCTCTGCCTTTTCTCAGAAACACCACTCACAGGAGCAGAGGAAGCTAAGACTAACTAGTACAAAAATGGAAATCACCTGCTAAAATCAAGTTCTATTGTCCTTTCCTAGGAAAGTAGTGCAATGTTGTGGGATGGTGGATAAGCCCAGGAATGAAGAAATAATGATAATTATAATAACTTTGATAATTACCCTTAATAAAGCAATTTGCAAAGTGATTTACATATGTTATCTCATTTGATCCTCATGACAATCTCTGAGATAAGTGTTACTTTTATTCTTATTTTAGAAATGAAGAATTGAGAGGCATCTAGGTGCCTTAGTGGATAGTGCACTGGCCCTGGAGTCAGGAGGACCTGAGCTCAAATTTGGCTTCAGACACTTTATAATTACATAGCTGTGTGATCATGGGCAAGTCACCTAACCCCACTACCTTGCAAAAAAAAAGCCCCAAACAAACAAAAAAAGAGAAATGAGGAAACTGAGACTTGTGACTTAACAGTCACATCTGTCTGAGGTAGAATATGAACTCAGTTCTCTGACTATCCAACACCTGCCTGGAATTGAGCTTCAATTCAAACTAGCTATTTGACTTTTAGATGATGGCCTTACTGGGCATCAATTTCCTTATCCAATAAATGAGGATTTTTTTAGCTTCCTTCTAGCTCTAGTATTGAAGAATTCTTGAGGACATTCTCCTCCAAAAAAGTAATTTATAATCAGCTTGTTTAGTATAAAATGTGACAGTTGTAGAGGCCAATCTTGATTTTCTTTTAAAAAATGAAATTTTTGAAAATGGGAAAAGATCATCATTAAAAATATTCTTCTTTAGGCCTTTCCTTTTTCATATTGAATGAATGAAAATGAAAAATTTTAAGTGCTTACTTTATGGTAAGTACAATGCTAAGTCCTGGGTATACAAATGAAAAAAAAAGGTGTTGCTCTCAAGAAGCTTACAGGTCCCAGGGTCCTTAGAATGAAGTAACAAAGAAGATGGTAATGTCTTATTTTTAAATGTAATTTTCACTGATAAAATCAGACTAGTTTGTGATATTGAATGATGCTTTGGGTAATTTAACAATACAGTTTTGAAATGTTGATTCTGACTACCTTAATGAAAGAAGATGGCCATTTCAGCAACTTTTGTGTACTAGAGAAGTTGTCCTTCATTCATCTGGGCTAGAAATTATTGGGTTTTAAGATTTTTTAATGATGTTTCTGAGAGGATTATGGTTTTTTTTTAAGAAACAACAATAACAAAAATGTGGTTCCACTTCAGGAGCAAAAATTCATGGTGAGACATAGCAAGTAATAAGGAGTTAAGCAGAGACAAGTGATTGATTGGTAGCTATCAGATTAACTGAGAAGTCCAGTACCCCAAACTCTCAGATATACCTGCACAGAAAGAATATATTACATGGAGCTATTTCATGAAGAATGGCTAATAGGTGTGGCATGAGGTAATTATCCTCTTCTCATAACACTAAGACTAGAAGAAACACATGGGATAGCAAAAGTAACTTTTCCAACCAATTGTTTCTGAGATTAGGAAAAAAAATTAAAGAATTTCTTTATTTCCAAGAAAATAGAGATTTAGTTGGATTTCTTGGGAGTTATCTCCCAGGAATAGAGGGAAGATATTGGTGTTTTGTTGCAAAAAGAGACTTAATTTTCTGTCAGAGACCAAGGAATAGGGTCTTCATGTCTCAAATCATATCTAGTCAGGAAACTCTTTGACCAAAGTGATTTTAGTTTAGGTTCAACTTGGAATAGGTATTAGTTATTACTGTGCTCATGATTTTGAGTAAATTCAGATTTAGGCTTATGTTGATTACTAGGTTCTGAAAATAAACTAAATGTTATTCTAGGAGCTCATCTGCTTAATAGCCTTTTACAATGTCACAATTATCAACTGATACTTCTTCACTTTTAGCTATTTGGAAGGAAGAGGGAGACATAGTAACTTGCGATTCTCATAGATAGTTACAAGGACAGTGGGTCTCCTAATAGGGACAAGTCAAATGAGAAGGTTCTGATGTTAACATGACTGAAACTCACTTTAAAACTGACCTTTTTCTTAAGAAAGGGTAATACATCTACTGAACCTCAGGTTTGGCCTAGAATTACACATATAGAAGAGAAGAGATGTTGTCTTCAACCATGGGGGAATATTGAGGAGCCGACTGTGGCTATAGAAATATCAGTAGGAACTAGAATTAGGCCAGAAGGAGAAAAACTTGGCAATCCCAGATCTTCGGAGTTATCCCTGCCCTTTCTAGGGGGCAGAGGTGTCAGTGGCAGCACATTGCTGGCTTTCTCTTTAACTCTTCCTCCAGGTGTTGCATGGGAGGGTGAACTGGGTCTCAGATGGGTAATAATTGATTATCTAATTCCATCGACATTGCAAGAATGCTTTTGAATATATTTCTGTAGAGTTAAGGTTTAATAAAATCTTCTCAGTTTATAAAAGTCATCTAAGATGGATTTGCATGTTTTCACTGAGCTACAAATTTCCCCCAAAGTTCATATGGGTTTTTCAAACCCTCATCAAATATTTCCCTCTGTCTCTCTCAGGAAAAATTATCTTTTTTTATTCAGTGTGTTTTGTCTCATCAAGCATCTATTCTTTAAAATTCCTATTACTAGCTGGGAAGCAGGATGGGGGTGGAATGAGCTGCACTTCCAAATTCCTTCCCAGAGGAAGAGCCTTAACCACACTTGGCTAGTATTCAAGTCATCTTTGCCACTAAATGTGACATTGGTAAAGGGAATTGAACTTCCTAGGTTTCTTCATGTATAAAAATTAGGAATTTGGAGCGGATCATATCTGACTCTTCATAATTTCAACTCTGAAATACTGTGGATCAGCATCAGCACATAATTATAAGTTTTGGCAAAGCCTTTAACAGCATCTGCCATAGAGGAATGAATTAAGTGGATCTCTTACATCTTTCTACAATCACATAGTCCCAGGATTGGTAGCAATTCAAAAGAAAAGAGAGCAGGAGGAGGATATTCCAGGCAAAGAGAACAGTTTGAGCCAAGGTGAGAAAGCACTGGATATGGTGATTCGGAACATCATTGTTGACCTATAAGAGAGCACTTTCAGTTGAATGTGGAGATTGAAATCAGATTTCAAGGGAGTGAAGAATAGTCAATTGTGAGGAAGTGGAAGCATTAAATATTGACAACTTTTTTCAAAAGTTTAACAATAAAGGAAGAAGAAAAAAGATGGTTGATAGTTGGATAATTTAGAAGAAGGGTCAAAGGAATTTTTTTTAAGATAGCGGATATCTTGAGCATATTTGTGAGCAAATAGGAAATAACTATCATGGAGAAGGTGAGATTGAAAATGTATGACAGTTGCAGTGTAAAAATAAGAAGGCATCCAATAACCTTAAACAAAAAGAAAAAATATGAGGGGGTAGCTGCTAAAGCAAGGTCCTGGAAGAGATGGGAAGAAAATAGGATGGGGTTCAGGCAGAAAGATTTAGTGAGAATTAGCCATACCTCTTCCTCTATTACTGGAAGGAATTGGGAGTTTCCATGTATTAAATTAAAGGAAGGATTGTTGGAGTTCTCTCTCAGTAGGCATCTGCTCTCATTGTGAAGCTTGGAAATGTGGTTTAGCACCTCAAGAAAGAGGCAAATATTTGAAAGAGAACTTGTGAAAAATAAGATGTAGAAAGAGTAAGGATGGAGTATCATTTTGTGAAATCCACATTCATTATTTTAATTGATAATAAATTTGAAGAAGAATGAAAGAACATAATGATACATAGCCCCTGAGGGATTCAGGGAACAGAATCAGGAACATCATTATTATAGATACCTGTGGGAATATTATTATAAAATACAGCTAAGCCGTGATTAAACAGAAGGCTTATTGGTTGAGATGTTCTAATTAATTAGATTTTCTGGTTGAGGCAGGATCACATAGGGAACTGTTTTTTCCATTATCTGCTATAAATATTTCTAAAATGCATTCATGCAATGAAAAAAAAAAACACTGCTTCTGTTGTGCAGAGGACCAAGATTCATTCCTTCCCCTTAAACTTGCTACTTCTGTGATCTTGGGCAATGTTACTCAACCTTTCTAGATTGCATTTTCCTCATCTATAAAAGGAAGGGGATGAGAGATCCCTTCCAACTCTAGATCTATGACCTTAGTCTACTTTCCAATTTATCAAGGAGAATATGTTACATATAATGGAATCTTTCTTTGGGTATGGGTGACATTGCCATACATCAGAATGAACACCCATCATGAAGAATTTTGTAGCTGGACAAGGCATTTGAGGCTTTACTGATTCCTGGAAATATTCTCTTTCGAATAATTCTTATTCTGACTTGGATTCAGTCCTTGTTCTCATGGAAGAAGAAAAGTGACAATGAGGAGAATCTACTTGATCAATTCACGACTGCTTAATTTAACTGTTTGCTCTATCTAGGACAGTTTTGGATGTTTCCGTAGTTGGTTGGCTCACTACCATCATCTCACTTTCTCAGAGAAACTAAGAGGAGTTATACTAGTGTCTGATATAAGTTCTTTCTACTAGACTCTTTATTTCCTTTTCCTTTAAGGGTATTTTTCCCTTTCAGGAAAGAGTGAACATACCCAGGTAGCACTGTTCTCTCACCTTTGTGAACAAGATTTGAGTCTAGGAAGTTGCATTTTCTCTTATTATCCATTTTAAAATTGTTTAGAAGTGTCCTTTCACATTTCCCCACTTTGTTTTTTTTTCCTCTCCAGAGTAACAAACTTAGAAGCCATATCTACACATCATCATTCACTGACAACTTTTTAGAGACCAGGAGAAAAACTGAATTGGTACTTTTTCCCTGGGTTTTTCATGGTAACACTAACTCTTTATTAATAACTGCAATTCAGACTGCGAGAGTCCATATTTTGGCAGTGGACCATCAAATGCCTTATTTTTAAGAGCCTTTAACTCAGTTGTAAACATTTGCTATGACTAGAGGCTCACTTTCTTACATTTATTTTCTAAAAGTGGTTCAACTGTTGAAAAAAATTATTCGTAGGGTTGAGTGTATTTTTCCACCATCTAACTAAAAACCATTCTTGAGTTGCAGAATAAAATTTGAAATTCACTTGTCCCATATGACTGTCTAGTTGCTGTTGGTAATTTTAAGGGAGATGGTAGTCAAATACCTATTTTGTTCCCCAAAGTACCCAATAACACATAGAAAAAGGACTATTGCTAAGAATGATTGCTATACATATTTACATGATAGACCAGAATAGCTCAAAGGAAGTTGGTCCAGTCTAAGTAAATAGTATATGCTTTAAAAATTTTCTATATTTAGAATAAATACTTACTATATGCACAGTTATTGCACATTCCAAACTTTAAAGGACTCATTGGTGCCCTTATGGAAATAGAAGCACAATTTAAGAAAGATCTGTATAGGTGCTTGTGTCAGAGAACTCATAAATACATATTTATGTTGTTTAAAAGTTTATCCTTAAAAAAAAATCAGAGATTGATGGTTTCCACTGGCTTTGTTTTTAACATCTTTTAATGGAATTTAAGGAAAATGGAGAAAATCCAAACATAGGTTTAAATAGATCAGAGCTGGTGATGCTAAACCAGAAACTTAAGGAATTTCAATGTTAAGACTGAAATGGTGACCTTCAACCTTTTTTTTCTGTGGTTTCAGATTGTAAATGAATCAGCAGAGCTGGGCAAATTGCTAGCCATTGCTAGCCTTCATCTCTGGAAGAGTGTCAAAATTTTCCACTTACCTATATTTCTTAGCATATTCTTATACATAGCAGGATTTTTTGTATTGGCATATTTGTAAAGGGAAGCATCTGCAGATTGAATTTGGGGAAACATTTTCAAGATGAGGGGAGAAGTCCAAAATCAGAAATGTAGGGGAGAAATCCAAAATCAGAAATGCCCCAGCCTGCTCTGCTTCCCATTTTTCTTGTTGCTTTCCAGTTAATAAAGCACGTTCTTCTCAAACTACTATGGGAGCCATCACTAAAGAGCTGTGCAGTACAGTGGAAATAATATTGGATTTGGAGGTCAGGATTCAAACTCTAATACCTGTTTGGCCTCAGGGAAGTCCCACCATGTCTCTAAGTCCCAGCTTCCTCATCCATAAATGAATGGAGTAGACTAGTTGATCTCTATGGTCTCTTCCAGCAGCATGCCCCCATGCACACACTGTTTGAAGTCACCTCTGCATGGCCTGGTGTTTTTACCCATCATGCTGTATTTGGATCCTGTCTCTTCTTCACCATCAGTGGCAGAGGTGCAATGACCCCATAAAACACATGGTTTCCACATGTTTGGTCAATTCCTTCCAATTGTTGTGCACTCAGAAGATGTTCTCTTTCCTCAGTACTTGGTCATTTAATCTGTTGTCTCCTTGCCGTGTTTCCTGTTCTGACTTTTTTTGAAACACTTTCTGTTCTCAGTGCTTTTCTTTTGTGAAATAGAAACTCCAAGCCCCAGGGAGAGCTCCCTGGATGGAACTACAGTTCATCTATTGAGAGTGTTAGAAAGAGTCCCTGAACACACACACACACACACACACACACACACACACACACAAAGAGTGAGACTCTAAAGGGTTATAAAAATCAGGAAATTCAAGTGATAATGTCTCCAGGACAACTGAAGTTTAGGGGAGAGAAAACACTACTGACCAGGGCAGAGGCAAATTCTCCACCCTGCTCCCTACTGTTCCAGCGACTCCCTGGTGGTAACTGTGATGTGAATGTCAATGAGAATTCTTACCAAAGAGGCTCCATCACTCTCTGTTCATTCTTGCCAAGTGAAGCTTGTGTGTGCAGGCCTTGGACTTATCAGAAAGCTTGTAAGGAGTGTGTAAATGCCCTTTTGAGTCAGCTGAGGAGACAAGTCCCACAGACCAAGTGGGGCATTTGTATGACAGCATCCCTTAGAAGACACCAAGTTTTTACTTTTTCTAGGGGATGTCTAGGTGAACCTTGGGTAATCAGCCCATAGACTGACAAAAGGAAGAGAATTTGGGATTTTTTAGTACAAGAATGCCAGACTCGGAGTCAACCTGTGTTCAAGTGAACCTGAATTCAATTTTAGACTCAGATACTTACTAGCTGTGTTACCCTGGGCAAGTCATTTAACCTCTACTTGCCTCAGTTTTATCAACTGTAAAATGGGGAAAATAATAGTCCTTCTTCCCAGAGTTGTTGTTAATTAAGGTCAAATAAGATAATAATTATAAAGTGCTTAGATTGATACCTAGTATAAACATAAGCTATTCTTAATTTATAGACATTAAAGTGACATAAGGAAGGGGAAAAAAGCCAGGACATGATTTAAGCCAACACCTCTTAATTCCAATATTTTCCCTCTGTTCATTATTCCCCTTTTATCAAGTATATAGCTATATATATATATATACATATATATATATATATATTATTTGTTTATATGTTGTTTCCCCTTGGCCTTTAAGCACTTTGTGGGCAGAGACTATCTTTTATCTCTTTTTGTAACCACCAGTTCTTAGCACAGTGTCTACTACATAGAGCTTAATAAATGTTTATTGATTGATCCATGGCATATTAATATGAAGGAGTTGAGTTATGGGTAGCTATACTTTACTTTGTTTCCTAAAGTTGATGAGTTTTTAACATTTTTACAAAAGCATCCTGACCGCATGACACTCTCCTGATGAAAGTTATCATTCCTGCTAAAGAAGCTGCAGAAGACTATCGGGTCTGCCATAATGCTTTAAGTTTGTTGCCATTAGGGCAATTAGCAGCATACGCTAATTCATTAGTTGTTAACAACAAATGAATGAATAAAAACCTGCATTTATTAAACACCAAATGATTATTTATTTGAGTGAAGTTACATATCAAATTTCTGAAAAATATGGAAAATTATGTTGTGCCTTCCACAAGTTAACTTGTCTTAGGCAGCTTGTAGTAGGCAGGGTCAGATCTACAGCTCTAACTAGGGTGGGGCCAAAGGAACTTTGCCCCAGGGTGGAAAATATAGATAGCACTCTCCCATACTGAGCTTCCTCCCCTTCCTGTCCCCACCCCAGCAGTAGCCTCATCTTAGGGAAGGAGTTCTCTATCCCCCTGGTTGCATGCACAGCCCTTCCTTCCCCATATATCCTCCCACCCCACACCCCACCCTCTATCCTCCATAGACACATATACACACTGCCCTATGCAAAAAAATTGCTGTCTATGATTGTGGTCAAGTTACTTCTGCCCAACAGAGCCCACATAGTTCTGTGATTTTGACCATTGAGTGGAAATTATGAGGTTGTAGCTTTCAAGGATTGGCGGTAAATCCCTAGAATTGAAGGGAGACATAGAGACATAGTTTGATGATCTTTTATCTCTACCAAGAATTCTAGTTACATATATTCCCTTGGAAAAATGTGAAAACATTCTCTATAGAAGTAATATCATCTGACATTACTTTGATGTTTATAAAATATTTATTTATATTATCTTATTTGATCCTCACAATAATTTTATGAAGTACATGCTACCATATTTCCCCAATAAAGACTTAACCACAAAATTAGCCCTAGCATGATTTTTTTAAGTATGCTCATAATATAAGCCCTACCCCCAAATAAGCCCCAGTTAGGATCATCTGTCATATGGACATATTTAGTAAGCCCATTGCAACATATTACAGATGTATTGAATTATAAAGTAACAATATTAATATATAATTAAACATAAATATTTTTGACATTAATACTTACACAATAATATAAATTGTTATGATTATTTGTAAATACCCAAGTGGGAGCCTTTGGATGAGAATTAAAAAACCTATGTAAACAGATGAACTCCAAACCTATTGCCCAATGATCAATCAGAGTATAGACATAACAAATGAATAATGTGTCTTGAGCCCTTGATAACATCTGAATGGAAAGAACCCCCCCCCAATCATTACTAAGGGCAAGAAAGATAAGATTAAATGTGTTTGGGGCATTTATGTTCTTGAAACTGAAAAAGTTACACAAGCAGTTATAAGGAAGTGGGTCAATGTAGTGCTGCCACTTGTTTTGTGAGGTGGCCAAAAAGGTCTGCTAATCTGGGATTCAGCCAGCATTCACCATGCTAAAGACATGAAGAACTTCCTTGCAGAGAGAACACTAGATCAAATAATGATTCCTGCAGGAATTACTGCCTATTTCTAGTCATCCCTTCAAAAGAAGCCTTAATGCCACTTTTGGAGCAAAAATTAATATGAAACCCAGTATTCTTTTAGTATATTATCCTTGTTTTACTATTGGAAGTGGAAACTGACTAAATGGCATGTGTTTTGTCAGGTATCACAGCATCACCTCATATGCAGTAAGCATATGAAGTGAGAGTCAAACTCAGCTCTTCCTGACTCGAGGTCCATTATTCTATCTACTCCATCATGCTGCTTCTCAGGAATAAGATAATACTCAGTTGGAACTGGAAGCTGACTAAATGACATGTGATTTGTCAGGTATCACATGGGCCCAGCTACCATAAAATATCTCTGCCAATCACTAGCCAGCTATGTTACCTGAAAGATCTAACATTGGAATCACTCCTATGACCCAAGATATTGCCTCCAGTTTAGATGTGTATGTGTTTATCGGGTGTATAACATTCACACATTAGTAAGGGTTACTTACTCAATTAGTTAGATGTCAACCAACAGTGAGTAGGACTCTGAAGAAATAGGACACAGGTATGTTTTAATGGGAAGAGGTCAGGACATTTGTCTTCTGTGTGTGTGCATCTTCTGCCATTTACAGCTAATTACTTCTTGATCTTTAGTCTAAGATTAGATGTAGCCTATGGATATCTGTTCAAGCATTATGATCTATAGTCCTAATCAATGATAAATGATGAGCAGAATGATGAACTGAAATCCTGTAAGATCCTTAGTTATTAAAGAAATTGTTACATTCATTATACTTTATTAACCAGGAAAGGACTGATAAATCTTCAGCAGCAAGGATTGACTGTTTTGTGTTGAGGGAGGGAAAGACGGAGAGAGGGAGGAAGGAAGGAAGGAAGGAAGGAAGGAAGGAAGGAAGGAAGGAAGGAAGGAAGGAAGGAAGGAAGGAAGGAAGGAAGGAAGGAAGGAAGGAAGGAAAGAAGAGAGGGAAGAAGAGGGAGAAGGAAAAAGGTGAGGCAGGGAAAGAAAAGGAGAGGAGGAGGGAGGAAAGAAAGAAGGGGAGGGAGGTAGGAAGGAAAAGTATTAATTTCTAATGTATTATAATTTATATATAATTATATAAATTATAATTTATAATACTATGTAACTCACTGTCATAAGTGCTTTACAAATATTATCTCATTTGATTCTCACAACAATCCTGGGAGGTAGATGTTATTATCCCTATTCTGTGATTAAGAAACTGAAGCTTGGAGACTTTAAATTAAGTAACTTGCCCAGCATCCCACAGCTAGTAGTATGTATCTGAATCAGATTGAACTCAGACCCAACATTCTATCTATATTGCTACCTAACTGCCTGCAGTTAATTAATTCAGTTAATTCAAAATATTCTGCTCGGTGAGCATTAAAATATTAGATCTCATTAAAATATATGGATAATATTTAACTTCAGAGAGAAGTTTTGTAAGTTGTTATTTTCATATAAAGTCAACAAAATGTCTGATCTCAGATATTTGGTCTGCTCCTGGACCTTTAATATCACCTTTTTATTAAGTGATTTTTTTTCCCCCAATCATTGTCTGACTCATTATTGACCCCATTTGGGGTTTTCTTGGCAGAGATACTGGAGTGTTTTGTCATTTTCTTCTCCAGTTCATTTACAAATGAGAAACTGAGGCAAACAGCTGAAGTGACTTGTCCAGAATCACACAGCTATTCAGTGTCTGAGATCACATTTGGACTCAGGAAGATGAGTTCTCCTGACTCCAGGTCTGGTACTCTTTTCCACTGTGTCACCTAACATTACCTGTATGATCCAAAGGCCAGCTTCTCCAACTTCTAGAATTGTTTCTAGTACTTCAATAAGTAGATATATAGATGAAATGAAACCAAACCAAGAGGATCAACTGTTAATCCCTAGGGTTTTGAGGGGTTTTTTAAGCTTCTAGTGGGAGTTGAACTAGGGACAAGCTGTTGTCTTCCTAGGCAGATCTGAGCAGTTCAACTTCCTTAAGCTCATACTGCTTTTCACAATTTAGATCAGACTTACAGGAAGTACTCCTCATATTAATGAGAAGAAAAGGCTCATTAGTGAACAAGGCTTTGGTCTCTGCTGGAAACTAATGGATCTCTTTCATATAATTACCCAAGGAGGGTATTTGCTGTTGACTATCCTCTGATTAAATCCTTCCTGAGTATAGCCTATTGCCTGGTTTAGGTCATTGTGATCTTGCCCAGGGAATATGCTTCCAACTTGCATTGCAGTCTGATGACTGTATGATGAATCCAAGGACTAGTGTGGTGTTCATTTTCCTTTCTTTCCCCTGCTGGAAAAGGGTTCATTGAATCATAGATCCGGAGCTGGAAGGGACCTGTTGGCAATCAGAAAGGGCCGGCAGATGTTCTGATTTCATTATTATATACTGAATTGGTTATTTGCATTATCGGACCTGAGTTCCCATATCCACTTCATAATTACACTTATTTGGGTCTCTATTTCCTGTTCTATAAGGAGTGTGAGTGAGTGAGTAGGCAGGGTATTTCTTAATTTTCAAGGTCCCTTTCAGCTCTAAGTAACAGGATCTATTTCCTTCTCAGTCCTTGATAGTTACCAGAGAGAATAATCAGCCAGAAAGAATTCATTAAGTTAACAGCTAGATCACCCAGTGGATGGAGCACTGGGCTTGTAATCAGGAAGATTCATCTTCATAAGTTCAAATCTGGATTTATGACACTATGTGTGACCCTGGGTAAGTCACTTAAACCAGTCTGTAAAGATGAGCTAAAAGGAAGAAATGTCAAACCACTCTGTGTCTGGTTTCTCTGCCAAGAAAACTCCAAATGGGATCACAAAGAGATGGATGTAACTGAAAAAAAAATAACTAAACACTAACAAAAAAAAGTACCTCTTATGCACCACACATTAGGAAAATGAAAAAGAGAAAGTCTTTGCTCTCAAGGAATTTATATTCTAAGAAAGGCAGATGGAACAGATAATATATATACATATTGTATATAAATAGATATATACTTAACTACATATTATATATATATATATATATATATACATACACATACATACACACATGCCTATTGGTCGTCTTCGATAATGAAGGACAAGAATCAACCAATAGAGACATAAGTAGTGTCTTTCCTGCCGAATCACCTTGATTTTATTTTGCATATTCATATACATATGTGCATGTATATATAAATCCACAAATGTGTAATTGTATCGTCATGTTTGTAAGTATTGGTACGTGTGAAAATATACATATGTGTGTGGATATACCTAAATATTACACAAATATATATGTATTGTGTGTATAATCCTACAAACTAGATTCAAGGTGAATGGGAAGGAAAGACAGCAGCATTTGGAATGATCAGGAGAGGCTTTGTGCTGAAGGTGGCATTTGAGCAAAGTTTTGAAGGAAATCAAGAGTTCTAAGACAGAGGTAAGGAGGGAATCCCAAGGTTCTTCAGAGATGTTGTTAGGAGGAATACTTAAGCCTCCTCGAGACTATCCCTCCCTCTTTTATGTACCAATGCTCTGGACAAGCTGTGAACAGGTGCCCTTTGCCTTTCTCTTAAACACTTTAAGAGAAAGTTGTACTCCACTGAATTATAAATTTCTTGAGTTTAGAGGCTTTATCTTACTGATCTTCTTATTCCCCTCCCCTTAGCCCCAACCGAGGAACTAGAGATGACTCTCAGGATCCACTCTATTCATCAGTTTCTTATCATTTTTCTTATCTTATGACCATGCATAGGACTTGGCACACACATCAATACATATTTATTGAATTGAATGAACTTAATAGTGATTGAATAACAGATATTTGCAAGGTGTCATATAAAATATCTCATTTGATTTGAGATTCTTGCTCAGTACAAATTAGGATAGATGACATATGAGGTCCTTCCAATGCGTAGATTATAAGATTCTAGACTGAAACAACTGTAAATTTAAAGTGAGAGTGGCAGAAAGATGTCACTGCAGTTCTCTGATGTTATAGGCTATTTACGACCCACTGCAGCTTTGTCACCAGGGACATTAGGTCCTAAGAATACAGAAATACTGACTTTTCTCCTTTATTGACTGCAAATCCTCTACCCTTAGAATTAGAAAATAGAAGGAATTTCCAATGTGTGTTTCAGGGGCCTTCCTAACCAGGAGTACCCTTCCTAGGTCTAAGGAACCAAAAATTACCTACTTTTTTCCAGAAAACTTACAGCACTTAGTTGCTGCCCAAACAAAAATAAGGTAATGTTTACATAATGGAAAAACCACCAGATCAACAGAGGTTGACCTGGTACTTTGGGCCAATTTAGTGCCCAAATTGGATCAGGAGCCCAGGTGGCCTTATCCATTGTGCATAAATTGATCATAAAGATGGCTTGTGAGGCTGAATCTCCAAAAGCTTGCTCTCAGACATACTCTTAACTCAGACAGACTACTGGAATACCTGATGAACAGCATTATTCAAATAAGATGATAGGGTGAATTTGGACTATATTCCAAAGGGAAATGATAGTTACTGTTTTTCTGATCAGCCTTATGGTCACTGGGAATGAGAAGACTAACTAAATCAAACCTGTTGTGTTCTACTAACTTTCATATAACTACTGGCTAAAAAGATTAGATATTCAGTCTTGAGAAAAACTGAAATAAGATATAGAAGAGAAGGGAGGAAAGAAGGGAGAAAGAGAGAGAAAAAAGAAGGAAGAAAGAGGTCTATACTTATAATAGCAGTTAGCATTTTATATATCACTTTAAGGTTTGTAAAGCACTTTAAAAATATTCTCATTTTATCCTTGCAATAAACCTGAGAAGTAGGTGTAATTTTTAATATCTATTTTACAGATGAAACCAAAGCAGGTAAGTGACTTTCCCAGAGTCACATTGTTATTAAATGTTTGTGGCTGCATTTGAATTCAAATTTTCCTGATTCCAGGTCTAGTGTTTGGTCTACTCTGCCTACTCATTCCCTAAATCTGGCCTCATATCCTGGAATGTAAGATCTAGGGATCCTCATACTTCTAGTAGTAACCCGATAGACTTGGTTTAAGATCAATAACAATAAAAAACTTTTCTTAGTAGATTTCAAATTTATAAAAGCTCTAACCCCAAAAGATATAATCTCAACTAAATAGTAAACAGTGTTATTACACTTGTAGTACTATTGTTCCTATTTCTGCAAATGATACATTAGAAGATTTTGGCATCCTTGATGCCACTGCCTCTGGGGTACTGACAGCAACCCTACTTTGTTCCCAAGTACTTGTTTCATGTAACCAAGAATGAGATCTGAATCCACAATTATGACATAAATAGTTTTATACCCATAAATATAATTTTTGTTCCCAGTAGAGGACCTCATATATACCCTATTAAGAGAACATTTTTTGGAGGGCAGCTAGGTGGTATAATGAGTAGAGTATTGGCCCTGAAATCAGGAAGAACTGAATTCAAATCCCAACTTCAGATACTTGACACTTAATAGCTGTTTGACCCTGAGCAAATCACTTAACCCCAATTGCCTTGCCCAAGGGGAAAAAAGAGCAATGAGATTAAGACTTCTACAAATCTACCAAAACTTCTTTGCTTCTTTACCAAAAGGTGAAAAATGCTGAAGTTGCACAAAATTAGAAGCTAAACATAGAAATATTCTCAAGAAATATTCAGAAAAGTCCACAAAAATAGCTTCCTAATGGATATTAAAGGAAAAGAAATTATGCGTATATGTTGGATCTTCCTAATCTGAGGTTTATATCAAGTAAAACAACCATGCTTTCCTACCCTCCTGTGGTGCCATTGACATAGAACTGTGGTCAATGGACCTTGAGTCTGATCCAGTAGAGAAATTCTTATGTTTAGATTGAATTCATACTTATTAAAGCCTATAACAAAAGGCAATATTATTAAGCAAGATGAATAAGACAATTTCTCTTCCTTCAAGAACTATATGATCTATCAGGAAAATAAAAATGTGGATTAAGAAAATTATTTACAAGGCAGAATGTGATAGAGCCATGGGATTTTAGTTCAATTCAATAAACATTTTCTAAGCACCTTGTGGAGTATGACACTTTTCTTGGCACTAGGTATACAAAAATAAAAATGACACAGCTAAGTTCTCAAGGAGTTTTCATTCTCCTGGGGGATATAGTACATGTAATTAGACAAATATAACGCAAAATAGGATGTGACTTTGGGGCCTAATACTGTTGTTGGCATTTTGACTCCACCATTAGAATTGGAGTTCTTTGAGTGCAGGGACTTTTTTTTTGTCTTTCTTTGTATTCCCAGCATTGAGTACAATGTTTAGTATGTATAATCTATACTTGCTACATGATTGTTTACTTAATACTGATGTAGGAAAATTAGAAGGGGTGGAATATTTTTATATTCGAGTAATCAGGAAAGGCAATGGTCAAAGAAGGGAAGCAGTCTGAAATATAGATATGAGGATGTTGGGTACCACAAACATAGGACATAGCCTGTGTTAGAAAGACAAAAGCAAGAGTTGTAGAAATTGCAAAATAACCTAGGAGTCTGGTTTGGTTAGAACATAAGAGTATGTAAATTGGAATAAAAAAGAAACAATGCTACAAAGGCAGTTTGGAGTCTAAATCTGGAGGGTCTTACTTGTCAAGCCTAGAAGTTTGCATTTTATCCTAGAGGCATTAGAGAGTCACTGAAGAGTTTTAAGAAGTGACATGGTAAGACCCCTGACTTATGAAGATTATTTGAGAAGCTCTGTGAAGTTTTAGATCAGAGAGGGAAGCAAGGAGACCAATTAGAAGACTATTAACATTTTCCTTCAAAGTGCTAGGTGATAAAGCCCAGAAAGTCCAGGATATGGTTTAGAGAAATGCTGTGGAGATAGTACTGACAGGACTTGGAAAGTAATTATACATGGTGAGTAAGTAAAAATTGACTTTGAGGTTTCGATCGTGGGTGACTGGCATGATGATGGTGCTATCAGATGATGATGCTGTTGTTAGAGAAAGGGAAGTTTGGCAGAGGGGCCAGTTTAGGGGTGAAAAAGACAATTCCATTTTGGATATACTGATTTTTGGGGGGATTCAGGGAGAACATACTCATGGAGAAGTCCACTAGGCAACTAGAAATGTAAGAGGTAAAGAACAGATAGTCTTCTTTTTATTTTTTAAAATTATTATCTAATGATTCCTAATTCAAACTATATTGAAGTCTGGTAAAACACCCAATTTTTGGTGAAAATTACTTAGCCTCGTGTCTTTCTTAGTCTCAGGAGGCTAGTCCAGGTAAGTTTAGGAAGAGTGAAAGCAGCACTGTTAGGTGGGTGGTACAATGGACTTGATATCAGGAAAACCTAAATTCAAATCTGGACAGAGACAATTAATTATCTGGGTGAGTCTAAGCACGATACTTAACCTCTGTTTGCCTCAGTTTCCTCATCTGTAAAATAAAGATAATAATACTTATCAACCTCCTCATTATCAAATGAGATAATAATGGTAAAGCATCTCAGTGCTTCACACATAGTAAGTAGTAGCATTAATAATGATCATAATTATAATTATTACCTGAAGAGGAGGTAGTCAGAGGCCAGAAGAAGCAAGAGGCAAAGAGGAGTAAAAGAAGGAAATAAAAAATTTAACTTTACAAGTTTTAAAAAGTCAAGCTCTTTGGTAGTAAAAGTTTTGAAGACTAGTAAAAATATACCATGAATTATTGGTATAGACCAGTGATTGGGAAACACTGTTACAGTTGGTTTTATTGAGGGAAAGATGGGAACCACATGGAGCTCAGGAATTTCTATTGACCTCTTTCTTACAAGAGAGGTATTACCTTGATAAAACGTAGTTTCCCATGTCTCTCCTCTCATACAGACCATAACTACTCCTCCAAGAGACTCTTTTTCCCTTGCATAAGGAGACAGGGATCAGAGTTCTAGCAGTCCAGGTGCATATTATGAATTTTCTTTAAAGCTATACCTTTTTATGATTTTTTTAAAGTATCAACTAGATGTTTCATTTTTAACACTATGTATTAGTGTACATCCCACTACTTAGTGTAGCCTACATGTGGAAAACAGACTAACTCCTCTCACCTCATATTTTTCATAAGTTTGTCAGACTGTCTGCTACCTTATCTAGAGAAAGCATTTATAAACTTTATTTTCTGCTTCCTTATGAGAGACAGACTGAGATTTAGGGGGTCTTTCCATTTTGGCAAGCATTCACATTTTAAACAAACTGTTCTTGTGAAATTGCCTTCAGCATGAACCTAGAACCTTAGTGCCATTATGTTACCTTGGTTCCATTCTGTTCTCCTGGGTGCTCCAGGAGGATGGAGCCTAGGAAGGGAGCTCCCCTTATTTGCTCTGTCCCTGCCACTCCCATGGTGATTTCCCTTTCTGGCCCCACACTGGACAAGGCTGTCTTCAGGCCAAATACTTATTCTGAGTGCAAAATCAGTGTAGCGTTATCTTTTGAGCAGAATAATGCAACTGTGGTTGGCTCAGGAGAGGAATTTGGGAGGCAGAGTGGAAAAGGGGAAAAGTGGGGGAGGGTGAAACAATCTGCTCATTGTACAGTGACGCTGTGTTTTAGGTTATCTTAGCAGAAGGATTAGAAACAAAGAAAATGAGGTGACGGTGCAGCTGTGTAAAGTGCTTGTTAAGCCTCTTCGATGTGGCATTGGTCACCAACCCACAGGAAGGATGTTGTTATTGTCTGGGAGAGGGTGAGGCCTCAAATGAAAAAAAAAGTCTAAGGTATGAGGAAATGTGAAACAAGCTGGTCCTGTTCTCACTGGGGAAAAGTGGGATAATGCAGGCTTCAGAACTGGAAGGCACCATAGAAAGCATCTACTCCCTCATTGTGCAGTTGTAGAAGAAACTGAGGTCCTAAGGTGCTAGCAGACTTGCCCAAAGTCAGACAACTTATCAAGAAGGAAAAAAATCCCTACTAGTTAGAGCTATGAAAAAGGAGCCCAGATAGTAATGGTTTCCCTCTCATCAGAAGTCTTCAGATGAAGGTTAGGTGACTACTTGTCAGGGATGTTGTAGAGAGAATTGTTAATAAATTTTCACTGGACTTAATGATCTCCAGGTCTCTTTCAATTCAGTAATTCTCTGAATCTGAGATTTTGTGATTCTGAAATGTAAATCCATCAGTCATTGACTAGTGTTGTTCAGTCATAATGGTCATGTCCAATTCTTTGTGACTCCATTTAGGATTTTCTCAGCAAAGGTGCTAGAGTGGTTTGTCATTTCTTTCTCCAGCTCATTTTACAGGTGAGGAAACTGAGACAAACAGAATTAAGTGACTTGCCCAGAGCAACACAGCTAGTGAGCATGTGATTTCATGCCAGGTTTGATTTTGAGTATCTGAGGTCTATTTTGGACTCATCTTCCTGACTCCAAGTCCAGCACCCACTGTGCCACCTTCATTAGTAGATAAAGGTAATGAATTCAAAACTTCCTGTGAAGACTACTTAAAGTAGTCTTAGAGCACTAAGTTTGGAGACAAGAACTGGGTCTGAATCCTATTTCAGACTCTTTACTTCCTTTGGGCCTCCCTTAGTTTCCTCTTTTCTGAAAGTCCATGACTTCTAAAGTCCCTTCTAGTTTTGAGGTCTATGATGTAGCAATCAGGTCCACACAAAATCCAACAGTTCACTTTTGGTTATAACCATTGACTGCTGGCTTTATCTATTCTTTGCAGTTCATACTTTCCAACTTTTGACTCCTGGGCTATCTGAGGCATTCTTTTATACCTCTAATTATTGTCATAAATCTTTAGAGTATTGTCAATGATTTTTTTCCAGTTTTCCAAAACAAAATTAGTACATGTGGTCTAACAAAGGAGTCTGACTCCTTTTACAAAGTTTTATTTTTAAAATGCATTTTTATTTTTATTTATTTTAAATTTCTTCTACTCTTTTCTTTTTCTTTTTTGGTTTTTGCAAGGCAATGGGATTAAATGACTTACCCAAAGTCATATTGCTAAGTTAGTATTAGGTGTCTGAATTTAGCTTTGAACTCAGGTCCTCCTGACCCCAAGGCTGATGAGCTATCCTTGCCACCTAGTTCCCCTGGAATGCATATTTATTTCTTGAAGTTGGTACTACCTTAGACAATCTGGGTTATATAATTAATTATTCTATCTGTGAGGGATGAATTAAGATATTTTCCTCTCTGCCTGCCCCCAACAATTTTTGAAAAAATGATACTCCCTCTCTCCCCTGTCAAAATGTGTATAATTCTTCCTTTGGGGTAATAATCCTTGTCATTCAAATTTAGATAAAAACAAGATGTCTCATTTCTATAGCTCTACAACTACCTAATGAAGTAGAGAGTGTTTCATTATATGCATTTTACAATTAGAGAGATGATATGAGTTATTTAAGGTCCCATGGCTGGTTATTAGCCAAGTCAGGATTCAAACCCAATCTTCTTAGTCCAATTCTGGATATTGTTTCCGTGATGCTATTTCATTAGCAGCAAGGCAGCCAGTAGATAGAGTGCTAGACCTGGAATCAAGAAAACCTAATGGCCTCAGTCACTTACTATTGTAACCCTGAGGTTTGGTTTAACTACAGATTTTAAACTAAATATTACTTAAAGCAAGTTTTCCTAGAGCTAGCTCTTCTTGAAGTAGCTAGGACTGTGTTACCTGTTTGTAGAGAGGTATCTTTTTGGAGGGAGGAAAGGAAGCCCAAATTAATCCTGAGAAAGAAATATAGTTCCAAGAAACATACTATTGAATGAGAGCAAAAACTAACCGAAGGTCCAACATAACAAAGTTCTTTATGCTATGGCTCACCCTCTTCTAACTAGACCAAATTGGTGCATATTAAGTTAACTCTTTTTAGCATTAGGTCCCCAAAAATTGAAATTCTGAGTTTCCATTTTACCCTATACTTCCCCATGACTTTTGCCTTTTTAAGGTATTTTGCACATGGTTTGTAAGATAAAATAGCAATAACAGAATAAGAAGAAGCATATTGTAAAGGTCCAACTTTTTTGAAGTTCTTAGTATAGCAATGCTAAGGATGCCTACATGGAGATGACTCTGGGTTCTCAGTATGATCCAAATTTGGGTATGGCTTACCATTCCAGAAAGGTTGTCAAGACAGGGCAGAGATCCATTATGTGTCTGTTGTATCCAGACTACATTCTGAAAGACTCAACACCAATTGTAACCACATAGAACAATAATAGCCTTTTTAATGCCCATAATTCAAGAAAGCCATCTATTAAGGTTTGGAGAAGTTTTGATGTTCATCAATCCAAGCAGCAAATCATGGATTCTTCAGATCTTGAAGTAACTAAAGATCCAACTAACCAAGTGCTCCCATTCTATTCCCTGTTTAACACCACTTTCAACACCATGGTGGGTTATGTCATCTCTTAGTCTGAAGTAACATCATAAAAGCAATGCCTTTTCCTTGGATAACTTAATGTTACTTTTCAACATGCATTTTTTTATTCATCTGCTCATGTGAAACATAATCTCTTAATACTGTGATTGATTTTAAAATCTTCATTTGATTATAGCTGAGGGAAAAAAAGTTATTTCACATTATCAGTGAGTTAAATACTGAAGTTTTATATCTGATTGTTTAAGGCTATAAATTTTTTAAAAATAATTTTAAAGAATCCATTAGTAGGGCGGCTAGGTAGCGCAGTGGATAAAGCACTGGCCCTGGAGTCAGGAGTACCTGGGTTCAAACCCAGTCTCAGACACTAAATAATTACCTAGCTGTGTGGCCTTGGGCAAGCCACTTAACCCCATTTGCCTTGCAAAAACCAAAAAAAAAAAAAAGAATGCATCAGTTTTCACTATTTCAGCAGTATTGTCATCTTGGTGAAATGAGTATAAAATATGTACAATTTTACCTCTTTGTGAAATGAAACAATAAAAAAATATGAAATTCCTGTGAGGTACAATAGCAATTATGGTAGAATTCAAATCTCAACTTTTTTCACTTAATATTTTTGTGACCATAAGTCACTGTAAGACTGAAAAAGTGACAAGTCACTTCTGTGACCTGAGGTTCCTGGGCCACAATTTCCCCATCTATAAAATAGAAAAAAGTTAGACTAAAATGACCTTTGAAGTCTCCTTGAGTTCATAGTATTTCAAATGATCATATCATTACAAAATAGATGAAGATTATAGCACATGAAAACACAAAACCTTCAAGGAAATATGTTAGAATAACTTTTAAAATGTTATTCTCAAAGGACCTTGTGATAGAAACACTACAGGATTTTTTTCCCTACTTCTATACTGTTTGGTAACATAACTAACTCAAAGGTTGAAAATTAGGGAACTTATGCCCAGATAATTTTACACAATATAGTAGAAGCAAGATTTGAAATAAAAGTTTTTAGTGAAAAAAATCCCTAGAATGAATAGTTCCTCTCTATTAAATTCACATTGCTGTGTTTACTATGTGAATACTTTACTTTCTAATAGCATTTTATAACATGTCAGAAGTCTTAATGACTGCTAAACATCTGAAAAACAAAGTAGCAGATTTTATATCTTCAACTGAAAGCCAAAATTTGCCTGTGGCTAGACTGTCCTTATCTCTCTACCCCTACCCAAGCTCCCCTCCCCATGCTCTCTCTTCTTGCCTCAGCATCTTAAAATACATAGTTACTTTCCAAGCTTATCTTAGATGTCTTCCTGTAGGGAACCCTTTAGTATTCTCCCCACCCCAAATTACTTTGCAGATACTTTTGAATTTATTTCTCTCTGTAGCTATATTATTGTTACCTAAAAGAATGTAAGTTCTTTGAAGGCAGGAGCTGTAAGTTTGTTTTTTTAATTTGTTATCTGTAGTATCTGTCAACTTAAAGCAACTATTTGGCACCACCAAGAGAACACTTGGCCAGGAGTGAGCAAGACCTGAATTCAAATCTAACCTTAGACATTTACTAGCTGTGCTATGCTACCCAAACTGTCTCAGTTTCTTCAACTGTGAAATAGATTTAATGATAGTACCTACTTCTTAGAGTTGCCATGAGAATCAAATGAGAATAATGGCAAATGGCAAAGTGACTGGCACATATTTTTAAATGCTTGTTGAACAGGATTTGTTTTTCAGATAATTTATCCAAGAAGTCATAATATTAATATTGTCTTTTGCTTTTCTTCCATGTTTTTCAGTCCTCAACCTAATTGTAACATTTTTAAGATGAAAGATGAAAGAATCTCATGTTTTTGATTGTTTCAGGTCACATTGGGGTGAAGCAACATACTCTCAAGTAGGATCAAAGGATCCATAGATTTTGAGCTGGCAGGGATTTATCAGCACTGAGATAATTTACAGTTGAGTGAATGGTAGAAATCATGATTGGGCCCTTTGTGACCTTTAAAAATGTTTGAGAAAAGTTGTTTCAGACTTTCTCTTCCATATATTGTGACATCAATTATACTTCAATGGATCCATGATTTCAAACTATTCCTATCTTCTTGTCCTATTTGTTCACATTCTTTCTAAAGAATCTACTAACTTGCTGAAGACCTTCCTCAAATTTATTGTCTGTTTGTTTTGGGGTTTGGGGTTTTACTATTTGGAGTCATCCCCAAGATAGCTGCAGTGTTGAATTTTTAGACCACAAAAATCAATCAACAAGCATTTATCAAGCATACTTAGATTCAAAGAAAGGCAAAAATATGATTGCTATTTTTCAGGAGCTCACATTCTAATAGGGATGGCAATATGCAAACTATGTACATACAAGCTATATATAGGGTAAATTAGAGGTACTCTCAGAGGAAAGGCATTAACATTAAGGGAGAGAGGGAAAGGATTTTCACTAAAGGCAGAATTTTAGCTGACTCTTAAAGGAAGTAAGCCAAGCCAGGAGGTAGGTGAGGAGGGAGAGTAAGCAATTTTCTAAGGTCTTCAATGAATACTCAGAGTAGTTGTGTGGAGCCCCTAAATATGAAAGTTTATTTTCCAGAAGTCATTCCCTCGATTTTCCTTAAAAAGAGAGGGAAACTTCTAATCCAATCTCACAAAGCAATTAAGCACCCACAGTTTGTGTTCATACAGGAGAAGGGTGGTGCTATGCTAATTGCTAGAAGTATAAGACAAAATGAAAAAATAAACCTTATCCTCAAGGAGTTTATATTTTGCTATATTCCTGGACAACCTGGGAGATACTAAAGGTAAACAGAAGAATAAATAAATATTCATGTAGATATATATATGACATTTTGAGAAAGATTAACTTTTAGCTATCTTTCCTCCATTTAAACTCCTCAAATCAACATTTTATCCCCCAAATACCACATTGATTTTTTGAGAAGAACTGAAATATCATAAGGTAGTTTAGGGTTGGAACCTAAGATTCACAGAATCTATTTAACTCACTGAACTTAACCTAAAGGTTTGGATTTAACTTTCTTTCTAGTGCAAGGGCTTTTAACCTAGGATCTGTGAATTTGTTGTTATGATATATACACATATACAAAAGAATCATAGCTATAGAAGTATATATATATATATACTTCTATAGCTATGATTCTTTTGTAATTCCATTTATTTTATTTTCTCTAAAAACATGATTCTGAGAAGGGAAGCACAGGCTTTGCTAATTTCTTTGAGAAGTCCATAACACAAAAGGTTAAGAGCCACTGAAAGCAGATTGCCTGCACAGAATTTATTTTAATTCCATAGCTACAGTTATCCAGCAGTGAGAGTAATTAGGATCTGGGAGTAAAAACAGAAAATTAAGAGAAAACAAAAACAATTACTGCCCTCAAGGAGTTCTGCTACCTTTCCTGCCTTGTGGGCACCTTCTTCTAGGTTTGAGGCTAAGAAACAGAAAATAAGTGTAGACCTTGTAATTGTTCATCTCTCAGTCTAACAGCAGAGTCCAAATCACTTCTACAGGAAACTTTAGGATGTGAGAGGAAATTGCTTGTTCTGCCATTTCATATTGTGAAATAAGAATGTTATTCTAGCCCTCAGTGTGAGGTCAGATTCATTTCAGTGGGAGTTAATTTTCTCAAAATATTAGGGGGTTCATTTCCAAAATTTCAACTCATGCTAATGACAAGACTGTCAGCTCTCAAAGCCAAGGTGATGTTTTGTATTTTGTTCCTTTCAAGTCTGGGTTGGCATGAGCTTAACCCCTTAGTACTTTATCTTGAGCTTATGAATGGGTATCTATATAATGACAGGAAAAACACCAGTGCAGGAAATGATCATTATGTATATGTCAGCATGGAAATATATATATGAAAACTCATCTGGCAACTAAGATTTGTAAGTCCTTTGTATTTTGACTTTCTTTTCCAGATTCATATGTTTAAGTTAGTCAGGCAGTGATGAGAGATAATGATCCAAGGAGATAATGCATATAAACAGATTAATAAATAAAGATATATATATACATATATACATTTATACATGTAATATACACATATATGAGAATTTGAGGATTAACTTTCCTATTTTAGTCCCCCATATTTAAACTTCTCATATCAACATTTTATTCACAAATATTACATTATTTTCTGAAAGGGAAAAATAAAACTTGTTAAAATGCAAAAAAATTGTAACTATTTTGTTAAAAATTGTAATTTAATTATGGCTTCTATGAAAATAAGATATTAATGAACTCTTGACAAGTGAAAAGTTTCTATCAATATTAAAAAAAATACACTGATAAAAACCACCATAAGGATAGATTTAGGGATTACTGTGTAAGAATATAACTGATATACCTATAAACCTTCCCTCCACCCACATATACATACTACATATATGATTAAGGTTTCAGTTACATTTCAGAATTCAGCATTTCTTTTCAACATTACTTGAGTTTTCTCCCTCAGTGAAATGTCTTGCCATAATCCATACTCTGGTGTTTAATATTTCAAATTCTGAGTGGCTGCTTGGAGATTAGATAGCTTGCCTCAAAGTTAGGAATACCTGGGTTTATATCCTAAACTGACTGGGCAAGTCTTAACCTCTCAGTGTCCCAAGAAACTGGGACTAAAAATTTCTAAATAGGTGCTAAACTGCAATACTAATGGTAGTTCAAAGAAAGGGCCTACTTCACCCCAAATTGCATCTATAACCTTTCCTTCCCTCCAAAAATAGTTTTACACTTTATCTGAATCATTTAGTGAAATTTTGTCTCAAAACTGAAATTGAGTGAGCCCAGATGTAATCTATATTATTGCCCAATATTCAGAAACACAGTAGACTTTTATGAAAATCAAAGGTTCCTCCAACCTACCCTATGGGAGACTTGAACAGAGTCAAGAACATACCCAAATGATGTAGAAAGATCTAAATGGGAAACTAAAAATAAGTCTGTTGAACCCACTCTATTGCCTTCAGAGTCCTGGCTGCCAACCCTAACATCATAGTCTAAGGTTAAGATTTTCTTACAGAGCATTTGTAGCAGTCGTTTTTTTAACGGAGGCTTTCACTTTCGATGATATGAGAGTCAGAAAAGAGAGGTGAAAGTCTTTTATCTTCCCAGAGAACTGTTATCTTTTAAGTATTCTATATTAATGTATGAAAACCTGTCATTTCATCTCATGGCAGAGGGCAACTGTCTTGAGAAAGTCTTCCCAGCTTCTCAGCCAGTTTAGGGAACGAGATGGAGCTAACTTGAAAATGGCATTTTTCTGCTTTCCTTGCAGATGGAGAGCCCTATTCCACTGTGAATAGAAGCTCTGTAAAAAAGGCTGTGGGTGAGACAGAGAGCCCCCTGGTAATCAGGGCTGTGGGCACATTAATCCTTAAGAAATATACTTTATACACAGCCCCTGACTTTTCTTTTAAAGTGAAAGTATAACCAAAACGTCCAGTGTTCATGTGGCTGATCCAGCCTTTGATCTCATTTCATGATCTGAGCTGAAGGCAACTCGATCTCCATCCCTATCTCCTTTCATAGATGATAATTAGCACAGGTTGAGGAGGCTGACTGCAATGGTATCCTTTGCCATTCTAAAAGGGGAGAGGTAGAAAGGACTGGAGTGATTGTTTGCTGTGTTGGTGATTATGATGTTGCCATGGGAAAGCTTAAGACTTCAGGAGGGGTTTGTGTTTCCTTGGGCTGAGGGCCAAGCTGCTGTGACTTATTACAACAGTGTGAGTTAGCCTTAGAGAACAGCATCCTGTGTAGCAATTCAAAAGACAGGATTGCTTTAATCAGGAAAAGATAGAGCACTATTTATTAACATTATATGTTACTTCACCATGAACAAAGAAGGTAAATATATCAAACAGATTATGAGTATCTCACTTTGGTCTTTTAAACTTTTGGGGTCAGGGAGAAGGAAGAAATAAACCAAAAAAATCACCACACACCCAAAAATTGCCAATTGCTTTTAAATTGCTAAGAAATATACTCTAGAATAATTTATTCAGTATTGCAAAAGATTAATCAATCAATTTATTATTCAGCAAATTCTCTATTCAGCAAACATTTGTTAAGCACCTACTGTATATTAGGGATTGTGTTAGGTGTTGGTGACATAGCTTTTAGTAATTGTGTTCATTGTGAGCTCATTATTTAGCACAGTGTCTTGATAGAGGCAAATATAAGAAATATTCTCTGTTTCTTTTGAAAAATACATGTTCACAGACATCTAAATGCAAGATAATTTGAAACAGAATAGGGCTCTAAAAATGAAGTGAATCAGGATTTGGAAAGGGTTTCCTCTGGGAGATGGCTGCACTAAGTTTTGAAGGATACTAAGAATTATAAAAAAGAGACATGAGAAGAGAGTGGGATTTTCCCCCCAATCTAGGGGACAGCTTATACGAAGATACAGGAGTAGGAGATGGAATATGTAATTTTAGAAAAAACAAGACCAGTTTCTCTGGAGTACATAATGGGAAATAATATAAAATAACTCAAGAAAAGGAGATGTGAAAAAAAATTGGGACATTCATGCACCTTTGGTGGAGTTATGAATTAGTCCAAACATTCTGGAGAACAAATTGGAACTATGCACAAATGCTATAAAACTATGTGTGCTTTTTTATCCAGAAATAGCATACTAGATCTGTATCCCAGGGAGATCAAAGAAAAAGAAAAGGATCAACAAATACAAAATACTTATAGTAGCTCTTTTTTTTGTGATAGCAGATTTGGAAATTGAGGGAATGGCCTGAATCAGTTGGGGAATGGCTGAAAAATGTGTAATATTTGATTGTGATGGAATGTTGTTCAGTTCTAGCAGTCATTTTGACTCAATTTGGGGTTTTCTTGGCAAAGATACTGGAATAGTTTGCCATTTCCTTCTCCAGCTAATTTTACAGATGGAGAAACCGAGGCTAACAGGCTTACATGACTTGCCCAGGGTCACACATAAGTGTCTGAGGCTAGATTTGAACTTAGGAATATGAATATTACTGATTCTAGACCCAGCACTCTATCCACTGTGCCACTTAGCAGTGATAGAACATTATTATGCTATAAGGAATTATGAATAGGATGGTTTTAGAAAAACCTGGCAAGATTTATCTGAACTGATGCAAAGTTAAATGAGCAGAACCAGAATATTGCATATATATAGTAACAGCAATATTATAATGATGATAAAATATAAAAGATTTAACTACTGAATTCAAGTCAGTTATCTGAGTTAATTCCACAGGATTCATGATGAAAAAATGCTATCTCCAGAAAGAGAACTCATGAATTCTTGAATGCAGACTGAAGCATGTTTTTACATTTTATTCTTGGAGTTTTTTTGGCAACATGACTACACTGGAAATATATTTTGTATGACTTTACATGTATAATTGATCTCAAAATGCTTGCCTTCTCAATAAGTGAGAGAGGAAGAAAATTTGGAATTCAAAAAATTTTTTTAAATGAATGGTAAAAAAGAAAGTACAATTATAAGAAATCTCTTCCTTAATTGTTCCCTCACAAAGGACCTTACAACTTAATGCCACATCATTACATCTATCACAATGCCTTATATTATACTATTTAATAAATGTTTATTGAATTGAATAGAGAAATGGAAACTAGATGAACTTTTGCATGATTAGATAAATTATTTGAGAACATAGTTCTTAGCCATTTACAAACAAATTGGTGATCTTTAATTGTCTGGGGTTGAGTTTCTTTGCTGGTTTCCCCTTTGCCCCCACCCTCAAATTCACAGAATCATAGAACTGGAAGGGACTTCTGAGGTCATCTAGTCTAACTTCCTTATTTTATAGATGAGTGAAGTGACTTTTCCAAAATCATGCAACTATTAAATGACACAATTGGAATGTTAATCCATTTCACTATTTTGACTAACTTAGCTAAGTAATTATCATCCAGAACCATATAAGCCAATGTAGAAAAAAGTATTGAAGATTATTTAAAGTGTTAAATATTTAGCTAAAGTTATGTAAATTTAGATTTCAAGTTACAAAATGCAAACTGGGGACCAGAAATTTATTGTTATAGTTGTGATCATCAAGCTTCCTCTTCCATTTGCATTGTAAAGAGTTTGCCTAAAAGTTCTCTTTCAAATCTTCCAAAGTTCCAAATCTTTCACAGCTCTTCACCTATGAGGTGAAGGGGGAAGAAAGGAGAACATCAACATTTTCCTTTTTAAGGAAACATTGAGGTCACCACATTAACACATTTGTCATGGGTCCTGTGTTTGTAACCATACTGAAAAAGATATGACATGCTATAGATTTTCCAAGTATACTTATGAATAGTAAAAAGATAGATTGAGTCTTTTTGCCTTGAATTGTTAACAATTAGAGAAATGCCTTGGATGCAGAAACAGCCTCTATTTGTGGTATAATATGAAGAAGTCTTAAAAGAAATCATATATTTATGTAAGTGAATTCTCTGGAAGCATTTTGATTTTCAAAATAGACATTTCAGAGTGATTTGGACATGAGTTAAGTATAATTACTGAGTTTTGTTTTGTAACTTTTTGTAGTTGCCAGTTTAATATATTTTTATCCATTTTGTTTCTAATGTATTTCTTTTGCATAGATACAAATGATTTAAAGATGTTCTGACTTTCACTTGACAAATTTTCAAGGTCAGAATATTGATTATCCAAAGAGGCTAAATAGATTGATTAGGGACTCTCCTTTGAATCAATTCATATAGGATAGAGGCTTGACTTGTTAGACCCAACAGGTATAGATGATCATAAGAGAACATATCCATGCATTGCAATTGCTGTAGTCAGTTGTCAGACTTTTCATGAGCCCATTTGGGGTTTTCTTGGCAAAGATATTGCTATTTCCTTTTACAGTCCATTTTACAGATGAGGAAACTGAGACAAACAGGGTCAGGTGACTTGTCCAGTGTCACACAGTTAGTGAGTATCTGAGGCCAGATTTGAACTCAAGAAGATGAGTCCTCCTGACTCCAGGCCTATCATTCCATTCACTCCACTACCTAGCTGCTGGATCCTTGAAATATAGGATCAGCAAAACCAATTTTTTTTTCTTCCTTTCAAAGGGGATGGGGTATTTTAGAAAGAGCCCTAGATTTCAAATCAGAAGGACCTTTGTTCAAAGGTCATGCCACTTGTATAGACAAGTCACTTTATTTCTCTCAGTCTCAGTCTCAGTCTCAGCTTCCCCATCTACAGAATGGGGATAATGATACTTAATATTAAACTGTATGTTTTAACATTTTTGCCAGTGATTTAGGTAATGCTATGGATGGCATGATTATTAAAATTGCAGTTCACACAAAACTGGAAGGTATACCAACATATTTGATGACTAAGTCAGACTCAACAATGATGTTGACAGGCTGGAACATTAGCTTGAATCTAATAAGATGAAATTTCTTGGGAATAAATGTGAAGTCTTGCACTTGAATACAAAAAAAAAATCAATTCTACAAGATGAGGACTTGATAATAGTTCTTTTTAAAAAAGTTTGATAATTGTTTTGAAAAAATCAAACTATTTTAGTGATCTTTAAGCTCATTGTGTTACAGAAGTACGATGGGAAAGCCAAAAAATTAATTTAATCTTGGGCTTTATTAAGAAAAACATAACTTCTAGGAATAGGGAGTTGATAGTCCTATTGAACTTTGCCCTTCTCAAAGCTTATTTGGATTATTGTGTTAAATTCTGGGAAACTTGGTTTTAAAAAGAAACTGTTAAACTAGAGAGTTTCCAAAGGAGGACAAGCAAGATGATAAAGGGCCTTGAGTTCATGAGAAACAGTTGAAAGAACTGGACATGTACAGCTGGGGAATGGAGGGATGATATCTGACTTCAGGTATTTGAAGGATTGTTGTGTGGAAGTGGGATTAGTTTTGTTCCATTTAGCCCCAGAATGTAGAACCAATGAGTGAAAGTTGCAAAAAAGGAAAATTTAGGCTCCGTGTTTGGGAAAATCCCCCCTAACACATGAGAGCTGTCCAAAAGAGAAATGCACTGCTTTTAAGTGGGGAAATTTTCCCCCTCCTTGGAGGTCTTCAAGCAGAGTGGTCACTTATTGGGTATATTAGAGTGAAGATTCCTTTTGAATATGGTGGGAATGGTTGGTCACTGAAATCTCTTCTAATTTTTCAAATCCTGTGATTCTGTAGGTATCAAATGAACCTATGTAAATAAAACACTTTATGAATATATGTGTCAGCTGTTACTATTAATAATTGATTCTTTTAGAGAACCACTAACTACTTGGAAAGTCTACCTTAACCAGGGTAGAATTGTCAAAAAAACTTGTGTCCTTTAAGCAATTGCATTCTCACACACTTTTTTACATCACATATTTCATTCCTTATAACTAGTATAGATGATTTCTGGCAAGGACCCTCTTGTCAATGGAACTATCACAAGGTGGTGCCTATGGTATGGTTATGGAACAAGGAATATCTAATGTTCACAATAGGCATAACATTTACAAATTATGGTTAGATTTTCTTTGTGAGCTGTTGGCATATGAAAGGATTATCTGAGCATAATAAAATATAGCAAATGTGAAATTAAGGCAACTTATTTTAAGCAAAATGTCCTATCATTAATGGAGACTATAAACACATATAAATGCACTTAAATTTCTATAAGTATTTTTAATTTCACTTATTCTATATATGAAATATATAGATTATTTAAAAAGTCTACTGTGACTAGATCTGCATGCATAATAGGATAATGATTCCAGAATTATATGTTTAGTTGAACCAATCAATCATGAAGCATGATAACTCTTGAGAGAATCAGTCATTTCTACGGAACTATGTGTAAGATCAACTATGGCATATTGGTCTGATCAGTAGTTACAATGGATACAAATCTACCATTTGGTATATAAGCATAATCTAAGTGTTGGTCCATGTGCAAAATCCAAAAACATTGTCCCTAGACACAAAATTTATATTTATGACTATATTGTGACTTATCCTAGTCCTAACAATAAATTATTTTTTCTTAGAGATGAGTGTCTGGTTTTGACTGAGCTAGACGTTGTAAGCATGAATATGAAACCAGTCTCTTCTAGGTTAAAAGAAGTCATCATGCCCAAATTCAACTCTCTCTTTAAATCAGATCTTCGTCAAATTTGAGGATTGGCCTAAATTAAACATAACAATTCTCTTCCCTGACAAAATCTAGCTTTCAGTTGCAATGAATTTCAGCATCTTTTTTCCAACTCTTCCTCTACTTTTTATGTTTCTCTTTGTTTCTTCTCCACCTTATTTTTTCTTGCTTTCCACTATTTCTAAGCCTGACTATAAAGCTTGATGACTATAAATACTTACAACTGTCTGTGATCAAGTCCCCCCCTTTTCCCCTAGAGATTTCTGAAGTGAGCCAGGTCAGTTTCTTTAAATTCTTTCTTTGACTTAGTATATGTAAACTGCATTCTTGCTTTAATGCAACAAGGATATATAGCATATTGCTTCAGAGGTCAGGCAAGTCTGCACAATGGAAGACTTCCTTACAGCCAATGACTGCCAAGTCGGCTTTCAGGACTGCAGGAGAGTCAGGTTACTTTCAGCAAGGTCATACAAGCTTGAAAAAAAATGTTTATCTTTCCTGGGTGGAGAGGGTTTGGGGGAGGGGGAATTTGAGAGTTTGTGGGGAGGTAGATGAAAGGTGATTGAGTAAGCACCCAACGAAGACTAGGGGAATAAAGGAAAGAAGGAACCATAAGTGCATTTAAAAAGAAATAAATATGCCGGAGAGTATGTTGTATTTTCCTCCCTTCTCCTCTTCCACTTGAGCAATTAAGAAATGACAAAGTCACTGTAGGCAACTTTTCATTAAATAGTTAATACTTTAGGAACCAGTAAGCAAAGAGAGTTCAGTGACTCCTATGAGAAACTTGATCATACTGCAAATAGTTCCTGCTAAGTCCCCATCTACTGCTAAGTATTAGCCATGGGTTTTCATATTAATACTGTGCTGTGTTGTATATTGACTGCTCAGGGGAAAGAAAGCCAGCTGGGAAGAAGGAGCAAGTCCCACGCTGCCTTGTTTGTCGAAGTTGGATAGGCAATCTGAACCAAGTCTGTGACAGTTAACAGAACATTGTTTGGTTATAGGGGTGCCAATTTGTACTTGAAAGTCTCACTGGTAATATTCTCTGGGGTTTTATAGGATCATAGATTTAAATCTGGAAGCAGTGATGTGAATGGTTAGCCTATTGTTAAAGTGTGACATAAGTACAAAAGGTTGCCCCCCCAACAAGAATCAGCTGTTAAACAGTTACTTCACAACCCTGATAGGAACTCATCTATTCTAGGAATTCTTAATCTTTTTTATATCATGGGCCCTTTTGGCAGACTGATAAAGCCGATGGAAGGACTCCTCAGAATGTTTTTAAATGTATAAAAAGGAAATAGGTACGATTGCAAGGAAAATCAATTTTGTTAATATATTACAGATGAGAAAACTGAGACCCCAGCAGGTTAAAGTGACTTGTCCAGATCACAAAATTGTTTTAAGGTTAGATACAGAATCCTTGTGTGTTTTAATGAAAATGAAAAGAAATAATGGGCCAGGAGGAAAGGAGAGAAGAAAGAGAGAGAAATTCTTGGTAGAGTGCTAGAATTGTCATGTTCATCTTCTGAGCTGCCTCTATCTCAGGGGAAGTTCAAAGACAGACAGCTCTCTAACCTGGAACTTTATCTGAGCAACAGTGATCTGTCTTGCTCCTCAGGGCAAAGCCTGTGGGGGTGGGGGTGGGGGTGGGGGAGGGAGAGAGACAGAGAGACAGAGAGACAGAGAGAGACAGAGAGAGAGAGAGACAGAGAGAGCACATGCATGCGATGTAAATAGATGAGTGGGTGGATTAGGCATATTACTTTCACATAGGTAGCATGACTCAATTTGTGGAATTCAATGGGTACGAATCTACCCACTGAAGCAGCTGAGCCATCTTTAGTAAGTCACCTAACTTCCATTTGCTAGTCTTGCCATTTGATGAATGATTTGAACTGACAGAAACCGTTTTTATTTAATTGAAAATGCTAATGGACAGAGTACTGGCCCTGGAATCAGGAAGACTCATCTTCCTGAGTTCAAATCTGGTTTCAGACACTTGTTAGCTATGTAATCCTAGATAAGTCATGTAACCCTGTTTGCCTCAGTTTCCTTATCTGTAATGAGCTGGAAAAGGAAATGGCAAAGTACTCCAGAGTCTGCCAAGAAAATCCCAAATGGGGTCACAAAGAATAGAACGTGACTGAAATAAATAAACAACAACAAAAAATAAGGATAAATTTGATCTCTCAAAGTTTAGCTTGAACCTAAGCCCTTTCTTTGGGGGAAGCAACATTGTGCAGTAGAACGGGAAATAGATTTAGATGTAAAGAAATTGGTTACAAATCCCAGCTGGGACATCAACCAGTTGTGTGATCTTGAACAAATCACTTCCTTTGTTTCTTTTCCTCATACGATAAATGAAGGAATTGGACTAGGTAATGATTTTTTTTTTTTAGTTTTTGCAAGGCAATGGGGTTAAGTGGCTTGCCCAAGGCCACACAGCTAGGTAATTATTAAGTTTCTGAGGCGGATTTGAACTCAGGTACTCCTGACTCCAAGGCCAGTGCTCTATCCACTGCACCACCTAGCCGCCCCTGAACTAGGTAATGATTAATCAATAAACCTGTTAAGTTCTGGAGGATACTGAAATTAAATTGTCCCTACCTTCAAGAAGCTTACAATCTTTTGTGGGGAGAGGCAGACAGTAATATCAGCTAAAATTAATATAGAGCTTTAAGATTAGCAAGGTATATGTACTAATATATATTGTCTCATTTATTGGCTCTGTATAAACCTGAGGTTAGGAGAGGCACAGTTGCTGGCTCAAAGGAACATAGCTAGTATGTAATTGAGACCAGCTTTTAACCTAGGTCTTATGATTCCAGAACTAGTATTGTATTTGCCATGGGGTACTACTCTTTAGAAATACTGTAAGGTCCCCTCATGCTCTCAAGTGATGGTGTTTTTTTTTTAAACTGGTCACAAGATAAATAGAGAGGATAAAAGCAGGTAGGGGGAAGTGGATAAGAAAGAGAAGGAGCCAGCAACAGGGGAGGGGAACAATTCTCAGGGCTGAACAAATGGAGCCAAGCCTGGGCAAGTGTGATAAGTGATGGAGTGGTAGGGAGACTGGTATTGGGTAAAGCAGCTGGCACTAATTTATTAGTTTGGAGAACCTGAATATAACAAAGCCAGGGTAGGTATTCAATAACACGATTATTTGTTCTATATGAAATAGCATTGGATTTATCTACTTTTTTGAATTTTTGTGTCTGTTTCTTATTTTTCCTTTTAGTTCTCTTGCCATAAGGTTGCCATCTGTTACTTCTTGCTAGTGGCAGCATACTCATCTAAAGCACCCCTTCTTTCCCTAATTTACCAGTTTCAATTTACTATGGGCTAAAAAACCAAATCATCAAATCACTACTACTTTTTACAAAGTAAGAATTGAATGAACCTTGTGAAATGATCCAGTCTTTCTGGAGAACAATTTGAGACTATGCTCAAAGAGCTATAAAACTGTGCACATCCTTTGACCTAGCAATACCACTAGTAGGTCTGTATTACAAAGAGATTTTTTTTTAAAGGGAAAGGACTTATGTATATAAAAATATTTATATTAGCTCTCTTTTGAGGTACCAAAGAATTTTAAATTGAAGGGCTATCAATTGAAGAATGGCTTAACAAGTTGTGTTCATACTATTGTACTATAAGAAATGACAAGGAGCATAGTTTCAGAAAAACCTAAGAACTATATGAACTATATGAATTGAATCACAGTGAAGTGAGCAGAGTCATGAGATCACTGTGCATAGTTACACCATCATCTGTTAAAGACTAAGCTACTCTGATCAATACAATGATCCAATATAATTCCTTTTTTCCTTTTCTTTGTTTTTGTGCAAGGCAGTTGGTTTAAGTGACTTGCCCAAGATCACACAGCTAGATAATTATTAAGTGTCTGAGATTGAATTTGAGCCCAGGTATTCCCGACTCCAGGACCAGTACTCTATCCTCTGTCTAGCTGCCCTGATCCAATATAATTCCAAAGACCTTAGAATAAAAAATGCTGTCTATCTGCAGAGAAAACTGATGAACTAATTGCAAATTGGAGTATAGTTTTTTTAACTTTATTTTTCTTGCTTTTGGCAAATATAGAAATATTTTTGCAAGATTTCATATATTTGTTATGTTGCTTGCCTTCTCAGGAGTGGGGGAGGTGTAAGAAGGGTAGAAAATTTGGAACTCAAAAGAATTTTTTAAATGAATGTTAGAAATAAATAATTAAAAATGTTTTAAAAAAAGTCAAATTGCCCTTGTGGGGGCATTGAAAAAAAACCCCAAAATCTTTTAATACACGAACATTAATTTTGTTTATTAAGAACTATTTCCTTCACTCCTCCCCATTTTTTCTTAAAAAAAACTTGATTCTTGTGTCATTTTTAAGTGACATAATAATTGCTGATATTTTGTAGGGTCTTTTGCAAAAGTACTTTACATTCACCTTTTTGGGGTTTTTTTGCAACACAATGGGGTTAAATGACTTCTCTAAGGTCATATAACTAGTCAGTTATTAAGTGTCTGGCCAGTGCTCTATCTATTATACCACCTAAGTGCCCCTTATATTCATATTTGATTTGATCTTCACAAACACCGTTTGAAGTAGGTCTACTAATATTATTCACTCCACCTATAGATTGAGTATCTGAGGCTCCAAGGTAGAGGTTTGTCCCTGTTCTAATATATAATTATTATAGGTGCTAAGATTGAACTTTGAGTCTTCTGGCCCAGAACTCCTATCATTCAATCATGCTGCCTCTGTGTGAATTGTATGAAGTCAGAAACAGTGTTTTATATGTCTTTGCTTCGAGTGCCTAGATAATTGATAATTGATAAAAGATAATTAATTGACTGACTGATTAATTGAGCATGACCTTTATGAAATACTAATGTTTCTCTTGAGAAAAAAATGTGATGGAGATAGGAGTAGCCACAGTAAACTGCTATCTTTTCAAGTTGTTTTCCATGTAAAATCTTGGTTGGGGGAACAAGACCAAGAAAGATCAGCAAGTCCTCCTCTGTTTCTCCAGGCTCAGTATGTGGATATCTGCAACCCCCAGCACTATCCCTAGACTTTCAGGAAAGGAGATTTTCATCAGTAGCCTGTGGCAATATTTAACAACCTTCTTGACCATTAAGTTTTACTGATATTTAACCAAAATCCTTTCTGCTGAAGGATGAACACATCTCTTAATCTGCTGACAAGAAGTAATTTTGGAGGTTATTCAATTCTTTTGGTGTTGTTACTACTCATTCATTTTCGGTATCTGACTGTGACTTTATTTGGGGTTTTCTTGGCAGAGATACTAGAGAGGTTTGTCATTTCCTTTTCCAACTCATTTTACAGATGAAGAAAGTGAGGCAAACAGGGTTAAATAATTTGCTTTGGGTCACATGGCTAGTAAGTGTCTGAGACTAGATTTGACTTCTGGAAGAAGTACTTTATCCACTGTACCATGTAGCTTCTCCTACCCTTGATTCTGGATTTGCTAGATTTGGCTGCCATTTTTATTTTCTCTTCCCATTTTCCTCAAAAAGTAAGGAACAACAAGAAGCTGTTATAAAGGATTTGACAGTGTATTTGCTTCTTCTAGGGACATAGAAAAGACTTTAGAGGCCATTTAATTCAACCTCTTCATCTTTGGCTTCCTTCAAGGCCTGAGACCTTTCCTAGTCCTCCTTAGCAGCTAATTCCTACTCCATACTCCCATCCCAGCTTTTCTTGTGTCTGTCTTGTGTTTTATAGATACCTGTATATGTAATTATGTCCCCTTCTAAATGTAAGCTTCTTGTGTATAGAAACTGCTTCACTTTGTTTTTGTGTCCCTTGTGTTTAAAAAATACTTGATTAATTTTACAGATGAGGAAACCATGTCTACAGAAATGAAGTGATTCCTCAAGATCATTGAGTTAGTGTGGCAAAAGCTGGAGCAGAATCTCTGTCTCCTAAATAATGTTCTTTTGCTTCTTTGTGGGGGGGATGACATTTCATTACACACTACCTCTAGTTCTCTATTTTTGGTTTTTGTGTTGCCAAAATTTTTGGCTCTTGGGTTCTAAGTCCAAATCTGCTTCTTACTACCTTAGGAAATCCACCAAATCTCTCTGAACCTCGATCTCTTAATCTATAAAATGAAGAGCTTGCACCTAATAATTTTTGATGTTCCTTCTAGCTTCCAATCTACATTCCTCTGATCAAGCATTTCTAGGTTGTTGGAGCTGTGTATAAAACTTCATAGCTGCCACCCCCAGAGCAGAGTAGCAGTAATTTCATTGTCCCATGATGTAGCTTAACAGCCAGTTGGGATTCAATTGAATAACAGGACTTCATGTTTAAATTACTACCATGCAACCACATAAGTAGTAGTTTAGGATTCTGTTGGTCTCAAGATGAAACAGATTTCAGATGATGGGCAGGAGAAGCCAGCTCTCTCTGTCTCTGTCTTTCTCTATCTTCCTCTCTGCTTCTCTTTGTGTGTCTCTGCCTCTGTCCATTTCTTTCTCTTTCTATCTACCAGTCTCCATCAGTACCTTGGAAATATTGGTAGGCATTCAAAAATATCTCTGGAATCAAGTTCTCTGGGTCTCCATTCCTAGTGCATCTTGAGTCAGTTTAAGGTCAAAGTCTGTTTATATTGCATCTATAGTATCTTCCCCCCACTAAACAAACAAAAAAACAAGAAAACAATAAGCATGTTATACCTGTTTCCACACACAATTAATGACTGTGTGCTGGGCTTTCTCTACCATGCTTCAGAAATCTCTTTATTCTGGAAGCCCACTTTGGTCTTGGAATTCACATGTTGGAAGCATCCTATATCCCCTACAGCCTCTCACTCTGATTGGATGATTCCTAAAATCTCCATTTAAGGAGTCCACTAAAGCTAGTCACGGTTTCTTTTCCAGGCCAAGATCTGAACTTTATTTTACAACTGTGCCAGGTACCTTCATCTGCCCCTCCCCTCAAAATTTTTTACATTCTTTTAAGTGATCTCTTCCTCTATTAGAAGGTAAGCTCTTTGAGGGTGGGGACTAGCTCTCTGCTTCATTTGTATTCTCAATGCTTGGCATATTTCTGACCTTTAGTCAATTCCTAATAAATGCTTGTTGACTGTCCAAAAACAAAATCTATATTTGTTATACCAAGCACAAGGAAGGATTTTTTACATTATATTACCACAGTTTATGTTGAAATAGATCAAATTTATATACATATATATATATATGAAATAGTCTGCAAACTTAAAGCAACATCTATATAAATGCCAATAAATGATTATAATGAAAATGTTGATGATGATAAACTATTTTATGGTTTTTGAAATGATCTAATTAATTTACAAAAATAAATTATATTGGTGTTTCATACATACATACATATGTATATAAACTATTTTATGGCTTTTTAAATGGTCTAATTAATTTATAAAAATAAATTATGTTGGCATTTTATATACACATCTGTATGTATCTGTATATATACGCATCCTACCTCAATTAAGATTCTCTTTCCACCTGGTGTTATCAACCAATCATCAAGCATTTATTACTAATCAGTTATTTTTCAGGCATTATGCCAAATCCTTGGCATACAAATAGAAAAAGTAAAACAGCCCTGAATTGTAGAGACAATTGCTTACATTCTATGAACTACAACATATTAAAATTATAATATATACATAAAAGACATTGTGATGAGATGAAAGGAAATTAACAACTGGAGGAACAGAAAACTCCTCTTGAAGGAGATGGTGCTAAAACTGGAAGAGTAAAAAAGGGATCTAAGAAGTAGATATGAAGATAGAGAAGATTCAAACATAAGGGGCAGTCTTGCAAAGATGGCAGCAGGTGATGGAATGTTCTGCAAGAGCATGGCATTAGGCCAATCTTCTCATGAGTTGGTAGTACCATCTAATCTAGTCTTGTTTAGTCAAAGTTGCTTTAAAATGTGCTTTATCCTCTTGTACTTCTCAAATTCTCCAATGGACAAATGTTATTCCCTAGAACTTCAGGGCTATCATTAATTTCATTGTTCTTGCTCTGCCAAAAAGAATAAAGTCACACCTAGTGAACACTCTTTTCCTCTAGAAGTTCTTTCTCCATCTCATCCCTAACTCCAACCCCTGGAATGAACATTGTTATGATGCTTGTCTTTCATACCTCGGTTCTGCCTTACTGCAAAAAAGTAAATTCCCTGAGAACTGAGATCCCTTTTGCTTTTGTAACTTCCCACTGTCCTTAGTGCAGAATTTCTACACACACAGCAGGGGCTAGAACAAGTTGTTGACCTTAATTTAATGAAACACTGCTGTCAAATTAGCTTTAAAAAAGCCATTTGCTGCCTCTCCTTCTAGTGTAGGCTTATCATGGTGTTTGGGTATTTCTAGTGATTGTTTATCTTCAGCACTGTCTGAATTTTTGTAGTGTCTACCAAAATTCAGTAAATGTTTCTTTTCAACACATTGCCTTTGATTTGAGACTATATTATATCCTAGTCCCCAAAGGAGAGCAAATCCACAAGCTGTGGATTAGCTGTTTGTAGTATTTTTCTGGACCCTGCTTGGTTTGCAAAGGGAAAGTATTTAAGTTTGGCATTTGTCTAAGTTTCCCTTCATGATACACTTACTCATGAGGGACAGAGCTCTTTTTTGGATGAGGAGAATTCAGAAGGAACCCGGCTGTGTTTATGAGAGCTTTCTTTTTTTTTCTTCCTTTAAAAAAGGGCACAAATGCTGAAAATAATATTTAAAAGCCCTAGTTGGCCTCCAGGGTAATTTCTGGATTTGGTTCCACTCAGCATTATTCTCAAGCTGCAATGAGATATTCAGGCCAGACCTGTGCAACCAAAGTATAGAAGACTGAAGGATTATTTTTTCCAATCTACTTTAAAATGTTATGGATCTGAATTAGCCAAATTGGTTTTCTGGACCCTTCTGAGTCTGCTGAATTTGTTAGGCATCCTTATTCCTCTTTGCTTTTGTAATTTAGGTCATAAATTGTTTTCATCTTGATTTTTAAAATGCTTAAGAACCATCTCAGAAATGCCTGGCTCTTACACCCTAAGATTGTGTAGCTTTCTGAGAAGGCTAAACCATGGTGTTGCTTCCCTGAGCTCTCACTACCCACTTTCTTCAGTCAAACATTTTTAGGGGATCCTGCTGCTCACATAGTCAAGGTTGGTGGCGTATTACTGTTACCATTTCCTCTTTCAAAAAATTTTGTTTTTGCTTTAAACTTTCTCTTTTACTCAACTGTTAATTTGTTTTTGTCATTACTAGTTTAATAATAGACTCAACATGGAATAGTATAGAGAGAAAGCTGGCCTCAGAGCCAGAGCATTCAAGTCCTATTGCTCATAGAGTAGCCAGGTAAACCTGGAGGATTCACATCAATTTCCAGGACCCTAAGGCACTTTTCTTAAAATTACAAATTGCAGAGAAAATGCTGACATTCATTTGTAGAGGGAGTTTTCTCATCCAGGAATTCCCTATATTAATGAAATCACAGATGCAATCCTTTAAGCCTGTAATCTTAATGGTCATAGAAAGTTGTGTGAGTTAATAAGCCTTTGAACACCAGAATTCATCCCTTCCTTGTTACTCTCTTGCAGTGTATTAAAGAGTGAAATTGCCTGCTTTTCTGGTGAATGGCTTGAAAGGTATAACAAATTCAACAAGATCTGATTACAGTGATTGTTTCATATCTGAGTCTGTTAGATTGAATAAGTGGGTAAAAAACAGGCAGGCTCCAAGATTTCTGTGAGGACAGTGCAGGTATTTTTCTTTGAGATGCTATGACAGTGAAAAGAAGATATTTCTTGACTTACAAATGTGCTTGGTAAAATGTTTGGATAGGATTTCAGTCTTGATAACTCCTTTGAGCATGACTGAAATATTTCCTACTTTTTTTAAAACCAAGAACAGACTGAAACTAAGGAGCTCTGGTGAGCCTGGGATACTGAATGAAGGCGAGGTTGGAGGTGGGGGGTGGTTCAGGAGGGTGGGTACCAAGGTCTTTTTTTTATTTTTTGTCATTTTTCAGTCATGCCCTATTCTTGGCGACCCCATCTTGATGAAGATAAACCACTTGGTTTGCCATTTCTTCCTCCAGATCATTATATAGATGAGGAAAACTAAGCAGACTGAGTGAGATGACTTGCTCAGGCCTCATTCCCTTACAAAAGGGGGTGATGTATTCTAAGATGATAGGTCTAAGAGTAGAAAGAACCTTAAAAGACATCAAGTCCACTCCTCATATTTTACACTTGAGGAAGATCCAGAAAGTTTAAGTCTCTTGTCCAGTGTCACACAGTATCTGAGGAATTCATGTCCTAGTTTTCCTAACTCTAAAGTCAACACTTTCTCATGCTACCTCTAAGATTGAGAATTATCATACCCTTCTGGGGGCTCAGTCTTATCATTAGGGGATTGGGTTACAAGGTACTAAATTATTGGTAGTGGATAGAGTACTAGATCTGGAGTCAAGAAAATTCATCTTCTTGAGTTAGTATCTGGCTTTAGATACTTATTAATTGTTAAACCCAAGCAAGTTATATGTAAAATGAGCTGGAGAAGGAAATGGCAATCTACTCCAGTACATTTGCCAAGAAATCCCCAAATGGAGTCATGAAGAGCTGGACATTTTAGTTCTCAATTTTATAGCAAGTATCCAAGTGTCTACCAGCGACAATGCTAGGTGAGGATGGAGAGGATGGAGAAGGGCTGCTATCTAAAGGATAGAGTCTTAAAATTCTGGTTTTTGGAGGCACTCAGCCACCTGAACTTCTAGGTTACAGTTAAATGTAAAACTCCGAAGACAAATAAATGAAATGATGTGTAGTATTTTTCAAAGTTTATATTCCATACAAATCCCCATGACCCAGATACCATTTCTAACATTCCATGACATTTGTGTAATTTCATTTCACACTATTATAATTCCCAGTATAAGACAAACAAATACAACAAACTAAGGAAGGAGAGCAAATCCAACTCACAGAAGAGCCTTTAAATGACAGCTAAGGATACTGTAGGACAACCCTTCTTCTGGTTGTCTTCACACAACTGGTTATGACAATTTGGCCAAAACTCCTGGACATAGGGGTGCCTCTTTAAGTGACTTTACTTCTTGGTCAGCTTTTTATGAGAACAGGATTCTGGAGAGGACCTATGAGAAGTAGTATTCTTCTTCTCATGTGTAAATGCTCAGACATGGAACTGCAGCTGAGTCAGCTGAGCCTCTACCATGGATATGGCATCAGAGAACTTGGCAGAAACATTTAGGTTTTAGCTCATGCCATGAGAAGGCATGAGCATCCTGCCAGATGAGAGGAGGTTTAATCAAAAACATGGCCAGTGGTGTTGTTCACATCCTCATTTACTTCTTGTGGGCCTATAATTTTAGCAGGATAGGTGTTCCCTTCACCAAGGAAGATGATTACAGCCCTTAGAAGAGTTTCATAAATTCTCACACAGTCTAAGAAGACTTGGTGATCAGCCTTTTAGCCACAAGTGTCTCTGGCTTAACAAAGAAGCATTTTGGTTCATCACTAGACTGGTTTTTGTGGTTTTTTTCTACAGGTTGGTGGTACATTCCAAAGCTTCCAGTCCACTAACATAGCCTTTGGAAGCAGGACTAATCTTATTATCTAGGGTGGCAAGGTGGTGCAGTAGATAAGAGTGGTGACCTAGGAGTCAGGAAGAACTGAATTCAAATATGATCTCATATACTGATTAGCTGTGTGACTCTGCAAAAGTCATTTTCCCTCTATTTGCCTTGGTTTCCTCATCTATAAAATAAGGATAAAAACCATATCTACTTCATGGGATTGTTGTGAAGATAGAATAAGATAATATTTCTTAAGCACTTAGCACATTAGTAAGGAAATTGGCACATTAGTAAATGTCATATAAATGTTTGCTGTTATTGTTGGTATGGTTTTATTGTATTGAGATCTGAGAATAGGAATTTAAAAAAGGGCCCGCATCTAATACCACTGACATCAACTTTGTCAGTAGAAGTAGGACACAAATGAGAATTTTATTTCATACATATACACACAAACACATGCCTATACCCACAGCCATAAATTTTCAACAACTGGGCTCTCTGGAACACACAAGAGTATTCACATATACATTTAAATTTAATCTGAACTATTAACCCTTTCTTAATCCTAGGCAATCCACAAACAATCAAACCATGATTTACAACAATTTCTAATGTCTGAGGGACGCTCCCAACTGAACGTTTAACAATGGGCTCTCACAAGTCTGTTGGAGCTGACTCCAGCTCTAGCACTCCCTCATCTGCATATATATGTGTGTATATATATATATATATATATACAAAAAAATCCATAATACATAAATATATAAGTATATGTGGGAACACATTTACAAATATGTGTATGTGATGATATTTTGCCCTTCAAGCACATGAATCACATTTGGGGGGTGCTGTACTAAGTCACAGGCCTCACTTTCTTCTCCAGAGTCATCTGGGTCCAGTGGCCAGATATGAATCAGAATGACTGGGGATGGTCCTGGATGTGAAGTAGTCAGGGTTAAATGACTTGCCCAAGGTCACAGAGCTAGTACATAGCAAGTGTCTGAGTGGATGCAAACTCCTGTCCTCCTGACTACAAGACCAGTACTCTCTCCATCCACTGTGCCACCTAACTGCACAATATATGTCTATGAATATTGTGTAAATGAATATATTTATTATGTAAATTGTGTATGTATATATTTTCATAGTTTCTCTTTATATACATGCTTTCTTTTTATATATGTATATAAAAGATTCATTTTATTTGTAATTTATGGAATAAAACAAGCATTTCCATGATAACAGTATAATAAAAAATATGATTTCACTGATATTGCATATCTACTATGTACAACTTGCTATTACTTTTAAATATATAGTAAAGTTATCATGTAATAGAAGTATACATACACATACTGTTTTTCTCTATATAATAAATTTATATTTTATATTATATATCTGCACATATATATGAAAATATGAAGAAATATATAAAAATTAAAAATCCTTTGATTAGCTAAAATATCAATTACAAAACTCATCATTAAAGTTCAAGTTTTGTATTCAAAGGAGATAACCTCAGGTTCTCACTCAGAAACTGTTCTTATTTCAGACTATTCTAATAAGCTAATTATCATTTCCTATTCCTTCACAGAGTAGAAGTAGCTTAGTAGGAGAGAGTTCATGCAAGATCATTAATTTAGAACTGGACTTCATCTTGAGATTATCTAGCCCAATCCCCTCATTTTTTTTAGATGAGGAAGCTGAGGCTCAGAGTGACTAGACTGATTGTTAATAGCAGAGAGGGGATTTGAACCTGAGTCTTTCCAGTCTGAATACACAGGAATAAAAGCTGATAAGCAATGCAAGGAAGTAGACAGAAAAACTATAAAAAGTGACATAAGAATTTTAAAAGTAAACCTCTCTGGTGCCATTTAGCAAAGAGAAACAACTTCTGTTCACTTAATAGTTCCTGAAGGCATGAGAGAATTTGAATTGAATACAATAATTGATGTACATATTAATGAACACAATAAGACCTAAAGCATCAATAAAAGGTTAAATTATGTTTCATGCACTTAAAGAAAGCAGAAAAACAATGGTCTATTTCAGAAAGATTGCCAGGAAAAATGATTTAAACTGTAGTACTCTGGAAATCCCCCTTATATAGATTACCTGAGCTGGATTTTGAGTGAAAGAACCTCAGTCTGATTTCCAATTCTGCCAACTAATACCTGTATGACTTTAGGCCAGTGATTTAACTTTCATATTTCAAGAGGGTGGAGAGGAAATTGGACTCAATGAGTTCTAAACTCTTTCCCCTCTATAAATCTATGATTCTATGATCCTATTACCACATTCCCAAATTGAAGAAATTTACTCTCCCCCAACAAATGACTCCTAATTGTTATTCTTATATAGTCATTCACACTCCCTGTCTTACACTGGTGGATTAGAGATTGAAAAGATAACCCATTCAAGAGATGGGCTGGCTTTTCACTCTGATTTAGAAAAACCAGAGTTGAAGGATCACAATTATTTTGGCAGAGACAGTGGCAGCAGCATGAACACTCACACTAGCAGCATCGGTTACCATTTAATGAGCCAGATTCTCCCCACTGTCTCTTTCAAACCACCAGGGTACCATTTTGAATGGTGGAGTGATAAATTAAATGATACTCCAATGGCTTAAAAGAGTGACAGAACCCTCCCATTTGTACTCTACTTATTACCCAGGAGTGACTAAACCTCTGGGGAGTTCCATTGAGGCTCTACAGGATAGATGTCATTGCACTAGGCCCCAGTGTATTTTGCTTTATTATGCTAGTTATAATAGACATTACTGAATAATCCATTAAGGAAACTGGGGCCATGGGTCCTTTAGTTTCATCCTCTATTAGAAGTTTAAAGAAGAGTGAAAGAATTCTTGTGCAATTTCCCCTTAAAACAAGATTGGATGAAATTGAGGAAGTCTCTGAGTTAGCAAAGACACTGAATCATAACCATGTTCAGTCATTCTATATCTTACATTTTATATGCTCAATCTTCCAAATTACTTCAGCTTAACTTTTGAATCTATATTAACTCTTATGCTAAATATTCAGGAAAAGGTGTACAATAACTGGTGCACAGATTTGTCCACTGTCTTATCTGAACAATTTTTTAACTTTGACAAAAATATAGATTAATGACAAGATTGCAGAAGTATCTAGGTATTAGGGTAAATAGAATATTGGAGTTTAGAGTCAAGAGAATTTGACTTCACATTCTGCCACTGGAATATATTGGCAATGTAACTCTGGGCCAATCACTTAGTCTTAATTTCCTAATCTGTAATCTGTAAAGTGGGGATAACAATGGAGCCTACCTCACAGGATTGTTGAGAGACTCAAAGGATATTATGTATATGTACATATATATTCACATATGCATATATAAACATATAGACACATGAATATTGCATGTGTTTTCAATAATATGAATAAGAATGTGTGCAGACATGTGTGTAAGCATATATATATATATATGCACACATAAAGCACCTGTCAAATTTCAAAGTGCTATGTAAATTCTAGCTATTATTAACCTTAAGGCTGTGGTACAAACCTGCTCATTATAGGTATTAATTAAGAGAAATTTGTTTTCCTTGCACATGAGAAAGAATACAAGATAATAGAGCAAGAGCTGGAAGGGACCTCAGAAACACTCTCATCTAGCCACTTAATTTTACAGAGGAGGAAAATGAAGCCATGAGAGATGGGATGATTTACCCAAAATCACATATGTAGATGAGTCTGGATTTGACCCCAGGTCTTCTGACTCCAGATGGATCAGTATTGTTGGTTATGGTTACAGGTAAGGTTACTTGTTCAGTTAAATGTTGACTGAAATGGTCTTTAAGGACCCTTCCCATTCTATGATATAACCATCCAATGAGTATTGGTTTAAATGAGTCAAGTTTTGTTAAAGCCACCTTCTTTTCTACACATGCATAGTTGTGGTCATGATTTTGGAGGGATTAAAATTACTTATTAAATGATTTTTCCTCATTCAGTAAATGCTAAATTTACCCACCTCTGTAAACAAAACCAAATCTCCTTTCTTCCTTGATAAAAGAATTAAGAATTAACCCCAGATAGAAGTCGTTGGTGATACAGTGCTCACCTCAACCCAGAGAGAGCAATAAGAAGAGAATTATTGGGCTAAACATAAAACTTCCAGCATTATTATTTTAACAGGAATAATGATTGTGTTTCTTGGATATGTTATACTAATCATCTTTCTTGGCTACAGACAAACTATATTATTATCTATGTATGTCTGTGGAACACACCTTTCTGATGATTATTGAATTTATAAAAATGATTTCCAACTATGCAACAAAGATGGCAGACTTGGAAGAATGCAGACCAGGCCCTTTAGAATTACCATTTGCTGTCAATAGGTCTCATTATAAACACATACATACATACACATATATTTATGTATATATATATATATATATACATATATACATATATACATATGTGAATTGTTTTAATTTTATTTCATATGAATCTTGAACTTTGAAATTATCAATTTTAGGGGCGGCTAGGTGGCGCAGTGGGGTGGCTAAGGTGGCACAGTGGATAAAGCACCAGCCCTGTAGTCAGGAGTACCTGAGTTCAAATCCGGCCTCAGATACTTAATAATTACCTAGCTGTGTGGCCTTGGGCAAGCCACTTAACCCCATTTGCCTTGCAAAAACCTAAATAAAAAATAATTTTAAAAAATTATCAATTTTAATAAAATATATGTTTTTTAAAACCTTATTTTTAACAAGTTAGAAAAGTTTTTAGCAAGTTAAAAAAAAATCAGCTAAGTTTTTTTTCAAATTTTGAAAACCCTAGGGGCAGTTGGAGGAACCTACTCTGTGTCTACTCTACAAGTGATACTCTTTAGGGCACTGAGAAATTAAGTGACTTGACCAGAGTCACCCAGCTAGTATGAATTTGAGGCAAGGTTCAAACCCAGATTTTCCTACTTGTGGACAGCTCTCTAGCCATTATTCTACATAGCTTTGCTACTGTCCTCACTGATATATAGTTATTGATGTTCAGAGTGAGAACCTGAATCCAGGCCTCCTAAATTCAGGTCTCATGTTTTATTTTCTTCTTAATTAATTAAAGAAATGTCAACATTTTGGAAAATGGGTCAAATTTGTATCAATGCTTCTGGATTTCAAGATATTTTTGAAGAACATATTAATTTTGTGATAATTAGGCTAAAAGAGTTAAAAAACTAATGAATAATCAATTGCCTTGGAAATAAATGTTTTTCAGTGTTGGCCTTGCTCTTTGTGGATAATATATTTGTTCTTTTGGTGACCATTCGGAGAGTATATCTGTTAGCTAAAGTAAAATGACCACAATTTTCATTAGAGCAGGTGGAATGGTGGGTTGACTAAGAAGGTGGCCTCCAAATCGAGTTAACCAAGGTTCAGGTTTGGTGTGTCTCTGATTTTATGACACAGAATAAGTCACTTTAACCTCTCAATTTGCTAGGCAACTTTCTAAGGCTCTTTAAGTTTCAGAAAAGAGAGAGGAATATAAATGTTTTTCTCAATAGGATTTTCCTCTAGCAATAAAATTTCATGTCTAATTCCACCTCTATCCCAAATCAATAAATAAGAAAAAAAGAAAAGTGAATGATTGGATGAAAGAATGAATGAATCAACAGGCAAACAGCACTCAGGAAAGAAGGTCATTCTTAGATAAAGTTGCCTGTTCAGTCAACCTTCTGAACTCTCAACAGACTTCAGCTACTTCCATATATTTAATGAGGGCAGAATAGTCCCCGTGGTTTTTAGGTGGTTTCCCAACATACATTGTGTCATGTCAGGCAGATTTATAACACCCAAAGTAAATAATATCAGTGGCATGGTAAATGGCATATCCTGATACCATTATACTTAACCTCAGAGGTCATGTGGGGGCCCAGTTGGGATTCAATGTCTTTGGTTGTCTGAGTTTGCAAGGAAAATGCACTTAGAGATTAGACCGATAAAGCCTCCTTGTGGTACTGTCTCCTGAGATATTACAAGGTAAGATTGTCTTTCTTGAAACTTTTTAACCATTTTATCTCTGTCATTCATGAATTTTAAAATGTGTCCTGCAACAATGTAAACAAAAGGAACAAAACATACTCACACACAATCATGCGCAATCTGAATTCTTTGTGATTATACTGAACAGTCATGACTGCAGGAAAGAATTGAGAAAATGTGCTTTCATTATGAGAGTGGGACACAGTGGGTATAGAATATTACCTATAGTAAGTTTTACTGAGCTACTTTATTTCATTCCCTTTTAAAATTTTTATTACAATGATTAGAGGTAATGTCCTCCCCTGAAGATCAAAAGAGGGAAAATACATACAAAAATGAATGTGGTATGTAAAAAACAACCATGAAAAGAAAATAAGTGATTAAAAATGAAATTTATTTAAAGAAAGAATCTCATTTTCATAGTTATTTTTTGACCAAAACAAGCAAGACCAATTAAGATTATAAATTTAGATCTGGATAAGACATTTCAACCCTCTCATTTCACAGATAAGGAAACTGAGGCTCACAGAGGTTACATGGCTTCCCCAAAGAATCATATAACTACCAAGTAGATGTGAACATAGGTTCTTTGAGTACTCATTCAATACTCAAAAATTTATAGAAAGCTACATTTTTAAAAATCAGCTTTTCTTGGTATTTTTTTTAATTGGCAACTCAGGTCATAGAAACCTAAATGATGCTAGTGTCTCATCAAACCCAGAATTATAAGTTTTTCATACACAGTTATCACTTCAGAAAGTATCTGTGTAATTTGACATTTTTATTTATTCTGTTACAATCTTCAGAGAATTTTCATCACAGAAATATATATATCTCAAGTGGTGTTTTAGCTGCTATCAACTTTTTTTGCTTATTTGTAAATTTCTGACCATGGGCAGTTGTTCAAAAGAAATTTTAATAAATGTTAATACTCAAATTCATATGAGTCAATTGCCATTTTCCCCCTTTCTATATTCTATCAAACTGTCAGAGGTCCCTTTTATTTAAATTGTGTGATGGCAATAGCCTTTATGCCTTAAATATGGTGAATATCATTTTTTTCTTTCCTTATGGATCTGATAAGTATTAGCTTTGATTTTCCTTTTCACAGTATCTCTTCAGCAAAGCTTATTATTACCACAGTTACCAAGGAAAAGATCAGATTGGCTTAAGAATGCCTTTTTCTAGTTCTAGTATGAACAAATATTTATAATTCAAATTCATTTTTTTCTATATTACTCAATGAATGGTACTCTGAATAGCCAAAAAAATCCATTTAAACTGAGTTCCTCATCTAAATAGCTAAATGAATTTCCATTAGGAATTAATTAGATAACATAGGATCACAGGGCTCCAAACTAGAAGGGATCTCAGAATATTCACAATCCAGACCTGTCATTTTATAGATGACCAAACTGAAGCCTGCAGAGATTTAAGTGATTTACTCATGAACATATAGATTGAAAAACAAAACCAAGATTTGGATCTTGTTTCTGTGAGTACAAATGTAGTACTTTTTCCACTATACCAGAACAGATTAGCCAAGGCTGGTCACATGGGATCAAAACTATTCACTATGCTCATTCCATCTACTCTATCACAGGCTTACAGCATATTTACACACAGAATAAAATTTAGTGATTCATACTTGTGGGAGTTATTGTTATGCATTAAGAAGTAGGAAAGCTTTATTTAAACCATACTTTTGAAGCTTTGGGAAAGCCCTATGTAGAAGAATGTAGTAGTAGTAGTAGTAGTATTCACCTCGACAGCTTATTCTCGGGACAAATGAATATTCTCCTCAAGATCTGATCCCTTTAGTTAGACTCCTCACTATACCCATTACACTCTGAGCAAATGGGTGAATCTCCAGTATGACAGATCATAGAATCATAGACTGAGATCTTCAAGGAATGTTAAAGACCATTTAATTCAGCATCTTCATTTTGTAGTTAAGGAAACCGAGGCAAAGAAACCGTGACTTGACCAAGATCATCTAAGTGGTGAGTCACAGAACCAGGATTTGACCTTAGGTCCTCCCACTGCAAATCCAATGTTCGTTCTACTACACTACACTTTCTTTTGTGGCAAGAATGGAATGATAAGAGGAAGAAAGTCACAATGCTGTTCTGTGCCAAAGGCCTCGCCAAGGCAGTAGGATTCTAATAGGCAAGAATACTGTTTTCTTCCATAAATGTTTTCCCTTGACACAGGGAGAGCACAAGAGTATTCTCCTACAAGAACCTATTTAAGTTAGTCTGGGGGCCTGTTATATCAACAGCTGTATCCATAGCAACATGATCAACTCATATTAGTTACCCTTCTCTTTCTTGTTGCCCACATATAGAAACAGAATGAAACTTCTCCTCTCAAATTCCCACTTTACTAAGAACACAAGGGCAAGTTAGGTCTCTCAATGTATTGGCTCAGAGGAAGATACTTATTCATACAAAAAAAGATGCTTAGGGAAAAAAACATCAGTCACTCTTCTCAGTACTGACCCAAAGGTAGATATTTAGATTCAAACAAATAACTGTTTAGGAAAGGGATTATGGTCAAACACTTGTCCTGGCTATAGAATCAAATTGTTTCACTGCACTAAATGCTTTTGACAAGTTGAGAAAGGCAAAAACATATGGATATCTAAAATAATTGTTTAGCTAGATGGTTAGCTAGTAATGATAAGATCACCAGCCTCAGAAAAATCCTTGATACTAGTAATTATAGCCCCCCAAAGTTAACTGCTTCTGGACAGGATAATAAAAATACATTACTAATGGTGCAACAAGTCTGACTGCTGTCAGCCTCCCACATAGCTTCATCCTTATTCCCTTTTAACTCAACTCTGGTAATGACTAAGTTCACTGATTAGAGTTGCATGTAGTGGGAATAATCTGATTCTATAGCTAGGATACTTGTTTAAAGTCTTGTACATTGTTCTCTTTACATTAAATGCTCACAACAAGTTGAGATAGGCAATGGATGGCTACGCCAGAGAAGTCCCTGATGCTAGTAATTGTAGCCCTAAGTTAACTACTTCTGGACAAGATGATAAAAAACACAGTACCAATTGTGACTTTGGCTTGGTTCATACAACTTTCTCTACCTGTCATGGTTCTGGAATATGAGGGCATTTATCTATTTTCCATTGCAAAGAACTATTGACATTTTTCAACTTTCAAAGCTTCTGACTTTGCTAAGTTTAAAGGTTTTAGTCTACATCTTACCAAACTATATTGTTGATTGGTAGAGTAATTTCAAGGAGGAAGAAAGTGTGGTCAGTTTGGTCTTTTCTTGTCACATATTCAAAGCAACTGGTTGATTAAAAATTTCACTTTTCAATTACATTGTCATTATCTAGCAGCACCCACCATGTCTATTCCAAAATCAAAGAACCTGTTCCAAATAAACCTGTGATATACAAGCATCTTAGCCATTTTGCAGAAACAGTTGCATGATGGCTAAATTACTTTGGAGTCAAGATGTGGGCTTAAACCATGTTTCTCAGTAGTTATGTGACCCTTCACCTCAAATCACTTCTCTCTGAGCATCAGCTGCCTCATCTGTAAAAGGGAAGACAATGAGAGTACTTAGCTAACAGAGTTGCTAAAAGCATCCAGAGATAATGCATAAAAAACACATTATATGCCTTAAATGATATATAAACAGGAACTATTGTTTTATTATTCACCAACCTCTTTAAATTCTCTTCTTTTCTCCTGCCTCAGTTTCCACTACTGGCATATTTCAAACATATATACTTGGGATAACTAGTTGGCAAAATGGATAGAATTCTGGCTCTGGAGTCAGGAAGATCTTAGGTCAACTGTAGCCTCAAATGCTTACTGAGTGACCTTGGGCAAGTCATTTCACCTTGCTTGCCCTAATTTCTTCATCTATAAAAAGAACTGGAGAAGGAAATGGCAAAATACTCAAGTATCTTTGCCAAGAAAACCCCAAATGGGGTCACAGAGAGTTGGACATAACTAATTAACAAAAGAAAAACAATACTGTCCATTTACAGACATATATACACACGCACACACATATATATTTCTGTATTCAGTCTTTCTCTGACATATATACTCACCTGTAAGAATACACACAGATATTTGTTGTCCGTGAAACCAAAGTGATGCAAGATTTATGTGGAAAGAGCCTTGCACTTGATGAAAAGGAATATCTGGTGCTGAATTCTGTCTCTGACACTATCATTATGAACATAGACAAATCATTTAACTTTTCTGAGTGCTAATTTCCTAATTTCAAAAATGAAAATAATGAAGACTCTGGAGGAGAGAGTGAGGATGATGACTCTGTCTAGCCCCATCTCACTTAAATCCAATTAACTTGCAAGTCAAGACACCATCTCTTCAAGAATAAAAGATGAATAACAACAATAGTATCCAAAGTACTAACCTCATAGGGCTGTTATGAGGAGAAAGTGAGGTAATACATTGTATCGTGTTTTGTGAACCTTAAATTGTACAAATGCCAACTATTTTTTACTATTGTTCTGTCATCTAAATGACTTTAGTGGACTAGCAAAACCCCAGATATCCATCAGGGCCCTGAATAGACAAACAGATTTAAATTTAGCATCCACCTTTGAGACTTATATGTAGTTATCCCCTTATAAAAATAGCTTCTTAACCTAGCACAGCAACCCTGGGTTGGGAAGTCTCCATTCAGTTGTCAATTCTGGTAAGCTCAGTGGGAAAAAAATACTCTACTCTTGGCTATACTCCATAGTGAAGATGATGGTTATTGTCCCCTTTTCTTATAGAAGGTTTTGACAATTAGGCAAATGTAAAAAATGAAGTTAGAGACCCCTTCTAGCTGTAAGTCTATGATTCTATGTGATCACATATGTCTTTAGATGAATCCACACCAAATAAATGTTTATTCTGCCTAAAATTAGCCTTAGTTGTGTGATAAACGTTTGAAGGCCTGTTACACAAGAGTAAATACTTTTAATGTTTACTTTTATTATGAAACATACTTTATTCCTTTGTTGTTATTGCCAGTGAAATATCAGGCTCTTTTCCAATGAAATGTATATATATATATATATATATATATATATATTCATTCAAGAGCCATTTATTTGGGAATAAAGTGTGTGCAGGCTTCTTTAGTATGAAGACAAAGATGAAGAAAAGGTAAAAAAAAAAAGATCTCAGGTAAACTGGACAACCATGCCAGAAAATTGAACTGCTTCCATTTGAAATGTCTTAGAAAGAATCTGAAGATCACCTGGTAAGATAAAGCAGCAGACATTGAGGTCTTTTCTGGAAATGAACTGCCAAGAATTTAAACTGTACTATAGAGAAGCAACTTCAATGAGTTGGTCACGTTGTTCAAATGCCAAATAACTGTTTGCCTAAAAAGATCATTTTATGGAGTGCTTGTATAAGACAAGTGCTTACATGAAGGTCAGAAGAGGTGGTACAAGGACTCTCTCAAGATCTCTGTGAATACTTTAGGATCAATTTTAAGACATGAGAGACACAGGTATAGGACTGACTCAGTATAGTGTGACTAAACAAAGAAGGTCCTGTGTTCATTACAGAGATATAAAAGAAACATGAGATGCCCAAATTTAGAGACATCTCCACTCCAGATATTCATATGAACTATTTATGCCCGATCTGAGGTAGAGCCTTTTGAGATCATATTGGGCAGATGAGTTACAGTCTGACACATTGTACCTTGACCCCACCATTGTGATGTCATTGATCCTCTTTAAGCAGGAAGGACAAACAACAATAACAGAGTAATAGGACAAATATACAAGTACTGTAATCTAAGATTTAATGTAATAAGTGCCTTGAAAAGTACAATTTACTTTGAGAATTCAGAGAAGGGAGAGATTACTTCTATCTGTGGTAGAATGTAGGCTTCTTGAGGGCAAAAAATGTTTACATTTTTGTCATTGTATCCCTAGTACCTAAAGTGCTTGAGACTTAACTTTATGTTTATTTAAGTCAAATCAACAATTTATTTATTAAATATCTACTACTATGTGTCAAGTATTAGGGATCTTAAAGGCACAAAAATATTCCCTGCTCTCAAGGAGCTTACAATCTAATGGGAAAGGGAAACAACACACTAATAACTGAGGCTCAAATAAGATAGATAGATGGATGGATTTTTATACTTTTTACATATTTATCTCATTTGGTAACCCTGTGAGGTCAGTATCATTATTATTATTATTATTATTATTATTATTATTATTATTATTATTATTATTATTATTACCATGGTTCAGGTAAGAAAAATGAGAACTTAGGTGATTTACTTGGGGCTACACAAATAGTAAATAGTTGAGTTTGAATTTAGAATGTTTTTTTCTTAGAATAGTTTCCTTAGACTCTAAGACTGGCACTCTATCCCTTTCCCCACCTATCTTCTGAGTAATAGTGTCAAGGAAAGTGATGTTTTTGGTGGGGGAAGCTGTATGTAAATCTCTGTGTATGTGTGAGTGTGTATGTATGTGTTTTTGTTTAAAAAATGGTGCTGTATGTGCATGTGTGTATCTATGTAAGAAAGAGTGAAAAGGAGCAGCTTTATAAGGAGAAAAGAAGGAGCCAATTGGTAGAGAATGATTGCTGGTGGAAAAGAGAAATAATTGATGAAGCAAGGTACTGAGCCTTTCTTCAATTCTGAGATTCAAGAGCAATAAAAATCAGTCATCATTGTTAATCCTTCCAAAGCTCTATAGCTTTGGAAGAAAAACTTTACAAATAAACATATCTTGCATTTGTATTTCACCAGTTATCAGGGTCTCTATTAGCTCCATGGCTCTATTAATGTGTTCTACCCATCGAATAAAGGAGTACAGTCAGGCACCCACAGATGCACATTCATCTGCTCTCTCCCACATACAAAAGGATACTCATCTGTTGTGTAAATCCACTCATATGCAATATACATACATATACATGCATGTGCATACACATATATACCATATTGGGAAGCCATCCCCAATATACACACACACACACACACACACACACACACACACTCAGATCTTTGATTAGACAACTGGATCTTAAATACTGCCAGTATTTAATTTCAAAAGTTAAAATCCTATTAAAAATTAAATTAAATGTTGAAAGTTTTTGTGGGATATTTTATTATTCTTAAAAAGTAGCAGAGCCCACATGGTTCTTTATTGGACCATTGGATCTTAAAGACCATCTGGATGGCCCAGTCTCTTCATTTTACAGATAAGATAACTGAGGCCCTGATAGGTTAGGTGACTTACCCATAGACACACAACTATGAAGTGTCTTAAACAGGTTTTAAACTCAGAACTTCTTGATTCCAAGTTCAGCCTTCCACTGTGCCACTTATTTCATCTCTAAATGCAAACAGGAAGAAATACTTTCATAGCAAAATATATATCACTCCTTATTTTCTGCTCAATATCAATAGAAGATTAAGAGAAGTAAATAAGGTTAGCATTGCAATTTGAGTGCTTGCCAATGTGATTTTTTAACTCATCCCAGAGTTTGGTAACTTGAAATAAACAATGAATCAACTGTGCTTTGTTAGCTACCACCTACTAGTTGGTGTTTGGATTATGAATTTAAATTTTTAAAATGATCAAAATTTCCAGATTGTAGATTGCTCTGCCTTTTGTTTGCTATTGTTGATGGATTGGTTCCTGCTTTCCTGGACTTTTAATGGAAACAATTATATCATATAAGAAACTATCTTGCTTTTTTCTATTCCCTGGCATCATATATGGAAAAATACAGCAGTTAGTTAAATTGTCTACTAGAAACTGGCCTTTAAAGGAAAACATAAGAGAAAAAAATTGTGCAAGTGTATTCTTGAAGGTTGAAGTGAAAAATGGAAAGAAAAATGTGGGAGGAGATGACTGAATTCTTATTCACATTCTTTTGGGTTATTTTACCAGTTCTCATGGAGACACAAAAAGATAATTAATGACAACTACCTCTAAAGGTGTAGCAGGAGCTCTTTTAAATTAATCTGGATTGGATCAGCTATCCTAAGGAAGATGGTCTCTTGGCTGAAATAGAATAAAATCAAACAATTTTCCAGATAATTCAAACAATAACTCACTACCCCCCCCAAAAAAAAAACAACTGGGCTGAATCATTCAGACAAAAGCCTCTTCTAATCTAATGATGAGATGGAATGAGTCATTTTAAACAGAAGTAGAGTTTTTTCGTGGCTGTTCAGCCTTAAAAGCTGAAGTTTTTTGAAAATTGCTGCAATCTTGTACTTTGCTTCATTTGCTGGCCTACCAAAATTGGTATAGCTGTTCTTTTAAAATATTTCTCTATTTTTTAAACATCATTTTTGTTCTTTAGTAGAAGTGTTTTGGTAATGTTGAACCATAAAGAAAATTTTTGTGAATTGAATATAGGGAATATAATAGTTTAAAGAAAAACCTACACATCCTTTCATTAAGTGAAGAATCTCCAGACTCCAATTTATTTGTTTTATCTGTTCCAGTTATTGTAGAAAAAAATTTAAAAGGAACCCTTAAGTTCATCCTCATAATTCTTCATCCTCATAAGACCACAGATTTTAAATTTTAGTATTTAAAGGGAGCTTAAAAGCTATCCAGCCCCATCTCCTTCATGTTACAAATGATGAAATTAAAGCTGAGAGTTTAAATGATTTGGCCCAAGATCACATAGGTGATAAGTGGAAAGAGCCAGGATACCTATGTCCTCTTATTCTAATTCCAATACTGCACCATACTGCCAGTATTTCATTTCAAAAGTTAAAATTCTATTTAAAATTAGATTCAATTTTGAACGTTTCTATAGGATCATATTTTATTATTCTTAAAAAGCAGCAGAGTACACATGGTTCTTCTTTGGATCATTTGGAAAAAACAGTTCATAAGCTTTCATTTGTATTCTTTGATTCATTCAAGTCTTCTCATTCTTTCACTTTTGCTGGATGGGAATGATCTGCGTCACAGATCATGATGTAGAATGAAGAAACAAAATCACTAATATAATAGCTTAGTGAGAAACAGTCTTGCAAATGTAGCCAGGGCTACAGTCTGACATTTGCATATGGCTGTGCTCGTTAGTGGAGAGAATGATTACTCAAAACCATATCGAGACAAACTCATGAGAACACATCAAGCCCACATGGGCGATACACACATCTTACACAAGTACCACATAGTTATAATGAATGATGTCCATGTGCTAAATATCCAAGTACATTAGAATATAAACTTCTTGACAACAGGGATTTTTTTCAGTTCTTATGTTTGTATTCTCAGTATCATTTACAGTTTTGATACATAGTAGGCAATTAATAAATGTTTCTTCTAAGGCCCTTTCAGTGGTATAGTGTCTAAGCACTTAGAAATGTATTCTCCCAAACATAGTGTTTTAGGGTTTTTTTAAAAATCCTTGTTAAGTAAGAAGCAGAGAAACTAACTTCTTTAGGGCACTGGAGAAAAAAGAAAGATTCAAAAAAAAAGATTCATAGGTAATAAACTTTCAATTAATTACATGGGATTTCACCAGAAAGGATAGCTATATGTTGTGAATGACTGCAAGAAAATTACTTCATACTATTACTACATTGCTTATTTGTAGAATTTTTCCAAAATTTGAATAACATTTGGGCTCTTGCCCTTTTTCCACGAAAGGTTCTAGACCAGGAAGAGTGGGACATTAATTATTTTGTTTTCTTTTCACTCCACCTACCAATGATGAGGAGACTGCTTTCCAAAATTAGTTTGAAGGCTCCTGACCTATGTCTGACCTAAACTAAATGCCCAGCAGTTCTCACCTAGAATGAAAGAACTATTGTACACTGGTCCATAGAAAGCTATGTGGAGCTATATCCATATATCTATTTATAAGTATGTTTTATGCATGCCATATTCATTTGGATTTGGCCTGGTCCCATGGTAAACCAACATGAGTAAAATATTATTTTTGATGAAACATCTGCTTAAATAAGCTAAAAGAATTCTTTCATTTACCATTTAATCTATTACCACCTGGAATATATAGTAAAAGTCCCACTAAAACTGATTTTCTGTACTGTGACAAAAGCTATTCCAAATGACAGCTTATGTCCATCTAAAGATTATCCTATCCATTATTCAGGGCATTCATAGTTCATTGGAACCTGATTAGATTTCAAAGTTAGAAGGAATCGTACAGTTCATCTAGTCTGTTTCATATTACTGATTAGGAAACTGAGGCTCAATAAAGTTAAATGACTTTCCTAAGGTCACACAAACCAGTGCTCATTCTTGTATTCTCCTTGAATATATTATTTACTTACTAGGCAAGAAGTTCAGAGGTAAGCCTTTAAAAGATCCTAACCAGATGTGAGACCTCTGAATTAATCAATAAGCATTGATCGAGTGTCTACCAAATGCCAGAAGACACAAAAAGAGAAAAAATACAGTCCTTACCTTCAAGAAGCTTACAGACTAATGATTGAAATGCTGTGGGAAAGAGAGTTGAAATTTGCCTAAGAGGTGTAGATGTGACTCTAAGCACTGTTCTTTTTCTCTCCTCTGATTGACTTGTTACATCATCAACCTGCCTCCCTGCCCTGTTCTCTACTACTTGCCCAAATATTTTCTTAATTGCCAGCATTTACATAGAGCTTTTTAAAGTTTGCAAGGCCCTTTAGAATTATTATCTCATTTGACCCCTACAACTGCACAGTAGCAGACAGAAGTTAGGTGACTTGTCTCACATGGATAAACATATTCCTTCAGAAACCATTTCACTCTTCTAAGGGATAATATTCTTTCTTTCCCTATAATACATGTGGCTATGCCCAGAATCATCAATTTCTTCAGTAAAGAGATCTCCTAGTTTGGAAAGCCACTTCACCAAAGTAGATCACAACTCATCATATGACTGAGTAGATAAATTTCTGGAAGTTGCTTGAAAGGTTAACTTCCTTGACATCACACTGCTGGTATCTCAGATGTGAGATGTGAAACTGATTTTTCTGGACTCCAGCATCCATCCGCACAAACTTTATAATGACATGAGTGAAAAGACATGGATTCTGTTTCATGGTTTCTAGTTGGTTTGTAAGATCCCTGCCAACTTTAAATATTCAAATTTATGATCCTGCTATGCTGAGATATCTCATATACCCATCTACAATATATAGAAAAAGTAGTTATGGAATTAAATTCTTCCAGTACTGTTGTTTGTCCTTTCTTTCTAGTTTAAGTCTCTTATAACTCTTGAGCCACGAGGGTACGATGGCATTTAGTATGAAAAAAAGAAAACAAAAAAATAAAACCAAACAAAAAGCTGACTCTTCTCAAGGTTCTTGAAAAAGTTAATGCCACTTGTGCAGGTGCTTAATTTACAAGTGTACCATAGCTTGGGCATTAGATGAATTTTGGCAAATATGTATAATAATGATAAGAGATTGAGTTTAAGATTTGCAAAGCATTTATATATATTTTCTCATTTGATCCTTACAATAACTCTGTGAGGAATGGACAATTATTATCATCTCTATTTTATAAAATGAAAAAACTGAGAGAAGTTAAGTGACTTGTTCATGGTCATATAGCTCATTAAGTATCTGAGGAGAGATTTGAACACAAGTATTCCTGACTCTTAAGTCCAGCCTTCCTGGACACATACATATTTATATCCATATCTATAGCTATATATTTTTTATATTTCATATATTAAAGACTTAATATATTAAATGAATATATTCCTAGACACCCAGCTGGCTGATGAGTTTTAGTATCTCACAGGTAGGTCCTCTTTTTTATAGTTTTTCTATTCCTCAGCAAATGTTCCCACTGAGTTGTGTGACTTAACTTCTCAATCACAGTTGTCTCAATTGTAAAATGAAGGAGTTTATAAAAGGTGCTCTCTAAGTAGCTGATCTCAGCTCTGTAACTGTATGATTCTAACAGAATCATGCTTATCTTGAGCCTTGAGGTTGAGTGTTCTAGTGAAAGGAGTTCTGGACTTGTTATGAGAGGAGGCTAATTGGAAATATTGACCTTGGGACAAGTTACCTAACTTTTCCAAATATCAGTTCATCCTCCATAAAATAGAGGAAATGATGCTTGTATTACCTACCTCATAATGTTGTGAAGAAAAAAGTAATACTTTAAAATCATATAAATCTCAAAGAAAAGTTATTTTTCACCTCTATCATTGCTTCCAGATGCTGCCTTTTTCACTTCTCCACATTACCCTAATACACTTTCTTTCTCTCCATTAATTGAAAGGCAATGGATTCTTCCTATTTTACTTTGAATTGATCAATCAAGAATTTCTTAAGTGCTTCCTATGATACTGGGCTTAGAAATGCAAAGACTGCTACCCACAAAGAGTCTCCATTCTGATGAAGAAAATGAGTCCAGATAGGTATCTACAAATAAATATAAAGTGATAGGGTCAAAGGGTGAGGGACTCAAAAGCAGTTATAGAGTTGAAATGACTAATTATTGTGTCAAGATCGGAAAGAGATGAAAGCAATCTGAGTAATAGGCCAAGAAAGAACTGAAGGGACCAGAGGAATTGGAAGTCAATGTCAGTAAAGAATTGGCTTAGAAGGGGTGAAGCCTATAAGGAGATGAAACGATAGGAAGCTATGATATGGGTAGAGGAGTGGCAGAATTTCTAATTAAGGAAGTGAATCACTTATAGATAATGAAATTCATTCTGTGATCATATTTATGTGTGGAGTGAAGGAATCGTTTGCGGGATTTAAGGATGCTAAGGATTGGGAGGATAGCAAATTTGAAGGGAGCTTTAGTGTGAATATTTAAGGTCTCTTGAATAAGAGAAAAAGATGGTAAACCAAGTACTTAACTCCTGGGGAGAGGAGAAATAGCCACATACAGTTTGGAATACTACAGCCACTAGGTTTGGATTGAGTGGAAATTTTCAATTGAGTGGATTGTTTTTAAGAGGACATTTTCTGGAGGAAAGAAGAGATTAGGAAGGACCTGATAACCAGACTAGATAAGGGAATCAGAATTTTTCTATTTCAGTCCTGGAAGTAAGAGCAATGAGTGGAAGATACAGTGAGGCAGATTGAGATTTCAAGTCAGGATAATTTCACAACAATCAGAGTTTAAAAAAAAATGAAATGAACCATCTCAGGAAGAAGTTCCCTATCTTTAAATGTCTTTAAGCAAAGTCTGGAGGATCATTTGCCTGGGATGTTGTAGAGGAAATTCCTTCAAAGAAATGAATTGTATTAGATTTCCTGTCCTCCAGTATTTTGTTAGTTGATGTTCCCCCACCTAGCATCTTCTTTGGTGTGACGGAGGCCAAGTGTTACCTTCACTGTTCAAAAGAATGCAAAATGATTCTTCCTTGGTGAATAGTCTTAAATAGTCAACAATCAGCTCATTGGAACAAGCGAATGTTCTTTCTGTGCAAAGCTGAATATTTTCATCCATTGGCTATGGAAAGAGAAAGAATAAGCAAAGGAAAGTTTGCTGGAGAATTAAAACAAATACTATCACTATGCACTCATTTCTTTGTCATCTGCTTCTCTGGAAATGAGTGAGAAGAAACCTGGTAGCTAGTGGTTGATATTATATTTGCCATCATATCTCACAAATCTAATTGAAAGGAATCTCTCATATGATTTTTGCAGTGTCTACTCCCTCTCTTTTACTTGAAAATTAAACTCAACCACTGCCTTGGGCATTTGGGTCTAAGTGAAAATTTTTATTTCTTAAATGACGGGCTCAGGGTTCAATGTGACCTTTTATCAGAAGAAACTACAAATGCAAGGGTCAAAATGAAAATATTTGTGTTATAATAATTACAGTAGCTTATACTTATGTGACCTCACTTATTTGAGGTACTTGGGAGATGGGGAAGGCTTCAAATGTGAATTAATTTAAAAAGAGCATCACTTTTACACCACAAATGAGCTCAGTCCCTATATCCACCTTGATTTTCCATCCTCCATTCCATTTTAATCCCATGGTTTCCATGATTGGGTAGTACACAAGGAAGTCCCACAACCTTAAAAACAACCAGAAAGACCCAGGTATGCAGTATTAAATGAATGTATTCTCCATCTTCTAGACCTAAAGGGTCTATTTTAACTCAATCTGCTCACCAATGAAATGGAAATTTGGATAGAGCACCAGGGATGGATTTGGTTTGATTCCTGTCCCAGAAAAATACCAGTTGTTTGATTCTGGGCATGTCACTTAACTGTTCTCAGTCTCAGTTTCTTCATCTCTAAAATGAGGCAGCTAGACTTGATGACCTCTGAAGTTCCTTTTATCTCAAAATCTATAATTCTCTGATCAGAGGCAGTCATGATATCTTCAAGAGACATAGTGGTTCTCAATCTTTTTGATTATGAGAACTTTTTTCTATTGTGAAAAATAAATTCACAGATTCCCACGTGATAAAATTTGTACTAATCATGTCAGCTCTTGGCTTTAGAAGCAGAAGGAATCTTTAAAGCTATCTACATATAAACTTTCATTTTTATAATAAATTTAACTTGTGTTTTAATATTGGAACAACATTGTGCAAATATCTTATTCTAAACACAATTCTGTGAGGTAGATGCTATTTCTATTCCCACTTTGTAGATAAGGAAACTAAATTGACCACTCCAAGTGACAAGTAGTAAAAGCAAGATCCCAAACTAGTTCTTTTCATCTCAAATCCATAAATTTTTCTTTCACATGATTTAACTGTTCCCACAATATCCTCAAAAGGATTAAGAAAATACAGAATGAAAAAAGCTACTATAAATTCAATGACATAAATGAATTTGTATTTTAATGTTATATTATACCTCTACATATTTGAAAAATAGGAATATTTGTCCTACAAGACATACTTATTCAGTCTTGAGAAAGTATATGATTTTATGGGTTGGTAGACCTTTGTATTTATTCTAACTCATCCCCCACAGTGGTCTGAGGTCACTAGTGGTCACTGTGGTTGGCAACCATGGATCATAAATACCATGGAGATTGAGTTTGAAGGAACCTCAAAGACCATCTAATCCAACCCCACCTATTTTATACATAAAGACACTGAGGTCCAGGGAGATTCTAATTTGCCCATGGTTACATAAGCAGTTTTAGAGGTAGGTACTGAACCTACATCTTCTGATTGCAGAGCCAGTTCTATATCTGCTCTACAACATCAACTCCCTCTCGAGAGCATCATGAACATATCACACAGAATTGTTGAGTTTCTCTTTCTTCTAGACTATTGTTTTCAAAGTAGGATCTGGGGACTCAAGGGTTTTTAAAGTCCATGAGTTCAAAATTGTTTTCATGGTAATATTAAGATGTTTTAACTTTTATATAATAAATACCAATAGCTATAACCCACATAAACAAAAGCTCTTTTGGGGGGTCTCAATCAAATTTAAGAGTTTAAAGGGGTCCCAAGACCAACAAGATTGAGAACTACTAAGATAAAATCCAAATTCCTCTGTCTGGCATCTGCTTCTTTTTAGATATATTACTCTTCACACCACATTACTCCTACTCAAACATTCTGTGTTCCAGTCAAGTGGACCTATTTGGCTATTCCTTTAAATGACATTCCACTTCCTTCCCTAATGCTTTGCATGGGTATTGTCCATACTTAGAATCCTCCTTTTTATAACTTCAAGATTCAGTTCATTTGTGACTTGCTATATATTTTTTAATATATCTCCCCATCCCCTGTAATTAGTGCTATCCCCTATCCCTGAAATTTCTTTGGATAGTTTTGTGTGTGTGTGTGTGTGTGTGTGTGTGTGTGTGTGTGTATTTATGTATACAATAAATGCTGTTTCATCTTAGAAGAACATAAAATTCTTGAGACTCTGAACTGTTTCACTTTTGTTTCTGCATCATCAGAAGTACAGTGTCTTATTATAGAGGAGGTGCTTAAATAATATTTATAAAATTGACTTGAACTGAAGTCAGTAGTGGTTACTCATACATTGTGACACTTATAGAAGGTATCTACTATTATCTACCTTTTTGATATTATTATTTATATTGATTATACATTTGTAGATATAAATTTTCATTGTTATAGATGACTAGTACTTTGTTTTGTTTTGGGAAAATATGTGTGTGCTTAAACACTTCTTTTGTTAAAATGTTTATATTTTAACATTCCAACAGTATGTTAGTCAACACATGCCCTAAGATGTAAAGGTATATTTCTAAAACAGCACTGATATTGAACTTTTAAATTTTACTTGAAAATCAGGAGACATTTATTAGGTAGTCTAAATGGCACTGGGAAGGAAGACCTGTGTCTTTTCTCTGATATATTCTGGCCATAGATAAATTGGGTAACAAATAAGTTGGATAACATTTCAATGTCTTAAAAGAATTGATAATCTGTATCCAATAGATTATAAACTTCTTAAGGGCAAGAATGATCATTTGATTCTTTTTGTATCCCCAGTGCTTAGCATACTACTTATAACATAGTAGGCATTTAATATTTATTGACTGATTGCATCATTGAAGGGAGTTTCTTTGCTGGAAGTTCCCCTACACAATGAAATCACCAGTCCAAGCTCTCCAACTTCCCCCACCAAAAAATTTATTAAGTACCTTCTATTTGTAAAGTATTAAACCCTGTAGATACAAAGCTAAACCCAAATAATCTTTGCCTTTTAAGGTTTAGCCATTTTACTAAAAATTAAAATATTTTAGAAAGTTTAAAAATGTCAAATGATCTGAATTCATCATGTATGTCAGCAACTTTAAAAACTTAAAATTCAATTCTGATTTGAAACTTTCTGGCAGCTAATGAGTTTCGCATTTGATTATTCTAATTCCTTGTATGCACAATTCCTTTAAGAAGTAACCCCTTGTCTGAAGTCCTCAAGACTGTTGAAGAGAAGGATTACATCTGTAAGAGATTTATTATTATCAGGTGGTTGCTCTGAAATTTTCAGATGTTCTCAACCTTTCCATTGTTTGATTAAATAACCAGCATGTTTTGCTCAAGATTGATGTTAATAATCTATAGCTATGTAGTAGTTTCCATTTTTAACCACTTTCAGATTTTTCCAAACACTTCCATGTGATTCTGTCCCACCAATCAGAAACATGTTTTAGTATTCTATAGCCTAATTTTATGTGGCTATTTCTAAATTTCAAATGTAAGATGTGACAGGATAATTCACAAAGGTCAAAGAGAGGAGCCCTGAAGAATAGAAACGGTAAGCTAAAAGGATGTACCTAATAAAGGGGTTAATAACCCAAGAGTGGCAGTAGACTTGGATATAGGAAGAAAGAGATGGGAGAATAGGTACATGAAGGGTCAAACAGGAAATGATGAAGGAGAAAAAAGAGATGCATTAAGATCCAGTGAGAATTAAGGATGGAGGAAAGGTATGAGACAAAAAAAAAAGACAAGAGAATGACTTGAAGAAAAGAGGAAAAGAAAATTAGAAAAAGAAGAAGTGGAAATAAGAGAAAACAAGAAAGATTTTATCTTGCCAAAAGAGACAAGTGTAGTGTTGTTTAAATTGATGAAAGCAAATTCCCATTATTTGGATGAAATTGCCTATTTTGTACTGGAATCATTTTTTCAAAGTTTTCTCCAGTCAGATAGATATTTGTGAATTCTACTCAAATTTGGTTCTTTTAATGTAAATTAAACCTTTTTGTTCATTTTGGAGGGGACTAGGCTTTGGCAATTAAAATAATATAGTTTTTATGGAAAAATGACAAGTCTCATGAAGCAGTCACAAGAGCTTGGCCCTGAATTATAAATGACACAAAATTTTGATGGCCTTTTATTACCATCAAAAGTCATGTACAATTCTCAGAACTGCTCAAAGCCAGGCATGGTGTTTGTGACAGTCTCATGATTTCTATTACAATGCATTATATATAACAAGATCTAAATAGTGATATGTCTGAGTGAAACCGGCAAAAAAAGTGGCTAATTAGATAAATTCTCATTCATCTAATGTCATGCTAAAAAAGAAAAGTTAATGCCCAAATCAGAGGGACAAGAAAAGACATTGATTGAGTTGTAAGGTATGGTGTTATTTTTGCTTTACTCTGGACATTTGCAGAATGTACCACAACAGCTGTCCAAGTTTGAGGCTTAAATAGCTTAATTGTGAAGCATGTTAAAAGTTAAAGGGTCAGAGTCATGTTAAGTAAATGAAGCTGTTTTGGAGAAAACCCGTAATGCTGCATTCCAGGTTTCTAAAGGCACAGTGCCATTTTTCGTGTTAAATCAGTTTAAACCCAAATACCAGCATTTACTGACTTCCAGAGCTTCCTTGCATTTCTAACTTTTGCTGGGCAGTATAGCCAAATGCTAGTTATCTAAGCCTGATTGGATTTTTCCTCCTTGGAAAGAATTTGAATGTCTTTTTAGTTTGTTTGTTTTTGGCTTCTGATATGATCCTTCATCTGATAAAAAGTCTGGACCCTGTCACAATTGTCATTATACATTTTTAAAACAGCTTTTAAGAGTCTGGTATCCAGGGTAAAGTGAATGACTTTTACATGATCCTTAGAGCCCTCTGATGAAGAGGAGGGAAAATTAATCTGTATGTATGGACTAAGAGACCCAGGAATTAAGTGATCATTTTAAGCATCCTTTATGTTTTAAAATCATATGCCATAGTACATTGTGCTCTGCTCATAATCAGTACTCAAATATTATGCCATGACCTTACCAGTCACACATAGCCATGGTAAAGGGAGGGACCTGAGAAGGAAAACTTTACTTGGTTATAAGAGTTTCACAAGACATACCAGATGGACTCAGAAGAAACTGGTTTGATTTGCTCTCTTCTATGATTACATCTAAAAACAAATTCATCTTATGACCTTTCAATCCCATATAGCCACCATTCTGTCTCTTTCCTCCCTGCTCCCTAATTTCTTTCTTTTCTTTCTTTTCTTTTTAACTAAGGAGTCAACATTTAGTTCTTCAATTTCTTCACCATCTATTCTAAGGTGCTTTGTAATAAAGCTTTCTTAGTCACTACTCTGCTGAAACTAACTGCTCAAAGGTGATCTTCTAAATATCAAGTCTTATAGCCCCATTTTTACTCCTTATGTTCCTTGAGTTATTTGTAGCATTTGACACTGTTAACAAGCCTCAGATATTTTCTCTTCCTTTGGTTTGTGAAGCATCACAGTCCATCTGATTCTCCTTTTAACTTCTCTAATTACTTGTTCTCTTTGTTCTTGTTCTCTCTTGTTCTCTTTCCCCTTCCCCTCTCTTTAGTCTATATTCTCTCTTTATTTGGCAGTGCCTTTCACTCCTACCTTATACAGGTAGCTCCAAAATCTATCTAATCTTAATCTCTCTCTCTAACCCAAAACTTTCATATCCAACTGTTTACAGGACATTTCAGCCTAGAAACCTGGATATCCTATAAGTACCTCAATTTTTCCATGTCCAAAACTCACACTTCTTTTGGGAATAGCCATTTCAATCAGAGGCATCCCTGTTAATCTAGTCTCTCATGTTTAAAACCTTCATGCTTCCTTTGACTTGTCTGTCCTTTAGTTCTTATTTCTGAGTTTTATTGATTCTACCTTTGCATAAAAGCCAATAAGGAAGTTCTTCTAATAATCCAGGCAAGAGGTGAGAAAGGGCTTCATTATCCCTACTAGACTGCAATCTCTGATAGCATAAGGCTATGTATTTTTTAAATTTTGTGTCTTTCCCAATGCCTCACACACTACCCACTTAATATATGTTTGGTGAATCAAATTAAATTGAACTCAAGGGAGAGTCAACCAAAATAACCATTTAAGAGATGGACATTGCAATTGATTCAATAGTCTGTAAGAAGAGATTCAAATCCTGCCTCTGACAATTGTTAACTGTAAGACCATGGGCAGGTCATTTAACCTCTGAGCCTCAGTTTCTTCGACTATAAGATGGGGATAAAAATAGCAGTGATTTCTTGGGTTGTTTTAAGACTCAAATAAGATAGCATATATAAAGCACTTTGCAAACCCCAAAGAGCTGTATAAATATTAGTTGTTGTTATGATGATTATTATTTTTATCTTTATTAGTTCCACATACTGGTTGTATAACCACTTGACCAGGTCACTTAACTCTCAGTGCCCTACACTATAAAATGCAGAGAGAGTGCCCTTTTATGTTGGGAGGGAGAATTTCTTCTCCTATGAGTTCTTTCTATCAATGAACTCATTGCTCTAGTCCCTATCCTATTAGTTGGTGTTTTCTTTTCAATAGACACTTGGGACATAAAGTGTAAGCAATATGGTGTACTATGTGTTAGAATGAATTATTAAGACATCATTTCTGCCCTCAGCTTACAAATCAATCTATGCAAGTGATGCTTGCCAGCTTCTTTTCCATGGTTAGAGCCAGGAAAACTATCTCTGACTTTATCACATTAAATGAATGGAGCAGATAATACACAACTGTTTTATTTATATACACTTTCTGAAAACATTTATTGGTGGCTATAGTTTTTTGTTTTGTCTGTGTCTAATTACTTATCTATTCAATTATTCAGCAAATTCCTGCTCTGTTTAGGCATAGAATAAGTTTCAATAAATGTTTGTCAGTTGCTCAGTTATTATTTTAAGCATGACAAACATCTTAAAAGCTGATGATGTTTGTTTGTCCTTTGTTCTGTAAGAAGACCATGGTGATGCCGTGACAAGCACATGAATTAGATTTGAGTGAGTGGTAACCACTAGATTGCCAGCCTCACTTTCTTCTCCAGAATCATCTGGATCCAGATATGAATCAGGGCAACTGGAGATGACCCTGGATGTGAGGCAATCAGGGTTAAGTGACTTGCCCAAGGTCACACAGCTAGTGAGTGTTAAGTGCCTAAGGCTGGATTCAAACTCCCATGCTCCTGACTCCACTGCCCCACCTAATTACCCTCTTGAAAGATTGCTAAGGGAATGAGCTTGAAATAGTTTTAAAATTCTTCAATGATGTTAATAACTAATAACTGCCACTGTCAAAGCCACTTTAAGGTTTGTAAAGTACTGTTTACATACATAATTGTATACGACCAACCCCACAATCTAGGCACTAGAGAAATCTTTATCATTATTTTATAGACAAGAAAATTGAGGCTCAGAGAATGGCGAACTTAGGATCACACAGCTAGTAAATATCAGAGATAGGATTTGAACCTAGCTCTTTAGACTACAAGTCTTATACTTTTCCTGTATCCCATGCTGCCTCCAGAAAGGGTTTTATTAATAAATCTCATCAACATGGAACAGAGCTCCAAAGCAATCAAGAATTATAAAGATTTGTAGCCTTGTCTAACCTTCTTTATTGCTGTTAAGATGTACCCCTCAAAGCAATACTCAAGTCCAAATAAACATCCCTGACAATGATAAGGCCTCCTAGGTTTTTCCAGTGGTCAAATGAAATTTTATTTCATGTTGAATGTCTCAGAGCAGGTCTGATTAGTACATGAAGAACAATTACTGGGGCAGCTAAGTAGCACTTAGTCAGGAAGACCTGAGTTCAAATCCAACCTCAGAAACTTATTAACTAGTGACCCTAGGCAAGTCACTTACCCCAATTGCCTCCAACAGCAACAATAATAATAATAATAAGCTCTTGAAAGATCAAGACAGAGGTCCAGATCCAGAGCCTGACAAATGAGAAATCATCTCTCTTTAATATTCCCCATTCATGCCTCCCCAAAAGAATAGTCAGATTGGATACCATACTTGAGAAACAGTTTGTTCTATAAATTTAGCCTGTAAACTCAACTTATAGTTCCCTGATTAATGTATGTGACTCTTGTAACCTGACCACAGGAAGAATTTAACTAAGTCAATGAATCACAGAACAGAAAGGCAATGAATTCAATTCTCCTGCTGCTGTATGGTGATATAAAACACAGAGTCCTCTGTCCTATCTTCAAGTGGTTACAAGTTAGTTACTAGGTCTTCTAGACTTTTAAGTGCAAGCCTGCAGTATGTCTGGCAGGCAATATGTAATTAAATTTTACTTGTCTAATTCAATTTTGTTTTCTGGTTGCCTTGGGCAGCTGCCATAGAATGTATTTGTCTTGTTAGAAACTTCTTCAATTTTGTATGGAAATAGAATTGCTGGCTTTTGTGTTGTCAGAATAAAGCATCTATAATCATAGATTTCCTTTCTTTTGACTATTGTGTCCTAGTCTTAATCTGAAGGAGAGAGAATGTTATGTAACTAAAATGATGTTTTCTGTTGTTTTACTGAGTGTTTATTTACATTCATTCAATACCCACTCATCTTTATTTATTGGCTTCAGTGTTATAATACTTTACAATTCTCTTTAGAATCTCAGTGGCCTCAATTTAATTGAATTCAACAAACATTTGTTTAAGTGTTGTTTTTGTGAGCAGAGGAACTATGCTAGGCACTAGGAGACATATAAAACTTAGAGAAGTCAAATTGCTCAGATGAAGCTTATGATTCAATAGGCTTAATATGAATACACACCAATAACAATAACACAAAACAATGCATGATCAATACATTTAAGAGTTGCAAAACAAAATGCTCTGGCAGGCATGAGGGAGAGGGTTCAAAGACAGAAAAGCTTACTAAATGAAGTGGCTTTTGATTTGGGATTAAAAGAAAGGGTCTAGATCTATGGTTTCACTGGTTGAGAAAACTCCTATAAAGAGAGATTGGTACCTCCTCTGAAATTAGTTTTAGAGAATTACTTATAGTGCTCAGTGATTAAATGACATACCCAGGACCTCACAGGCACTATGTGTCATAGGCAGTCCTATGAATTTTCTTTTACACTAAAGTATCAATCTATAGCTGAGCTCTTTTTCTTTTAATTATTTTTTTGCTTTAATTTTAACAATGTGTTATCAGTTTTAAAGCTGAGTGGTGGGTAATATTGCCCTAGGCCTCAGATCCTCCTTACTTTTATTTTCTGAATTCTGTCCTCCATAACTTTGTTATATATTTGAAGGGAATAGCAAATTGTATAAAATAGATTTGCTGTTTCATGTACAATCATCTTTTTTATTATCCTGTGTAATGGAAATACTTGTTTTGTTCCCTGAATTGAAAAATAAAATAATCTTTTTTAAAAGAAGAAAGAATAAGTCAAAATTCATCAGGTCATGGGAAAGAAAGACATTCTAGGCTTAAAGATCAGTATAAACCAAGGGAAACAAACATGCAAGAAGTCACTATTGATATATTTTCTGTGTCTTCAAGAAAGATTTCCACTTAGTTTTTTCATATATAAATGGACTTTAAAGAATGGCCCATTCATTCCCCTTCTGCTTACATATTTTTCTTTCTTCCATACCTTCATTTAACCTAAATTCTTTTCCTCTTTTCCTATTTGGGATCTTTCCTTAAATTCTCCTCTTTTTTCTCAAGTTGTCTTAAATTCCACCCCTTTCCAAATTTTGTTCTCTGCACCTTTCCAAAAGCCCCAAACTCTTCAGATCTCCTTCTTCACTAGTCTTTCTTCATTTCATCATTCTTCACTTTAAGTTTTCTCTTTCTCCTTTTCTCCTGGGTTCTCCTCTCCTCTCCCACTATGTGGTAATACTCTATATAGACCACTCTTTTGGATATCTGTTCTATTGCCAAATTAAAACCAAATGAATTATCAGGTCCATAGTTTTTTGGCCTATTAGACCTATGCAAAGTTCTATCTCATTGGAATCAATGATCATGACTCAAGGCATAGCATTCCAAGCTAGGTCAGGATTAATATTCCCCTCCTGTAAGGAATGGTTCATAGTTGAGCATAACTGAGTACTTAGTGAGAAAGCAGTTCATAGTAACTATATGACTAATTCATAAATTGATATAAGTCCATAAAATTGGAGCCATAGTCCATAAAACATTATTATTTTTAAAAAACATTTCATATTCACCCAAGGCTACATATAGTTCTAATATTACAGTATTGAATTGGTTCATATATAATTTTAATAATGAAAAATCTTGAGGGAGAGTGGCAAGAGGACTGACTAGAGAGTCAGGAAGCCCTGCCTGTGATACATACTAACTGATGACCATGGGGGAATCACTTATTCTTTCAGGTCCCTAGGCAGTTCTTTAATACCATATAGATGAGTTGTTAATGTGTACTAGTGGGGGGAATTTCCACCCTAGTTCCTTATTCTGATGAAATCTCAAGTCTGGATCCAAATAACTCTCTTCCCCTCCTATGACTCATTATTTTAATGGACTTAGTTATACCATGGCCCTTAAAACATCCTAGACAAGTGAAAGCCCGACCACACATGACAAGTTAAAGAGGGTCCCATAACATTTCCATACCACCATTGATTTCTACCTTTATAATCAACACTTGGTTTTCTTAGTCTTCTAGTCTTTTGAAAAGAGCACATTCCTCTAAATAAATCATTAACTAGAAGATTGGAGCAATCTTAATTTATCAGACAAGGTTAGAATCACACCATTGTAAAAATTAGTTTTCTTGGGCTCTTCAATTTTATTAAAATATCTAGTCAACAGAAATGTCATCTACTAAGTCATGAGTCACACAACACAACTGGCTCTCTGAGAGTCTGGATCCTTACTTTCAACCTTAGGAGTGAGGACTTTAGTTCTGTGCATGTAGAATCTCCTCCATGAGCCATAACTTAAAGCATTATACCACTTGTGGACAATTATTCATAGGGGAAAATTTCTGTTGTTTTTCCATCACATTTCTTCACCTGCCAACTCTCCCCCACTCCCCTCCCAGCATGAATGCCAGAGAAAGCCTATGCTTTCATGTTCATTTTTTTTTTGAGCTGTAAGACTTTGAATTAAGAATGCAGGATCTGGCAATCCATTTGGTCCTCTGTTAGCTGTCTTTACTGTGTCCCGTATGGAAGTTTGCTAACACCATGTGTTTGGTGCTGAAAAGAGTAAATAGCACAGTTTGTTTATGTAAGAATTTGAACTGCTTTGATTTTTTTAAAGCTGATTTTATAACCTTGGTAGTGTTGAGTCTTTCACCATCTGTTAACTATTTTGAAGCCAAAGGGGCATGCTACTGAGACCAACTCTTTCTTCAAAATGTAGCGTATTTATAGTTGATGGAAGGTATGATTAGCATCTTCAATTCATCTTCCCAACTGGCACACATCCACTACAGATAGGAAGCCTTCTGTTTTTAAAAGCAATAAGAAATGATGAATATTTAAAATTTGCAAAGTGATGTGTATATCTATCTGTATGTATGCATGTATGTATGTGTACATCCAGTTCTCAATGTAAATGGACTTTCTGCAAAGACCCCCCCCATAGCCCCAACTTCCAGAGTGACTTCAGTTCTTGGGGCCCCAGAAGCTAGGGCAGCTTCTGTTCCTAGGGCAAAGAACCTGTGGCACTTCCAGTTAGGATCCAAATCCAAGTCCTGGGTGGTATCTGGGCCTGTTCCCCTCCTGCCAGAGAGTTAAATTTCATAATGCATACATAATTTATGTAAAGCAAGTACTGTCTTTTGAGCCTCAACAAAATACTGAGAGGCAGGTATTCCATATACAATTCCAATTTAACAAAGTAATTGAGAATCTGACTGGAAAGTGACTTGCCTAAAATCACACACAGACCCAGTCAGAAAATTTCGGAGGTATGTTTTGAATCTAGGTCTTCCTGACTCTGAGGTCACTCCTCCATCCGCCACACCAGGCAATCTTTGGAGGATGAGAAGTAATGGATTGTTCCCACTTTTCAATTCTTTCATCCTAGAGAGTTGGGAGAAGGACAGAGGAAAGATAGTTTGGTTTCAAGTCCATTACTTCAGTATTAAAAAAAGACAATGTGACATAAAGAGTCAGTATTAAAATCGAGAAGACTTGAACCCAAGTCACACTTCTGTCACATATTAGTTGTGTCACTATGAGCAAATCTCTTCTCAGAATTCCAGGCAACTCTAAGACTATGAATTTTGTTGCTGTTGTTGAGTCATTTTTCAGTCTTACCTAACTCTCAATGATTCCATTGGGGTTTTCTTGGTAAAGATGCTATGTTAGTTTGCCATTTCCTTCTCTAGTTCATTTTAAAGATAGAGAACTGAGGCAAACAGGGTTAAGTGACTTGCCCAGAGTCACAGAACTGGTAAGTGTCTGAGGCCAGATTTAAACTCAGGAAGACTCATCTTCCTGACTCCAGATTCTATATCCACTGAGCTACTTAACTATCCCTTCTAAGTTGGTTGTGAATGAACTGTTGATCTCTATGGATCAAGGAATTTTCATACCAGGAATTCCTTATAATGTTGAAATTATACGTCTAAGCCTGTGCATGCACCGTACCCACCTCATCTCCTAAAAATACTATGATTAATTGAAGATTGAACTTGGGAAAGTTTTGCTTGAATACAATCTCTTGAACCTCAGTGAGGTTGACCATTAGGGATTCTAAGACTATTGCAAAGATGAACAAAACAAACCTCAAATAAGTTAAAACAACTTGCCCAGGGTGACTAATTGGGTCAAGAATAAATTATGGTTCCCAGGAAATATTCTTTCTGCGTGGGTGATACAAAATTGAACACAATGTTAATAATCACAAAAAAATTTAAGTTCAGTCATGTCACATATGAGTACACATTATTGGGTTTGATATCCTCCCAACTTATTTTATCTCAATTTATTCTCATTTGTGTAGAAGTCAGAATTTTAGAGATATGGGGGGATCCAGAGCAGAAATCTAGGTCGTGTTTAAGAAGAATTAATTAGTTCAATGACTTCTAACCAATTCATTAACACCTGATAGAAAACAACTTCAGTCTAAAACAGTTTATTGTCATTATGGCTTCATTATTTATTGTCAAGATCTCTTCAGCATGAGTAGTATAATTAATGAATCACCAAGGTTTAATTACATGTTAGACACTGTATTAAACCCCAGGGACATAGAGACAAAGAGTGAAGATCCCTGATTTTGGGGAGCTCACTTTTACTGGGTGAGGTGCTTGGATTCCTCACCGAAGAAGACTGGTGGACAATGGTTAGTTGTGTGACTTTGGACAAGTCATTTAACCTGACCTACAAAAACAAAGTAAGGAAGACAAAAAGGAAATAACTCCTTGGCTCTGCTACAGGAAGAGTCCTCTGCCTCCCTCTCCCTCCCTGGCATCCTATCAGGCTAAGAGGATAGTTGATAATGGGAAAGTAGGATGGGAGGAATTAGGGTTCAGATTCTTTAGGTATAATTTTGGCTCCAGGAAGAGAAAGAAGCCTGGAACCTAGTGTTTGTATAATGAACGGGTGCAGAAGAACCATCATAGGCATTTATTCCAACCCCCCTTCCCCACAACTGGAGGACATGAAAAGATGGGGAATGTGCTTAAGAGGGAAGGACCATCAAACTAGTCTTCAGAAGACTTACCTGAATTCTAATTCCAGCTCCACCATTTTATAGCGCTGTGGTCTTGGCAAATTGCTTAATAGCTCATATTTGCATGGTCATTTACATGGCAAGGCTAGAAAGCAGTTTCACAACTTTTAACCTGTTACCTCATCTGTAAAATATTCAGGACAATACCTGTCCTTCCTATCTACCTAGAAAAATTGTTGTGAGGATCAGATGAGATAGATGGAAAATATTATTAAGGTGTGCCATATCAGGGTCTAACTGCAAAATCCCCTGTCCATATCTCAAAGTTTTACTTGTTTTCTCTTTTAAGTATCTTATCCAAATAGCATGCCCTCTATAGAAAATCTTTGATATGAAATATAAATCTTGTAGAGCACATGAAGATATCTTGGTGAAAAATAATTTAGAAATACACTGTATATTATTGTGATGAAATTATTACTTATAAAACGGTTTTCACTATGCTGAATCATTAAAGGGCATCTGAGTCATCAAGATCTGAGCTAAATTCAGCCTCAAATATGTACTATGTGATGCTGGGCAAGTCAATTAACCACTTTTTGCCTCAGTTTCCTCATCTGTGAAACGAGGATAATAATCACACATACCTCCCAGTGTTGTTGTGAGAATAAAATGTGATAATATTTGTAAAGTACTTAGCAAACCTTAAAGCTATAAACTTAAAAGTTTATAAAACTATGTGACTTGACATAAGATCTGGCATATAATGTGTGATAAACACATGGAATAAATCACTAGGAAATGCCCATGAAGTAAAGTAGACTATTTGTTTTGTTTGTGGGGGGAGAGGATTGATGAGTAGTAAGAAAAGGCAAGGTAGAACTAAGGTAAACCATTGATCTTTTCTATTAAGTATTTTGCAGGTACCAAATGAGAGATTTTAAGGGGGAAAAGGGGACTTGAGACAATAATAAGGACAAAGAGTGACTTGGAAAGGAAGGAAAGTCAAGAGGACAATAGATAATTAACAATAGGAATTGTCTTTTTAACCTGTCATTTTTATAATAAAGGGACTTGGTAAGTAAGATTTTGAACCAATACTCAGAACCTGATTACTTTATAATCACCTCAAATTTTAGTATTGTTTATATCATGATGAGGACTGTGTGAACCACAATACTCTCATATGAAGCTTTTATGTTAGGAAGTCTATAATATCTTACTCCAAAGCATCATCTTGAGGTACAAGTAATCCTGACTTTTTGAAATTTATTTTGTTAGTGTACCACCAAGTTTTCACATGCCCTGCCCAAAAGAAATTCTTGAGAGCATACTTCCAACTAACTTACTGTCTCTCATCTGAAGAGATAACCAAGAGATGATGATGATGATGGTTTTAGCCAAAGCTACTCAGCAAACTATTGTCTAAATTATAAAAGATATTAGAAAGGAATCAGAATTCTAGAACAGAAAGACATTTGGAGATAATCCAACATAATACATGTAGCCCTGGTTCCTCATTTTACAGGTGAGAAAACAGGCCAATAGTTAAGTAACTAACTGACTTTAAGATAGCATAACTAGTCACTAACCAGGAACTGCAATCTAAACCTTGTGATTTTGAGAAGTCAAAGTTCTTTTTAACAATGTGACATTTCTCCTATAAAGCACCTCTAAAATCCACCTGTTTCATATGGATATATCTGTACAACAACCCTTCCTTCTTCCCTTGCCAGCTCTATTATCTATTATCTATTGTGCCAAAAATGCAACTAGTCAGTGAAGACAATTTTACAAAGTTGATTATCACCATGACCTTCAGAGACTAGTGAAAACAGTAAAGATTCTAATTGTGGTATTCATTTAACAAGCCTGGCTTCCCTCTCCTCTTCAAAAATTCTTGTACCCTTTAAACTGATGCAGTCTCCCATAAAGTTTCAGAACCAACTCTAATCTTGCAGTAAGGGACTGGTAATGTTTAATAATCAGTTCTCTGAAAGTGTGAAGGAAATACTTTTAATTTTTTTAATTTTTATTTATTTAAGGCAAAGGGGTCAAGTGACTGTCCAAGGTCACACAGCTAGGTAATTATCAAGTGTCAGAGGTCACATTTGAACTCAGATCCTCCTGACTCATGAACCAATGTGCTCTCTCTCTCTCTGACACACACACTCACACAAACACAAACACTCACATATTCACATCCTGGTGACATGCAATACACACAACCAGAATCTGCCTACTCAGACTATACTGATCATTGAATTCAGGGATGGAGCTAGTTGAAATGGGGAGTTGGAGCAATGAAGCAAACTTAAATTACATTAAAGGAAGAATTTCTCAACATTCAGAACTAGTGAAAGAATTACCAAGAGGTATTTGGGTACCTTCCCCCAATCATTCAAATACTATCACTATCACTAGCATCGACTGCTAGTGAGAGAACCAAAAGGGTAAATTCTTACTCTCTTACAAATTATACTAAATGGCCTCAAAGCTCCTTTCCTACCCTGAAGCCCTGTATTTCTATGACTGTGAATATAAAAAAATACAATGAAGATCTTATTTTTGAGACCTTTATGAGTCTTTAAAAAAAGACTCAACTAATAATTACTAAATGAGATATGTCAAATGAGTTAACTATCAAATAATGTCAAAGTTAAATAATATTTGTAAAGCACATAGCACAATGTTTAAACATAGCAGGTTCTTGTCACCTTTCCTTTCCCTACTAAGCATTAATATGTACCAGTTACTATTTGAGGTGCTGGGGATAAAAGTGCAAAGAATGAAATGAATGAACTAAACCTACTTAAGGTAACATTTTTTAAAAGGGAGAAAAGGTCATCCTAAAATTTCCTTGACTTCTCCCTGCCTAAGTAATCTTCAAAATGAAAGATAAAAGGATGATAGACTCCATCTTTAAGTTCATAGATTTAGACCTAGGGGAAATCTTCAAGACGACCTATTCCACCTGTTTCTTTTTATGAATGAGAAAAGTGAAATACAGTGAGGCTCTGTGACTTCACCATGGTAATATAAGTGATGGAAGAGTCAGATTTCAAACTATAATCCTTTGACTCTAAATCCCCTGCTTTTCACTGTCCTTTTTTGTTAGTTTGGCAAATATAAGATTGACAACTCTATAATCAAGTCCTTCATAGCAAAAAAGGGTGTTTATAATAATAAACTAATAATCAAGCAGATTTCTACATAATATAAGATCTCCCTACCAATTAGAGCTGTCCAAAAGTGGAAGGGTATGCCTCAGGGCACATCACTAGGGAACTTGTAAGCAGGGTAGGAAGAGATGTCCTCTGAAGTCCCTTCCAACTTGAGATTAAACTTTAGACTTACTTTTCCTAATTCCTTTTAGGGGTAGAGGGAATCAAGGAATCTTGTAAGCTATCATTAGTATATTCAACCTGACTTAGTTTGAAGGAATTTCAAAGTTGTTTAAAAGGGATTTTGAAAAACCATTGCTTGCTCATCACAACAGAAAAGCAAGTTGACTTGTAAATGAATATTCTAGACAAACAGCTGGAGTTCAGACACCTCAATCTATAAATGCTTCCAGATGGGGGTAACTTCATTGCCCTCTCTAAAGTTCATTTTTAAAGGGTCACAAAGATACAGACTTCAGAGCAAAATGCATTAAGATCATTTGCCCCTCCTTCCCTTCAGAATAAGGCAGATTTACAATAGGAAGAAAGGAAGAACACCGTTTGAGCAAATATATAAATAAATAAATGAATAAATAAATCTTAATTTATTCCCTGTAACCTATCAACACATGTTTTTTTTCAGAAGAAAGAAAAAAAGAAACATTTGAGAAAAGGGGAGTGGAGTTGATGGAACATCTTGAAAAAGGCTGGTCTTGTCTTAGGAAATTAAAAAGACATGTCAGCAGCTGGTAGGAAGCAAGAGGAGAGTCTCTGGTTGTCCAGTAGAACAGTATAAAGGGGACCTTCAAGGTAAAAGTTTAAAACAACTCTCAGCAAATTTTTGGGCTACAAGTTGTTATTTATGCTTTTATTCTTTGAAGTACTGACAATATAAATAATTATGAACATTTTCAGCATGTTCAGGCTTACAAAAGTTCTATTTGACCCCCCCCAAATTTTGCTTCATTTGTGTTTAGTATCATCTTTCCCCATTTTATCCCTTATCCTCCTCATCCCTTGTTACAATTCCAATGACAATATGCTAAGGATACCAGAATCTACCTGAAGGAACAAAAACAGACAAATTCAAATCAAAGGGAATGGAAAAGTGAAGTATAGTGTATTAACAGTTCACTAAATCCTGCTTGCTTGTCTTTTAAGAGACCCTTCCTTGATTTCTCATAGGTTTCCAGGCATATGGGTCAATATTTATTTTCAAGAATGGGTTAGAATCTACTGAGAGAAGTCATATCCAAACATAAGTTCATCTTTGAAATTGTACTTTGATGGTCTATTTTCATTAAATAACAATATTCTTGATTATGCAAATTTGGCTAATAAATGATCCTAGACAACTCTAATGGGGAGTTAGCTGTTGTCCAGGGAAAAGAAGAAAGAAAACATGATTTCTCTTTCTCTCTCCCTGCTTTGAAAAAGCAGGGGAAAAGGACCTTCAGACACCAGAGGGAAAGTTCACTTCACAGCTGCCACTGATAGACAGCAAGTAGCAGGTCAATGGATAACAACAGGATGTGGGTATTTATTAGCTTTTTCAAACTGTGTTCTTAGTTTCTCTCTGTCTCTCTCTATCTCTCTCTATTGCTCTCTATCTCTCTCTGTCTCCCTCAGTCTCCCTCTGTCTGTCTCCCTCTGTCTGTCTCCCTCTCTCTCTCCCCCCCCCACAGAAAAGATGTTTTTATCATTGCATTTTTGCTCTATTTAGGGGGTGGATTCAATTTACTTTTTCCAAAGCCAGTTTTATAGATCAACATTGCACCAACCAAAATGTGGTTGCAACTATTATCAAGTTAAAAATTGGGCTGCTTAGGGGATGGCTAGGTGGTGCAGTGAATAGAGCATCGGCCTTGGAGTCAGGAGTACCTGGGTTCAAATCCGATCTGAGACACTTAATAATTACCTAGCTGTGTGGCCTTGGGCAAGCCACTTAACCCCATTGCCTTGAAAAACATCTAAAAAAAAATTGGGCTGCTTATAGGGCTTCAAGGGACTGATCATATTAAACTACAAAAAAAACCTTTCTAGGTTTCTGTATATGACAAAATATACCGGGTATTCCCTCCATGCAAGGCATGCCCAAGAAAGATAATGGATAACACCTTTAGAAGTGGCATAGCTTAAGAGAGCTGTCCTAATGCATAGAAAGGTAGATTAGGAATCCCTGGATTCAAATCTCACCTCTGGTACTGTTGTTGTATGACCATGGGCAAGTGATAATCTCCTTAAGCCTTCATTTTCTCATTTATAAAATGGCATTAATAGTACCCATTTCATTGGACTGTTGTGAATCACAAATGAGATCATGTGGTATAAAGCACTTTTCAAACCTTAAGGTGCTATGTGAATGTGAGCTTTTCTTTAAATTACAAAACCTAAAGAAATGACTGAAGTCATTAATATGCCCTGGGCAATGTTATAGAAGTTGTTTTTCAAGGAATTTTTAATTGGGTGTTCAAGATTCAATTCTGTAACTATGTATGGTTCAGCACTTGATTAGGAGATCTAACATAAAGCTAAGGTATGCTTTGTTAGATGGGGCACATATGGTACATTACCATATGTTGTCTTTAAATAAAATTTCTATAAAGTGGAGCATTTTTTATTGACTCTATTATCAAATTGGAAATGTGTTTCTCAGAAAAACCTTTTTATGTCTTTACTTGAAAAATTTGAATGAGTAAAAGACTAAAGCAATATTTAGCCCCAAGTCATCTTGAACATTGTGATATGCTAGTGTTTTGCCTTCCAGAAATTTTATTGTTCATCATAAAGTAATTTCAATTTTGAATCCAATGGTTCACTCTTCTTATACATTTTCCTGATTCCAAGATTCCTTAGTAAAATTCATATTATATCATTATGTCTATGGATCTCCTCATACACAGACAGCTTTTGGAACATCATTTCCTCTCTTTCCTTTTGTTTATGCTCACACACACACACACACACACACACACAGACACACAGACACACAGACACACAGACACACAGACACACAAAATCACTTTCTTAAGCTATAGTTACATCTCTCCACTATCCTTCATTGCCAGATTTCTACAATGGATTATTTACACTTGATGAATGTTTCCATGTCTTTATCATCCTCTTACAAATCCCTTAACTGAAATTAGCTTCTATGATGTTGCAAGTGAGCGACTTATGATAACTATAATGCCTACTTTTGGGTCATCATCCTTTTTGACTCTGTGACATTATTGGCTACCTCCTTTGTCTTGATATTCTATGCTTTTCTGATATTTATGCTATTCTACCTTAGTGATCATCATTCTACTTTTCTGACTAATCCTCTGTTTCCTTTACTCACTGCCCTAATTCCATTCTATCCCTGTAGTTATCTCCCTTTTCTTGACCTTCTCTTCTCTCTGAAAACTTTTCCCTTAGCAGTCCTATCTACTCCTATGGTTCCAGTTATGACTTTTCTGTAGATGTTTCCCTTATCTACCACCTCAGCCTTCACCTTCCCTTAGAGTTCTCATTTGAAGTTTCTAGATATTTATTGTATACCTCTTCTTGGATTTTCTGCCTACTTTTAACCTAACATATATTCAAAATTCGACTTATTTCTACCTTCCATATGTACTCTTCCACTCTAATTTTCCTATTTTTATGTTGATAGCTGTGGTTTGTATCCTCGGGTCTTTGCACATAGCCATCACCTAATGAATACTTGTTGAATTTAATTGAATTTATAGTATCACCATCTTCCCAATTATTTAGGATGGAAATAATAGAATTATCTCTGATTCTTCCCTTTTTTTCACTCCTATATCCAATCAGTCATCAAATTCTATATATTCTCCTTCCTCTATATCCTTCCCATTCATCCTCTCTGAGAGAGGAGTCTACTACACTCTCTCTCTCATCTACTAGGGGAATTTCACTTGATTAATCCTTTTGGAATACATACAAATATGGATATGTATACATATACATTATACACACATTATATGTATATACACACACATATATGGATAATACACATGCATCTTACACACACATACACATACACACATATCTCCAGACCCTCAACCTCTCTCTAACTGAATCATCAAGATGTTTGAAAAACTAAGTTTCACAAATCTACCCCAACACCAACCCTTTGGCCTACAACTGGCAAGGCTCTCCTTCTGGACAGGCCTGAGCACATTCATACTCATTACTATGGTATTAATTGTCACTAGAGTAAAGCAGACAACCTACTACCTGCTTCAGTAATTCTTGGCAATCCAAAACACAAAGTTTCATATTTAGTGCATGAATAAATTGGAACTTCAGGTTAAGGGAGAACAGACCAGGATAAATAGAAGATAATTCTATTCTTTTTTCCCACTTAACCTTCCTAGAAATTACAGTTAGAGAAGTGAGATGGTCACCAACTTGTTTCTTGTTTTATATATTCCTTGATGTTAATTCTGGTATAAGGCAAGACATTTTGATCAAGAGTAGGAACCAAAATTCCCAAATTTAATTTTCAATATATTGCTTCACAAAATTGAAACAATTAATTTACCATAATGAAGCTACCTTGAGGTCTTTCCCAGGGAGTTAGAGGTATATTGGAAAGCACTGAGAGTCAGAAGTACTTGTTTCTAGCTCTGACTTCAGCACAAACCAGATATGTTTCTACTTCTGACTGGTATCTGTAAGGCCTTTGTTTCCTCATTTGTAAAATGACAGTATGAATTGTATGATCTCAAAGGTACCTTCTTTGCTTGATTGATTTTTCTCATCCTGTGTGACTTTTATACATTTGCTCAAATAAATCCTTCACAAGTTGTCCACTAATCTATTTCTCAAGAAGAACAGAAGTCCTCCTCTTGGCATTATCATTGGTACTATCTCGCAGCTTAATTATATCCACAATGTGTTTCTCCATCACATTTGGTTGACCTACAGTTTTTAATACCTTAGAGCCTATGGCAGTCTCATGATTTGTCACAATTCAAAATCATTATTTCAAGGAGATATTTAATAAATATTTCATTTCAAATGAATCAAATGAGTCTGGCCTAAGGAATCAAACTTTAGCAGTAGATACCAGCATGTGGTATTCACCATATTTCTTAAATCTGAACCTTCAATTAGGTAAACTCCCCATTCATCAATCTGTAATTTCTAATTCCTGTGTATCATTTGCTTAAAATGAATGATTCCTTTAGGAAAAAAAGTTAAATGAATCATAAAATATCAGAAATTAAAATATACTGGGATGAAAAATCTCATTTTATCAGTAGTTGCTACTATTCAACATATGGTAACTCCAGTCTGACAATTTCTTAAATTTGAATTCTTGTAGTTATCTAAAGGATCCTTTTAATAGATGCAGGTTGATAAATTTTTAAATCTCAGAAATTAGAGTTGTAAAATTGCAGAACTGGAAAAGAACTCAGAGATCATCTAACCCAACTCTTTTTTTTTTATAGTTTTGGGGTTTTTTGCAAGGCAATGGGGTTAAGTGGCTTGCCCAAGGCCACACAGGTAGGTAATTATTAAGTGTCTAAGGCCGGATTTGAACTCAGTTACTCCTGACTCAGGGGCCGGTGCTCTATCCACTGAACCACCTAGCTGCCCCTAACCCAATTCTTAATTCAAGGCAAAAATCCCTTCTATATATCCCCAACAAATGATATGAAATTCATAGGTCTTTATAGATAATTCAAATGACAAGGAAATTTTATATGCAATCAGCTTTTTATTATCCTGTTATATAAATGTTTGTTTTATTCCATGAATTTAAAAAATGAAAAGGAAATTTTTCCTTTAATTGAGCCAAAATCTGCTTCCCTATAATTTTTATTCATTAATTCTTGTTCTTCCCTTTGAAGATATAGGAAATTATAGATTGTTAGATTTAGAAGAAACTTTGGAGATCATCCTATTCAACTCCCTCATTTTATTTAAGTGGCTTGCCCAAGGTCACATAGAATTGGAACTTAAATACATCTTTCAACTTCTTAGTATGATGCTCTTTCTACCATGTTACAGAGAATGAAAGAAAACATGGATTTATTCTCTACTGATATATTCTTCCTTATGTTTAGTTTCCAAATATTTGCAAAATTGATTTGTTAATATGACTTTGTCCATAGGTGACTTAGCTTTGATTGTTTGTTTGTTTTGAGACCCTTGGTAGTTTTTTGAATCTTATGAAATCAAATTCAGTAGCTTATTTAGGATTTTTAATTCTGGATCATTAGTACCAGAAACCTAACCTATTTTCTTAGAATTTCTAAGCAGATTTGTTTCTACTCATAATAAAAATATTATCAGAAAGTCTAGAATCTCAACTATTCAGATTCCTGTTGCACATTGCTAAGCACTATGGCAAATACACACGGCTTTAAAAAATTGCTACAGCATTCCTTTCACACTCCTACTCGCCTCTGAGGTTCTTCCACTTCCTTCCTATAGCTTTTTTTAGAAGCCAGTGTGTTGTTCTCACGTCCGGTAACAAAGGATATTTTGTGCTACTACAGAGAGAGAGAGAGAGAGAGAGAATGAGAATTTTTATGTATGTTGTGTGTCACTTAATTTTGTATCTTTCAGGAAAGCACTATTTCTCCTTGCATAGAAATGGTGGAATTTTATGTTCAATAGTAAAATCACATGCTCATTTGGGTTTCTTTTGGTGGGTTGGGGAAAGATGTGATTATTTCTGGCTGCTACTAGTCAAACACAAATGGATTTTCCTTATGTTTTCTACAATCATCTTAATTGGGCATATAGCATCTGTCACTGTTCCTTCTGCAGTGCCATATGCAAATTGGAATTTTTCTTTCTCATTTATTGACTTCAGCAAGTTAGCAAATACTGATTCAATTAAGCTAACATTTATTAAATGCTTACTATGTGCAAATCAACATGTTAGGTATAGAGGATCTAAAGATACAAATAAAGCAGTCCCAGTTCTTATAATCTTTATGTTCCACTGGGGAGAATAAAGCATGCCCACAAGGAAGCAACTAGGCAAATAAGCAAATCCATACAAAGTTGTTTCAAGGAGAGAATGATAATAACTGGGAGGATTAGAAAAGACTTCCCAAAGGAAGTGATACCTGAGATGGGTTTTGAAGGAAGTTAGGGAATGTACAAGCCAAAGATGAGGAGGGTGTGCATTCCAGACAAAAGAAACAACTGGTACCAAGGTGCAAAAAAGAGAATATGAAACCAGTCATTCAATCAGCAAGCATTTATTAAGTCTCTACAAAGTTCCAGTTACTGTATTAGGTGCTGAAGGTAAAACAAAAATGAAAATATTCCCTGCCATCAGAATGCTTACATTCTGCCAGGAGGGTAGCCAATACATATATAAACATAAATCAAAATAAATTCAAAGTAGCACCTGAGAAAAATCAGGAATGGCCTCATGTGATGCTTCAGTTGAGCTTTTAAGTCAACTACGGATTCTAAGAGAAGGAAAGGCTGCATGGAGGCAGCCAGTATAAAGAGTTGGATTTCAGAGATTTGGTATTGTATGTAATGAATATAAAAGGCTCTAGTTTGTCTAAACTGGAAACCACACAAAGGGGAATAATATATGATAAATCTAGAAAGAGGTTGAGGACAGCTTGTGAAGGAGAAACTCAGCTAAGTAGGAGATCATCTGGTTTAGAATGGCGACCACCAAAAAGTATTTCTTGTACTTATTATATATCATCCCTTTTATGAATGTGCTGTCAGTGACATCATGGGAAATTAAACAGAATATACATGGGGTCCATTTCTGTTCATAAAGTCCAGAGAGTTATGGAGCAGTTAATTGCAGGGTTGACTATCTGGGAGAGGAGGTATTATATGCTAGGTGCTGAGCAGTGAGACTAGGTGGAAAAACAACATGGACAGCTTGAAATTGTGTTATAAATTCCTGTGAGGACTTGAATATCTACTGTCATCTCAAATGAGTTATGTAGCCTTGGCTTCTTGAATAGATAAAAAATGGGGGTTACACCTCCAGTCTTGTCTCTCAAAAAGATGGAATATTATCAGAGAACCTTTGAAAATTGTAGGCAAATGTGGGTCACTGATGTCTTCCAGTCCAGGACCAGCAAAATTTCTGACCATTAAAAAGAGAGAACACTAGTTCACTCAAACATGAATGGCAGCCCTGGTTGTTCCCAAGCAATATTTTGTAATATTATTCTTTCTGTTCTTAGCAAATGACAAACATTACAACTTGGCTATAATAATTCTTTCTTTATATAAGATTTAAATGGATTTCCTTGTGATTCTTTTCTGTCAGAATTCAAAAGGGGGAATTTAGATTATAAAATCCATTTAAAGTCTGAATTTCTTTGTTATGTCACATTAGATCACTCTATCTCCTATGGCTTTCTGTAGTTGTCTTAGCATTGATTTTCTTGTAGTGTTGTATAAATCAAAGGCAGATTAAAATAAGACAAAGCTAGCTTTCCCTAGACTTTCCTCAGGAACAAAAGGGAGAGCCACTGGACCTGTGGCAAGGGTATTATTTTGGCTAATCCTTACCCATGAGGCAAAAACTGTCTTTAACTTTGTTCTCTTTTATTCGTTTGTTGAATGTCTGCTATGTAGAAGACATTGTCTATAACAAAGGGTGGGAATCATAGAAATAGGTGGAAGATATGGTCCTTACCCTTGCAGATGTGAAAATATGAACAGAAAAGCTAGCTCTCTATGTTCAAGATGTAGTTAGATAACAATTACAATATAACATAAAGAAGATACAGTGGTTATAGCATTTAATTATATCATAGACCGAAAGAAATTCAGAATAAGTCAGAATGGGTGGGGTTAGGTCAGGGGATTTAGGGGATTTTAAAGGAAGTGAGAGAGGTGATTTGATGGAGAACATGGCAGAAAGGAGCAGGGGCAGAAAAGAATTAATGGTGACTGGTTTGGGGGAACAATGTGTACCTTTTTCTAAGGCTAGATTATGTGCAGAATGTTATTAAGTTGGAGAATGCTAGAGTTAGAATCTGCATTTGGATTCTCCAGCCAAATTTGAAAGTCATGTCCCTGGTGTGTTCCCATATATTAGAGGTTTGGAGCCTTTACTGAAACTCATATAATTTGACTTCAAAATAAATTCCATGGAAAATGGAATTTTCTGGCATTAAAAATATATGCTTCTGTAATAAGTAATATTTTTAAAGTATACTTCATTTGTTCTTTAGTACATTGTACCTACCTTGCCTAGTCCTAGTCCAGAGTTTTGGGGAATGCTTGTGATAGGAATTATATTAATACTTTTTATTTGTATAAAATTTTTTTAAGTCCCAAATCCTTAATCCAAATTCAAAATCATAGCATCACAAAATCATATCATCATCACAGCACAAGTGTTCAACCTCTTTGACTTTAATCTTGATGAAAACTCTTTCTCCTTTTCCAACATTGTTAAAAAGTGGTCATCCAGGTCCTCTCCCATGAGGGAAAACCCACTGCCTTCTGAAGCAATCCATTCCCCCTTTAGGAGCTCTAATTTTTAGGAAAGTTTTCTTAAAATACGAGCCCAAATCTGTCACTCACTCTCCAAACTGTCAGGAGTTGCCAGTCATAGTACTGATCCCTGGGTGGGGGTGGGCAGGGACCATTACAATTCATCCTAGAAGGATGGTCAGTTAGCAGATTTAGAGGCACACAAGAGGAAGCTTAAAAACCATGCTTATGGTGAATTAATTAATGAATTAATTTAAATGACCCAAGGTGCCTATTAAAACAGTTACCATGACCTAGTTCATGATTTTCAAGTCTGAAATGTGGCTGATCTGTTTTAGAAGATTAGAAATCTACTGCTCAGAAGGTTTTGAAAAATTGAAGGTAGGCTGAGCAGACAAAGTAAATACCTTGCTGTTTGAGATGTGCCCATCACTCACAGTTTAAACAGGAGAGGAAGTGCAGGCTTTCATCATCATCCAGGGTGGCCCATTGCCAATAACAGAAAACACACTCCATTCTGCCACTCCAGTACGAATGGAAGGCTTTGCTAAACTTTCCTCTTAGGAAATATAATCTTCTCACTTTCTGATCTAAGCCCTTGATATGCGTTCTGGGAAAGAGAAGAGGAGGGGAGAGTGATATGGTAGTGGTAGAAGATGACAGGGGAGTGACATTTTACTGTGCAAACTGCAGCTCCTGTCCTAGAATTCTGCTCCCAGCAAATTCTTCACACTCTTTTTCTAGGTTTCTTCAGCACAAGAGTAAGGGTCCTTGTCTCTTCTATTCATGGGCATAAAAACCAGTTTATTGAGTATTATAATAAGTATCCTTAAATGGAATTTGACACACAAATGAAACTCCGGAGAGCGCCCTGGGGGAGTCTGAAACTGATATATATGCATACTTAAAAAGACTGAATGGGTTGGTTGGGTAGACTGCGTAATTGTTGGACTCTGGAAAGATATTAATGAAGGAGCTCTATTCCCTGCCTGTAACCTGAAGCTGCCTGTCAACAGAACAAGTCAGAAGGTTTGCAGGCACACACTGAGTCCCTTATGTAAGGAGGATCACACTCAATTTTTGTCTTTGCAGAATTCCACTCTGTGTAATTATTCTTTTGATCATGCTATACATGAAAAGAGGAGCAACTGGGTATGAATCACGTCCTTGTTTCACTTAAAATTAGCAACTGGAACAGAGTAAGGAGTCTGGGAGAATTGCTGGTCTAAGAAAGGGATCGGACTCTGAGATGACTCCTCCAATTTTAATTAGCAAGGCACTTCTCCAAAGATGGTGCCTTTACAACAAGTGGTTCCCTAGAGCCTGTTTTATCATTTTGTTCAAAATCCTCAAACTTTTGGTTAAAGCCATTCCAGACCTGGCCCCCTCCTACCTTTCTGCCTTACATCCCTCCACATATTCTGTGATCTGGTGATGGTGTCACTAGTCTCTTTGCTCTGCCTCAAGCAGGAGCCTTTTCATTGACTCTCCCTTATGCTTGGAACATCCTCCCTCCTCATCTTTGCCTCCAGGCTTCCTTCAAGACTCAGTCCAAATCTCACCTATCATATTGCTATGCTTTCCCTCTGTGGTTATCTCCCATTTGCACTGTATATCTTAGATGTACCACAGTCATTTGCATGTTTCTTCCTTAGAATATGAACTCCTTGAAGGCAGGAGATTGTTTTGCCTTTCTTTTTTTTTTTATCCCCAGTCCTTTGAAAGTGCCTGGCCCACAGTGAGGATTTAATTAAATACCTGAGGAGGGAGGAGGAGGAGGAAGAGGAGGAGGAGAAGGAGGAGGAAATGGAGGCTGGAGGAGAGGGAGAGGAAGGAAGAAAGAAGGCAAAGGGGAGGAGAAGGAGAGGGAGGGAGGGAGGGAGGGGGAGAGAGAGAGAGAGAGAGAGAGAGAGAGAGAGAGACTCTTCAAAACCTGCTCCAGTTATAGTATTGAGTTGCTAAGTGATATCAATGCTCAATAAATCATATTAGTATTTCAGCTTTGCTCTGGCATTGAAAATGTTTCAGCAACCTGTTCCTACATGTTTTTCTCACTTAGCCTACACCTACATTACAAGTAAAAATGCCCTTTCAGACACCAGCAATAAGGGGGAAGGGGAGATGTCTTTGTCACTATATTAAAACTCACCAACATGAGCATTCTCTAACTGTCCTTTCAATGGTCTTTCAGGTCAATAGGTCAAAAGACATGACCTTGAATATTCTTAAACCGACCCCTAACCAAGCTTACACTGGGTTTTATTTGCAGACGAAATCAGAGTTTGGTAAGTTGTGAATCTCTAGCTTCAGCAAAAATCAAAAGTGGATATAAATAGGGATTTGATCTGCTGCCTTAAACACATATCAAAGTGTGGAATTCCCTCTACTCATGCAAATTTAAGAGATGGAAATCTGTGTTCTGAAAGATAAATCATAGAATTAAAGCTAGTAGGGATTTACAGTGTCATCAAGTCACAGCCCCTCACTGAGTTAAGTGGTTTAGCCAGGATCCCACAGAGTAGGTGTCTACAGTAAGATTTGAACCGAGGTCTATCCTGCTTCCAAGTTCAGTACCCTCTCTACTATACTATGCTGCCTCCCTAAGTAAGAGGGAATTGCCAATGTCAGTTAAAGATTAAATAACTTGCCAAGGGTTCCACAACTATTAAGAGCTGAGTAGTCTTTTTGACAAAGTGCTTTTCTGTAATTAACTACCTGTGACACATATTTTGGCCAAGTTGTTACTTCTCTAGACCTCCCTTTCCTGATATGCAAAATGACTAGATGGCTCCTAAAGTACAATCTAATAATGGGAGTAGGTATTAAAGTTGAATAGTGAGGTTCAAGTGTGAAAATTCATGAGAGAAGTAAAAACAGATGAAAATTCAAGAAAACTTTTATATGACTTGATTCACTCACATGAAATATATTGACTTGAGTGGAATTTTAGTTTCACTAATGAACTTTTTTAAAAAAGGATTAAAGTTGGACAATTAAAATAACTGATAAAGCTTTGTTTGGAAATGTGTTGTTTTCAAATGCTTCCACAGTTAGTTCTCTCTCTCTCTGTCTCTCTCTCACTTTGTGTGTGTGTGTGTGTGTGTGTGTATACGCATATATGTGTAACAGAAATGAAAGAACAAAATGATCTTGCTTTCACAGGATATCATTAAAATACATTTTAATATTTGAAAGACAAAATATTTCTTTACTAATTCATTAACTACTTTTGTAGAAGCTCAGGACACAAAAGCTAAACAAAATATTAGATATCCTAATTCAATTCTATCTGTTTTACAAAAACTAAAAAGAATCAGAGTTATAGAGAAGTGACTTGCTCAGGGTCACACAGAGTAGGTGGTAAAGACTTAAGTCCTTGTCTTCAGACTTTGCTGATTCTTATATCTATTTTCCTTTCCATTATGCTGCCTTGCCTTCCCTGTACTTATCTCAAATGAAACATGGGGTGTGGGAAATAAATTTATATTTATATTACATTAATGTACCTTCATTTGGGAGGCAGCTTGGACAGAGTGTTGGTAGAGTCAAAAATGACTTCGGTTGAGAATTTACTAGCTGATTAATCCTAGACAAGTCCTTTATTCTCATTTGTAAACAGGGGATAAGATCACAACACTAACCCTTCTCCTAGGGGGTTGCTTTGAGACTCAGATAAGTGCTTTGCACACTAGAAAGGAATGTATTAATATCTGTTGTTATTGCTATATTGGAATTGTCAGAAACAAACCTGACACTTTTAACAAGTTGCTATTTTGCATTTTATTCTTTTTGTATTATGTGGACAGCAATCAATCAACTAAGATTTATTAAGTGACTACAATATGCTAAGCTCTGGAAAGTAGAATTAATTCCATCCAACCCAAACTAAAAAATGTTGAACAAGGAATAATCTTTTTTAAAAACAGAAATTTTGACAGAAGGTTCCAATATATTGGGAATCCATGATCATTTCCAAATGAGATCAACCTGGTCCATCCATCCAACCTCAAAAAACAAACAAACGAACAAAAGCAAACGAAACAAAACAAAACAACCATCAGTAGTTAGGTAGACTTAGATGTGGAAACATTTAATGCTCCACCACAGCACAATCACTTCTGTCAAATCGTGTTAAAGTACAACCATTTGTGCCCTGTAAAAGGTAAATAGATCCTGGGGACTTGTTCCTGGAGCACAGGTCTTTTTCCTACTCTGTGTACCTTCGGTGTCTCAGGAGGAAGACAAAGGTTATTATTAGAATAGATGGAAAGGGTTAAAACCATCAGATGGGGGCTCATTTTTCTTTCAGCTTCCTCTGGGAGAGGACGAAACGATTTTTAAGCCGAGGAATAAATGACTCGGAGTTTTGCCCCTTCCTCAGCATGGACAGCAGGCGGGGAGGAGGATGCCTCCCTGCTGCATGCTTTGCGATCATTTAAAAGCTACTTGGGGCTTTTTTCCCTTCTTCTCACAGTCCAAACATCTGGGTCTTCCTATTTGTTGAGCTGTAGTCAACACCAGGACCCGGCCTGGGGGCTGATGAGAAAAAGCTGGTGGTTCCATCAGGTGATGGTGCTTGCTCCGGTTGAGCCAACAGCTGCTGTGGGATACTCCCGCATCCACCCCGAGCTTTAACTTGAGACCCCGCCTGCCTCAGTCCCTGGCACTCTCTCGGCGCCCCCTCTCCCCTCCCCTCCCTCTCCCTCCCCTCCCCTCCCCTCCCCCCCACCGTCCTGTTTGCCCAGAGCAGCCCCCCTCCCTCGCAGGAAGTAACGGCCTTTTAAGGACAGCGAGCCTCCCTCGGCCTCCCATTCTCTCCCTCTGCTGCCTTCTGATTGGCCCCGAGGCTGGAAGCCGCTTCTGCCTGCGAAGGTTAGCGTTTTAAAAATGTCTTCTTTTGTCAGCTTGAGATTTTCCAGAATTTCAAAGCGGAAAGAAGAAGAAGGGTACAAGGAAGCTATTAAAGATATATTAAATAAACTCTACAGGGGGAAAGTGTGTTTAATTGAGAAACTGTGCACTTTTTTTCCCAAGGAAAGTATTGGTGATTGCTTATTATTTTAACAAAGAACATTTTTTTTTTTGGTCGGGGTCCTGAACTAGAGAAGCAGATGCTTAAAAGGACGGACAGGAAGCAGCTCTGACAAATGAAAGGATTTTTGATTGAATTCATGGGCTGAAGTTTCCTGCCAGTAATTCATTCAACCCTAGGCTACATAAAAGAAAAAGCCCATCACATTGAGGTTCAGTCACCTTGCTTTTAACATAAAACTGAACTGGACGTGTTAATGCTACAGGTGAAAAGGAATGACTCCTTCCAAGCTCTGTTTAGCTCCTTGTGTGTCCGTGTGTAAAGGTGCTGTTTTTTTAAAAACGTTTCATAGCCCCCTTCTTTCCTCCCTGTTTCTCGATTTGTATTTCCAGAGAACACCCCTTCTTAGCCGAGTACGTGAAAATGCTTGTGAGCTCCCCAGGGTGGTGTTCTGTCCTCGTTTAGGAACAGGTGCAGGAGGATTTCTTGAGCTTAAATGGAAAGCACTCCCCAAAACAAACAAACAAAAAAAAAAACAACCCCCAGATTCTTAAAAATGAAACAGCCATGTTTCCTAGCCTCCCTCTCCTAATATTGAGGACGACTTTTCTTCCCTTGCTCGCCTCATTTTGAGATTTGGCCACTCCTTTTTCTTAATGATTTTGGTTTGTTTACAGACTTAAGAAAATTTGGTCACTAACAATCCACCCATAACATACTCCCCCCACTTTCTCAGTCTTATGATTTCACAACTGAAGTCCTTGCGAAACAGCTAAACAAGATGGGGAGTGGGGGAGGAAGCATGAGAGGGAGGGAATCCCTGGAGAAGTTTAAGGGTTCCCCCCTCACTTTTTAAACACTTAACAATAAACCGTTCCAAAAAGACTACATGAATAAAGAATTATTTATCCCTTTGCATGAACATTATGCCTCTCCTGTTTTTATTAGCTGAATCTTCACAATTTTGAACCTATCCATAAAAAGAAAGGATCTATCCTATTTTGAACAATCATTCTTTATCCTGGCACTGAGAAAGAGAGAAAGTCTATCATGAGATCACTATCATTGCTTCTTAAATTCACTTAAATCCTATCACTTTGCCCAACTTCATGGGAAGTGCCTTAACTCTGCGAAGTGGGGCACTTATGTAGACACAAATGCAGAGAGGCAAACCAAAATGATTCATAATACAAAAACCCCTCCAAATTTAGAATTCCAGTTGGTTGAACTTTGAACTTAACCCTACTTAACCATTCTGTCATCTTTTTTTTTCCTTTTACTGAACCAAAGTATCTTCCCAATCAACACTTCATCAATCAATTCAAACTTGAACTGAACTTTTTTCCAAAATGATTGAAATAGATCTAAACACGTGCATCAAAATATAATGAACCCCTGCTCTCATACTCCCACCCTAAAGTAAAAAGAACCATAGATTTAGAGCTGGAAGGGACAATATAGTTCATTTAGTCCAATTCATTCATAATACATCTAAGGAAACTGAGATACAAAGGATAAGCAACTTGTCCAAAGTCAAGTATGGCAGAACTCCCAATCCAACATTCTTTGCAAAGACAAAGTAATAATTACTCACATTTACCTTGCTTTTTATATACTTCATCTCATATTATGACCAACAATTGATGTGAGACAGTGCAAATTATTGGGTCAATCAGGGAAGGGAAGGCAACTATTACCCTGCCCCAAAACATCCAAGTTCAGAGGAATTTTTACGTGTCTACATTCTTAAAACTACAGCTCAGCTGAGAGACAAGGAGTAGGGAAGGTTGAGGTATGGGATTCTTAAGGAAGGAAGAGAAGATTTAGGATAACTTCAATGGAAGGTGAGACAGCAATCAATTAAGGAAGAATATAAGGATTGTAAGAATTCATTGAGGGTCTAACTGAATTTAAAGTGAATTTTCATCTCCAATTAGAGGCTAATGAGTAGGAGAAGAGGATTGGGATGGTAGAATCCAGGGCTGAGAATTCAGTAAAGAAGAAGTAGTAATAAGAAAAAGAGCTGAGGTATTCAAGAGTTAAGATAGTTAATTAGAGGTTCAAAATTGGAAAGAGGGGCAGGGAAAGGAAGAGTGAAAATCAATTGATAAGGTTTGTTATGATAGTTGTCTCTTCCTCCTTCCTCCTAACCCCCATTCTATATCTCTTCTGGCTTAAAGATTCAATATCCAAGGTTGGGACATTAAATTACCCATTGTCATAGATAAAAAGGGTTTCCTACAGTGTGCATAGAGTGAAGATTTTAATTCAGATCCTCTATTGACTCTCTGTTAGACTAAACAGAAGTAGATAGTCCTTGTTTTATATGCACCCTGCCCCACTACCCCAAAAAGGATTTTCATTAGATAGATTTAAAGAAAAAAAAACAAAATTCACATTGAGGCTTCATGTAAATCAAATCAACAAACATTTTTTAAGTGCTTAATATGTGCCAGGCCCTGCATAAAAGTACTTGAAATACAAAGAAAGGCAAAAAACAATCTCTTTCCTCAAGGATCTCATATTTTAATGGCTGAGACAATATGGTAGGGAAAAAAAACTATGTACATACAAGATACAAGGAAACATTTCCTAATAATTACACTTATCCAAAGGTGAAATGGAATACCTCTGGAAATAACGTGTTCTTCTTCATTGTTTCTGTGGTTGAGTTGTTTCAGTTCTGTCCAATTCTTTGTGACCCAATTTGGTATTTTGTTGGCAAAGATACTGGAGTGGTTTGCCATTTCCTTCTTCATTACAGGCCTTCAAACAAAAGCTGGATTCAACTTGTTAAAGGCATTTTTGAACAAGTAGAGGTAGGGCTATATGTTCTCTGCAATACCTTCTGACACTGAGATTATATGATTTCCTGCTCAAAGGCATTCATTTGGTCTAACCTAGGAGTTTGAAAGGTTGTATTCTAGAGCTGTACAGAACTACAGAGATATCTAATTTATATCAGTACTAGTGAAAAATATTTTTTTAAAAAACAAAACTATTTTCTTAAATACACAGAATTGATTTTAAAAGACTTTCTAATTCCAATTAATTTTAAATTTCACATTCTATAATAATAATGAGAATGGGTATACTTCTTAGGTCTAGAAGAATGCCCACTTCAATTTGGGAAATATAATTTAATTCATTCTTCCTTTAGTGATTATTATATATTAAAGAGTTATTTCAAGGAGCATTAGACATCTTAAAACACTATATATGTAATGTATACATGTATATAAGTATATTTTCCTTAGGTATTTTTATGGGTAGGTAGTCTATGCTTTTGAAACTAGAGCTATGATTACTTTGAGGTTTCAACAAGACTTTTCAATTCTTCATTTTACATATCACCTTTTCCTTGGTAACCTTCCCTTGGGAAGAAAATCAGATTTTACATCTGGGCAATATTTGGAACAGTGAGCATTGCCAAAATTATAGTGTGGTATTGAATTTAAAATTGAGCAGTACCAATACATTACAAAAAGAATAATAAATTCTCTATTTACATATACAAGCTATACAAAAACAGATCTAGATAAAGGAACTACAAATGCTTTGCCAACTTTTCTGGAATATTCTTACTTTACAATGAGTTGCCTTCTCTTCAGGTCTATATTTTTGAATGTGACTTTCTCAAGGACCAAGAACCTAGCACTAGGTATCTCCCCTTATGAAATCAATTGTCTTTAAAAGAAATAAAATAACTAGGAGAATTTCATCTTCAAACAAGTACCCAAGAGTCTATATATTAGTACTCAGAACTTTGCTGGTGATTTGGTTACATGGCATTATAGAATTTTCTTATCCAAATATTTTGTAAGAAGAATGAATGAAATGACTTCTCAAATATTAAATCTCTTCATATTTCCCAGTTCACAGATGGGAATTTCAGAACTAGTAAGCATTTGGCTTTATAAATAGTGTGACAAGAGTATTCATTGATTTCTGAATTCCTTAATGGGTAAGAGATTCATCCCAAGCACAATAGAACTCACTGTCTAGGAACCTAAATGCTTCATCTCTCAATTCTGACTAGACAATCAAAGGATGGGTGAGATCTTAGAGATAGTTCACTCTGACCTTCTTGTTTTACAGATGTGGAAAGTGAATCCTAGTAGAGGCACTAGAACCTAGGGCCTTTCAATTTTCAATTATATCCAGTGAAATCATGATTGATAACATACTCTTCATGGCTTTCTGGACCACCTAAGCCTCTAATCTTTTGATATGGACTCTGTACCCATCAACTCTATAGGAAGTAAAAAACAGTCTTTCTCAGGAATTCTACTTCTTGCCCAAGTAGCTTATCCAGACTTGAGAGCACCTCTCTCTGAGATTTCCTGAAGGGGAGTCCTCCCTTGGATTACTGATGAAGCTTTGAAGGATGTACTGCTTATCCCAAAGTCACCTGTCACCACCACCATCCAGAGAATAAAGGGAATTTGCCACTTTAAACTGCATCCTAAGGTCTGCTTCCATATACTTTTTTTCTGCTGTGAATCAGATTTTTATAGGTACATTTCAAAAGTTTTTGACCTACTGCATCTTGAGAAACTTAAAAACATATTCTACTCTGCTTGCTCATAGATTCCATTGGATTTAAATTCCATTGATTTAAGGACCACATCTCTCTCTCTTGGTTTTTTTACTCTACCTGATTCATCTTTAGGTTGCTGAAGCTTTCCCTGTTAGCCCTGTTGCATATTCTTCTTGGACTTCAGGTAGCAATGCTAGTCCTGAGAAATGTAGTCTAGACAATCACCTAAACTCCAATTCATTTCACAGTGCTCTTCAACAAGCTCCTTTTCCTAACCTTCCCTATCCAGTAAACTTTCCTGAGAGACCTCTCATCACGCTCTAGCCTAACGTAACTTCTAACAGCCTTTTAAAAACTTCACCTTATAATGATAAAAACAGACACAGAGAAGCCTGGAGAGAATGTATCTGACTTTTCTTGAAGAGTTAGGAGAATATTGCATGCACTGTCAGATTTAGTTGATGCATGGGACAGTTTTTCTGAACAGCTTTTCTTCATCTTCTAAATAAGAATGACTATCTGGGTAGGAAAGGGAAAGGGATATAATTGGAAATGAAGATAATGTAAAAAACAAATAATATCAATAAAATTTAAAAAAGAAAAATCTCCTTCTTCTTTTTCTCTTTTTAATTATCTACTACACTATTACCCAAACACAAATTGACCACACATTTCCAAGCATTCAATTCTCTTAATGCCAAAACAGCTTGTACTCCCATTTTATGATCCTGATAGAAAATTAGTATTCCCTCGAGATAAATTTGCATATCATTCATAAATAAACTTTTATTTAAAATGTGGAAGGATATAATACATACCACTGAAGAATATATATCACTGTAGAAATTGTGATAGAACTGGAAGTCACAGTTGACTTGAATTCCTGTCTTGACTCTATTGCTTAATATCAAGTCGGTTAACCTTGGTGAATCTCAGTTTCTTCTTCTGTAAAAAGGGGACTTGACTACTTCAAGGGATTGTTTTGAGCACTTTGAAGTAAATTATGTGAAGGCATTTTTATAAGGCACTTGAAGAAGAAAAAATTAAAGGAAATCTTCAGTTCCTTCTTTAAAATTTATTTTAAAAGACTGAGCTCCTCAAGGAGAAGGGACTGTTTTTGCTTTGTATCCTAATACTTAACCTAGTGCCTAATTAAGTAGGTGCTTAATAAATGTTTGTTGACTTTCTGTAATCTCTCTCTTTTTAAATTTTATTTGTTTAAGGCAATCTGGTTAAGTGACTTGCTGAAGGTAACACAACTAGACAATTATTAAGCATCTGAGGTCATATTTGAACTCAGATCCTACTGACTCCAGGGCTGGTTCTCTATCCATTAAGCCCCCTAGCTACTCCACTGTAATCTTTGATGTTAGAACAAGGTTTCTTAACTTTTGAATATATATGCCCCCTTTGACAACCTGATGAAGTCTATGACCCCCCCTTCCCAGAATAATGTGTTTTTTTCTAATACACAACATAAATGTATACTATTACAAAGGAAGCCAATGATATTGAAATACAGTCATCAAATTATTTTTCCAAAAGTTCACAGACATTAAATTAAATTAAATCCAGTCTTAGAATAACTCCAGAAAATGATGAATCAGCAGCCAGGGAAAGGGAGACACAGGTCTGGATCAGTTTCCCAAGAGATAGATGTCATATGAAGTTGGTTTTGTTCATTTAATCCCTTTGTTGTCCCCAAAATCTTACCTGAGGGGAGTATAAAATCTTCTTTAGAAAAGTAAAGACTTTTGTTTGACTTAAAATACAACAAATACACTACCATCCCTGCATTTCTAAATTAAAAAGTAATTGATCTTTTGATTTGATGAACACAGTGTTGCTATTCCTACTAATGCAAGTCTTGAATTAAAGGAATTTAAAGGAAAGAAGCTGTCCTGTGATGAAATGTGGAACCAGTTCATACTACATGTAACAGATTTATATTATTTCATTTTTACATAAAATATTATTGTACTGAGTTGGAAAGGCATTTGATATGAACTTATTTTGGCATTCAAGAACTAAGAAAGGACCACTAACCTGGCTATTGGTGAATCAGGGTTATTGGTTCTCCATAGATATTAAATTTTTACTGTGAGCATTTATACCAATCAGCAAGTACCACAGATGGGGGCTTGATTTATCATTTTGTTGATTGTCTAGACTTAAGAAAGTGATGTAGAAAACAATAATGCAGATTAAATCTAAAACTGACAAAAATGTAGTTTTGGGAGGAGTCAGTTATTAAGCACATACCCAGCATACTACTGAGAAGAATAAATTTATCATCCAGAGTTTTAGTCAATATGTGGAAGATCCCCTCATGAATGAAATCACATATTCCTGAAATATAATAATAAAATGTATAGCAAAGCTAGTTATTTAATTGTTTAGTTGGATATTTTAGAAGGTCTAATTTCCATTAATATGCCAGCTGGTATAGAATTTTGCAAGAGCTCCCTTGACTGTTTAACTACTTAGGGACTAATTTGATATCAGAAAGAACAATTGGTCCGTCTACAGTTGGGGGGGGCAGAACAGATCATTGAGTAATTATCTAACTTTGATCCAGGCAGAAGAGGCAACTCAACTAATGTTTATAACTGAAACAGATGTTTGCACTGTTAAGATACACCCACATACAATGTTTATAGAAACAAGCTTTAGCAATTATTTCCCATTGCCAATGCCTTCTGAACAGTGACAAAGGGAATACAGGCATTAAAATACAACCAGGCAGGGCATTAAGTACCATGCTGTTTTGTATCTGTTCTGTGCACACAGTAGTTACTCAATTATTGCTCACCAAATGAAGGAATGAATTATCAAATTCCCAATTCATGATGTTTAGTTTTTATATTAAAAGGCAAAAATCAGCCATAATTATTTGGTGGTGATTGTTTTTCATTTCAAATAATACTATGTGGTAACTAAGGGCAAATATGGTCTCTGAGGGGACAGGGTACATTGGACTCCTAAGTGATAGTATTTTTTTTTAAAAAAAATTTTTGGCAAGGCAACATGGTTAAGTGTAGGTAATGGCATTTTCATAAAAGAAAAGATTTTATGATTTCATCTACACTACTAGATTCATGCATGGAGACTCATATTTTTAACATTACTCTTTCAGTAATATCATGTAGCTGGAAATTTTGAAACATCACAGTGACCTAAGAATTAAAGTTGAGGGTCACTCAAAGGTCAATGGAGAGGTACATGCTGGATTTGAGTCATCTGCAACATTATCAAGCAATAATTATATAATAGGATAAAGGATCTGCTCAGAACGAAGTATGAACAGAAGAATAGAAAAGCCGCTTATGTAATCTGAGCAAGGGGCAACCAATAGACAGCCTGCCATACCTCTACTGGCACCCATCTGATATCAGAACTAGATGAAGGTAGCCATATGTTGGGTGAATCCCTCATGAAGGATGTATAACTGTATAGGGACAAAAATTTTATAGGATGAGAGGACGTGGATATGTTGAGAGTCATATCACTGGAGAGAAGGTCCCCAACACCAAGATAATAAATTGAACAAAATATCACACACTTTGACTTTGATTTTATTTCATTTTCAATTACAAATTCTCTACCTCTCTCTCCCCCATCCATTGAAAAGGCAAGAAAAACAAAATTTTACAAATTTCTTACATGTGAAGAAAGAAAGGAAAAAAAGAAGGAAAGAATCTGCAAGTTGTACTCTGAGTCATCAGCTCACTATCTGAAGATTGATAACATGTTTCATCATGAGTCTGTTTGGAATTATAGCTAGTTATTGGTTTAATAAGAATTCCTACATCTTTCAAATTTTATCATCTTTATAATATTGTTGTGATTATATAAACTGTTCCTTTTTTCTCACTTCACTTTGCATTAGTTCATACAACTCTCCTCAGGTTTTTTTGGAAACCATCCCATTCATCATTTCTTATGGCATAATAATGTTCTATCACATTCATATTCCATAACTTGTTCAGTCATTCCCCAATTGCTGGACATCCTCTTGGTTTCCATTTCTTTGCCATCAGAAAAGAGCTACTTGAAAAATATTTTTTTAAATATATGTGACATTTTCTTCTCTTTTTCTGTTGTCTTGCAGTACCGACCTAGTAGCTGGACCTCTGGGTCAAAGGGTATACACAGTTTAATAGCTTTGGAGGCATAGTTCCAAAGCTACACAACTTTTTTAATAATTAATTTTATTTATTTAAAGCAGTAGGTTTAAGAGTGACTTGCCCAAGGTCACACAGCTGGGCAATTATTGTGTCTGCAGCAAAATTTGAACTCAGGTCTTCCTGAATCCAGGGTTGCTGCTCTATCCACCTAGTTGCCCCCTCCAAAGCTTTTTAAATAGTGAGAATACTATAATCACTCAATCAGCCATCAAGTAGTATTTATTGATTATCTTTGTTCTGGTTTTATGCTAGGCTTTCTAGGGAACAAATAAAATATTGCAGACTGCCCACAAGGAGCTTACAATCTGGTTGAGGAATCCATACTTACATAGACATGAAGCAATTTGGGAGTAAGACAATAATGAGATACAAAAGGAAATTAATTTGATAAACATATAATTAAAGAATTAATTGTGGGTAAAAGAAAACAAGGTAGAAGATAGAGAAGCAGCCTTGGAATCAGCAGATATGGGTTACAGTCCTGCCTCTGACTCATGTTGTGTGACCATAGTCAATTCATTTAACCTCAGTGTAATCCAGACAATTTACAGTCTTGGAAAGTTGCTGATTTACATTTCTGGAGATAGTTTCCATAAGAGGAGTTTCCTTGTCCTATTTCACCATTGCATCTACCCCCTAAAAATATTTTACAATACTTATGGAAGTAGGAATTAGAGTAAAGGTAGACCATTATAGTCTGGAATTGTCAGGAAAAGGAATCAAATGCAAAAATAATTATCTATGGAGTGCTTGCTATATAATGGTATTGCCTCAGGCATTGTAGAGGATAAAAATGGATTATTAAAGAAAGTCTTTTCTTATATATATAGCTTGGGTAAAGATTGAGCATGGCTAAGATGTGGATTGACAGAGAGGAAAGTGAGATACACAAATTCACACACATTTATTCACATACATTTGAAGAGCAAATGAGAAATACAGTTTGGCTCTGCTTAGTTTGACCTCAAAAAGAGTTGGAGCAAAGACAGTAATCTAGTTTTATTTGTTGTTTTTAATCTATGCTGGGATAAAGCCTCATCTGAAAAATCGTAGATTCATCAAATTTTAGAACTGAAAGAGACCTTTGATATCATCCAATCTATTGTGGGCCATTGTTATTACTGAGTCCAACCTCTCTTATTTTATAGAGGAGGTTTAAAGAAATGAGGTGACATGACCAAGGTTATAAATATGAGCAACAAGTTAAGATGGAACAGAAGGGATGGATAGCATGGCTTATTGGGAATCTGGAGAACGATCTAGCTGAGATGAAAGACTATTCACAAGCATCGTTTTCTGCAAAGAAAGGTCACCTAGTGAAAACAATGACATCTGACGCATCCTCTGAAATGTGGTAAATGCATAGCACTCGAAATGGACAATGCCATCTGAAGCATTTCCTGCAGATGATAGTAAACCATCATTGGGTGTCATTTGCAGGGTTGGATCCCTTTATAGTTTGCTCAAACTCTGAAGTAGCACAGCTTGACATGCATGCACTCTCTTCTGTTTTAAAAGATGAGTTAAAGTGAATGAGCAATTCTAAACCCTGTGAGAAATTGTGTGTGCTTCTTCTTCAAAGGTGTCTATGGAGACCGGGCTCCTATATATTGTGGTTCAGAGGCTCTGTAATATGGAGAGGCACCATTATTTCTCAATCAGAAAAGATCTAACAAGTTTTTTTAAAAACATTTAAAGGTTAACAAATTCTTTAAACCATTCTTACAAACATTAAGGTCCAATGCTTTTTGGTTTGCTATTTAAAGCACTTTATAAATATGTGATACTTGTAAATTAGAAAATCCTGAATCCTTTAAACTCTAATTTAGAAGAAAGACTGTTCTTGTTTTGCTGCAGTTTATTTTTTTGTTTCTTCGTTTATTTAGCTACTTATTTACTTATTTTTGTGTTCATTCATTTGTTTATTAAGACTGCATATCTCTGGTTACTCTGGCCTAGGGTACAGGAGCTACTCATGACTCACGTCCTGCTCTAAGCTTTAAATTGCTCTGTTTCAGACCTAGCCTGGTTTGCCATCCTACCCTGTGGCTAACTACTTAGAGATTCACAATAATGCCAAATTGAGTGTGGACTCCCAATTGGCAGCACTCCTATAACTCAGAATTCTCAAATGCAAGAGAACCACCAGCCTCACCCTCTTTGGAAACTACTATCATGGGGAAAATAATGCCTAATGTCACAAATAGCTCAAGTATGTTGTATATGTGATACAAGTCAACAACTATTAAGCACTTACTTCATACTGGATACTTCACAAAGCATTGGGGATGCAAAGAGAAACAACAACAATAAAAATGGAAACATCCCTCTCATTCAACTGTCTTATGTTTTAGTAAAGGGAATAAGAAAAAAACCAAATATATGTGTGTGAGTGTGTATAATATTGTATTATATATACATGCATATATAATATTATACCCCCACACACACATACACACACAAAATAAGAGCAAAGTCATTTCAAGAACAGTGAGAGTTGTGACAACAGGGAGAAATTAGGAAGGGCTAGGAATTCCTTGAGGTTGAGGTGAAGAGAAACAGAGTATTCCAGGCATAGGGGACAGTTTGTACAAGGTATGGATACAAGAAATGGAATGTGAGAAAAACAAAGTAAATCTGTTAGACTAGAATGTAGGATGTATAAAGGGGAGTAAAGTGCAATTAATCTAGAAAAGTAAATTAGAGTCAGATTGTGAAGAGGTTTAAATACCAGATGGAGGAGTTTATATTTTTATCCTATATACAAATGGGGACTTCTCAAGAGGGCGGTGACTTGATCAGACCTTTAGGAATATCAATTTAGTACTTATATAGAAGGTGGATTGGGAAAGGGAGACAAAGAAACAAATTAGGAGTCCAAGTGGAAGCAGTGACCCTGTGAGTGGAGAGAAGGGAACAGCCGCAAGACTCACTGTAGAAATGGAATCAGCAAGCCACTGCCAGGTTTTGGCAAGGACAGTGCTTCAGTGAATCTCTACAGGAATTCTACAGGAATAGGGATGCTTTGTGTTTATGGATAGTCATACATACACTATTGGTGTGATAAAACTTCACCATTTGTTCATAGATATACCACTAAATTGTGAGGGGTGAGGATTCTTCATTTGGTGCATCTAAGAAGAACAGAACAGAAATGTGCAATCTTAGCTGTTGCAAAAGAATGTAATACAGCTGTTCTGGGAAAGTGCAGGACAGATGTGCTTCCTTGTCTACAGAAGGTTTTACTGCTGTTTACATTCTTAACACAATTTCAATCTGCCTCTTTCTGGCAAGTCTATAAGACAGTAGCATGGAGTACCAATGGCTAGTGATTAGAGAAGCTTTTTGGGATAGACTAAAAACCTGGAGCCAAATTTCTTTCAAAAATTTTCCATGAATGTGACTCCTTCCCCATTCCCCACCCTCAACCTGTCCATCAAACAACCTTAAGTCATGTAGAATCATAGAATAATAGAATAGGAAGACCATCAGAGATCATATAATCTGACTTTCTTCTTTTATATGTAGAGGAAATTGAGGCCCAAATAATTTAATTTTCCAGAGTTATACAGTTAGGATTTGGCAGAGCTGGATAGAACTAGAACCCAGGTCCTTTGAAGCAGGGTAAGGAAAGAGGTAAGAGAAAGCATTCATTGTTTCATGCAGGATTTCAAAATCTTCTCCAAGAAGTTCTTAAAGAATAATGAACTCAGATTTGATTAGTCATTGCAAATGCCATTTTTAAAAGCCCAGAGGGTGCTGTTAGTCTGGCAAAATTGTTCTTACTCAAGCAAAATTGACTTTAAAAAAAAATAGATTTCCCAAGAAAGGGCTGTTTTTGAGAATTCCAGAGTATTGAAGATTCATTCTTCAGAATTTTCTTATGGTCTTTTTGTTCCACTTAAGTATAAAAGATTTATATGTTCCATGTAGCATTAAGATGATATTTTAAAAAATCAAAGTCTTCTAATTTCATGATTAGTATTAATAATGTAATTTTTTCTCTCTGTTATCCAGCAATTCCACTAAAATCCTCCTTTGATGCCTTGTTATGATGGGGATTGTGAGTGAGATGGGGAGTGACCATGGATACTTAAAGGTTATATCAGTAGTCTGTAAATTATATAGAATACATCCTATGATGAAGGAAATGCTTCCAATAAAGGCTTAGTGATAACTTGGAGATTAACTGAAAACCAGTCAATCTGAGAACCCAAACTAGCCAAAATTGGAGAGCCTTATCATAGGCTGGACATAGGTGGCCAAATTATCCAATCATAACAACTCTTTTTTATTTTTTAATATTTTATTTGTTTTCCAATTATATACAATACTAGTTTCTGCCTATCATTTTTGTAAGGTTTTGAATTTTACAATTCCCCTCCCAAGGCAATGTGATAATCTTTACATTGTTTCCATGCTATACATTGGTATAAATTTAATGTGTTAAGAGAAAAATCATATCCTTGAGGAGAAAAATTGGAGATTGCAAAATTATGTAGTACATAAGACACACTAAAAAATGAAGGTAATAGACTTTGGTCTTTGTTTAAACTCCACAGTTCTTTCTCTGGATATAGATGGTATTCTCTGTCGCAGGTAAAATTGTCCCTAATTATTGCATTGATGGAATGAACAAGTCCATTAAGGTTGATCATCACCCCCATGAGCAACTCTTCTTTACTGAGTCATAGATGATTTTCATCTCCATTAGTGGAGAGAACATATAAGCCAGTTAAATAATTAGTTTTTGAAGTATTATAATTTTTAGGCAATCAGAGAAACTCATTTGATGTTTTATCTTTACAGCAGTGAGTCTTAACATTAGAAAGTCCAGAAATGTCAATTGACTCTTTTTAAAAAAAATAACTGCCTATAATTTATCCTGTGTAAATACTCTTTAAATTCAAGTAATTTCAAGCAGATAATATAATTTTACTTTGAAATAAAAAAATTCATCTCACTTTCTCTATCTTTTCCTTATGTATTAAGAACTATGCCAGTTGTCACATCTTTATCCTTATATCCTTTATCCTTCTTAAATTTAATTTAGGGTTTGTAAACTTTAAAAAATAAAATGTTTTTTATAACTACACTTCAATACAATTGGTTTCCTTTGTACTCCTATGTATTCTGTTTCATGTATTTATAAGCATTATTGTGAAAAGAAGTTCTTAGGATTCATAAATATTCTTGGGCCGGGGCACACACATACATACAAAATTAAGAAGCTCTACTTTAGTTTGTAAAATACTTATTCAAAACAACCAAATGAGGTAAGTTGTCCACACAGATGGGCAAACTGAGGCTCCAGGGCTAATCGACTTGCCTAAAGTAACAGCACTAGCAAGTGCCAGAGCTAAATACTGAATTAAGTTCTGAAACTAAACCTAAACCCAAACTTAATTCTCTAAATCCAGGGTAGGGAAACTATTTTTTGCCAAGGTCATTTGGATAGTATAACATCACGGACCATGCAAAATTATTAACTTAAAAATTAGACAAATATATTTTAATTAACTCACCTCTAAAAAGTTCCCAGATTTATTGAATTTTGAGTCCCACCTACAGTTACATTTGGCAGACCAAATGATTTCACAGACCTTTATAGCTGGAGGGCCAGATGTTCCTTGCCCCTGCATCATAAAAGTTTTCTCCTACATATATACAGAAAAGGATGAGTATCAGGATTATGTACATTTCTGATGCAAAAATTCCAATAAGGTATAAAGAAAGCTCAAAATAATTTTCCAAATTAAAAAGTAAAACATTTGAAGTCAAAGTATGTGTATTCCTTTGGGAAGAGTTTGTAGACATCCCTGACAATTGTTGTTCTGAAGTTTAAAAGCTTTTTCCATTTGAAATGCATTTTAGTTAAGTTAGGATTGCAATCCATAATGGAATTAGGTCAGAACATCATTCTTAAAGTTGCATTATGGACTTCTCTATATGCATAATTTTGTGAAAAGTGATCCTTTGTGAATTACATTCTTTATGTTGGTCTTCGTCCAAAAGTATAGTTTTCCCAGTAGAGGAAAAAATATATAGGCTAGCCTGCTGAACTTGTTTGAAGTGAAAGAAATGACAGAAAATGGTCCTCTAGTTCTACTCTGGAAGCCTTTAGTACTCCTACTGCTTCCTCATTTCTTAGTTGAACTTTCATTCCCCCTTCCATCCCTTTCTGCTATTCTTTGTTATCTTCTTTATAACCAAAACCCAAACTAGCAGGTACATAAAAGAACATGGTCATGGTTATTGGATTATTGTGTAGAGGAACTTTTCCAGGACCTTGATGCTTTACAACTATTGGCAGCTAGGTATGGCACTGGAGTCAAGAAGACCAAAGTTCAAATTCCACCCCCCAGACCCATATAAAGGATATAACCTTGAACAAGTCACTCAACTTCAGAACTATTATAAAATGGGGATAATGATAACATCTACCTCACAGTGTTGTTGTAAGGATCAAATGAAATAATATATATATATATATATGCATATATATATATATGTAAAAGACTTGGCAAACATTAAGGCACTAAATGTTGTTGTTCAGTTCATTTCCACCTCATCTCTTAGATATATAGGTAATATAAATAGTGGAAAAGTAAACAATCTTTTTAAAATAAATCTACAATAAAGACTATATCTCGATATGTAGCGAATCCAGCACACACACACACACACACACACACACACACACACACGTATATGAATAATGGATAGGGAAAGAAGAGTGAGCAGATAAAGCATGAGGATTAAGACATTCCTTGGTATACTGCATAGTTACTATGATTTGGGATTTTTTTAATCCATTGAGAATTATTTAATAATTAAGTGAATCATCATTTTTTCCTTAAATTTTTAGGTTTCAATTTTTTAATGAGTAGGAAACATAATTAATTGATCTGGTATATAAATTCCAGGATATAACCATGTGAACTTTCATTTTGACTTGTGCTCGCTTGTTTTGTGAATGCCCTTCTTGCTCTTTTTCAATAATCCAAATCTAACACCTCACACAATGTCTACGACCTAGTAGGCATTTAATAAATATTTGTTGATTTTATTGGACTTGACTAAACAGTACTAAGGGATCAGCTCAAGGCTTTCTTCCTCTATGAAGCCTTCCTTAAACTCACAACATATATATATATATATATATATATATATATATATATATATATATATATATATGTAGAACTTAGCAAACCTTTAAAAAAATTAGGTAGATATCAGTTATTACACTATTACTATTATATTTCCAATCTTTTAATTTCTGTTATATAATAAATACATAGTAGACATACAATAGTCACACAGTAATTGTTGACTTCTTGACAGGCTTCCCAACCAGAGTATCAATCATCTCCTTCATGAATAGATATTTTAATCTTCTGTATTATCCATAAGATGTGTGTGTGTGTGTGTGTGTGTGTAGCTAACCTAATGAGGAGAGGACACAAGCATGTAATCAATAAATACTTGTTGAAAGAATGCATGACCTTTTCTAGTATTTTATTTTCAGATGTTTAGTACCTTTATTTAAATTCAGTTTGTTATCTATTAAAAAAATCTAAAAATTCAGCTCTTCCATTTTCACTATCCCTCCCCCCACCCACAATCCCTAGTCATGTCCATTCATTCACTGTGAAATTTACTCCAGTTTAGTCTTGAGATCAGGTCAAAAGTGTCACTAGTTAAATCTTTCACTCTTCTTCCTGGTTCACTTAACATAAAAATGCAAGCGAGGACATAAATATATAGTGTTCTCCTGTGGCCATGAGAACATTAAATTGTCCAGAAAATGCAGAACTGAGTAGGATAATCTTTTGCAAAGCTCATTACCTGGTAGCTAATCATGTCTGTAATAAGCCAGAAAAGTGTCAAATCTATTCTACAGATATCACAGCACATTAAACTTAATATCACATCATCCCCTGCTGGCTACCTCAATGACAACATGTGAATGTAATCAGAGGACCTGGATACTCTGAAGAGTCTGTGGTACAGTGAAAAAAAGAGGAAGCAGGCTCTTTAGAAATCAGGAGATCCAAGATATAGCCCCATATAACTTTTGACAGGTCACTTAACCTCTCTATGTTTCAATTTCCCTGTGTATGAAGAGGGGGAATAATAAGACAAGTTCCATTCCCAGCTCATAAGGATGCTGTCAGAGCAATGGGGTGGGGGTGGGGGCAAGGGAGGGAGAGAAGAAAAGTGATGAGAACTCAATGTTCTCAAGACTAATCTATTTTCTCTTTTTTTCAAATTAGACTCCAATGTGCCAATCTCTCAAAAACAGAGGAGCCATCAAAGAATCAAAGACTTAAAGCTAGAAAGATCCTTAGATTTTATCTAGTCCAACCTCTTCATCATACAGAAAGAACAACTTGAAACCAAAAAACTCTAATCCAGGTTCCCTAAGTCAGACCCAATATTTCACTCAGTCTTGTAATTTCTCTCCGGAAATAACAATATTTACTACCTGTATGACCTTGGCCAAGTCACTTTTATCTGAGATCATATAAGAAGGCATAGGACTAAATGACTTCCCTTCTATTTCTGAATCCATGGCCCTTCATTTCATAGATTTACAGCCAGAAGGAGTCATAGAGGTGCTCTACTTAAGCACTTTCATTTTGTAGAGGAAACTGAGGCTGGAAAGCATAAAACAAACTTTAATTTATTTTAGACATTTATTTTTTTTTAATTAAGTTCTAAATTCTCTTTCTCCCCCTCCATTCTTTCCCCTTTCTACCAAGAAGGTAAGCAGTATGATACCAACTATACACATGAAATCACATAAAACATAGTTCCATATTAGAAAACGAGCAATAATGAATATTACAGATACAGCAATGTGTTAAGTGCTAGAAAAACAAAGAAAAGCAAAAACAACCTCTGTCTTCAAGAAGCTTGAATGCTTGGAAATACAGCAAATAAAGAAACCTATTTATAAGCAGGTCTTCACAAGATATTATATAGAAACTGGATAGTTTTGGGAGAGACCTGTTGCAAAAGTTGGAAAGGTCACTAGCTTGACAGAATTTGAACCTGGACTTCTTCCCCTCCCCCCCCCCACACTGTATAGTCCTATTGACAAGATCATTAATTGACTCTGTTTAGCTTATTGATACCTTAGTGTAAATCCTAGATTCTAATCCTTCGTTTCTAAATCTTTTGGGAGGCAATGAGTTCCTCTTCAATGGAGATTTTCAAGCCAAAGCTAGTGGATCACTTGAAGGATTTGATATATTCAATTTCTTTTCACAGTGAGTTGAATCTGATGGCTTCTAGGGTCCCTGTCCATATATATTCTTAAAGTACTCTTTGGGGGGCATTTCTCTTTGTAGATTAGAGGGAAGTATTTGCACTCTTTTCAACAATAAGTCAATCAACTACTATTTATTTTCTATCTACAGTAAAGCACTATTAGGGGATCTCAAGAAATATAAAACCTGGTGCCTTCCTTCAAGGAACTTAGACTCTAGAGGCAAGGCATATACAGACAGAAAGTTCAAAAAGAACATAAGACAATAACAAGGGACAAATCTCACCAAACAGTATATGATTAAGTGCCCAATGAATGTCAGACATATGCTATGAATGCAAAAGAGAGAGAAATCATTTAGTCTGGAATGTTTTGGGAAGGCTTTGTAGAACAAAGAAGATTTTAGCTAGGTCCCTGTTTGCTTTTTTTCTGGAGGTAGACTGTTTAAAGGCAGAACACTAACTCTTAGTATATTATGGGGGCTGGGGCAGGGGGCTGGGGGGGGGGAAATGAATGCATTTAGTGGAGGATATATTTTTATATTTTAAAACATTTTGAATGATTACTGAGGGATACTTTACTCATTCATAAAGTTCTTGAGGCTTTGAGTTTTTCTCTTCCAAATTATCTGGGAGATTTTGGCACTAGTTAGGTTTTAGAATTTAGATGGTTTTGTTCAGACATTCTTGAGTTATTTGGTAAGAAGAAAAGTCTTTGGTTGACTTTTTTCTGCTGAGAAGCTGTTTTCTCAAACTCTAAACTTCACAAAAGATCCTTATTTCTACAACTTTCTTGACAAAACTCTCTTTTTGGGGGGTTGAACTATTAAATGCCATCAACTGGAAGAGAGACCAATTTTCAAAAAGTGATTAGCAATAAACATAATCCATCAGCAGTCTTAACAAGTCCATGAATGAAAATGGGTGCTTAAAGCCTAGCCCTTTCTAGTCTCACATCAGCTGGCCCCAAGACTTTGCTAAAATGTCTGGCCAGGAGCCAGTCAGGAGCAACATCACCAGAATGGAATCCACATTTACAGCATTAAAAATTATATAATTACAAAAGAGGACAAATAATTCACCCAGTATGACACTTCCCCAAATACACTGATTTAAAAGATTTTTTTTAAATTTAGTATATCATTTCCATGATTGTATGTATGTGTGCCTCATTTTTATCTCCCTTATATTATAAGAGCATAATTTCTTGATTACATTGTTGAAAAGTATGCTTTATTTAACCTGATTGGGTAATTAATAATAATAAATGGATTTCAAGGAAGATATGGGTGAAATTAATTTAACATTTATTGAATATCTATTTCATGCAGTAGAAAAGATCAAAGCCACAGTTCCTCCCTTCAGAGAGCTTATAGTCCAATAAGCAAGATAAAACAGCTACAGAGATTAAGTATAATAACAGAATATGATTAAGTACAAGTAAAATGTCTTTTCGAAAAGGAATGATAGAGGGTCTTATTAAAGCTTAAATCTACATCAAGACTTTGAGGACTCTTGTCTTTAGCTAAAATGATCAGTTTGAAATGGAAAGCTAATGATATTGTTGACTTCATGCATTATGCAAACTATGAAAACAGACTCATTTTAAAATTTCATTAAGTGCACAGTTATTCAATATTCCTTGAGATCATATGGAAAGTTTAGCATGAAGTTAATACTCAGCAATCTGGTATCTGGGAGAAAAAAATGTCTTTCCCATCAAGCAGACTTTGCAGTGAGCAAATTAATATTAATCAGGATATATTTTACTGATGGAGCATTTTACTGCCCATTAATACATCTCTTTCCCTTCTTTTCTGAAGATGACATTTCTGACAGTGATTGCTTGTCTGCATGTATGTGAAAGGAGATGAGAAAACCATTCACATAGTCAGCACTCTTTCCCTTTTAAACACTCTATTACCTGTTATCTAATCTGCTTATGGAGTTCTGAATTATCTGGTATCCTTTTTTTATTATTATACTCCTGATTTGGCTAGAGATGAAGTCTTTGCCCCCAAATAATAGACATTCTTCCCCTGTATCAAATAGAATTTCCTGGGTTCAAATACAGTTTCTGATATAGCTTTGTCACTATAGGAAAGTCGTTTTATCACACTTCACCTTTGTTTCTTTATCTGTAAAATAGAGAGAAAAAACCTTTAGTACCTACCTCACAGGATTGCTTCAAGACTCAAATTAGATAATGAATGTAAAGCATTTGGTGCTTTATTGTTTTGTCATTTCCATTATAATCTGTATTGGATAGAACTCCTGTGGCAAATTTATGGGAGGGCATGCATTAAGAATCACACAATAAGGAGGCATGGATTGGTTGTCTGCCTCATTGGGAAAAAAAGCCTACAAAAAGACAAATCCATCAGAGAGTATTTCAGTATTATCATTATTAATATTACCACTATCATCTTTGTGCATGTGAATGTCATCTTTCCTTGAAAGGCTCACAGTAACAGAATGGCCAACTTTCTTTTAGGTCATCTGTCTAGCACTCTAGGGGTAGGATGGGATAGACAGTTTATAAATTTTCTGATTTGCAGATGAAACATACTAGCACATGAAAGGCACATATCTTAATTATCTAAAAAGTCTTTCAGATCCAGCATGCCCAAATTTCATAAATAAAACATGCCCCCACTAATCAACTTAATTTTCAGGAAATATTTTCAGAAAAGAATTAGCAATAAAAATAATCCATTAACAGGCTTAATAAGTCCATGAATGAGAATGATTACTTAAAATGCAGTATAGTCAGGGGCGGCTAGGTGGTCCAATGGATAGAGCACTGGCCCTGGAGTCAGGAGTACCTGAGTTCAAATCTGACCTCAGACACTTAATAATTTCCTGGCTATGTGGCTTTGGGCAAGCCACTTAACCCCATTTGCCTTGCAAAAAAATCCAAAAAAAAAATACAGTCTAGTCCCTTTTAGTCTCACATCAGCTGGCCCTAACACTTTGCTACTTGGGAAGTAGGTGCTATTATCTTCATTTTATAGTTGAGGAAACTGAGGAAGATAGATTTAAGTGACTTGCTCAGGGTCACACAGCTAGTAAGTGTTGTGAGGTCTGATTTCTACTGGCATCTTTTTGACTCTGGGTCCAGTCCTTTATCCAGTGTACCACCTAACTGATTTAAAAGTCATTTAGAGGGGGGGCTAGGTGATGCAATGGATAAAGCACCGGCCCTGGAGTCATGAGTACCTGGGTTCAAATCTGGTCTCAGACACTTAATAATTACCTAGCTGTGTGGCCTTGGGCAAGCTACTTAACCCCATTGCCTTGCAAAAAAAAATACTTAAAAAAAGTCATTTAGAACACTCTATAGCCTCTCCTTTCACAAATGAAGAAACTGAGACCCAGAAAGGAAAAATTACTTACCCCTGTCACACAAGTAAGTAATTAAGCTGGGATTTGAATCCTAGTCTTTTGGTACTGTGAGCCATTTGGTCTCACAATTCTCTAAATTCTAACAGCAGAATCAGATTCTAATGTGACAAATCTTTATCAATACCAAATCCATTTAGATCATGTTGTCTCCCTTAAACATCAATTAATCAAAATCTTTCATTTTGCAGCTGAGAAAACTCAATCCCTGAAAAGTACATTGACTTGTTCCATGTCACTCTGTTAGTGAGGGGCAGAACTAGGAATATAATCCATGTTTGATGCCTCCCCAGTGTAGTGTTTTTAGCATTCTACCAAATTACTTTTCCTTCTTCACTCTGATTCTAATGCCCCTAATTAGGAAACCACTCACCTTGCTGAGCTCATGGAGTTGACTGGATTAGAGAGAGCAGTGATTCTTACACTTTTCCATAATGGTAGAACCCTTCAAATCAAAACAAAACCAAAAATCTTTGCTAGGACATTAGTAATAAAATCTTCTAAACTTATTAGTTTTAATGCTTATTAATAAACAATATAAAGATCATTAAAAGGGAAAAAATTGGGGGTGTTTCAAGGTTCCTTGCAACAGTTTGAGAAACCTTGGTTTCAAGAATACTTCCCAGATGCCCCTATGGTAAATGCATGTAAAAGATAATTCCAAAGAACAGTCCTGTTGTTGGATTTCAACCAGAGAGAAACTTGTGAACTCAGCTGTCAGTGATTTACCTTACCTCAACAGACAGCTGCAAGATTAAACACAGTTTGGAGGGGCTTCCTGCAAGAAGAAGTTACCTGTAAACATTTTCCCCGAGTGAAAGAATCTGGATTTAATAAAGTCGCCAAATTTCTACCAGGAGAAAATTAGAGGTTACAGGGTCTAAATGATTAAGTGACAAAGTGGAGACGGAAACTGGGAGGAAATGAGGTGAAACACCAGGGAATGATGGATTGGAAATAGGGACTGAAAGCCAGTGAAGAATAGAAACACCTGGGGAAGAGCTTTGAGAAACTTTTTCTGCTTAATGGTACTTTGGGTTGGCTCCTAGATGCCCTGGCTTTGTTTCTCCATACCTGCCAATATGACTAATTCCAATTGGTTGCTAGTCATATTGATCCAGATCTGTTGCCTATCAATAACAGTAAAAGAAAAGCAGCAGAAGCTGAAAAAATGGAGCTAACTAGCCATTTAATTCTTCCCACAATCAGGTGAGTATTTTGGTTTTGTTGTCAATGCTAACTGCAGCATACCTTTCAAGTGTATATTCATAGTTATCCATTTGTTATCCATATGACTAAAGCAATATTTTTTTTTGCTTTGTCCTATAATTAGTTTAGGTAGAACATTAAACTTCAGGTGTGGAGACATACCTGAATCTCCTAAATGACCTTCTATTAGGAAAATATTCACTTAATAAGTGGCAAGGGATGCAGGGAGGACAGGCTTGAAACCAATTGCTGTAGGTTCATGGAGCATACTCTGGATGCATGAGAGAGAAAGAGAATAAGAAAATCAGAGAGACATAGAAAGAGAGAGACGGGTGGTGAAAGAGAATTTGTCTGAGTTTTGGTATTGGTAATTTTATGTTATTATGTCCTTTCTTTTCTTCACACAGAACACATCCTTTTTCATCTAAGTTTCTGTCTGGGCTGATCACCATGTCTGAAATTTTCTCATGAGTTTATAGACTAATAGGTAAAAAGAACCTTAAACAGCAAGTAGTCCACCGTTCTCCCCATCCCTCTCCTGACTTGATACAGAGGAGAAGGTTGATAGCTTACTAAATGTCCCAAGGACAGAAATGCCCTTCTGATTCCCAGGCCAGCTCTGTATCCACTCCTCTGTAATGTCAGACTCAAATGGAAGCAAGGAGAAGGCTACTGAACCACAAATGAGAATCCCTGAAGGCCTGCATATTGACTTAGAAGACCCCATATTAATATTATCTATTTTGTTTTATTTTTTCAAATGTTTCTCAATTACATTTTAATCTGATTTAGGCCATACTTGAAAGTGTTATGATCACAAGTGACCTACAGGTCCCCTTTATTCCTTGCTTAATCTCAGCCAAGTACAATCTCCTTTCCTGATCCCATCAACTGTTCTAATGTGCTTCCCTACTAAGATTGCCTTGTATAAATTTATTATTTATTTTATATTTATTTATTTGTTTATTTATACATGTACATATACAGAAGACTGTAAACATCTTGCATTTGTGTGTGTGTGTGTGTGTGTGTGTGTGTCCTTAGTATCTAGCACATTTCCAGGAATATTAGTAGCTGTGTAAACATACTAGCTGTGTGGTTCTGAGCAAGTCACTTAACTCTGCCTCATTGTCCTCATTTGTCAAATGTGCTGGAGAAGGAAGTGGAAGCTATTCCAGTATCTTTGCCTAGAAAACTTCAAATGGGGTCACAGAGAGTCAGACATGACTGAAAAACTACTGAAAAATACATGTTTATTGATTGGTTGATTAATTAATACAATAAAAATAGATGATATGCCTAGAAACCTTTTTTTTCCTTATGGTCACAATGGAACAGAGAATGGAAATTATTCTGAGGTCCTTAACTGCATTAGAGTTAAGTCCTGAAGAACACAGAATCATAGCCTCTCAGAAATGGAAATAACCTTAGTAGTTGTCTTCTATTCCAATTCATAGCTGAACAATTAGAATACAAGTTCATTAAAGAAAAGGACTATTTTTGCTCCTTTTTTGATGTATCCCCAGTGCTTAGCAGTTCCAGGAATATAGTAAGCATTTAATAAATGCTTGTTGATTGATTGAACAAGAGTTCCCTTTATATCATACTCAGCATCATACCCATCCATCACCTCCTAAGGAAGCTGATTTCACTTTCAGATAATTCTAATAGTTAGGAAGTTATTGTTTTGTTTTCATATATCAAACCTAAATTTGCCTCTCTATAATTTCTACCTCTTAATTATACTTCTGGCCTCTGGGCTCAAGAAGAACATCTCCCTCTTTCGTGTGTCTCTGCATTTCAAATTCTTGAAGACAAGTATCATGTTCCCTTGGAAGTTTTCTTCATCCTAAACAGTCCTTGTCCCTTCAGCTGATATGGTGTGAACTTTTCTCACTGCCTTTTCCTCACTGCTTCCCACTCCTGGAAGGCTCCCTATCCTCTCACCTCTGCCTTTTTAGTTCCTCCAAGACTCTCCTTAAATTCCCCCCATTTCTCTACAAGAGACCTTTCCAAGACCTCCAAATACCAGTGCCTTTTTTTTTTGATTACCTAGATGCTTACTTAGTTACATATATTCTTCTCTGTTAGAATGTACCTTTTTCAAGGCCAGGGATTATTGGGGCCTTTCTTTGTAACCCTAGGGTTTAGCATAGTGTCTAAAATCTTAATAAATATTTTCTGTTTCCTCTGGATGTCCTTCAGCTTCTCAATGTTCTTCTAAAATGTGTCACCTAAAACTGACCATTGCACTCCAGACATAGTCAAAGGATGGTGGGACTATCAATCTCCCAACCCCATGCCTGTCTTAATGAAAACTACAATCGCATTCCTTTTCTTGGTTCCTTTGTTGTACTATTGATTGATATTGAGCTTTCAGTACCCCCCTGCCCCCAAAAAATACTTTTTCAGAAGAATTGCTTTCTAGCTATACCTCCCCTAACTTGTAATTGTGTAATAGACATTATGATGGTTTTAAATTTTCATTGCTATCAACGTTTTTCATAACTGTATGGCTATAGTGTGAACATGATAACAATAGAAATACCAGTGACAATTAAAGAAATGATGTACTAGAAATATGCTAGGTTCCTAATGGGTATTAGGAGATAATAGAAACAATCATAAAAACTATATTTAATATTTATAAGTGCTTAATATATAACAGACATGTGCCAAGCTCTCTACAAATATTACCTTATTTGATCCTCACAATCATCCTGTGACATAGAAACTGAGAGATTAAGTGACTTGCCCAAGGTTACCCAACTAGTAAGTGTTTGAAGCTGGATTTGAACTCAACTCTTCCTGATTCTAGGCCTGATATTTTATCTATTGTGTTACCTATCTGTTCTATTAGCTTAAATAAGCCACTGTTGGATGAATGAATAAACCAAAAATACCATAGAATCTGCTTAGATTTAGAACTATCAGGGACCCTAAAGATCATTTAATACCACTCCATTTGTCCCACTAGTGGCAAAGGCAGGACTTGAATTCAAGCCTTTGATCCCCAATCCAGCATGCTTCCTATAATACCATATGTGGACTCCCTTGAAATGAAATGAAAGGCTCACAACATGATATTTGAAATAGTAATGTGCAGCATTCAGATGATGATCTTGTAATGTGGAGACAGAAGGGAATGAAGTCAATGTAATGTGGAGGCAAGAGGGACATAACTGCAGGTTATAGGGTAGATCATTCCAGCTTTGAAATCCTCAGTCAGACTCTCTTTTGATGACTGAAAATGAGAGGGAGAGAGGTAACAAGGCCACAAGTCATTGCATTCTCAACTAAGGTTACATTTCAATTCAGTCATGGGTTTTATGGAATAGAAAAAACTATGGGGTCATCAAAGCTGTGGAGCTGAAAGAAACTGAAATCTTCCATTTTACAAATGAAGATACTGAGTATAGAGAGGGCCAGTGATTTGCCCTTGATTACACAAGGAGCAACCTTTGAAAGTTGGATTTGAATTCAGAATCTCTGATTTCAAAACAGTGTTCTGTAATTGAGATCAGCATCTGGATGATAGAACCTGAGATCCCTCCCTGCCATTTGATTGCTCTCAACACATGAAAGTGTAGGGACAACACTGGAACTAGATTACTGAAAATTAGTCAATGATTAGTTCAATTTAACAAATATTGCTTATGTGCTTATTTATCTACACTGTGTTAAGAGAGGGACATAGATAACTAAGGAGGCATGTAACTAGTGTTTATAGAATTGAAAGGAGTCTTAGAAATCAATTATTCCAACCTATTAATTCTGAAGATGATCATGTCTAGTCTCAGAAAATTCAAATGACTTACCCAGGGCCTCATAGCTTTTTAATGGAAGAGAACAGATTCCAACTGAGGTCCTCTGATTCCAAATGCAAAGACTTTTCCATTGTACTACAATCCTGTCTCCAAGAAACTGATAGTCTAGTGGGGAGATAAGAGCAATACCAATAACTTAAAAACAAAGTAGATAATAAGGACAAAAGATATATCTATATGAAGTTCAGAGCGATGAGACAGAATGTGAGAGCAGTAAAGCTATATGGAAACAAACTGAGTATTATTCGTGGACAAGATACTGTACTAATCATTGCCATATACAAAGATGTCTAAGACATAAGTCTACTACCTTCAAGTGGGTTTTAGTCTAATAGGGGGATGAAGACATGCAATTCTACCTCATTTACTAGCTCTGTGACCCTCTTGGCTTCATGACATGGGATAATAATGATAATAACTATCTCCCAGGATATGTTATGAGGATAAAATTAGCTAATACATTCAAAGTGCTTTGCAAATCCTAAGGTGTTATGTAAATTCTATTTATTTTATTTATACACATAGAAAAATAACTAACATGTATAGTTTATAGTAAGTGCCAAATGAATGACATCAGCATCATGTTCTATAAGAGTTTGGAAGAGGGAGAGACTTTCTGGTGCCAGAATAGTCAGGAAAACCTCCATGAAGGAGGTGAGATCTGAGGTGGCTCTAAAGGCTGCATAGAATTGACATAACTGGAGAGGAAAGGGGAAATGAGAAAGGGGTATACATGGTAAATTATCAAATTGGCTGCCCTCACCTTATCCACCAAAACTTGACTCTAAACCTCAGGGTGAAAATTAAGTAGGGATTGGTCAGTTCCTGGTCCCCAGGGCTTAGATCTACTGCAAAAGGGTTATAGTGTTCCACAGGGCAACTGGGAATTGTTCTGTGGGATAACCTACACTTTTTGCACTTTCCCAGGGAAGGAAGCAGCAGCAGCAGCCTGCTGCCCCCTGGAAAGGCTGCTGAGTGACCTGGAATCATGGGAATTTCTCGGCTGTGTTTTGTGGAGATAGTCCAACTCTAACCATTTCCCAAATATTTCCAAGTGGGAGTTGGAAGAACATTTTCAAGCTCTGATTTCTGTACCATATCAGATCTACTTCTAATCTGAGAGGTGTTAAACCAGGTTTAGATTGGTAATCTCAAAGATGTCTTCTGTTGTCTCCTACCATCAAGGAGGGAGTCCTTTTTCAACACAAAATAGTTCATAGAAAAAGAAGAAATGATTTTTCAAAGAAATCTTGCAAATCAGCTACAAGACAGATTCTTTTTCTTTTGCATCTTAATGAAAATGCCAATGAAATGCCAATCTCAAAAGTTCAACCCAGATGAGTAGCTTCTTGTATATCAAGATAAAAAAAAGATGTAGACCCAGTAGAGTTCACATAAAAGGCAGTGGGTCTTCAGGTTAAGTTGTAAGAGAAGACTGTCTTTAGGGTTATTTGAAGGAGAATCAAATATCAGCCCTTAAAACAAATAGAGGTAGGACTCCACAGCTGCCTTTTGTCATTGACACCACAGTGGAGAAATTCAAAAAAGTTCACTCACCATTTTTATCTGAAGCATTTTTTTTAAAGAGAGAAAAACATAGATTTGAGGCAGACACCCCCAAAGTGGGAAGTTTTCAGGAAAACAAAACAGATAATTTACTGGTTGCAAATCCAACTTTTCTATGTTTATTTAAGGAGAGAAAAAACAATTACTGTAGAGTAATTTAGTTCAAGGAATGCAAATCATGAAAGAGTAGATGGAGATTTGAGGAAGGGAGAATTTAAGTCACATTTAGACATAAATCCTTTGACTTCATAATTCCCATAGATTACTGGCATCTGCAAAGCCTAGATAGTTCTTAATCATGAAAAAATTCTTTTAATCTTCCTACGGAAGGTTTACAAGGAAGAACTGAATTATACTATGTTAAAAGTTCTAAGAGCTTACATTAAGCAAAAAATCATAAATTAATGTAGTGGCTACAGAGCAAAACCCTAATGCTTGTAATGCAACTGGAGGAGACTGCCTAATTTTATGTTATCAAAGGGGATGACATCCCTTTGGAGAGACATTCTCAGGAGCGACCTTTGGGAAACACTTGTAAAGTTGCCAACCATTATTCCCATTCCCTTAGTTCTATGTTGTTCTAGTTTAAAGTTAGACACCATGGGTTAAAAGAGAGAATCTAGAGTCTATGAGAAACAGGAAGAAAATAATAGGGCATGTGGAATTATAGCCTTCATGATAAATATTACCTGTTTAATGAATCCTGTTCTAGGGATAGAAATATCTACTGTCTGCCATCTACCTCCATGCAGTTCATTATTTATCAAACACCTACTATCAGTTAAGTAGTCTGTTATATGCTAAGAATACAGAAAGAATAATGAGACTGTCTCTGTTCTTATAGAGCTTACATTCTATTGATGAAATATGCAAAGTAATGATAAGAGGGAAAGAAGGTTGATAATCATGGAGATTTTATAGTGAAGCTGACAACTGAGTGAGCTATCCTTTGAGTTAAGTATCCTATATTTGGAAAGAGAAAGAAGCACACATCAATCATGGGGCACCACCTGGGCAAAGTGTGGAAGTAGAAGATGGACCATCATATAGAGGAGAAAATAAGCAGCAGATTAGTTTGACAGGAACAATGAGAGCATGTGCATTTATTAATAAGTGAGAAATAAATGATAATCCAGAAGAGTACACTTATTGTATAGTTGACTTACAGTGCTTTAGAAATATATTCTTCCTCTTTAAGTAGAATGCAATAGAAATAAACACATATACTATATACATACACATATACCATATGTACATATATTATGTATGCATGTAAAAATATATGTAATATACACATATAATATACAAATATATCATAGGTCATTATAATAAATGCACAACTACAGCTTTTTTAAAAAAAATACACTTTTTGTAAACTGGAAGAAATTTTGAAGATGATGAAAAAGTACAAATTGAGGGAAATTTCTAAGTAATGGTCTATTACTTCCTCAAATCCCAGAATCACAGATTCAAAGAAGCTCAAATCCATCAGCAGTCATGAAGTTCCACCTGTGCCTGGATACCTTCAGCAATATTCTGAACAATTAGTCATCCAGTTTTCTACCAAAGACTATTTATGATAGAGAATCCCATTTTCAGTTGAGGCAACTCTTTCCACTTTTGGATTGGTCCAATTGTTGTTGGACTCCATTGAGTAAGCACCTTTATCTTTGAAACTTCTGTCTATTTCTCCTAGTTCTTCCTTTTAAATATTTCCAGTTTCTTCAACCAATTCTTAGATGGAAAAGTCTACAGTTTTCTTCTTACCATCCTGGTCGGCCTTCTCAGAAAATAAGCCAGTTTGTCAATGTCCTTCCTAAAACATCGGGGCTTATATTTGTCATTTTTATTGCAATTACTTTAAAGCTAAATTACTAAATAAAGTCATCATGATGAATTCATATATTCAGTAAGTATTCATCCAAAACCTACTTTATGTCTAACCTAGTGCGAGATATTGATTGTGGAGAATTCAAAAGCAAGTACAAAGTCTCTGTCTTGGAGGAACTGGCAATCCACTGGAAAAGATAGGATATAGAGATAGTGAATTACAAATTATTTTTTAATTCAATTTGACATATATTTATTAATTTCTTACTGTGCCAAAAACATAATAAATTGTACAAGGAAATGTATTCTTGGGGAAGACTTCACAGAGAAGGAAGAGACTTGAGCTAACCCTGGAAGAATAAATAGGAATTAGTAATTATAATTTAATTGGATTTGGATAGAAGGAAAAGGAGAAATGAGTTAAGAGAGAGGATTTAGCAAAAGTAAAGGTGCTGGAGCAGAAATAAAGATGGCATGTTGGAGAATTAGACTAGAGTCTAAGATTTGGGCTGAAATTAAGTTGAAAATCTCTTGTTCCTCACCTGAGGTTACCAATATAGCCCTCTTTAGTTTATTACAGTTCTTTCCTCAGGGTTTCCTAAAACAACATCCCACTATCCCAGAAGACTTCTCTAAAAGACTTAAGCCTTCATCAATACCATATGTAAAGACCCCTGAATGTGGAATTATACTGGGGAAGCTGTTAGGAAGGTGTTAAATAACCATTAACAGCTTGACTAGAAACCTCTGCTTTGGAATTTTTGCTCCTGCTTCTTTTAGCTCCTCTATAAAGGTCATGAACAAGCATTCCTCAGTTCAAAAAGTTTCCAGGGGCTACCTTCTGCTTCTAATATAAAATATCATCTCCCTAGTTTATCATTTAAGATATTTCACAAATTGGGTTCCACCCATCTTTTCAGTTTATTTCACATTATCTATGTACTAGCAAAATCAGACTATTAACTTTTTCCCAAACTCAAAATGTCATCTCATACTTCTAGATTCTAGGTTCTAGATTTCTGTTATCTTCCTTCAACATTCAATTAAAGTATCAGCTTCACCAAGAAGCTCCCCAGATCATGGTGGTCTCTCCTTGATCAACTATTCCTGAGCCACTTTGTCTCACTTCCCCCTTCATCTTTTTGCTCCCTACCATATAGGTCATATTGTCTGCCTATACTTTTTTTTTTAGTGTTTGCAAAGCAATGGGGTTAAGTGGCTTGCCCAAGGCTACACAGCTAGGTGACTATTTAGTGTCTGAGGCTGGATTTGAACTCAGGTACTCCTGTGTCCAGGGCTGGTGTTTTATCCACTGCACCACGTAGCCACCCCCCTGCCTATACTTTTTATGTTAGTACTATAATTCGATGAAATTGGCAATGGTGCTAGTCTAGGATCTGAGTTCAAGTCCTGATAATTTCTACCTTTCTCCCTGGATTTTAATTCCCTCATTTATAAAATAAGCTAGGATGAACTGGATCAAAAGGTTTCAAACATAAAGTTCATGACCTGCAAGACTCCTGAGTACAGTCTGAATCATATTAAAATCAATTTGGGAACTCTTTAGCAAAATTAATAAAAATATAGTAAAACATATATTACATTTTAAAACTGTCATTATACAGCCTATAATAATCCCTTTCAGTTGCCCCATTTCTATTTGAATTTGATACTACCAAACTAGATGACCCCAAAGACTATTCCAGCTTTATATTCAAGATCCCTGAATAAAATATAAATATATATTTAATACATATTAACTATAATAAAAATAAACTCCAATGGTGAGAGGGTAGTCTAGACCATGTAAAAACAAAACATCAATAAAAATCTATGCCACCTCCTTTGGGGTGGGGGCAGATTTTTTTATGTATCTCTAATGCCTAGCACAACTCTTTGCACACAGTAGGTATTTTTAATAATTGTGGAACCGAATTGATTTGACATTCATCTTAAAGAATAAGTACTTTCTGAACTCATAATGGAGTTCCATCTTTGGTAGATGGAAAAGGCATTAGATTGGGAATCAGAAGACCAAACTTCAAACCCTAACTCTGCTATTAACTGTGTAATTATGGGGAAGTCATTTAATTTCTCTGGGCCTCAGAGGAAATTTAATGTGGGGTTGAGCTAGAGGATCTCTACTATCCTTTCCAGATCTAAATCCTCTGACCATTGTGTGGAAAGAGAAATTGAGAAGAGATGGGAGGGAGAAAGGCAAAGCAGCTGAAAGTGGTAGGGACTGCAGCAGGGCTCAGTCCCACCAGATGTGAGGGAGGAAGTGGCAGAAGGGAGGGTGGGTTAAGTTCCAGGTGGCATCATGGCTCAGTGAGCTAAGCAGTGAACTGTTGTCCCCCTCAACTAGGTAGCAAAACCTACAAATTGCTACTCTTTCCCAACCCCCACTCCCAACATCATCAGATTTGCTCATCCCTAAAATGGGGATAACAGTGTATTCATCAGAATAATTACTTATTTAGAAACTATTCATAAAAATGACCACACAGTTCTTTGAAAACAAGAATCCTAACAAACAAATCTGGATATCAGGAAGAGGCATGAGAGAAGACAGATATATAGAGACATAGAGATAGAGACTAAGAGAGAACTTTGCCCTTCAGTTAATACTCAGTGCTCTAGAACAGAGGTGTCAAACATGTATCCTGTAGGGAAATTGGAAGTATTTACAAAAACAGATAAATACAGTGGAAGACAGATAATGTTAATATGTGCTTTTCTTTCTTTTTTTTGCAAGGCAATGGGGCTAAGTGACTTACCCAAGGTCACACAGCTAGGTAATTATTAAGTATCTGAGACCATATTTGAACTCAAGTCCTCCTGACTCTAGGGTCAATGCTCTAAACGCTGTACTACCTAGCTGCCTCAGTATGTGGTTTTCTAAATCAATATACAGCTTGCAGGAGTCTTTACTAGGATTTTGTGGCCCTTTCCCTTTCTATTTGAGTATGACACCATTGCTATAGAATGTACTCAGTCTAGTGCCACTTAAGTCAAGAATTCAAAAAAGACTAATTGCTCATTGGACTCTTTGTTTCAATCACAATGGAAAGACATTTGGAATTATTCACAAAAAGTTACTGTGTCTTCCTTTTGACTCAGCTGGACTATTACTTAGCTTTTACATCTTAAGATTCTAAATGTTCAAAAGTATTTATAGCAGTGAAATTTTGCTTTGGTAAAATATTGTAAACCAAGGGGGTACCCATCAAATAGGAAAATTATGACATATGAATGTAATGATACTGCAAGAAATAGGAAAAAGTGTTGCAAAGAAAGAGGCAGGGAAAAGATAGGCAGTGAAATGAGTATAACCAGAAGAACAATTTATATAATAACATTAATATTATAAAAATAATCATCTTAAAGACTGAAGAACTCTGATTAAATAAATGAATATCTATGATTCCAGGGGACTAAATTGGAAAATACTGCTTACTTCATGATACATAGATGATGAACAAATATGCAAAATAAGAAATGAACTTTTGGACATAATCAATGTGAAAATATATTTTTCTTGACTTTGCTTATGTGATAAAATATTCTTCTTTCCTTCTTTCCTTGCTTCCTTCCTTTTTTTCCCTTCTTTTCAATGTGGAGGGAGAAATAAATGAATGCTTGACAATTAAAATACATAATAATATGTTTTTAAAAGAAAGACTAATTTCTAGTGATAATGGAGATATTAGAGATCCAATATTAGTGGCCCTAGGAAATCAGTTTATTTCTTGTGTGCCAAAGACTAATGTACTAAAGGGGAATTTGTTCCATGGATTCACCACTCTCTTGGCCTCCAAGTCTATTCTCTCTTCCCTCTAATCCATTTTTCTGTTTTCTGCCAGATTAATCATCCTTATGCACAGACCCATTCCTATTCTGTTCAGAACTCTTCTATTCCTGATTGTCTTTGGAATTATAGTTCAAGCCCTTTCATTTCTCATTCTAGACCATCCAGGAACTGGCATCTCCCTATATTTACAGACATTTCTGTCTCTATCCCTTTCCATGTGCATTATACCCTAGCACTGTGTTCATAGTCAGTCCTTTCTTGGTTTAATATCTTTGTTTATGCCATCCCTATACCTGAAAGATAACTGCCCTGACTTCTTATCCTTTTGAAATCCTGTCCATCTTTCATGACCCAGCTCAATTGCCACTTCTTCCAGGAAGACTCCCCTACTCCATCCTTTCCCTCCCCCCAGTCAGATATAATCTTATCTTCCTCTGCTTTTATATAGCATATTGTGCTTTTCTTGTGATCTTCTATTCTATTTTGTATTCTAGTTATTATATGACACTCATATTTGTACTCTTCTGATATCTTTAAGTTCCATAAAGTTGGAGGCTTAGGTTAGCTGTATATTTACAATACTTTACACATCTTTGTGCTATACATGGTTACTGAACATATATAGTCTACTTAATGAATGCATTGCAATGAATTTTACCACTCAGAGGGCAATATGGAACCTTTCAAAGATGGCCTTTTCACAAATTGAAATCTTATGCAACTTTTCCTTTACTACTCATAAAGGACAGCATACTGAGATCATAGGTATAACTTGAAAATATTTTGTACTGAAGCAAGTAATCCAAACTGTTTCTAAGGTAAGTGATAAAAAGCACATCCACAGTTAATAAGGGAGGTGGGGAAGAATAGAGTAAGGAAGGCTGATCTCAGCTGGTTGTGTGGTAGTATTCCATTTTAACATTATTATTGCTTTTTAGGCACTAAGTATTGTTATCTGCATGTACCAAACACAGCAAGTATTGCCAGTCACCTTCAAATCTGGTGGTGGTGGTATTCAGTCTCTCAGTCATATCCAGTTCTTTGTGACGCAATTTAGGGTTTTATTGGCAAAGATGCTGAAGTGATTTGTTGTTTCCTTCTAGTTACAGGTAAGGAAGCAGAGGCAAACAGGGCTAAGTGACCTGCCCGGGATGACATATCTAGTAATGTCTAAGGTTGGATTTGAATTCAGGTCTTCCTGACTCTAGACCCAGCATTCTATCCATTGTGCCCCTTAGCTGCCTCCAAATTTGATACCCATGGTCAAAGCCCTATTTGCCATTCCTTAATGACAGTTCTGTTCATGCAGTAATGTTTTGGATTGGATCCTTAATAAGTTCAAATTGCCAAGTTGATTCTAACCTTAAAAATCAGCTGGTTCTTCCCGTCTCTAAAGGAGAAAACTGAGGAATACTTTGGAAGATATATGGATGAGAGGACACTCAAATTCAACTGCAAACTAGACAAGACCAGGGAAAGTGTGGTGGAAGTTTGGTTGGCAACCTGTATGGGATGGACTGAGCTCCATCATCAAGAACTTCCATCATCACCAAGAGCCCAGAAGTCTTCATTTTAGTCATGCTTTAACTGTTTATAATGGATTAAATTATGAATCCAAAGAATAGGTAGTTTGTATAAAGTCTAAAGCCTGAAATGTTTATACTGTGTTGAATCAGTACTTTAGTTTTACATTCTGAAATAGTGTCCCAAAATTATTACTGTAGTTTCAATATTAAAATTTAATCTTTTTATGCACAGATAAATTCTTCTAAAAGTCATCAAATAGATCCTGATAGTCTGTGGAATATAGTTTGAGCACCTTCATCTATTCTTCTAGGCCATCCAGAAAGTGGTATCTTCTTAGCTTTCCATTCTAATGCTTTAATAGCTTAAAACTGCTCTAAGATTTTTGGGACACTCTATACATCTTCCTTGAAGAGTAGAATAACCCACTGGAAAGTGAGGGAAATTCTGGCAAAGGACACTAAGACAAGTTCACACTGTAATCTTGACATTAATTAGGGCATTTGTCATTTGAAAGACAACTGTGTCAACAAAGGCATTGGAATTTTCTTGATTAAACTTCTTGGCCTGAAGAAGAGTTGAAGTAACATCACCAGCACCAGGTCTCAGGATTATGTACTCCCAGAGAGAGAAAAAATAGGATACAATATCAAAGGATTTTTTTGTCTCATACCTTTCTTTTAGATTCAGTTTATACATGAATGGTTAAAAAGATAAGAGAAGAATCTGCTTTAAAAATACCATTGAAATCAGATATGCTCAAAAGAAATATTAGTTGCTCACAACAAAATCAGAGCAAACAAACTATTTAGGAGAAAGAAAATTGAAATGAGAATTATGGCTGCTGATAACCAGTTAGTTTTGATATAACTAGATTATCTTGGTGAAGTCTTTTTACTTCACAGAGAAACCTGTGGCCATTTAAACCAATTTATATCTATATAAGAATTCTTTCTTCAACATTCTCAAGAAGTAGTTAGCCAGCTTTTGCTCAAAAACTTCTGATGTGAGGAAAACCATCACTTCCCAAGCAACACTTTCCATTTTTGTATACCTCTAATTATTAGGAAGTATTTCTTGAAATCAAGTCATACATTTATTTCTTCATATTCTTACTTCTTCCCTCTAATACCAAACAGTACACATCTACCATTTTTCCAGGTGACTTTTAAATTACCCTTCAGATACTTTAAAACAACTATTATGTCTTTCCCCAATCCTTCTTATCTCCTAGTTCAACATCCCTAATTCATTTAATTGATACTCATGTAGTTAGAAATCCTGGCCTTTACTATCCTGCTCACCCACCTCAGACATCTTCTCTGGGTCTCATCCATAAAATAATGGCAGAAGATAGCCTTGGACGGATTAGAATACCTACTCTATCCAAGTTGTGTAACTCTGAATAAGTTTCATTTAACTTCTCTAGGCCTTGGTTAGCTCATCTATAAAAATGAAGGGGTTGGAAAAAATGATCTCTAAGATCATTTCCAATTCCTAAAAGTCTGTGTTTATGTCATCTTTTAAGATACTTTTCAATTTTAAAGTCCTATTCAAGAAAATTGTCTTGACTAGGGTTGACCAGGAAAAACAATACCTTTATCTTCTTAGAGCCCTACATGCTTACTTGGCATAGTGGATACCAGGCCAGGAGTCAGGAAGATTCATCTTCCTGAGTTCAAATCTGCCTATCCTATACTTATCAGCTTACTAGAGACCCTGTGTAAGTCACTTAACCCTGTTTGCCTCAGTTTCCTCATCTGTAAAATGAGCTGGAGAAGAAAATAGCAGACTGCTCCAGTGTCTTGCCAAGGAAATCCCAAATGGGTTCACTAAGAATGGAACAAAATTGAACAACAGTTTTGTAAATGTTTAAATCTTTCTTTCTGTAATGAAAGTTCTGACGTTTCAGAGAGAAATCAGAAAGCTGATTCCTTTTGTCTGGGACCTGAAAGCCATTTTACACTCTACTTGCTGGTTGAATAAATCACATTCAGGGGAAGGGAGGGGTTTCTTTTGCTCATTTTCCAATTCAGACTTGGCCCTCTCCCCCCCCCGTCCCCTCACACGATAGTGTCTCCACTACCAGTTTAAGGGGAAAGAAAAAGCCTTGCTTCCATAAAGAACCGTGGCACTTTCCTCCATGTGATGACTAATGGTAGAGAACTTTAAACCTTATCCTTGGTATCTTTTGGAGTCTGGACAATTCAGCTCTCTCGGGATGAGTAAATATCAGCCTGTTCCCAGGAAGATTAACTATTAAGATGATAGAGAGAAGAGCTGCTACTTTTTAGAGTGCTGTACTTAAGCTGCCATCTAAACTTTCCCCAAGCAGCATCTCAGATGATTTATGTCTGCAGTGCTTTAATGTGTAGAAAACAAAAATATTTTGTGGAGTTTTCAAAGGATCATTATTTTCTTGGTCTGTCTTTGCTTTAATTTAGAGTATGATTTGTCTTTCTAAGGTGATCTATTTCTTAAAAGTCTTTGGAAATTCAAAATGCATCATGCGATCCTTTGACATTATTAAAAATTGTTTCTCTTGACCCCTTTCGACCCTATGGAAGGTAATGTACCACAGTGAAAAGAGCAATTGACTTGGAGTTCAGAGGACATGAGCATTAATTTTGGCATTGTCCCTAAGTTCTCTGAGCCTCAGTTTCTTCATCTGTAAAGTGAATGGAATTAAATGGTCTCCAAGGTCTCTTACTTCTCTAAAGCTATGATCTTATGAACTGCCTCTATGGTGTGATTTCAGAAGCCAGGAAGTCTCCAGTGCTCAATAAAATGTTCTCCCACACACTAGCAGAGGCTGGAAATTCCATCTGTTGCAGCTACATCCTTTAGCTCAGGGCTTGGGTCCCTGTTAAATACAAATACACCTGAGAGGGATAACACTTATTAATTCATTCAAATAATATTTATATTGGATGCCTGCTATGCATAGGACATTTGTGCTAAACTTTGGAGAAAATTTAGATATGTCCTCTATCCTCATGGGATTTACATAAAAGAGATAGTGCACAAACACAAATACTTAAAATATACTATATATTAAATTAATATAATATTAATTAAAATAATATATTATCATTGTACTATATATTACTATACTAAACTGCAAACTGATTCTAAAAATAGTAGTTAATTTACTAATGTACAGATCACTGTAAGAGAAGTTGAACTTTATTTTTTATTTTACTTTTTTTTAGGTTTTTGCAAGACAATGGGATTAAGTGACTTGCACAAGGCCACACAGCTAGGTCATTATGAAGTGTCTGAGGTCAAATTTGAACCCAGGTAATCCTGACTCCAGGGCCAGTACTCTTTCCACTGCACTACCTAGCTGTCAGGAGTTCAACTTTAAATGATGGATAATAAAACACAAAACATTGAGGAAGAGGGAGGGCGTTCTAGATAAAGCAACTAGCTTGAGCAAAGTAATGAAGACAGGAAAGTGCAAGGAATGTTCACAGCCCAAATAGAATCCTGGTTGACTGAATAAGAACATGTTTGGAGTAGAATAATATAGAATAATCCTGGAAAGGTAGGATCTAGTCTGGCAACTATTTGGTAGATAATTGTGTTGTTGTTCAGTCATGGTAAAATGACTCTCCATGACTCCGTTTGGGGCATTCTTTTAAAGATCCTGGAGTAGTTGCCATTTCTTTCTCCAGATCATTTTACAGATGAGGAAAATGAGACAACCATAAAGTGACTTGTCCAGGATCACACAGCTAATAAGTGCCTCATTTGATATCAAGAAGATGAGTCTTCCTGACTCCAAGTCAAAAACACTATCTACTGGGCTACTTAGCCACTTCAATTAATGACAATAGCCACTAAAGCAGAGTAAAATGAGTAGCTTTTCTTCTCCTCTTTTCCTCTCTCATTCTTATTATTGTTTCCAGCATCATCCAGTAATATCAGCCTTACTTGTTGTTCCTCAATCTTGATACATCATCTCCTATCACATGTCTTTGCATTGGCCTTTCCTAGAATGTTTTTTATTCTCGCCTCTGCTTCTTAGGTTCCCTAGTTTCCTTCTAGAATCCCTTTAAAGCCCAACTACTGCAGATATTCCATGATATTTCCAGATATTCCAAGATGACTATGCCTTTTCCTCAGAGATTACCTCTCTTGATCTTGCACATACCTATTTATTTGCATGTCTCCCTCATTAGAGGGTGAACATCTACCTTGTTTTTACCTTTTATTCTCCCCCGCCCAGAATCTGGAATATAGTAAGTACTTGTTGACTTAATCACCATCATTTTTTTCCTCTTCTATGTCCTCCTCCCTTCCCCTTTTCCTCATCATTTTGCTTTCTTTCTTCAGTTGTTGCTCTTCTTCCTTCAACTACTTTGGCTCCTTTACCCCTTCCCATTCTGATCATTGTAGGTATGGTTTTGACTGATGTTCAACAAACTTTTATTATTATTCTTCCCCTTTCTTTTTTCCTTCTTCTCTACTTCATCTTAGAATTGTTTTTGTGCTTGTTTAGTGTTCTATTGGAGGTTGTGTTAACTTGACTTCATATTGGTAACTTTGTTTCTTGGGATAAAAGATCAAAACTGATCATTAAACTGCAATCTGAGGTTTAGCTATGGATTTCACATGCCCATGCCTACCATTTCCAAAAATGATAAAGTGAATCTTTGATAAGTGTTAATTAACTGTTCTTTACAGCATCCCTGTTATACCAGTCAACAGAAAGATTCTCAAGCAAATTGCATTTGTGGCCAATTTAAGAAGTTCAGTATGAAAGAATTCGAGGGTTTGGGTTTGTTTTTTAGCATCTTCTGACTCAATGCTTTTCAAGGTACTACAAAGTAAATTTAAAGAGTTTTTATCCAACTTCCTAAGAACAAAACAAAACAAAATTGACTAGTTGAACTTATGAACTTTTGTGACTAGCATTTTTAATTGTGCATAAAATTGTAAGTTATTTATAGTCTTGAGTCCTAACCACATCTTAATAAAAATGGATAGAATCAAATTGGTTGAAAAGTGAAATTAAGAAGCAGTGGGTGGAGAAAGGAATGTAAAAAAGGAAGGGTAGAAGGGAAAAAAAACTTCCCTCAAACTTTTCCCTACAAAATTCTAGCATTTGCTGAGATGAAGCCAATAAGCAAAAGTAATGTAATAAAAGAGCACATTGTATTTGTAAAAAGAAATAGGAATGCTTTTGATTGTCTACTGTTTTATCTTTAAAAGGATCTGGGGGATTTGACCACCTTGACAGAATGGCAGGACTTCCAACTGGTTGTTTGACCTCTTCAACTACTAGCATAATGTCTGGCACATTTAATAAATGGTTGTTGAATTGAATTAAATTCTTAGCAACTCAACAATACAATTTGTGTGTAGTCATTGTCAAAGTACTTAAGAATCCCTTAGAGGTAAGAGCTAGAAGGGACTTTAATAGGGATCACATAGTTTAATTCCCTTACTTTGCAATAGGAAACTGAGGTCCAGAATGATAGTGTCTTTAATCAGTCACATAGTAAGTTGAAGAGGTAGGATTTAAACCCAGATCTTGTAACACCAAATACTGTATCATGTGCAGGCTGCCCCATGACCTTTTTTGCCATTGGTACTTCATCAGATTTTCACCATCAATAGAAAAGAAGTAAGAAAATTATGTAGAAATTTATATTTCGAAGTGGTGATAAATTCTCTGTTGTTTCATTTTGATTGTCAAGTTCATCCTTTGAACTGAGTTGTAAAGTCTGATCCCAAATCAAAGATTTGAGTCTTAAAGATGATTTATATTAAAAGACATTTGATACAAAAGTTACCTTTACCTAGAAATGTAAGAAACTGTCCAACACAAAGCCTGACAGCTCCCACTGAAGACCACTCATTCATTTTCAGTGTGGAGTATATACAAAACATTTTGAGGTCAGAAACATGATCTGGGAAAATTGACTTCCCGCTGGGGGAAATTTTAAAAATTCTTGGTAGAGGGCTCCGTGATCCTGCTGCTTCACAATGCATGCAGGGATACTAAACATAATAGCAATTTACATAACCACAGGATTTGTAATGTCTTTGGAGGGGATGTAGCCCCATGGAACTTTGAGTGTGTGAGGTCCTAGGCTCATTCTGTAGTGTCTCCAGCAATTATATTAGGAGATGGCTCAGGCTGATGGAAAGAGAGCTAGACTTGGAGTCAGAAGGCCTTAGGTTATTCCTAACCTTGCTACATGTCATTTAGGTGAGGTAAAAATAAATCACAATTTGGAATGGTATTATGCACTAAGAAATGATGAAAGGAAAGGTTTCAGAGAAATTTGAGAAGACTAATATGAAATGATGCAAAATGAAGTTCTCCAGGGGAACAACTTCTACAATAATAATATTGAGAAGAGAAGCAACTTTGAAAAACTTAGAAATGCTGATCCACAGCAACACAATGTCCAACCACACTTCCAAGAGTACTCATGATAAAGTGTATTTACATGGGTAAAAGAAAAGATAGAGAACTGATGGACTCACTGAAGATTAAACTATATTTTTTTGGATATGGTTAATGCAGAAATTTGTTTTGTTTGACTACATGTAATTGTAACACGTACTTTTTTTTCTTGCTTTCCCAAAAAATCAAGCAAAGTTCTCCAGAGTCTAAAAGCTTTAGAGCTAGAAGAGAACTAACCAGCTCCCTCACTTTCACAATGAGGAAACTGAGATCATAGTGCTAAAATGCCTTGATCAAGATCATTACAAATAGTAAATGGGTGGTGGACCGGCAGAGACAGATGTAGAATTCAAAGTCAAATATAAAATAAATAATACCTATTATTTAAAAATAAAAATAATATATTATATATTAATATAGAATAATTGTTAGATAAAAAAGAATAAATCACAACTTCTCTGAGTTAATTTAGGCTTCTTGTAAGTAAAAATTTCCTAACAGAGTTATTTAAATAGGGAATAAGTTACCTTATTTTTTGTTGTTGTTGCTGTCATGTGTGACTCTTCCTGACTCCATTTGGGGTTTTCTTGGCAAAGATAGTGGAATGGTTTACCATTTCCTTCTCTAGCTCATCTTATAGATGAGGAAACTTGAGACAAACAAGGTTAAAGTGATTTGCCCAAGGTCACACAGCTGGTAAATGTCTGAGGCCATATTCGAACTCAGGAAGGTAACTACAGGTCTGACATTCTATCTCCTGTGCCACCTAGAGGCTTGGAGAATCCTGGAAGATCCCTTTCCCTGATAATATTCAAACAAAGGCAAAATAACTAGGTGCCAAATATGTTGCAGGGGAGGAGAAATAAATCATATTGGGTGTTCTTGATTGGACTTGGATGACTACTGAGATTTCTTCCAATTCTGAGATTTGGGGTTCTTTTCCTCATCTCTCAAATGGGAATGATGATACCTGCTGTGTTTATATCACAAGGCTCTCCAGAGGATACAATGAATCATTGTATTTGAAGACAGTGTCAAGTCAAATCAAGGAGCATTCATTTAGCACCTCCTTATATGTGCTGATCCCTGGAGATATAAAGAAAGATTTAAAGGAGCTGATGGTCTAATAGGGAACACTATATGAAAGCAACTATATACATATGTGTATATATATATATATATATATATATTATATATATATGTATATACAACATGTATGTATATATGCATTGTGTATGTGTACACATCTATCAAAATTGGAGATAATCAATGAAGAGAAATTTTCAGCAGTAAGAGGGATCAGGAAAGGAATACCTCTAAATTATATATTCATATATATATATATATATATATATATATATATATATAAAGAAAGAGACTGTAAAACCTACAAATATGTCATTGTTTTGCCTATTAATCTTTTCCCTGTTTTATTTTTCATTTTAGGTAGATTGCTATTAAATAATAATAACTATGTCATTCTATGTCTTAGTAAGACCCTGGCTCCCTTTGTCAGGATCAGCTTCATTAATCAGCAAAATTGACATCCTCTGAATATGATGAGTATCTTCTGTCCTAAAGCATAATAATAGCTTATATTTGTATCATGCTCTGAGGCTTTGCAAAATGCCTTTATCACAATTCTATGAGATAGTTATCTTCAATTTATGAATGAAGAAACTGAGGTTCAGAGAAGATTAAGTGACTTACCCATAGTAAGTGTCAAAGCTACAAACTAAATTCAGAACTTCTGGTTATATATCTGCTGCTTTTACTGTTATATCAAAATCCCTTCTCAATTGCTTATAAAAATGGCTGAAATTCCACCACTAGCAATTAATTCTTTGGGTTCCCAAAAAAAGAGTCCTCAATTAATATTCCGGTGTCTCTTGGGAAAAGTCCTCTTTCTTCCTCCATTATCACTTAATTCCTTCACTCATTTGTTGACTGTAAATGAGAGAGGTGGTTGGTGTTGGTATAGCAGGTGCTGAAAGGGGAGGTTGGAATGTGCCCAAAGACAGACTTCAGGACCTTGCCATTTATACTTGGCCTTGTCTGAACCTTGTTGCTTTAAGCATCACCCAAATGAAATAAATGACCTCAAGAGTGTCTCAGCTCACTTTAAAAGCTCATAGAGGAGAGAAAAAAGAACTGTTTTGTTTTCTTCCAAATGTTTTATTTTAACAGATAGTTCCAAAAATCAGTGCTGAAATACCAAAAGTTCAGATTCTAATGTACAAAATGTTCTTGAATTTTATTTCATTCCTGGGTGCTAGGCACATTAGGTTTGCATTAAGAAACACTAACCTAATAAAAAGCAGGTGCCCTGTCAACTTTCTTTCCTAATTGTGAAACGAATGGTTAATGTCCTTTTGTCAAAGATTTTGACAGGAGTATAACCCAAATCAATGAGTCTATTGCTCTTGTTGTGTTTTTATTATGGGGTGGGGGGGAGGACTTAAGAATTCAATGAATGATAAATTAGGCTAGTAATAGTTTATATTATTTGTGGAAAATAAATCTATTTTATCACTGTGCTAAAAAAATGTAGCCAGATGTTAAGAAGAGCATGTTCCATATGGAGGAGGCGCCGAGTCATGGAACTTTTGTAAAAACCATGCAAAGCTGTTATTATGGAGAAAACAGGAAGACAACTTCCTCTCTAAGCATACACCATTTCCTGGAGAGGAAGCGGGGGCTTTTTTTTTCTTGTTCTTTGTTGACTGAAACAGAGAGACAACTATTTAGTGATGACCATATATGTTTATACAAGCCATGGTCATCAGCTTTAAAAAAAAAAAAATAAAGCCCGCCAACGTCTTCTCTGTTGGTAAAGGGCGAGACCCAGGGTGGGGCTGTCATATTGGTGTTAGGTTTGTTGTTTTTCTGTGGTTGACCGCATAGGGACACCCAAGCATAAACTGCCTGGACAGTGTTCTAGGGGACAGTATTCCATTACCATCCAATGAAATGGATTTCAGGCCCTCATTTTAAATGGTAGTGTGGCCTGGAACAGCCAGACATCCTACCAGGCCATGCTCCATCTCAGACTCGATAATGCTTACTGTGTATTCAGCCTTTAATTAATACAGCTGGATGACACAGTGGATAAAACCCCAGGCCTGGAGTCAGGAAAACCTGAGTTCAAAGGCTCCTTCAGATAAGTACTAGCTGTGTGACCCTATGCAAGTCACTTAACCATTATCTGCCTCAGTTTTCTTATCTATAAAAGGGAAATACTACTTTGTTGTTCAGATCAAATGAGATAATAATTGCAAAGTGTATAGCACACCACTATTAATGTTAGCCTTTCCTATTGTTATTATTCTATTCTGTATAAGAGATAAAAAGGAGAAATGTGTGGCAACATTTCATATGGGTCTAGTATATAATGGTTTGACACAGGCTGACCTTACCATTTTTATAAAGACTTCTTTATGGAAGGAATGTTGACTCTGGAGTCAGACTTTGGATATAAATCTTAGCTCTCACAAGTCTCAGTATCCTCAACTGTAAAATGAAGGACTTGTACACAAAGATCTTTTAAGTTCCTTGTACTAAATCTAGGTTCCTATAATCCTCTGTTCTCTCAAGGACTGTCTAAAATTAGAAGGTAAAGGAAAAGATTGGGACCCAGTGGAACCTAGTTTTTTTACTGTTGAATTACCAAAAATATTAAATTACCAAGTCTTAGTTTAAGATGTGTCCAGAAGGGAGAGGATATGACCTAAAGTTTTAATTCAACCACTGTGGGGCTCATTATCCCCAGTCAAATAGAGCATCACAAAGAGAGTATTAGGATGGGTGAAAGACAAGAAACAAGAATCTATGAAAGTATAACATTGGTCTTTATCACAAGAGACAGAGTTTGGTCAGGGGGAATAGTAAGTGTTCTGAGGTAGAATTAAGGCAAGTGAGTAGACCAATACAAAGTCATTAATTGGGCATCTTTTTATATAGGGACATTGCTCTTACTGATGATGAGATTACAAATAATGATATTTAGGCTAGACTTGTTAGGGCTGGTTCTGGGGGCAGAACCAGAATCAATGGGTAACACTTGCAAACAAGCAAATTTAAGCTTGATATGTGTGTGTGTGTGTGTGTGTGTGTGTGTGTGTGTTTGTGTGTGTGTGTGTGCATATGGTTAGCATTTAGAGCTATGAAAAAGGTGAGCTTTGGGAGACAGTGACTTCCTTTAAGATGGAGGTCTTCAAAGAGGATGACATGAGTAATCTTCGGGGTATAGATTGGACTAAAATATCAAGATCCTTTCCAAATCTGAAATTCCACAATGAGCTAGCAGGAATACCTGAGAATCTCTTCTGCTCTGAAGAGTAGATTCCTAAGTGGAATAGATTTAAAGCCTAGATGTGGGGAGTACTAGGGCAGTCATATTAAAGCTATGAGTTGGGCTGGAGGTACTTCTCATTACAAGGTTCTATGATTCAATAATTTTAAAGTGACCACACCTCTCTTACCAAACCTGGGGAATTCTCTGCATGAGCCATCAACTGTGTGATCCAAAAGTCCTTCATAAAGCCCTAGATGATGTCTTATATTGACTTTTAAATAACAACTATGGTAATACAGTGAATGCTTTGACAGAGCTTGCCCAGGACCCTTTAGGGATCTTAATAGATGGACCAGCAAATAATTGAAATGACATCTTCATCAACCCTGTGTTACATTTGCAGAAAACACATATAGAAAATGGGCCAAATTCAAAATACTCTAAAGTCACAGATTTTCAGATTATGATAGAGAAGACACTGCCAGAGTTACAAGAAAACTAAGGGTTTTTAAATTTTCTTTTTTTATTGAGGGCAGAATAAATCTCTTTTATAAAATGCAAAGGGAAAGAGAACTTAGCATCTTTCCTTAAGTTACCTTGAAAGAATGTTATGTTTTAATTTTATAATATTTATTCAAGAGGTTGGGGTATTTTCCTCTCCCTACTCTTAACCTCTTAAATATGTTTTGTTCTATGTACTTTTTTCTTTCTTTATTTTTCATGCTTCATTTCTCACAAATCATATCTTTCCTCTAAGATTTTTTTTAATTATAATACCTATTTTTTAGGAATTTCCAAAGTGTAGCACAAGCTTCTTTAATGTGAAAGCAGAGTCTTTATCGAAGAGAGGTGGATTTTCAAACTTCAGAACCTCAGCCTATTGTTATTTCCTGATGTAGCCTCCCTTAGGTAATATGAATATGTATCAGGAAAGAACAGCAGAGGAGAACATCTGGAAACTTTTGTGTCAGGTCTACTGAACACAGGGGTGAAAAGAAAACTGGACTATTATCTAGCAAATCTGGGCTAAACTCATAGCCAATCAAGATGATCTAGGCTTTTTCCCTCAGTTGAATATTTCACCAAAACTGCCTTCTCTGGTCTCTATGGTTTGTTATTCCATCCTCACACTTGACCATTCTTCTTGAATTTTTTTAATTATTATTTTTTTAGTTAAAAAAACAAATGCAAGCAAAAAATCTTGTTTAGATATCTGATTTAAAAAATAAAAAAGAAACAAATAACCAAACCAGACTAAAAGCTTAGCTTCTTTAGTAGAAAAAGTTAACAAAGCAAATCATCTAGATGTAAACTCTTAACAAGATATTGGTTTGGCTTGATAGACTATGTTCCAGTTAGGCACACAAATATTAAATACTTTTTTCCTTCTTTTTCTTATAAACACCCAGTTAGTTTCCATTGAGGAACTAGAGGAAAACCTGGGAAGGGCACCTGAAAGATAGAATCTCTTTTCTAGAACTATAGAGCGGTAATAATTATAAATGATAATAAATAAGAGAAAAAGAGTACTTGATGAGCCTTAAAAAAACTATATTTTTTGTGAATTGTTGTTATAAAAACAAGTAGACATAGCTAATTAGATATATGGATTAGAAATTTCAAATATAGCTGTGTGACCTTGGGCAAGTCACTTAACCCCATTGCCTTAACTATTTTTTAAAGAAGAAATTTCAAATAATAGTATTTTTATCTATTTATTTTATATTAAATCTAAGATTTACAAAAATGCTTTACATATTATCTCATTTGTCCTTCAGGCAACCCTGAGAGATAGGTGCTATTATTATTATTATTATTATTACCATTTGACAGACAAAAAACTGAGACTGACTTGCCCAGAGTTAATCATGGCAGTCAGTATCTGAGGCTGGATGTGAACTCAAGTAATCTTGACTCTAAGTTGTGTGCCTTATCCATTGCAACACCAAGCTTTATGATAGAAACCTAAAACCAAAAATTTGAGAGTAATCTAGTACAAACTTTACCTGAACTGAGAGATATCCTCTACATACAAGTATCAGGCATGTGGTCCTCAAAACTCTCAATTGCAGACCAAAACAGATTAAAATGTAATTAAAAAATATTTAACAAAATAAAATTATAACAAAATAATGATAAGATTAAATATGATCTTTGAAGGTAATAAGTATCCAGAAGGATCTTTAGCTATGCTCAGTGGTCCCTGTTTCTATTTGATACCATCTCCTATAAGTGATGGTCATCTAACCTCTTTTCAAAAGCCTCTAGTATCAAGAAACTCAATTTCTCCTGAAGCAGTCTCTTCTATTTTAGACAGCTCCAATGGTAAAGATGTTTTTTCCTCTTTGTTGTTGAATTGTTTTTCAGTTGTGTTCAGTACTTCATGACCCTGTTTGGTGATTTTTTTTTGGCAAAGATACTAAAGTGGTTTACCATTTCATTCTCCTGATTATTTTGCAGATGAAAAACTGAGATAAATAGGATTAAATGACTTGCCCAGGGTCACCCAGTTAGTAAGTGTCTGAGGCCAGATTGAACTCAGGGAGATGAGTCTTCCTGACTGCTGATCAAGAACTCTTATCTACTGGAACACCAAACTGCCCTTGTTTTTCCTAAATTAAACTGAAATCAGCTACCTTAAAACTTTCTCCATTCTAGAGTCAACAGAATAAACCTAATTTTTCTTCCACATGAGGCCCTTTTTGGTATAGTGAGAAAAGCATTAATGCTGATGTAAGGAGATCTGGAGTCAAATTCCATCTATGATGCTTTTTATCTATACGACCTTGGGTAAATCATTTAATCATCCTAAGCCTTAGTTTCCTACACTTTAAAATTAGAAGTTTGGACTAGATGACCTCTCCTATCCCTTTTAGCTCTAGGTCTATGAACTAGTTAAAGATGGAAATCATGTACCATCTTTGCCACCTTCAAGGATATCCTAGATTAACTATTCTTATTCTTTAAACATTTCTAATACAGAATGGTTTTGAGGCTCTTTACCATCAATCACCCTCCTGAGGTCACTAAAGCATACTGGTGCCCTTCCTGAAGTATGGTGTGTAGAACTGAAAGAAAAAGAATCCAGATGTTTTCTAAATATATGTCTCTCCTCTGCCCACACATGCTAAATATAGCATGGGTCAATTTGATTTTCAACTATTTCTGCATAATTTTTTTTTTCCTAGAGAGGGTTATCGTTTTCAAGGAGGTTCTGAACACTTTGCTTTTGCCCAAGCCTGGAGGAATGGAGTTGGAGAAGGGTGTTGACTACAGCCTGGCAACTCCCTTAAAGTAAATGGAGTGGGAATGGTTAGGAAGGGTTATGGCTGGGGAACAAGTGTCTGGCCACCAACTTCCAAGTGAGAAGAGAATAGGATCCAGCTGATGACCCCTGGAGCAAGAAGCAGTTCTTCATGGGGGGAGGAGGGAAGAGAGCAGGGTGGAGGGAAGGGTAAGGCTGCAAGGCAGCAGCAACAAGGCAATGTGACAATTAAAACCATGCCATGTGGTGTTTTGGGCCTGTTTGCCATAAGATTTCATTTCCTGATTCATCCTAAACTGTTCAAACTATACCCCTGCTTAGATTCCAAGTAATTCAAATGTACTAGAATAGTACTACTTTAAAAAGTGTTCTGAAAGACCATCTCTATCAAAAGGGAAAAAAAGACAACAATTAGGTCACTATTGCATTTTCTAATAGTATGATTCATCATTTGGAGCCTTTAATAACATAGCAACCATATGGTTGCACATTTTACCAAGGTGACATCACATTGTAAAAGTTACATATTATATAGAGAAAAATCATTCCCAGCAAAGTACAGGATTCAACAAACAGTAGAGCATAGACTACATTCTTACTGTCTTCTTCCACCACAGTGTAGTTCAGTCTATGTGGTCTGTCAAAAGTATAGCCAGATAGTCAGGAAGACTCATCTTCCAAGATTCAAATCTAGTTTCAGACACTAGCTATGTGACCCTTAACCCTGTTTGCCTCAGTTTCCTCATCTATAAAATGAGCTGGGGAAGGAAATGGCAAGCAATACCAGTATCTTTGCCAAGAAAATCCCAAATGGGGTCACAAAGACCCCGATTCAACTAAACAAATCAAATCTTAGGTTCCTAGAAAATCTCCCTCCTAGAGCCTCTTTTTCAGCATCTTTACAGATTTCTGGTCCAACTCTAAAAAAGTTGCTCGGGCATTGGATAAAAGAACAAAGGGGAAAGGGGGAAAGGGAAAAATAATCTAATGTCAGTTTGAGAAGAAAAAAGGGAACTGATTTAATTCAGTTATCAGAAAGATTATCTCATGCAGTATCTCATATTACAAGTAAGACAAATATCTATATATACAAGCATATGTATTCACTTATAAATATATATACATATATGTATCCCCTTCCTAAGCTCCCCTGTTTATCTTTCCAAAAAGTCATAGAATTGTGGGTCCCCAATTCACTGGCCTCTTCATTATGTGCTATGTAATTAACTTGATATTGCAGTTGAGACTGTGTCAGCATTTCTGTGACTGTTCCCCATTTGAAAGGGTCGATTGCTTGGTAATGTGATAACTGCTGTTGGCGAATGTGAGAAAAAGACAGTCATGAATTTAAAGCACATTTTTGCCTTCAGATAATTAAAGTAAACTGCATTTCTTTTGTAAATTTGTTCAGTAAAATTCTGGTATGGACAGGTATGCTTGCATGCTTGCACATGGTTAGACAGTCCTTATAAAATGTGTAGTGTTTTAGATCACTTATAGCTTCACTGACACAGAAGTATTTCTATGGACTCTCCAGATTAGAATCACAGAATCTCAGATTTGGGAGAGGCTTTGAGAGAGGTAGCATTGTGGAGAGCAAAGTGTTCCAGTGAAAAAGAGGTAGCTTTGAAATCAGAAAACCTGGGGCCAAATTTCTGTCTTTATAGGTCCAGCACAATTTATCTCCCCAGGACAATGCCTGAAACAGAGCGGGCTAACAATTTTTTTTTAATAATTTCATGGTAAACTGAAAAGGACTACACATATGAGGTCCTCCTCCTCCTCATCATCATCATGGTTTTATGTTATTTGAGTTTGTATTAATTATTTTGTGCTCATGATTCATGTTGAAATGTAACCCTACCAAGGGGTAGGAGGACAAGTAGCTAGATTTTGTGTTTTCTAATGCTCCATGCCTAATTGACAGTAAATCGGTGCTTAATAAACATAACTGGTCAATAGTCTGAGAGTCTGGGTCTGCAAAATTTAAATGTTTGTGAATTTTTGTGAATATTTCAGTAGATAATAACCTGCATCTTACAGGCAGAATTTTGTCTCATTTTCTTTTCAGGCCTGCTTTTGAAATTTTAACTTACATATTTTCCCCCAGATTCTCATCAGGAAATGAAGCATCCAGGTAGATTGTACATAAGTGACTTTTTTCTACCACATATCTGTAGCAAGGGTGTTCAGGGGAACCTTTAGTAGATTTGATATGTACTTCAACCCATGAAATGAGATTCCATGGATCTTTGTGAAATGACACACTTCCTATGGGATTGGGCATGCAAGTTGACCACTTAACTGAGAGGTATGTACTTTGCTAGGATAAAATGGAATCATTCAGAAGTTCTCCTGAATATTCCTGCTATTTACCAATTGTTTTATCAAATTATTTCAATAATTATTTCAAATTATTTAAACTTCTTTCTTTGAAGTATTTTCTAGTAAAAAAATGTAGAACATTCACCGTGTTACTTAAATCTGTTTTGTTGAGCAAAAGAGTAGAGAACTGGCTGAAATCCCTTCTCTGATGCAAATTGACTGAGTCACATTGGAATTCTTAACCTCTCAGGCTTTCAGCCACTCATTCTAAGACTACGGGTTGTAGAAAAAGTAAAAACCTATGTTTCAGAGATGGGGATAGGGAATGGGAATCCCTGGAAATTCACATCCAATGAAATCACATATCTAATACCGATCTCTATCTCTACTAATTTGCCTTTTATTGCTTTGATGACAGCCTTCTGGTTTAGTTGATGGAGACATTCTCTGTAGATTTTGTCTCAGTGGCTTTGCTTTATCACTTCTTGTGCCATGCAATGTAGTTGTAGAAAAAAAAATAACTACCTCTTGTTGCCATTTGCCCTGGAAGTGTATGTTGCAGCTGTCTTTGCTAAACAGAAGTTGGTCATTTTGACCATTGGTGGTGATTCTTCAGTGCTGTAGAGGAAGAATGTTTTATGGATGTCAGTGATGAAACCACTCAACCATCATTTCTGCTATGATTTTCTACCTTGAAATCCTATTTGCAAGGAAAGAAAGTTGATAAACATCCTTTAAATAATGCCAGAATCTTTACATTTCTTTACATTGTCTATTATTACTACAGAGCTATATTCACATTCTACTAGTTTTCCTGGATCTCATAGGTAGACTATCATAGTTGTGATAAACTGAAGATTTTTATGTGATTTTAGACCATCCCAGCCTTAGGATTCCACTTGTTTATGTACCTCCAGTCAATGGATGGATAGCTCTTGATTCATGGTTCTGTGCAACTTGTAATCAGGAAAAAAAAAGCCATAGGTTGTTGATAGTAGATTAATTATTTTGCTACAAAAAGGGGCTTATTATGAATCATTCTTATAGACCAGTTCTATTGGTATAAACTAACCATATTTGGAACACACTCTTAGAGCTGCATAGTTAGATTTGTTTCCAAGGATCTAAACTGAGACAATCCTGAGATCACCAGTTAATTATGCTTGGCTATGTTTTACAATTCCTGATAGAGACAGCATGAGTTTAGGGTTAGGAAAACTCAAGTTCATATCCTGTTGCAAACACTAAGACTCAACTAGATGTCACAGAAGGTAGATCACTGGCCCTGAAGTCAGGAGGATCTATCAACCCAGCTGTGTGGTGTTGGGCAAGTCTCTTAACCCTGATTGCCTCCCATCCAGGGCCATCTTCAGTCATCCTGATTCAGATCTGGCCACTAGACTCAGATAGCACTGGAGGAAAAAAGTGAAACTGGTGTCTACACAACACCCTGCTCACTCAATTCCAATTCACTTGCACAACATGACATCACCTCCCTGATATCATAGTCTTCTTCAAGAATGAAGAACAAACAGCAGCAGCAGCAGCAGCTAAATAAACCTGAGAAAGTTATTTGATTTTGTTAAACCTTAGTTTCCTCATCTATAAAAATGAGAATGACTATAATAGTCCCAGTTATTCTGAGGATCAACTGAGGAAAACACGTAAGGTCCTTTACAAACCTCAAAGTGCTATATAAATGCTACTTATTGCCATTCCAAAAAGTTCATAAATAGGCCTAGTCTTCTTTTATGGAAGATGCTACCCTGCTTTTTTTTTTCCTTGTTGACTTCATTCCTTTTCTTATGCACTCTACAAGCTTAGGATGGTACCATAGACTTTTGTTACCTTTGTACCTTCACCCCTCCTGTCCTGCAGTTGGAGGCTTTCAGTCAGACCCTTAATGTTTTAACATTTTTTTCTTTTTTTTCAGAATTATAAATGTTAGCGTGTCAGATTCTAGAAGGTATTAGATGGCAAGGGGAAGAAGTAACAGAATTGGGTACAGCCATGACCTAAAGGATATATAAATTTTTACTCTGAAAAAATATGCTAACAAGGAGTACTGGCCTTAATTGAAATCTGTCAGACCCTCAATTTTCCAAATAAGGGAACTATTTTATTTGTTTTCTAATTAGGACTAGCTTGATTCCCCAAAGGGATTTCTCTCATTCCTAGGAAAGGAATATAAGAAAGACAATGATTTCTAATTGGTACTTTTCCCTAGAGATGAAGTACAACTTTAAGGAGCATTTTTAGTTTACTCTTGGATGTTATCTGAGCAATGAACTTTTTAGGGGGCTTACAAATCAACGATAGAATCTGCTAACCAGAGACAAATGTTATAATTAACTAAATTACCAGTGTGAGTTAGTGAAGATTGAAAAACAGACCAACTGTTAGCAAATTTGTAAATAGGGTCATGTTTACATTTCTATTGTCAACTATAATTATTCATCTATTTCAGCAAAGGGCATTTTACTTCATTACAATAGATAATGTGCTTGAAATTCCAAGACTGTTGGTTTACATGTTCATGAGACCAAAGTATTAAGTTCTGGCATTTCCTAGCAGAGACCTATACTGAAAGTCATTTGCTTTATGCTGTATCTGGTATTTAAAACCTTTCCCATTCTGGTCCAAGTCAATCTTTCCTGGTTGCTTATATATTGCCTTTACTCATTCAGGACACTGGGAGTAGCCAGAGTGGTCTACTTGTCTTACTTTTGCATAGTCTGGGCTTCATGCCTGGTACATCCTTCTTTCTCACTTCTGTCCATTGGAACTCTCTCCTCCATGGCTTACTCCACTGCCAGTTTCCTAAAGAGATCTTTCTAGATATACCTATCTGTAAAAATATTGTGTCTCAGCCAATAAAAGGTTAATTCCTTTTGTATTTATGTCCCTTATAGGCCTCAACATTTAGTAAATTAGAAATTTAATGAATACTTGATGATGATTCTCAATTGGGTGTGGGATTTTTCTTGGGAAATGGTAGTTCTGTCCCTGTGTGGGTTATACAATTTATATTCTACTTCCTTAAACATCTCATCTCTCCCCAGTAAGGAATTTACATGAATGTTAATGTTTCCCCTGTGGAAGTCCTTAACCTCAGAGTCATTTCAGGTGAAGAAGAGGGCCAGATTTTTAAACTTAATTTTCCACTTGGTGAATCATACATTCATGCATGTATGCATGTATATGTGTGTGTTGTGTGTGCGTGTGTATGTGTGTTGTGTATGTGTGTGATTAGTTACTTCTGTTTGTATTCATAGTTCAACAGAAAGGAAAAGGAAAGTGCCTTGAACCTAAAAGGACTTTAATATATGCTTGTTGAATTTGATTTGCAGATAAGTATAGGGCAGACGAAAATAACAGTCTCAACACACACACACACACACACACACACACACACAGTGGAAGCTGATCTAATCCACCAAAAATATCAGAAAATTTTGGATTTAAAAAGGACCTCACAGCCATCTAGAGCAGTTAGGTAACACAGTGGCACAGAGTGTTGGGCTTAGAGTTAGGAAGACCAGAGTTCAATTCACTCTCTGGCACTTACTAGCTCTGGGACCCTGAGCAAGTCACATCCCCATTTGTCTCAGTTACCTCATTTGTTTAATGAACTGAGAAGGAAATGGTAATCAAATGCAATATTTTTGTGAAGAAACCCCAAAAGGAGTCATATAGAGCTGGACATGACTGAAAAATGATAGAACAACAAAAATCAGTAGTCATCTAATCCAACTCATATCCAAAAGGGATGCAAGACTTTCCACAAATATCTGACAAGCAGTCACCCAACCTTAGTTTGAAAACCTCCAGGAATGAAGAACTGACTACCTCCCAATTGATCAATCACTATATGTAAGGAAACTATTGTAGACATATACAAAGATTGAATGGAAACTACTTTTCCTCCAGCTCAAGTTTTGCAGAGAGTGATATAATAGGTAAACAAATAACTACAGAACCTGTGGCTTCATTACTATAGGAAACTCCCAGGGAAAAAATTCCTTCCACCAATGCAGGTTAATATTTTGTCTTTCATTCCCAAAGACCACGACATCAGGGAGGTGATGCCATGAGTAGCACATGAATTGGATTTGTGTGAGGAGGGGCTTAGAGAGAGGAGTAGAACATTGTGTGGTTACTCAGCTTGCCCAACCCACCACTGGGATGTGATTGTCTTGGTTTAGGCCAAGACTTAAACCCAGGTTTTCTGACTTTCAAGGTCAGCTCTCTATAAGTATTCATCTGATCATTTAAGGAGGGGAGAATATTAATCAATAACATGGGGAATCAGAAAAGAGACAGCCCATTCACTGGCATTAGTAGAATCTAGGGATTTTAAGAGGCAGAGTTGAGGACACAGTGCATTCCAGACATGGGAATAGCCTATGTAAAAGCAGGAAGTGAAATCCTGACTTCAGGGAACACCAAGTAAGCCAATTTGGCTGGAGTTTAGAGTGAGCAAAGGGGAAAAATGTGGAATAAGTCTTAAAAAAAAAAGCAGGAGGCAGATTGTGAAGCTCAGAGCTGTGCACATTTGGAAAAATGTTTTTGCCAAGGGTTGATTGGAAATGATTAACCCTTCCCAGAATGGAAGTTGAACATGGAGGATGTTGTTCATTTTCTAAATTGCTGCAAGAAAATGTGTGAATCATACTCATTGCCTTCTCTACTTTTAAAAGAAAGATATGTGCCCTTCATGGGCCCTCACTACAATGATTGATTTACATTAGTCATTTTCACTTGTCTGCTCAATAAATATTTTACCATGCTTTCTGGCAGCTCCATTTTGGTCATCTTTTTATCCCAGGTTTAAACCTGTATCATTGTTTAGCTTTTTTTTTAAAGGTGCATGTCTGTATAACTGTTGTATAGAGCATCTTGAAATAAGCAAAAAAAAAAAATCTTATCCAATAATCATTAACCTATTTTTAGAGGATTAGGGAACTGAGAGTGTTAACCCTTTGCCATCTGATGTGAAAACCAAGAGAGAAAGGATGCTAGAACTCATCCTTTCTCACTTGCCCACAGGTCATTGTTGCTGTAAGATCAGCCTGTACTTTTTTTTAAGTTTTTGCAAGACAAATGGGATTAAGTGATTTGCCCAAGGCCACACAGCTAGGTAATTATTAAGTGTCTGAGACCAGATTTGAACCCAGGTACTCCTGACTCCAAGGCAGGTGCTTTATCCACTACACCACCTAGCCGCCCTCAGCCTGTACTTTTAAAGTGCTTTTCCTGGGACCATATTTTCTCAGAGAGGTCTTGCCCTTCCTTTGAACTGAAGGTCCCTTTGAACTGCACTTTGGGTAGTCTAAATTATTTAACCTTACTCTCTATGGCTGTATATTTTAACAGTTGCCCTGAACAAGCTGTCTTCTTGTTGACCACTTCTGAATCTTTGTTGATAAAGTCATGCTCTTTTCCTAATTCCTGCCTTTTGGCTCTATGACAGAAGAACCTAATGAAGCTGACACCCAGGAGATTTTGAGGTTTGAGTTCTGTTCCCCCAGGCTTGGGAAGTACTGCTGATCAGGGAAAGATCTTTCTCTCACATTTTACTAGTGAGCAAAAGGGAGACTCCATCAAAAATGTAAACAACTTTTCTTCTCAAACTGTCCTGTATGTAGGAGGAAGTCAAGGATAGAGTTAGGTCCTTTCAATACCTCTTCTCTGTTCAGGCTTAAATTGGTCCTTAGTCTGAATTGAGATGATTAATACTCAAATACTTGATATTCAACTGTATTTTCAATATCATCAATTTGGAAGCTCTCTCCAGAGATGCAGATTGCAGCTAATAATGTGTGCTTCTGTGGTTCATGTCCTCCACAAGTTCTCTCAGGATGACAGACTTTTTCTCATTTTTTTTCTGTTTAACACTTCTAATATCATGAAAATAATGATGAAAGTTCATTCTATCTACCAATCATCCCTCACCCCTCTTCCCTTCCTGCATTGTTGTATTGCTTTTGGGTTTTTTTTTAAGAAACATGTCCATGTGATTGTTGTACAGAGAAACCTAATACTGAAATAAGCAATGACTGCTTCAGTTGCATAAAGCTTATCCAAGGTTTTCTTTGAAAATATCTTTTCTCCAACATTCCCATTAGTGTAATTATCCAGATATAATATATGATATAACAAAATATAATAAGTTTGTATTTATAAAGCAATTTTCTGTAAAGCCTTTTCACTTGCATGCATTATCTCATTTGATTCACAAGCCTGAAAAGTAAGAAGGACAATCAATTATTACACCCATTTTAAAGGAATTGTAGAGTGGTTAAGTGATGGGTGAGAGCCTGGCTATAAAAGGCACTTAATAAATGTTTATTGACTGACTGACAAAGTAATGAAGTAGGAATTTTCTTCTAACTTAAAAACAATCTTTTTCAACAATATTAGTCTACCTCACATTATTTCTGTGCCACCTTCTCACAGTGGAACCTTACTGTGTAAATTCAGATGAACTGAAAGGTCAAACCATAACTTCTGAAACAAAACTATATAGAATATAGCTACATTACATGAATGTTAGGGCTAGCAAACCTGCCCCCAATACTAATATGATCCAAGAATTCTACTAGAATACAATCTACCAACATATGTCTACCACTGAAGAAGAAAAGAAGAAACCTGATTTATATAGATTGGTCATATACATTAACTGATATATTGTAGACTATTAGAGCTAACAGGGACCTTTGAGATCTTTGAATCCAGCTGTCCCTTTTTATAGATAAGGAAACTAAATCTTTGAAGGCTGAACCAGGACTAGTTTCTGCATCTGCCTGACTGCCAGTTTCCTCATCTTTAAGATGATGAGAGGGAACTCTGCTCTCCAAAGGACTTCTCAGGGAAGCCTTTCTTTCATCTGCCTAGTGTTACTGCTCTCTCCTCAAAATATCATGCATATACTTATCTGCTTACTTGCTATTTTCTCCAATAGAGTGTAAACTCTTTGAAATGATATGATTTTTATACTATAATTTTTATTTTATTTTTGTAGAAAAAAACTGGAAAATGTTCAATGCTTTTATTTTAATGCCTTTTCTCTCTTATAAATATCATGAAAATGTATCTATTCTCATTAGGCATTTTTTTAATTACTTTCATTCCAAATACAAAATCTCACCTATGTGACAGTGTTCTTTTAAATGTCAGAGCAACTGAAGAGGTTGAGAGGGCAGGGAGACATCATGAATTAAGCCTCTAAAGGATTTATAATGCTTTCCCTTCGGTGCCTTTCTTCCAGAGAATAAAAGGAGGGAAAGGAGCCAATAGAGTCAGCCCCTAAAGCAGCATTTTTCCCCAAGGAATTTTGTATTTAGTTCTTCTGCCTTTGGCTAATGAAAAAGAGAGGCATTTAACTCAGGAACAAAGGGAAGCAACATTTTAAAATGCATTTCTCTTTCTTGGAGTTTTGCTGGTTTTGATCTCATCTAACACCAGGTTGTACTGAAAAAAAGCACTGGAATGATCTAATCCTGTGGCCTTAACTAACACAGACTGCTTTGTGAGGGAGGAGTGAGGTGAAGGGCTGAGCCATTTATCTGGTGAATTCCAGCTAGGGAGGCAGCCCAACCAGATCCTCAGGTCCCCTGGCCTTTTCCCCAGCAACAGTTGTGTATGTGGTTTCTTGTTGTTGTTGTTATAACTGCTGATGCTGTTGTAGCTGCCATTTGGAGGAGGAGAGAAAAGGGAGATAGGGGTTGAATTACCTAGTTAATTGTCTCCACTCTCCACTTTATTTGACTATATGGTCATGGCAGTGACCCATGCATAATTTTGATTCAACAAACAGTCACTACACTTAATTTGTGTTTTTCAGTGAATTGACTGATGAGTGTTTTCGTGAACTGGCTAAACTGACCAACTATAATTAGCAGCAAAAAAAAAAAATATTAGAGAATAGATAGTCCATGAAAAATTTCACTAGCTGGTTTTTATCACATTTCTAAACATACTTGGTCAAAGCAACACAAAGACCAGTTTAAAATGAGAGAGGCAGTTGACTCAATTAAATCTAGATCCTTCTTTGGGCCCTGAACACAATTTTTTTTTCCACTTTTATTACCATTGCCTAGCATTTTGTGTCTACATAATTGGCACTAAATAATTCTGCTTGAATGCATTCATAAGAAAAAGAGCAATGATTGTTTATGAAACAGAAGACTTTGCTTGTTCAAAAAATGATTTCCAAGAAAATTGAGTTTAGATTTAGTTACTCAGATTCACTTCGTTCAGATTAACATCAGTGAATAATCTCATTCAGAAGAGCAGAAGATGAAACCTACTACTGGCCTCTGGGTATGGAGATAATGGAGGGTGGGTGCCCACAATTACCAAATGTTGAATTCACCATATCATAGTTATTCTTTTGTTCATTGATTTAGTTTATCTTCTTTCAAGAAAGAATTTCTTGGGGGAAAGGGAAGCTTAATATCAGTAAGGAACTGTATTTTTATTTTCTAAAAAGGTACAAGCAAAACTTTTAAAACTAATTTCCATCTTGTTACAAGAGGCAGGGTGACATTGTTTTGCATCTTCTCTTTCAGAAGATGTAACTTAACCTCTTGAACCCCATTTACAGGATTAGTTGTTTGTATTACTCTTTCTCCTTATTCTGGAGCTAAAGATGTTATAGAAATAGGATACCTTGCAAAACCCACAAGAGTGCCTTTTAACATAGTGTTCTGCAGAGTGAGTTTTGCAATCTGATTAAACTGACAGTGCCTTTCTAAGGGGGGATTACAAAGCCACACAGCTTTTCAATCTACTGCATTATACTTTAGCTAAGGGAATACTGCTTTGGTCATTCAGGAAGGGATTCAAGATGGCTGCTAAACTACATTGACCACTGTGTTAGAATTGCCAACACAATGATGTAGCTCATCCCTTAGGAGATTCATTTTAAGGTATATGGCATTTGCAGAATTAAGGAAGATTCATTTTTTTAATTCTAGATTACTATGTAGAGTTTCTAAAAGTTATAAGGAGATCCTCAAAGATGGGAAAATGTCCCAAGAGCAAGTTAGATCGCAGGCTCCATCCAAATTACTAGATTGTTCTCTGACCCCATCCATATGAGTAATTTGAAAACTAAGAAGTGGAACAAAATAGGAGATAAATGGGTCTCATTTCCTTGGAGATAAGAAATGTAATTTTGAAAACTGAAGTCTCCCCTATCCCTGTAAAAGCAATTGGTACAGAACAGAAGTAAAGAGCTCTAACAAGGCTTAAGGTAGAATTGGTACAATGTCATTGCCACTTATTCTGAATCCGTTTTGGAATAAGCTGAGGGCTTCAGGCTGCCTAACTAAAAAAATCATCTGGAACTTGTCACAAGTCCTTGACATTATTAGAAATTGAGAAAATAGAAGAATTTTAGTCTCATTTGTTTAAAATCACAAAATTATAATTGTATGATAAAGCCTTCCACTTTAGTGCCAAATTTTTATCTAGAAGAATCCAAACAAACCAGAGGACATAGAGGCAGCTTCAGTCTGCTGTCATTTATAACTGTTTCTAGGCAGAATTATCCTTTTCTGGAGATAGATTTTCACTGAATTCCTAATAGTCAAATACCTGGATGGCATTAGATGAGATGCTTACATGGAGGCCAGCATAACATAGTAGAAACTAGAGCACCAAATTTGGAATTAAAAGTTCAAATTCTAATTCTATTTCTCTAATCTTGCTCCAATTTCTAGGCCTCAGTTTCCTCATCTATAAATGAAGATGTTGGATTAGATGATCTCTAAACCCTCTTCTAGTTCTAAGTGATACCCATGACCTTACCTAAATGGTCACAACAAAGTAGAGCATCCAGTAGCAAGAGAGGCTTTAGTGATCTTAAATAAGTTAAATTGGACATCCATTGGATCATGGTACATGACAAAAATAATTTCATCAGGAGAGGCTGGGTGGTGCAGTAGATAGAGTGCCGGCCCTGGAGTCAGGAGTTCAAATGCGACCTCAGACACTTAATAATTACCTAGCTGTGTAGTCTTGGGCATCTATTGGTCATGGACTATCTATTCTCTAATACTTTTTTTTTTGCTGCTAATTATAGTTGGTCAGTTTAGCCAGTTCATGAAAACACTCACTTTTGCCTTGCAAAATCCTAATAATAATAATAATAATAATAATAATAATTTCATTAGAGGAAGTCAACTAGTTATGCTGTTATTTTAATGTATTAAATTTTCAGTGTTATAAAGCTAGTGTTCATACTTGTGCCCTAACTGGTTTAAGCCCTTTGAAGGGACTATTTCACATATTGCCTTGTAAATAGAATAATCCCAGGGTAGAATGTGTTACCTCTGGAGATTATTCTAACTCCATATGAATGCAGTGAAGCAAAACTAGATGAATACTCATCCAAGGTACACCAAATAGCATTGTATAGTGAACAAGGCACTTGGAAGAGAATTCCTAGGTCCTAATCCCACTTCAAACTATTATTAGGTAGTTAACTGGGGACAAATCTGAGCTTCAGTTTACTTATTTGAAAAGAAAGAGGTTATAATACAGCTAACTCAAGGGATTGTTGTGAAAAATCAAATAAGATAATTTATGTAACTCTCTTTACCGACCTTAAGACATCCTCCCATAAATGTTATCTCCTGTGTTGATTCAGTTGATTATGTTGATGAGTTGAATGCAGAGCAGTAGTTGAAACATTGGAAAGATTTAGAACCAAAAGACCTATGTTCAAATAAGGCCCTTGTCACATGTTACTATTACTGGTGTGACCTTAAGCAAATTAGTTAACCTCTGTGGGTCTCTGTTTCCTCTTTTGTAAAAAAGATGAGCACTGGATTAGATGACCTCCCAAGTCCCTTTCTCCTCTAGATCTTATTGCTAGTTCTTATGGTTCTATATGAGATTCTGCAGTTCTGTTTGTTGACTCAAATTGCATGTATTCATTTCAAAATGAATTTTAAAGCCCAAGATCTCTGAGGACTATAACTCTGTAATTAAAAATACCAGGATAATTTGTAGAGAAAGATTTACTAGGTTGTTCTTCATGAGCACAGAACTAGTTTTATGCAAATGCTTCTAGTTCCAGTGTGCATACTTTTGCATTAAAGTCTCAGTAATACTCGGGATGCCCTAAGGATTAGATTCTGCCCTATAGATACATGGGCTAATGGAAATGCATCTCCATGCACTTTCTAAAACATCAAACTAAACTAAGTAATGGCAATGCCCTGAAAAAAAGCAGTAAGAAAAAAAAAATCCTTGATACTAAGAGGTGCAAGAGGTAACTATATCCAGGAGAAGAGGCAGGCAAATGTGCACACATGATCAGAACCTCATCTCTGAACCAGAATGACCTTTTTGCTAAAGAGATGCAACCAAAATCTAGGAAAATTCACTATGTCGTTACTTCAGTAACAATTCCTACCAGTGGTTTAGCATGTGGTGGGCTGCTTTAAACTACTCCCCTCCCCGCCAATAGTTTTTCAATCAAAAACCATGCAAGCTCAGTTTGGGTGGCTTCCTTGCACTGCTTAGTGACCAGCAGAACAGAATGCTATTTCATCTGTTTTGTTTGGGTTCCCCCCCCCCCCAGTATTTCCCTCCAGTAAGGAGTTCACATATGATTTATTTCCTCTGCCCACACTCTGTGTACACCACCAAGTTTCCATTATCAGTTCCCTCCCACACTCAAATTCACTTGCCACTCCAGCTACCCTAGTCTTCCAGTCTTTCTGTACTACCTACTACTCATATTTTTTATAAGACATTCTAGAGAAAGCTTTGCTGCAATAGGGACATAAAAGTTCACAGGAAACTCAATTCTTTCAGAGAAAATCATCTTCCACAGGATCTCCATGTGCTGTTTTATTGAGTTGCTGCAATGAGACTATTCCCTCTTCTTTCTTGTTAACCCCCTCAAAGCCATGCTTTCCTTTGAATGGTTTTCAGATCACACGTTTTCACTGGGTTTCAATGAAATAGGATACCATTTTTCCATAGCCAAGGTCTGCATTTCCCAGGGTAATATGACAGAGAATCAGGCAAGAATCTAAATAATATAAGGTGGGAAAACTGATTTCTACCTATCCCCAGGCACCAGGATAATTTAGGAAAGAACCAATTTGATATTTTTCTCAGTTGTGGAGAGGTAACTGCATCACTTTGAATCTGTTCAATCATGTTTTTACAACATAGGAACGCTTGAAAAAGAAAAAAGTTTTTGAAGTTTAAAGCAGGCATGTGTGTGTATTTTTTTTTCATTTTTGTTTTTTAGGTTTTTGCAAGGTGATGGGGTTAAGTGGCTTGCCCAAGGCCACACGGCTAGGTAATTATTAAGTGTCTGAGACCGGATTTGAACCCAGGTACTCCTGACTCCAGGGCCAGTGCTTTATCCACTGCGCCACCTAGCCGCCCCATGTGTGTGTATTTTTAAAACAATCTAAACGCTTGACTATTTCTCATTTTGTTTGCTCCAAACATAATTATTTTCTCATGCAAGGAAAGCATTTTTCCTATCACTTTCTAGAAAAGGCTTAATAGTAGGGATCTTTTCCTGATGCTTATTGCTACTAAGATTTTGCTGCCAAATGAAACATTAAGGAGGGTGACTTGAACTAGGTCTCTACTATTCAGTATTTATCACAGTATCTGGCACATGATAGGCACTTAATGAAATATTTATTGACTGATTCCAATGATATGTATGACTCCTAGCTCCTCTTCACAGATAAGATTATCCTTTTTTGTCCCCAAATCTTACTTCAGATTAGTAATTCAAGTTTCAGAGAAAATTAGAAAGTCACTAAAGTTTGTCTTCATTGCTACCCTCTTTCTCCCTTGAGTATCATTCTAGTTTTTGTCTTTCATCACAACTTGCTCAGAGGAAAGATTCTGATATCAATCATTTATACTTTAGGGTAAATTTAAATAACTAAATTTATCTTTCCCATATCCTTCATTGTAGAATCAAAGACTTGGATCTTAGTAGTAGGGAAATTTTAGGCTAAATGACATAGTAAGGGTAGTGGTTTTGAAGAGAAGACCAAAATCTGAAATCATACCATATTTTGAATAATTAGTTCTGTTCAAATATAAGGTTAACTATGGAAGTAAGAACTACCACTAGATAATGACACAAGTACTTTCTCAGGCATAATACTTTAGTTCTGAGTCAATCTAGTTTCTTGAACCACTGTCAGTAATTTTTAGACTGACATTCAGAATTAAAAAAAAGTTTTGAGTTTCATTTGAGTTAGTATGGTAGAGTAAATAAAATGATGACCCTGAAGTTAGGAAGATCTGGGTTTGAATTACATCTCTGACAACCACAAGTAGACCTGCCCCCAATAACAGCACATGCCAGCCTCTACTCTTTCCAGTCTTTATTCTTACCATGCTATCTGTCACTAGATTCTCTAATTTTTAGGATTCTAATATATTTTTCTAATGGGGGAAGGAGTATATAATATTCTATCTCTACTCCAATGGAATAAGTTATTGTACTTGTATAAGTACTGTATAAGTAATTTTTTCCCATGTATACTTGAAATCTACCAGATAATAACTGTTACAAGAAAAAGAGCTACTTCTCAACAGATTATAGTCCTACAATGCCTGCTTTTGAAATCTGATGTTTTTCTTTCTTTATATATGACTTTGTTCTTCATATTCCAGAAGACCAGTTGCTCCCCAAAACCAAGTACCTTAGGATTATAAGTTCTTATTATCTCAAATTTAAAAGGAACCTCAAAAGTTATCAACTAACCCAGTTCCCTGTTGAATAGATGAAGTCTGTCCACATCCTTTAAAGTGGTTCCCAAAATCCATTTGCACACTTCTAGAGAGAGAGAGAAGCAATGATGTTTATTTTGTTTTTCAGGCAGCTTTAATTGTTAAGAAGGTTTTTTTTTTTCATTTAGGTGAATCAAAATTTGATTCCTATGCTTTACTGGTCTGTTATTCCCTTTCATGATGTAGCAGCAGCATTTATACATATAAAGCAGTTACATGATGCTTTACATAAAAAAAATTTTCTTTTTCCACATGGCCAGCAACTTCCATGATATTTCCAATAATTCTTTAGAGCATTTCAGATATTTAAAGACTTTCTTTGAATACCTTTCCTTCCATGAGTCTTCTCTTCTCCAAGTTATACTTTCCAGTTTCTTCAGTTATTCCTCATAGGATCTAACTTCTATCCATTTACCATCCTGGTCACTCTGTGCATTGATTCTTGGAGTTGGAAGGGACCTAAGAGGTCATCTAGTTCTCCTTTATTTGATTTCCTCCCCCCACCCACCCATATTTAATATCTAAAACTGAATTCAATCCTTCAGATAAGATCTGACCACAGTAGAACACTGGTTAAGCATCCTTTGTTATAGACCCTATGCCTTAATTAATGCAGCTTTAGATCAAAATATTATTTTTAACTACTGTGTTATATTGTTGACTCATAGAGAATTGCAACCCACTAAAACCCCATCTCTTCTGATAATGTTCAGGCCTAAACATACTAGGTCATCCATAATATTTCTTATTATCTTCCCTCCCCCCACCCCTGTTTGCCTTTTGCATTCCAAATAAACCAATCTTCTTGTTATTACTTGTGCAATGATATTCTTATTTCTTTCCTCTCTGTCTCTCTTCTTACCTTTACCTCTTGGAATATCCATGTCCATTAATGGGTCAGCTCAAATGCTACGAAGATTTTCCTGATTTCACCCCCCAAATATTAATGCTTCCCAGTACACTGAATATATTTATCTACAAACATGTTGTCTCCCCTTCCCTTCTCCTGTTCCCAGTAGAATACAAATTCCTTAAGAGAAATCAATGTTTCCTTTTTGGTTTTGCATTGCTAGCAGTAAAAACAGTGATAGATATTTAATAAATACTTATCAAATTGAATTAAATTATTAGATATTGGATTTTTCTTCTATTCCTTGAGTGGATCTCATCTAAATAAAACAACATCTCTGAACAGATCCTACATATATCTTTCCTCATTCAGCATACCACAAGATTTCTTCTCAGCTATGAAGTATTTAATGCCTTACTTTAAAGGATTTTTTAGACTAATTGACCTAATAAAAACAAAAGCAGCAAAAGGCAGAGAGCACACATTTCTGTCCTTCTTCCTGTGAGTGAGTTTCTCTGGGAAAAAATCACAAACCCTCCCTAAAATGATTTTGTGCCAAAGAACAGATCCTAGAGAAACTGTTTTTTTTTTGTAAAGAGATCTTAGAGATAGATGTAGGATGAGTGTAGAAATAATGACACTATCCAGAGTCCTTTTAAAAGCCAAGTTTTAACTTAAGGCCTGAAGTAGAAAAAGCAATGAAAATAAGACTTTGACTTATTCATTCCAAAAAAGGTTCATATATAGTCATCATCCCAGACTATTTTTTGCCTTATACAATAAGAAGTAGAGAGGGTTTTCAGTGGGTACCCACTCATCTAACAGCAGAAATTAGGAACATATAACTTCCCTGCTTTGCTGACTTGCAACTAGAAATTTTTCCACAACTGCTTCCCATAGCAGAAACAGTTTTCTTCTGAGATCTCAATCTATGTGAAGGCAATATGGTATTATGGAAAGGACAATGGGCTTCGTAATGAGAAATCTGGGTTTAAATGCTGGTTCTTTCACTTATACTGTGATGTTGGGCAAGATCTTTAACTCCTTCACCATCCTTAACTGTAAAGTGAGAAAGTTGGATGGTGCCTCTCAACCCTAAGTCTCAGGACATGAGTGTGAAGTGCAGATTTGAAGAATTACAGTGCTCTCTTCAAGGATATTCAGAACAAATATAAAATTCTCAAGAGGAAAGCAGAGGTGGAGGGAAGCATCAGTGAGACTTCTTGGACCTTAGGACTTGAGGGCTCATGACGGGAGAGACCTTGAGATGCTGACTCCTATGGATAGAGATTCTATGACACTGATAGGGAGAGCAATGTCAAGGTAGAAGATAGGATGGGACCAGAGCAGTATGGAGCTTACCTGAGATACTGCTACCTAGGGAAAGGGAAAGAAGAATACCACATAATAGCTTTCTACTTAAGGTAATTTTTCTCTCTTATTGAGGCTAAAATCAGTTATTTCTACCTGCTAAAGAAATAAAATACTGTTTTACTCATCAGTTGTTAGTTGTTTAGGGCAACATCCCAGTCAATGCACTCTAATAGCTTGAGTGAATAGCATCAAGGAGATTATGAAAATAATTGAATTCGATTATCTATGTTTTTAAAGTACTTTATAATTTACCAAAAAAAACCTTTCTCTACAACAAGCCTGGTTCACGTATTACTTTCTCTATTTCATAAATGAGAAAACTAGGACTCAAGGATGTTAAATGATTTGTTCGTGATTATACAGTTAGAGTCAGAGGGGAGTTCAGATTCAATTTGCCTGGCTTGAATGTAAAACTGTAGAATGAATCAACTCAAAAAAAGAGAGAGAGAGAGAAAGAAAGAAAACAGCGGATATGTGGTATAAGAAATTTCTAGAAATGCTATTCAAGAAGAGAGGTTAATTTAGAAAGGATTAGTGAAAATAATAGAAAACTTTGTTTTAGATTCTTTGCCTTCCATAGGAGTCATTTCTACTGTGTTTACACTTGGGCTATATAAGTAAATGAAAGGAAGCCAGCCTTTCTGCCTTGGCATAGTAGAAAAAAACATAGCTCTCAGAAAATCATAAGACTTGGTTCAGGTTTCAGTTCTGCCATTGGTGGTACAATAGATAGAGCACCAAGGCTAGAGTCAGAAAGACTAGAGTTCGGTGGCTAGGTGGCGTAGTGGATAAAGCACTGGCCCTGGAGTCAAGAGTACCTGGGTTCAAATCTGGTCTCAGACATTTAATAATTACCTAGCTGTGTGGCCTTGGGCAAGCCACTTAACCCCATTTGCCTTGCAAAAACCTAAAAAAAAAAAGACTAGAGTTCAAATCCAGCCACAGAAACATGAGTGATCCTGGGCAAGTCATTTAACCTTTGCCTTAGTTTCCTCAACTATAGAATAGAATAAATGGGCACCTAGGTGGCACAGTGGATAAAGTTCCAGGCTTGGAGTCAGGAAGACTAATCTTCATAAATTCTAATACATCTTCATAGATATTAGTTGTGTGACCTTGGGCAAGTCACTTAACCCTACTTGCCTCAGTTCCCTCATTTGTAAAATGAACTGGAAAAGAAAATGGAAAACCACTTTAATGATCCTCTAAATGGGGTCACAAAGAGTTGGACATGATCACGTATGTGGATGCTTAGCAAGTTCATAACAATAAAAATAAAAAAATTTAAAGTTTATATTATAAATGTTTATGGCCATTGAGTTCTATATCCTAATTTTATAAATGAGGAAACTGAAGTCCAATGAGATGAAATCATTTGTTATGGTCACACAGTAAGTAATTACTACAGGTAGAATTTGAACTCAGGTCTTTTCACTCCAGAATCAATGATCTTTCACTACACTATGTTCTGTCCTTTACATGAGTGGATAGAGAAAGGAAAAGAAAAGCAATGGAGACTGTCATCAATGAAAGCTAAAAGACAGCTTTCTAGGTAATTAGACCAATAGATAAAGCATAGGTTAGTTTTTTTATACAGACAGCCAAGAAACAAGAATTAACTTTCTTTGTTGGGAGAGAGATTCTCTTTGTCAGGATCCTCAAGTACAACCACTTCTCAGTTAGTCAAGTTGGTAGCCCTTGGTCAGATAAATAACCTATCATTTAAACTTACCCACTGTTTCTTTCTCAAGCTGACAGTAGTATTTCCCCCTTTTTCTGTGGTTGTATTAGGATATGCGCTAACCTTATGCAGAATTATCATGTATGCTCCATCCCCAATCTTTGCTGTCTTTTGTCCCATTCACAAGTATCCCTTTCCTCTCTTCACACTTTCTCTATTATCTCACTAAGAAACAGTTTCAAAAAAATAAAAAAAAAGAAACAGTTTCATGGCAGAGTGGACAATATTAGAAAACTTGAGTGGATCCTCCCTCAGACACTTGTGCTTCTGCTATTGTTTATCCTTTCTTCTCAGAGAGGACTATATCATCAGGGAGGTGATGCCATGACATGTCAGAAAAATGGATTTAAGTGAGGGAGGGCTGTGCAAAGTCATCAGTCTCACTTTCTACTTCAGATCAGAGCTATATAAACCTAGGCAAATCATATAACCTCCCATGGGTTCATTTTAATTCAGAATCTATGATCCTTTACTAATTTTATAAGCATGATCCTAGACAATGGTTCCATCCTTACCTCAGGCGAGAAGCAGCCATATGAGGAATCAGGTTATAGTCTCAAATCAGTAGGAAACACTCAAACATGAGCATATGCCTGCTTGTTCTTGAGAGGAAAAGAAAAGAGAGACTCCTGGAAAGGCTTCTCTAATCCACACAAAAAGGTTAACCTTGAGAATAGACAATAGGCCTGAATGGGGTTGTTTACTGGGCTGAAAAACAAGATTCTTTTCAAAAGTGAATGACTGCACAGGACTGGCCTTGGGGCAGATGGAGGAGGTGCCACCTTTGAAGACAGCCTCTCCCCTAATGCTTTCCCTCCTCCCTTCCTTATATCTTTCCCCATCAGGCTCTTAGATGTCTGAGTTTCTTAGCAAGAAACAAAGGTTTTTAGTCCAAAATGTTTGATGAAACTTAAACTCTAGAAAAGTAAGGCAAAGACTAGCTTAATCTAGCCAAATTTTGAGTATGATATATGATGTTGTTATTGTTCAGTAGTTTCCAATTTTTTATGGGGTTTTCTTGGCAAAGATACTGGAGTGGTTTGCCTTTTCCTTCTCCAGTTCATTTTACAGATGAGGAAACTGATACAAAAAGATTTAAGTGACTTGCCCAGGATCACACAGCTATTAAGTGTCTTAGAGTAATTGTAAAATCAAGAAGATGACTGAATTCCCTAGTTGCTGTTATATATGATAGAACTTTCCCCAAGAGCAGGTTTTGAAATGAGAGTTTGTGGTAGTGGGCAGCTAGGTGGTACAGTGGATAGAGCCCTGGCCTTGGAGTAAGGAAGATTTGAGTTCAAATCAGGCCTCAGACATTTAATAATTGTCTAGCTGTGTGACCTTAGGCAAATCATTTAACCCCATTGCCTTAAGTAAAATAATTTTTTTTTAAAAAAAGAGGGCATTTAGTACTATAGGAGTGGGGATGGACAGGGAGCAGTACAAAAAAGGGTAAACTGAGGTAAGTGCATAGAGTTCAGGACTTGGAGTCAGGACCAAGTTCACATTTTGCCTCAACCTAAGTTTGTTTCTTTATTTTAAAATGTAGATAATTATTATTGTCCCTATCACCTATATCACAGGGTTGTTATGAGGATCACATGAGATAAAACATGAAGGACACTTTGGCAACTTTTAAGTGCTATGCTATTTTGTGGTGCTCTGTCCTTATTAGAAAAACAACATAGTATAGTGAAGTAGAGAACTGGCTTGAAGCTGAGAAGATATGAATTCAAATCCTGCCTCTTAATATGTTCTGGTTGTGTGATTCTAGGCTTATCATTTAACCTTTGAGTGTCCCATGAAAGTCCTTAAGAACATCAGCTGCCTAACACTTTCTCATCTACACTGAAAGAGAGTTCCTTATATCAGGGAAGACACAGTTCCAGATTCTGTTACTTAAATATATATTCTCATTTCTGGGCACCTGGAATTTTTCTTTCCTTTTATTATTGGAGGAAGATTGGCATTATCTGATTATAACAAACCTTGTAATTTTTTTCTGAAAAGCTTTGAAAAGAGAAAGGAAAGTTTGTTGTCATAACAAGCAACATGGTGTTGCCTAGCAGAAGCATAATATCACAGAGTCATTTAAGTCTTACAGACCCTCAAAGAAGCTTTCAGTTTTGTTCAGTTAATTTTCAGTCATGTCTGACTCTTCATGACCCCATTTGGGATTTTTTTGGCAAAGGGACTGTAGTGGTTTGCCATGTTGAATAGTCCTCTTTCTGAGGGCACTGCATAATCAAATTCAGGAGTGCACACAGTCCTGAAGTCTTGGAAAGATATATATTTCATTGGACAATAATTATTACAATTTTATTCCTTTTCATAAGGAGGCCAACATTTGAATTACCATAGCATTATCTTCCTGTCCCAGTTGTCAAAAGCCCTCTCTTCTAGTTGGTATCATCTAGAATTCTTTCTGATCTTTTTGTTCTTCCTCACATCTAATCCCTGTTCAGGTCAGTGGCAAGATGGGTACCCTGGTATAGGCAGACCCAGCCATTTAAGGGCATCTCTGGCCTCATTACATTGACTAAGAAGCTGTGCTGAAGATGGTTGTGGTTTAGCATTTCTCACCATTAAACCTGATAAGAACTGCTTTTCGGGATGACCTCATTCGGTCGTGGCTGTGTGGGTAGCTTGTGTGACAGGTTGCCCTTCTCTGACTTTCACTTCTTAAGAGTCAATCTGTCAGTCTTTTCCTGTGAGGCTGAGGAGGGTGTGCTTGAAATCAGTTACTAGTACTCTTTCACTGGTGAAGCTGCATAGCCAGAGTATTTATTCCCTTTAAAGCCAGTTAGAGAATTTGACTTAGTTGGTAAATATCTTTTCCCTCCTCTTCATTTTGCCTTCTGATCAAAGTGTGAGATCATTTAAATTCTCATTTCACTACATTATTTTATACAGATTCTTCTGCACAATCATTAAAAATGACCATCTCATATGGCTAGTATCCACCCTGTTACTTGACCTTCTCAATTCATTGTTAGATACTCACAACCTTGATCCTGCTACACAAAACCTAAGAGTTAGTTGCACATGGATGTCTTTTAAGGTTTCTCTAATCACTTATAACAGGTTTTCACTTAGATTTTAGTAGCTGTTTGTGCACCTAGCCTAACATTATTTCCTTAAAGGAATATTGTTATATTTCCTCTTCAACTTTTAATTTTTTTAGTTTTAATTTTTTAATTTTTTATATTTAAATTTAAAAACTAAATTTAAATATTTTTAAAATATTGATTATAGGTTTGATTAAGGTTCATATTAGATTTCAGAAATTTTTTTCAAAAGAGGAAAAATATTAGATTTGAAGTCAGCAGACCTAGGTTCAAATCCTGTCTCTGATGCTTGCTTCCTTACTGAGGAAGTAATTTAGCTTTGAGTCAGTTCATTTAGCTTTCCTGGAACTCAGGTTCTTCATCTTTAAAATGAGGGATTTGGACTATAAAACCTCTGAAGTTCCATTATGCTCAAATCAATCAATATTCTAATGGGAATGCTACAAAAAATTAAGTGTGTAAATTTTTTTTTAATTAAAATTTCTGGCAGTTAAATATACCTCAGGATATACCTTGGGTCTTGGGGAATCCTTAGAATTTCAAGTCCACTTCTTACATTACTTGAATACCTTTGAATTAAACCTAAGCTCAGGATTCATCCCAAAGTCATTGTGAACTCCATATCTAGTTTCTGTTGAGAGACAGCTTAGTTAGCATAGTGGATAGAGATCTGAGGCTGAAATTAGGAAGACCTGAGCTGAAAAATCTGTTCTTTGACATTACTATTGAGACCCAAATCAAGACCATTAACTTTCAATTGCCTCAGTTACCTTATCTATAAAATGGTTTATATTGTTTGACTATAAAATTGGGGTAGGGATAACAATAACTCCTACCTCCAGGGTTATTTTTGAAGCTCAAATGAGATGTTTCTAAGGTGTTTAGCATATTGTAGATGCTTAATAAATGTTTAAAAATTTTTTTTTACTATTAGTGTACATGGAAAAATACACATATCTATGGGACCTGGATTATGGGTAGGAATAGGCATATATAGGCCTGGTATTTTAAGGTAATAAAGCAATCCTCTCATTGACTTTTGAGCAAGAAGACCTAATGATTCAGTGGATCTTGAAGGAAAAGCAAGACTCTACTATGCTGAGTCAGTCACATGAGCCCCTGGAGTTCCCAGAATTTTCCTACAAAGTATTTTTTCCACACTTCCTTCAGAACTCCATTTTTTTAAGGGAGAAATGAATTTCTCCCTTGGTACTTTCTATTAAAAAAGATGGTCCCTTTTTGGACTATGCACCCTACAGACAGAAATGAGGCATAGCCTTCACAATGAAATTTGAGCATAAACTAGATAAAAGACATTCAAACAAAGGGTGAAATGATCTTGATATTTCCTGAAGCTTCTCCAAGACCCAAGGGACAATTGCAATGTGTATGTTATAGACACACAAACCAGTCCCAAATTTTAATTAATAAAACTCATAACTTAATATTTGTCATAATGTTGTCATATAGATTTTTATATGCATAAATTAAAAGAGTATGGGTCTACCACATGTCAGATATAAAAATATATAAATCAACTTTCAACTGTCCCTGCTACCCTGTTTCTGGTTCATCTTCTCCAAATCTTGTTTGCCTTCAGAAGATTTTAATGCTCCTTAACACTGATAGCTGCTTTCTATCATAACATATTTTTCCAGTTAATAAGATGGTTCCATTAGTGATTCATAATCCTCAAAGGGCCCCTGGCCATAACAACTTGAATTCATGAATCTTAGCATATCTTGCAATGAGGAAAATGAACACAGTTTTAATGGTTTAATCAAGACCTAAAGAAAAATGGTCACATTTAAACTATTCTCTATATTCCACATAAATTATGATGGATTATAATAATGAGTAAAAAGTGGATAAAGAGAGAGCTAACTTGGAAATCAGAAAAGCCTGGGTTCAAATCCTGCCACTAATACATAATGGTTTCTCAGTGTCCTGAGTAACTTTTTGAAACTATAAGAGTTATAAATGATTTGTTCATCTGCACTAGTAGAGGCAGTTTCCACACACACACACACACAGAGAAATCACACACACACACACACACACACACACACATACACACACATATATGTGTATATATATATATATATATGGATTTTAAAAAAATACCAATCCAAAACAATAATAGCCCTCATTTATTGAGTGCTTTTTAGTTCACAAATTTTTTTCCTCACAAAAACACTGTAGGGTGGTAGTAATGGCATTGTAAATCCTCATTTTTTCAGATGAGGAAATTGAGGCTTAGAAAAATTAAGTGATTTGTTCAATTTGTTGATGTTGTTTATTTCAATCATGCCCAACTTTTTGTGACCTCATTTGAGGTTTTCTTGGCAAAGATACTAGAATGATTTGCAGTTTCCTTCTCTAGCTCATTTTACAGATGAGGAACTGAGGCAAACAAGGGTTGAATGACTTGCCTAGTGCCACATAGCTAATAATGTATCTGAACCCAGATTTGAACTCAGGTCTTCTTGACTCCAGGTCTGGTACACTATCCATTATGCCACATAGATGGTGGCTGCTTTGTCCAAGAATCCATAGCTAAACAATAGTGGAAAGTGACTTTAAGCCAGTCTAGTCTTCTATCCCCTGTATTGTCTCACCCTTCTTATGCTTACACACCCCAGCTTTACATAGTCCATAGCTATCAACCTGCCAAAGCAGTCTATGTGCCAAAGACTCAATGATTTTCTTATACAGCATTCAGTAAGCATTTCTGAAAGGCCTACTATTGGGTGCCAAGCACTGGGTTATGTTCTGAGGGAATAAAGACAAAAGCAAAAGAGTCTCTACCCTCAGGAGCTTATTATTCTATTGGCTCCAGGGATGTGTCATGGCTAATAACGGAACATTTCACATGTTTTACAGGTAGTCCTTATCACATAAACACTTGCCTTAAGACTATCCTTTCAGGGGTGGCTAGGTGGTGCAGTGGATAAAGCACCGGCCCTGGAGTCAGGAATACCTGGGTTCAAATTCGGTCTCAGACACTTAATAATTACCTAGCTGTGTGGCCTTGGGCAAGCCACTTAACCCCATTTGCCTTGCAAAAACCTTAAAAAAAAAGACTATCCCTTCAAAAGTAAGGAGATTCCCTCCTTGCTGCCATAATGGGAAATTCTTTTCTTTTACCAGAAAGACTTCATCTCTCCCTACCAGGTGGGGGGGGGGGGCTTTCCTTCTCGCCAAGGTGTCAGGAGAGTCCCTTCTCTACCAACTCAAAAGTCATTTCCCAATAGAATGCTATGTTAGAATCCACAAACTTCTTGTAACACATTATCCCATCAGTACTAGAGTGCAGCAAATGTAGACTTGTGGTCTGACCTAGGAACCTAGCCACTACTTTTAACATTGTTTTTATGAGCAACTACATTCTAAGTTCTAAATAATAGGTTTAGAAAACAATTTTACAATGTCACTTGGGAACAACCCCAGTTGGGCTGAGTATAGAGTTGACATGCAAATCTCCTCTTTTCTTATTGTTGTTTTCTTCAAATTTATTTTATTTTTTTTCCAAACAAACCTCTTAAAAAGTTTGTATTTCATATACTTCCAACACTTCATGTAACTCTGACAATATTTTCTTCTCTTAGTTTTCAGAGGTATATCCAGAATTATCCATGAAGAGCTGTAACTAGCATTTTTTTGTGGGTTTGCAAAGGACAAACTTCACAAAATGCAACTGGGGCAAGTAGTACATAAAGCCCTTAAATCAGTTTTAAAGACAAATTTAGTTAGGGTATGAAGATCATAGGTACCCCAGGACAAAGCAAAATTGTTCTCCTTGGGTGTGGGGCAGCTTACCTAAGGTTTGACTAGAAAAGCACATCATCTTGTTTGCTATTTTAATTAGTTATTCTTGCTAACTCGGTGCTAAGCTTAGTTGTTTCTAAGCTGCTGAAGGAGTGTAAGTGTTGTCAGCACCCCTTAAATTATGATGCTGTGGAGCTGAGTTCTGATACCCCCCAAGTTTGTTATGAGTCTGCATTTGTGGGTGTACTCCCAGGGTCTTAAAACTAGATCATCTTTAGTGGTCTGCCTTGCACACTATCAGTTCATGTTATTAAAATTGGCAAGTTCTTGGTCTGCAGTAATTGGGAACACATTAAATGCAGAACAAGTCTAATTTTGTCTCCAGTTCCTCTAATAAGAAATAGCATCCCTGCTGCAAAAGAACCTATAACTTCTATATCCTTTTTTTTTCAGTGACTGGTACAATTTTCTGGGTCACAAAGAAACCAATGGAGAAAGAAATGAAGGTGCACATAAGACTCCGCAAAGTGATAATATCAGCAGTAATTATTATTCGATTTAGAAAGCACCAGTCTAAAGTGTGGGGCCATTCTTTCCTTTTTTAAAAAAAACAAAAATTTTCTGAGTGTGGGGTATTGATTGAAAAAGTCACTGGACAGGAACTGCCTGCTATGATGTTCTTCTCTTTGGTTCCTGGGTCCCTGTAGGTGTTCAGTAAATATTAAACAGTTGTAATTATTAGTGCTTTGGGTTCATGGGTCCATGAAATAAAGTTACTCTTTGACCAGTATTAAAACACCAAGATAGAATTATTTAGAAGTGGGCTTTGACTAAGGTAGCTAGGTATCACAATAGGTAGCACCCCAGCCTAGAAGTAAGAATAGAATTCAGTTGTGTTTTTGACTTACTAGCTTTATGACTTCTATGTATCAGTTTTCTATAAAATGAGGGAATTAGACTTAATGACTTCTACAGACTTTTTCTGCTTTGTATCTATAATTCTAAGATCCTAGATAGGAAGGAAGGAAAAGAGGGAAGGAGGGAAGGAAAGAAAGAAAGAAGAGGGAAGGAAGAAGAGAAAGAAAGAAGGAAAGAAAGCAGAGAGGATTTATTGAGTATCTACTGTGTGCTATGCTAAGCACATATGCTGGGCACTATACTAAACACTTCATAAATATTATCTCATTTGCTCTTCATAACAACCCTGGGAGGTAGATGCTATCATTTTCCTATTTTACAGTAGAAGAAATAGAGACAAATGAGAAGTTAAACTTGCCCCAGCTTAAGGCTGGATTTGAGCTCAATCAGATCTTCCAGGCTCCTACAGTCATAGTTTAAACCTGGAATGGATCCTAGAGGTCAAATAGTCCCTAGGTTCTTTTTTTTTTTGATGGAAAAACCAATGTTCAGAGAATTAAGTGATTTCCCTGAGGTCACATAATGTAGTAAGTAGCAAGGCCAGAGTTTGAACACAGTTCCTCAGATTCTTTCTATAACAACATACGTTTTCCTCCCTACTGAACTGAATTAAATTGAATCTGGCAAAGAGAAGAGGGTAGCCTATTCACTGAGGACTACTTTTCTGGCCAAAGAGGGCTTATAAATACCAGAAATAATTTTATTATGGGGATCAGGGTGACAGCAAGCAAATAAGTGGAGGGCCTTGGATCTTCTCTGGGAGGTGACACAAGGTGTGCCTGTTGGATTAGTACCTGCCAGTATCCCACATATCTGGAAGCTGGAAAATATATGACAGGGAATTACTCATGATTTCCCATCTGTGCACATGTGTGTGGCTGGTGTGAAATTATTGTTGCAAGGACCTTCTAGCTTCATAATGTACACACAGAGAAAAGATTCCCACAGTTGTTGGGTTTTAGATTTTTTTTCCCCCATTTTATTAAAACCAGCTGAGTAAATTCATAGGAAGTTGTAACTGGACAAGCGAAATATACCCACATTCTCTGGTAATATAAATGCCTTTAACGTGTATAGTACTTCATGTGAAATTTATTCCAGAAGATACCATAACGGCATTATATTTTCATCTAGTAGTTTTCAAGTCATTTTTGAGAAAGGAAAAAAAAAGGTCATATGAGAATGATACTTATTTCTACCACCAAATTTTGAAATTTAGCATTTGCTACCCACCAAGTAGTTCTCCCCTTCCTATCCTTGAGAGCCTTGGCAGAAGCTGGTTTGAAAGTAGAACTGATTGCCTCACGCCTATAAGCTATGTCTAGTTTTTAATTTTGTTTCTGGAGTGAATCAAGAGAATAAGGAAGAATTTTAAGGACAATCTCTTCATTCATTCATTCCTCCAAGCCCTCCACCACCAATATACAGGAGCTATGTTTGGGCTGAATGCCTATTGCTAATTCCTAGAATCGTAAAGTCTAGAACTGAAAAAATGCTTATTGATCATCTGACAAACTCAAACCCCTTCATCTTTTGGTAGATGAGAAAACATATACAGGTTTGGGGAAATAAAGGAATTTGTAGAGGGCTATGCAGTCAGAAACTGGGATTCAAAGACAAGACCACTGCCTCAAGTCCAGGACTTTTTAACTATATCTTCTACCCTCCCACCCCCACCCCAGGGCAAAGATTGGTGTTCATAAAACACAGATTTAAATCCCTTGATTGAACTGCTTCAGTGGTGTCTTCTTGCTTCTAGGATAAAATATAATGTCTTCTATTAGGTATATTTGACTTTCAAAAGTTGGCATCAATCTCCATTTCCATATTGATTTCATAGTATTCTACCTCTACATTCCAGACAAACTAATCTATTTCCTGTTCTCTATGACTGTCGTTTGTTTGTTGTTTATCCTACATTCTTGAAGAGGACCAATGACATCAGCAGGGTGATGTCTTGACTTGCCAGTGAATTAGATTTAAGTGAGGCAAGGCTATGCAAAATCACCAGCCTCATTACCTTTTCCATAGTCATCAGAGGTCAATTGCTAGACATAGGTCAGGAAGAATGGGACCATGCCCCAGATATAGTTAGAGACCTTGACCTTTTTAAGCTAAGATCTTTGGTAGGACTCCCATTTGTGTGAGACTATCCATAAATAAAGGCTAGGCAAGAACCAAGGCAAGAGATGACATGGTTTGCTTTCTCAAAAGAATCAGTCTGGTATGGGAGGGGAAGACCCTCAGAGTTTCTGGCCAGAACAGAAACAAATGCTATTTATAACAATAGATATTTAACAACTGAGTCTCCAGGAAAAGACATGTACATACAACATACTTTTATGTTTAATTTGCATCATTCCTATTTTTCCATCACTCTCTTAAGTCTAAACAAAACTAAAACCAAACCCTGATTTGTGGTTTGCTGATTTCAGAAGTATTAATGCTCACCCTGGACCACTGGAAGAGATTCACACTGGAAGAAGCTCACTTCTGGAAGTAAGGAAGAGGACTTCAGAACACATAAGGGATTTTTCATTTCCTTCCTCCATTCCTTTGCATACGATTAACTGGGATGCTCTTCCTTCTTGCTTCTGCTTCTAGGAATCCCTTGCTGGCTTCAAGGTTCAAGTATTACCTCTCACATGAAGCCTTTCCTGATCCCCTTGGTTCTTCCTCACTCATATGCAACCCCACCAGTTTTGTATTTATTTTGTATTGACTTATCTAGATAAGTGTTGTTTCCCCTCTAGGAGTCTGGTAAAGCCTATAAAACTCTTCTCAGAATAATGTTTTTTTTATTTGATTTGATTACTACACCACCTGCTACACCAAGCAACATAACAGTTCAAGCCCCCATGGGTATTAGGATATCATCATCTTATTCCATTCTACCTGCAGCTTCAGTTTTAATAGAAGGTTGTCTTAGTCTTGAAGACTAAGATCCTTTAACATTTGCTACAGAAATTCTCCTGTTCATAGATCCAAAGTTGAAAGGCTTTTAAGAGTTTAGATAGATGATAGATAGATAGATGGATAGATAGATAGAAAAGACATTTATATTATTTGCCAGGTACTGAACTAGACTCTGGAGACACAAAGCAAATTGAAAAGTGTTTCTGCATAGAGCATCAAGTGGACAGGCAACAATCAAAAAATCACTGCACGTTCTCTGAAGTGGATGGGATGGCAGACAAAATTTCCATTGACCAGCCTTTCCTTGTTATATAAAAACAAAAATGAAATAGTCCCTGTCCTTTGGAAACACATTTTTATCAGTAATATTCTTTAATTATAGTAGAAAACCTAAAGAGGTACAGTCTAAAGCAGCAAAGAGGTTGCCACTAAGATGGGAATCTCATCTTTCAAATGTTAGTCTCAGTTAAAATGATCTTACCTCTGATCTGGAAAAGCCTTTGCAAAGAGCCTTGGATTTGCAGTATATAAACTTTGGATACAAAAATCCTGACTCTGCCCCTTACTACTTGTGTGAGTTGTTTTTAGTTGTGTCCACATCTTCATGACCCCATCTGGTGTTTTCTTGGCAGATACTGGAGTAATTTGTCATTTCTTTCTCCATTTCATTTTATGGATGAAGAGATTGAAACAAACAGGGTTAAGTGACTTACTCAAAGCCACACAAGCTAGTAAGTATCTGAGACCAGATTTGAACTCCGAGAGATGCAATTGCCAATTTCCATCTGTGTGGCCTTGCACAAACCAATTGGCCTTTCAGTGATTCATTTTCTTTGTTTTCCAAATGAGAAGAGTTAGACTAAATTACTTACAAACTTACTCTTAGTTATTAATCTGTGATGCTATGTTGGGATAGAATAAAATTTTATTTTTTTTTGCCAAGTGGTTGATGATTTTCTACATGTTAAGTGTGGGAATGAGATGGAACAAGAGAGATGATAGGGTATACATGAAATATCTATGAAACCAGACAAGGAGATGGCTACAAAAATATTATTGCTTCAGCTTGACTATCCCTACTCAGTCACTAACCTCTCTTAAAAGGACACTAAGAATTATGTCATCCTTTTAATGATAGATTCAGAAATGGAGATGATAGGTCATCAAACTATTTCCTTCCTGTGCCTGAAACTAAACTCTTCTAGAAAGGAATCACTCACCCTCCTGTTCATTATACCTCCTCTTTCCCTGTCTCTGGAGGGACTGAGAAGTTCTCTGGGTACTGGATCCTTCAATCCACATGGTAGGTTTTTTAACTTACTGATAAAACGGTTGAGCAACTTTATTTTTTGCAAAGGAGAGGAAAGAAAAGAAAACCTCTTTGTTTAAGGTTGCCTTTCCACTGGCTTATTTTGGCATAGAGAGTCAGTATTCATGACAAGGGCTGACACTTTGTTTTCACCTCTGAAAGTGGAGTGTTGTAAGTGATTGACATTTGGAAACTGACCCTGAGGGTGAGTGTAGAGTAAATTGTTCTAATGCAGAAGGTAAATTAACTCCTTTTGCTGCTACTACATGTGTTCAGTCATTTATTGCTACTCACTAACTGTCAGGACAGCAGTCTCCCAGAATAACAGTATTTTTATACCTTAGCTTTGGATGGAGCTTTGGAGAACATCCCAATTTATTGAAGAAACATGATAATGACTTGCCCAAGGTCATGCTACCACTTAGTGCATATCCAAGATAAATAGTATTAATTTATGTTTATACTTTTTTTCTTACAAAGTGCTTAGCATTATTCATTTCAGCTTACCAGCATTTTTTTAAACCTACTAAAGGTAGCACATGAAAGAAGCTTACCATTGTGGATAAAGGGCAGTTATTGGAGTCAGAAGATCATATCCTACCTCTGACACATTCTAGTAATGACCCTCATCAAGTCATTCGGTTTTATAGTGCTTTGGGTAGATCTCTGAGGATATAAATTATAGATGAGGTTTCTGTCTGCACAAGGGGAGTATCCATGCTCATAGGTCCTGCTCCTCTATGACCCTCTAAAGTCCACAAAAACTACCTCAAAAAATTGTTTTGTTATGAGTAAGTGACATAAAAAAATTTGTGGTACTAAATAGATACTGAATTCAATGAGCATTTATTAAATGCCTAAAAAAGAGGCAGCTGAGTGACACAGTGGACAGAATGTTAAACTTGAAAACAGAAAGACCTGAGTTCAAATCCTACTTTAAGTCCTTACTAGCTATGTGACTGAGCAGTCTTTTAACATCTTTCAGCCTCAGTTTCTTCATATGTAAAATGAGACTGATGATCATAGTATTCATCTCCCAAAGTTGTGAAGATGAAATGAGATAACATATGTAAAGGAATCTGAAAGCCTTAAATCAATATGTAAATTATGATTAGTGTCTTTATTATTTTTGTGTGACAACTACTATACTAAGTGTTGAGGATTCAAAGACAAAAAAAAAAATGAAACAGTTCCTGTCCTCAAGGAATTTAATTCTCTTAGGAGAAAAACTGTACACATAAGAAATTAAATGCAAAAACATACAAAATCATGACCAGAGTGACCTGGGAATAGATAGGTTGTTACTGTTATTATTCTTACAGATAAGGAAACTAAGGCTCAGAGGGGTTAAGTGATTAATTTGACTAGCTAGTAACTAGCAGAAAGAGATAAAACTTTGTCCCCACTCAGACCCTCTAACTTCCAATGCTGTGTTTTTTCCCAACTTACCACAATGAGTACATCTACATCTTAATGGAATGGACTGATCAAAGCAATGTTTAGCTAGAATAACTGGAACAAGTATTTAGTAATTTTACTTTAGATAGGATCAAAGATCTTGGTTATATAGGATCTCATTGGATCTTATTCTTTTAAAGTTAATGTAGCATCATAAAAGGTGTTTGTGTGTGTGTGTGTGTGTGTGTGTGTGTGTGTGTGTGTGTGTGTGTTTTTCTTTAGGATAAAGGGAATGACCTAAAAAAATATGTTTTCAGATAGCTAAATCGGCAGAGAGAACATACAGCGCTTTTTGCTTTGCTATTAGCACCCTAGCTATGTCTTCTCCCACGACATCTCCTTTAATGAGCCCTCAAGATGATGCATAAGTTAGAAATAATTCTGCCTGTGCAAGAGAGAATGGGATTTATGATCAAATAAAACAATAGGTTAATTAAACCCATCCCATTGTTTCTAGAAGACTCAACATTTTTCCTTTCACAAAGAACAGGGTAAATATTACCTTGTACTTACAGAAGGTCTTTTGTCAAAGAAGACTATCTAATGTTCTCTCTATTTTGCAGTTACTACCTCTCACCCAAATACCCAGGAGCCCTGGAATGCTAGTAGTGAGTTTCATGGATAAAGTGGGGGGAGGAAAATGATCTTCCTCTGAAACCATTTAGCTATTAACTCTTGAATCCCTGGGATGAAGCCTAGGAAAATATTATGAGTTTGGTTTTGCAAAGGAAGGATCTCCAGCACTAGGAAACAACCAAGAGTTTACACGTAATCTCAGATAAAAGTTAGGCTGTCCAGGTTTCTTCCTGCCCTGCCCTACCCTGCATAGCATCTGAGTTGTGAGACCCTCCTCCTTAAGGAAGCTAATTTCACTAGTTTGTGACAAATTTAAAGTACTTTGGATGTGAGTTTTAAATATGCATTCAGAAGCTTTTTGAAAACCTTTTGGATATGTTATGATCTTGAATGAAACTCTCATCTCCAAGTTTTCATTTGATGGTAGTGTAAATAACATTGGATATCTATCAGATATCTAGGTTGGGGTCAGAGTTTTAAAGCTTACTAGCTGCATGGCCAAACTGCTTAACACCTCTGAGTCTCATTTTTCTTATCTATGAAATGAGACTGATACAATTTATTCTAAATACCTTTCCCAGAAAGTGCCAACTAGTGGGAATTCCTCATTTGGTGCTTCCTATATAAATGACATCACAGAACTTTTGAAAAAGAAAAATCAAAAGTCAAAAAAAGTTCATGAATCCTAAAATGAAAATAATAACCACTCACAATTTCATAGTGTTATAAAACTCACTTTAACATTCTGAGTGATCATTATTTTTACTTTATGATTCATGACTTTTTAGAGTGGTACTGATTTATAGTGGGTCAATTAAGACTCAGGAAATCCTAATTCAAGTTCTGGTTGTGATATATATAAACTGGGAGTTATTCCTAAATCTCTTAACTCACAGGGTCTTCCAGGCAACTGTTAAAAATTCTAAATTGAAGTTTAATATTAGCATTGGTGAGGGAAGTTTCTGTACAGGGAGTTTACCATACAGAAGAAATAAGAGATCAAAAGAAAGATTAGTAGTGGTAAGACTTAATCTAGCATAGAATCAGAGAATTTTGGAGACAGAGAGGACCTTCAAGGTTATCTAGGTCAAGTCTGCTATAAATGGAAAAACTTAGAGTCATCAATGTTATATTATTTGCCTAAAGTTCCAATTAGTTAATAATGGATAATAATAGAAATAATAACAATAATTGGGGACAGCTAGGTGGCGCAGTGGATAGAGCACCGGCCCTGGAGTCAGGAATACTTAAGTTCGAATCTAGCCTCAGACACTTAATAATTATCTAGCTGTGTGACCTTGGGCAAGTCACTTGACCCCATTGCTTTAAAAATAAAAAAATAAATAAAAATAAATAATACCAATAATGATGATGATGATATCTCAGCATGAATCTATCTTCCAATCTGGATAGCAATGCCCAGGAGACAAAGAACCCAAAATATGATTTCTGGTTTTTTTATTCATGGAAAAACAGTTATGTTAGATTGCATTGATTTTTTTTAAAAGAAATAGGGGCAGCTAGGTGGCTCAGTGTATCGATAGAGCCTGGCCCTGGAGTCAGGAGTACCTGAGTTCAAATCTGGTCTCAGACCAGATTAACCTAGCTGTGTGGCCTTGGGCAAGCCACTTAACCCCATTGCCTTGCAAAATATCTTTAAAAAAAATAATAAATAAATAAAATACTATCTCACCTAACAGAATTTTCCCTGTACCTCAAATGGTTTTAGAATGTTCTCTGTATAGTTCAGCAGAGATCTTCAGCAGCCTCACTACAATGGCTTTCCAGATGATCATCCAGCTTTAGAAATGCAATAAAAAGACGGTCCATAACATGACACAATGGAAGATGAACTACTTTTCAGCTGTCTTTTTTTTTTTAGTTATTTTGGTTTGTTTTTGCTAGGCAATGGGGTTAAGTGGCTTGCCCAAGACCACACAGCTACGTTGATTATTAAGTGTCTGAGGTCGAATTTGAACTCAGGTCCTCCTGACTCCAGGGCCAGTGCTGTATCCACTGTGCCACCTAGCTGCCCCCAGCTCTCTTTTATATGTTGGCTTCTTCCATGAGATGCCATCTCCTTGTGGGCAGGGACTCTCTTTTGCTTATATTTGCTTATACTAAAAGCTTTATCAATTGACAATAACCTGGCCTAACTAGTAGAATCACAGTTTTTATTCTGAGAGATGAACTTCCCATTTTTTCTCCACCAAAACCTGTAATTTGTCTCCATAACTCAGCCAAAAAACTGATGGCAGAAGCAGCAGCTTCCTCCTGAAACTTTGGAGGCATCTGGCTCACCTTCTCCAAGTTATTTCAGAGCCTATAAACACATCTCAAAGGATTCTAGCCTGTGGAGAAGACTGCCCAAGAATGAAAAATTTTTTCAGGAAAGATATCACCGGAGGGTATATACCAAAAAGATTTTGAGAATAAGGGCAGCTGGGTCTGAAATTTTCGAAAGATTAGCAGACTCAAATGTTTTCCCAGAGTTATCTTTCTTCTAACTTCCGTTGAAAGGCATTATAATGACCACATTTGTGCAAGCAGACAAACTGGTAAGGAAGGGGTTAAGGTGGGGATAACTGAATTCATTCTAACAATTAGTTATTCTTAAAATAACTGTTAGATAAACCAGTTACTAATTAGTCATAAATTTAAACAATAGTTTGCTTGACTGAATGTAATGATTGTTTTGATGGTGAGGTAGGTCATACTTCCTCCTCTCTTTGGGCCTCAGTTTCTTCATCTATAAAATAAGGGATTATACTAAATGATGTCTAAGACCCCATACAGTTCTAAGTCTATGAACCTGGAATCAGTAGTTTAGAGCACCAGGGTTACTTCATTCAGGCTGCACATTTAGATGCACATTTTGATTTTATGTTTCTTCAATAGGGATCATTCAATTAGATCACTGATTTGGGGAGCTTAGAGATCATTTAGTCCAACACCCTCATTTTAAAGCCAAGGAAACTTGAGGCCAGGAGGGGTCTAGTGACTTGTCCAATGTCACACAACTAATTAGTGGTAGAATAGAAATCTGAACTAAGGTCCTCATATTTTCTGCTCTCACCTTTGAATTGGAAGTGGTCAAAATAAGTTCTTGAATTTTTATAAATCAACTTTATTACATATCACATGATCTTATCTCTACATCAAGAGTATTGTTCAAGGTACATGTTTATTTTTTTCCCTAAGAACTCCTAGAAACTAAATAGGTAGTATTTGGCTGGTGTTCTCTCCTAATGGGGCAATGTCTACAAAATGATCTATGACCTCAGTTAATTTTAATCAAATTTTAATTCCTTATTTTGCAAATGAGAAAAGTTAAATTTAGGATGGTGAAGTGATAGTTAGTTAGAAATAAAATGAAGAAAAAAGAAAAGAAGAAAAAAAGAAGTAGAATGAACACTAAAACCCAAGTCTCCTGATTTCCTATTGGCATTGTTTCCACTAAACCACACTACTTATGGTCCTATGTAGATATCATAAATTGCCACTCAATCTACCACCACCACCACTCCTCAGACCCTAGTTAGAAATACTAAGCAGAAATAGTGCTTTCTCTTTGTTTCAGAATTTCTGGAACAGGAACAAGTTAACAAAGAGGAGGGGGATAAGTACCTGGATTTATCTCTGCATCTTCTGTCTCTGGTTAGCTAAACTGTCCAGGCAACCAATAAAAATAAAACAACCTAAATGTGCATTGATTGGCATGATGATGATTGCTTAGCTAATTCCTAATATTATAGGCCCACATTAATACAGGGGTTCAATGGGTACAAAATTCATCTATGTTTTCCTGCTTTTAGCCAAAATTCTAAGACTCTGATTAGATTTGATTAAGAGTAGCCTGTTATTTCCAGGCATGGGATCACCCTGCAGATGATATAATGTTCTATGATACAGTTATACTCAGACTATCTCCAGGATCCAATGACATTTTGTATTGTGATATTGCGACAACATCCTCTGCCCAGCATAAGCTGTCTGTCTTAACCTAAAATCAATCCTGAGATCCTTCCAGATGACTACCATTAGTCAGAAGTAATGAGTGAAGTGCTTGTTCTTTCAAATAGTTCTCCTTAGTCTCTGCAGAGCAAAGGAAAGAAAAATGAGGACCCCTTCCACTAAGCAGAAATGTCCCAGGAAGGATCTAGGGAGGCTGGAGAGGGTTCATACCACTGGACTGGCAGATCCCACAATTACTGATGGCAAGGATGCCTGGTTTCACTGATTACCTCCCCTCTTGCCAAAATAACCCCAGCCTCCATATTGGTTAATTAGCTACCATAAAAATACATCTGGAAAAATATAATTGGAAGGGGGAATCAAATGGCCTAATTGTTTTCTGAATGCATTTGTGATGCTGTTTTAGAGTCTTTCAGTTGTAGGTGAACCAAAATGAGTTGTATTACAAGAGTCCAGGGCTTCTGTCCTTGGCCAAATGTCAAATATTATTACAGCACAGATATACATTATTTTGAAGCCAGTGGTTTCAGACAGAGACTGTTATATTTATCTTTGTTGGGTCTCAGTTTTTTCATTTGTAACCTTGTAAGTTATCTCCAACATCCTTTTCAGCTCTAAAATTCTATGATTTTTATGATTCCAAGAATTAAACTATAAACTCTGAAGACAGAGATCAGTGTTTTATAATGATAATTTGATTTCTCTTCTACCATTGACCTTGAATAAGAAATGAGAAAATACATTTTTCTCCTTTGTATGCCAGAATGGGTATGCAATACCTAGTGTCAGATCTGGTTAGTGTTTGAGTTAGTTTTCCTAAACAACCTTTCTTTCTTTCTCATTTCTTCTTTTTTCTTGGTTTCAAGGGATAACTCTCAAGGTAAGAAATATAGTAGTAAATATATGGAAATGAAGTGATTTTTTTAAAAGATTAATAAAAATGTGAAAAGCAATAGAGAAAAAATAGTTTTAACATGAATTAAATTAGCAAAATGACCTTTGAGAATCTATATCATACACAATAAAGGAGGCCCTCAACCCTTAGGGTATGACTGGAGTGAGCACCCTAGCAAAATGTTGTTGGGAATTGTATAGTTTAATGTTTCTATCTACAACTACAGGGACAGTCTCAGTTTCCTGGTAAAACTTATAGTTCAGCCATTTAAGTCAGAGACCTTTATAAACCATGCTCTCCTTTTTAAAAGAAGCCTGTGACATGCATTTGGCAAAGAAGTAGCGTGAGTAATGAAATCTTGGCTCTTGTGAGCATTCTAAAGCAAGGGTTTTGTGAAAGTTGCAAATCCTTAGAGGAAATGCTAGAGCCCAGAGACCTACATAGCATGGATTACACTAATCCAACCAGGAAGTGATAATGACATGGATATATGACCAGTATGCAGAACCCATTGCAAATGAGGGTCTTTTAAAGAAAAAAAAAAGGATATGTCCAGTTCTTGAGCTCTGACTATCCAGGTTTTCAAAATGGCATTGAGGAAAGCCCTTGGAGACCCACCTCACCCTTCAGCAAGTAACAATGTCTTCTAGAATGATGCAAAAAATGGATTGTTCCATTTAAATGATACCTCTGTAAAAACGATTAGATTGGCTGGGCTTTGAGATCTTCTTTGTAAAGTGTTCAATATTTGCTGCTATCAGAACTCTTAAAATTCTCAAACCTTGAATGTAGTCACTAATTTATTTTCATTTACAAAACTCATTCTCCTTCTAAGGGAATGGTCTATAGCAGTATTTCTTAAACAAATTTGACCACAGGACATTTTGAAACTTTAGCCATGTTGGTGGAATCCATAAATGCTGGTCCTGGATAATATGATATAGAGGATAGAATTCTCAATATGGAATCAGGAATATCTAGGTTTGAATCATGCCACAGAAGCTACCTAGTTAGAGGACCCTGGATAAGTGTCTTCACCTTTCTCAGCTGCAGGTTCCTCATTTGTAGATAATGATAACACTATCTCTTAGGGTTGATTTGAGGATCATAAACCCTGGGAAATTTAATTGTTTTGCCAAGGACACTCACCAAGTAGCAAAGTCAAGGTATGAATCCAGGTAATTCTGACTCCAAACACTGTTCTTTCTGCTACCCTACAATTGAGCAGAATAAACATTTTAAATACAAGGAGAGCATTTTTTTCTTAAATTTATAATTCTTTGGTGGCTAATTCATAGATGCCCTGGAAATTTCTTCACTTGCTTTCTCCAGTGCATTCTTAACTCTTCCTGACCACCGAGTTTTCTGTCCAAAGTGTGGAAAAGCTTGGAGTATGGAACTACAACCAATCTCTTGTGAAACCAACTTCCAAAGACCAGCTTGACTAAGCTCAGACAGGATGGTCATAAGAGAACCAGTTTCCAAATGGTGACTTTTTTTTCCCCCAGCTAAAACAACACACAAAGACTGTTTATTACACTGTGAAGGGATTAGGTTCTATAGCCATTGGGGAAGTCCCAAGCCAATATAATCTAACAGACCTTTGTAACCTTAAAGTATAATTATTACTATATTCATGTTAAATTGATTAGGACTTCTGTTCTCTCCAGTAGTTATGTCTTCTTAGGGTCCAAAAGAAAGTTAAATTTCTTGGTGAATTCAGAGTCCAAGCAAAAGGATAGTGTTGTCAAATTAGGGGTAGACTAAATCTCCTTCCCCTCCACTATCCACAGCTTGCTTTGGGGGAATGGGACAAGTAGCAGCTTCACCCTCCCTCCTCCCCCTTGGAAAGCAGGTCACCCTCCTTACTAGGCATGAGTCATAAGGAGCAAGGTGACTTCTGGACAAAGCTAATTTCTGGAGGGGAAAAGACCTTGGCAGCTATCCCAGGATAGTATTTCTTCAGCCATTTTATTTCACTAGAGGAGAAGTCATAAGGTCACCTGGCAAAGGTTCATCACTGAACCTACACATATTCTTGCCTATGTCAAGCTGCATACCCCAATCATTCAGTCAACCCATTGGATTCCATCACAACAGAAGCAGGACTTCATCTGTTAAAGAATATCAAGCAGAAGATGGACTCTGTTCCAATCACCATTAGTAGAGGCTATTTATGGGGCGGGGGAGGCAGGGAGGTTCCTCAACAAGAGCTCACTCACTCTTATTTGCTATATGCTTTGGTACAATCCTAGTCAATGAAAACCAAACAGAAGCTCCCTGTGTCATCACAGTAAGAATACTTTGTTCACCCCTGCTCTGCTGGGAAGATTTGGGAACACACCTTGACACCTTGTGTTCCCTTCTCCAATAAATGACCCTTGCTCTCCAACAGGCCCAAATGCTACTGTCTTATTTCCTACACAGACAGGTAAGGTAGGCAAAACAATGTGTGCCTAACACCCTTTCAACAATAAGGTTGCCTCTAGAGATTGTCACTTGAATGATTGCTGTTCTCCAAGTGAAACTAGGATGGGGTTGGAAGAGGAGGAATAGAGAGATTTTAAGCAGTGTTGACAACATCTATCCCAAAGCCTGGTCAAAGTATATTGGTGCATTTTTAAAATAGATGATGTGTGTGTGTGTGTGTCTGTATGTGTATGTACATATATAGTTATCCCTTCACATTTCAGGGGTTAAGAGTGTGATGCCCATCCCCTCATCAGGAAAATCTACATAAGTATTTGGTCATAGGTTCTGTGTTGTCTGCTGGCCCTCGTGTTTTGTCTATGGCTTCCACAAAACTTCAAAAATTCCCATTTAATTTCTTATACCAACCGATAATATATCAAAACTATGATAAGAAAAATCACAATGTAGAAGGAATAACAATATATACATAGATACATAATATATATATGTGTGTGTGACTCAAACCTAGAATGAGTTTTTATCATCAGCCTCCATCCACTAGAAGAAGCCTGCCCTGACTTCAACCATAGAATTCTACCTATGATTTGAGTTTTCCAAGGCCTCAGGAATGAGGGCATCTGTCAGCTCCAGACTGTCTCTCTCCTTTGGCACCTCAAGAGTCCAGGGAGAACTAATCTGAGGTTCCCAGGAAGCCCCATTCTTGTTCATACTATTTAGGGAAACCTGGACAGATGGCAAATCTTTGTGACTACTGTCTTCAGAGCTTGCCACTGTGAACAGACCTTCCCACATGCAGAACCTGTCATTTTTAAGACAGACATAGAGCTGGAGAAAGTCCCGAAGATAACTAAAAAAAATTACTTAGGGCAGGGTGAGGTGAGAAAAAGGTGCTACCAGATGAAACAGACTAAAAGAATTTAGACATTTCCATTTGGGAAGACAAAAAAATATTAGCTCAAGAAAAGTATGAATAGAATATACAAAGATTTGTTTGTAAAACCCCAGAATACCACCATAGTTTTTTTTAATATATTTTTTGGAACTTCTACAACTCAGTTAATTAATTATCATTACAACAAACTGAAAACTACTTAAAATAAGTGGCCTTTATGTTTCTTTTGAGCCTTGTATTCTAGGTTTTATTTTCATCTACAGTATATTTGTAGTATATACCTTTTTATTTACATATAATCTGTACCAATAGAATGTCAGCTCCTTGAAGACAAGAACTGCTTTTGCCTATGTGTGTGTGTGCATGTGCACATGCATGCTGCACATGTGGGAGTATGTGTGTGTCTGGAATCACAGTTCCTGATACATGTTATATGCTTAGGAAATGCTTAATGATGGATTAATTAGGGTTTTTTTTTTATTTCCTCCACCCCTACCTCACCTAGGACAGAGCTAGGCTTGTAGCAGATAGTGCTTGTTGAGTTGAATTGGATTTGGTTCAATTCAGCAACACATATTTATTGGACTTCTATTTTATGCAAAGTCCTTGCTAAGTCATTCATTCTCTTACTTTTCCTGTTCATTTTCTAGTATTCTTTACCATGAGGAAAGAGACCATATTGATGAGGTGACTAGGAAGAATGCCCAGGCACTAAGACCTCCTTGTCTTGAATGCCTCTACTCTTCTTCTTCTTTCTCAAATATTCATGCTAGTCTTTTTTTACTTCCATAGGTTTCACAGAGAAAGAGGTGAGGCAGTGGGTTTATATTTCAAATAGACAGAGATACTATTTGGAGAATGTGGAAGTCTTGGGGTATAGAGAGAAGTTTCAAGGCATATCCACATGCATTCTGTGATAAGTGCTAAAAGAGAGGAAAATGTTCCTCAAGGGTAAGGATCATGTCTTTTCTCAACCTTATACCTTTCCTAGTACCTGACAATGTTCTGTACAGATGACATTGTAACAGTGGTTGTTGTGATAATGTTAAGGAGAAAAATCTTCAGATGAAGCTGAGAACAGAAAAGATAAATGATAAGACTACACAGAAGTATGTGTTGAATCCAGATTTCTGACTTCAAACCTTGCACTTCCTTCCATGGAAGATGGCTTCCAACTTGGGCTTTGAAATTGAAAAAAATAGGTAGAAATTTGACAAAACCGAGTCACATTCTAGAGTTAGCTGTCTGTTTTAAACCCTGAAAGCAAGGATTTAATAGTTACTGGATGAGAGAGGAACATTTACAGATTTTGGAGATGCTTCCAAGGAGGACAACCAGTACAGTGCCACTATCAGAGATGAACTTATATTGAGTCAGTGAAAGTCAGGAGGCAACATGGTGCTGGTCATTCTAATATTCATTTGTTCCTATTCACCTGCAGTTTTCAAACTTCACAAACATTCATCCAAAGATTACCTTGCAATGATTGTCCATAAACCTGGTTTATATTCCTTGTTTTTCTCAAACTTCCTTTCTCTTTTAACTGAATTACTGCAATGGTGCCCAAAGAACAAACTGAACCTTCCTCCACTATAGCTGCCTATAATTCCTAGGACAGGGCCAGGGCTGCCCATGTTGCCTGACTGAGAAACAATGTGGGGACTCCTACCATCACTGAAATTATGGGGTCCATCTACCATTGCTAGACATGGGGCTAAGAGGTCATTTGGTTTGTGATCCAGAATTTTTTCCCCTACCTTATAATGTTAAAGTTTCAGCTCAAACATGAAAAGTTATGGAAAGAGATTTAATGGGTTTGATTTTCCATGGATTTGATTTTCAGTCCCTTGAAAAATCAGGTATAGGGTTTTGTTTTTTACCTCACAGGACACTTGGCTGAATACAAACCATTTTCTGTCCTCTCTAGTCAAAAATCTCCAATCTCAAAGTGGTTTTCAGAAATTACTTCACTTGTCCTTATATCACCCCTTTGAGGGCACAGTGTCCTGGTGGTTGTTGTTGTTTTTTCTTTTTCCTGTATGAAAAAACTGTAGCAATTGTCTTAGCCTATCAGCATCTGAGGCAAGAGCTGAGTCTTAGGGGAGTTGAAACCCTCCATTTTGAATTAGTGGTCCTCCCTTTCAGCAGCCTTTGCTGCCCAATGTCAATATTCTGGCCACGAGTACAAAGTGAACTGAGCATAAACTGGATCATGGGATCAAGATGGATAGCTGGAAAGGATTTCAGAGACCATTTAGACCACTTCTCTCCTTTTACAGAAAAGAACACAGGAGCAGGGAAGATAAAGTCCAAGGTCACTCAGGTAATAAACATTTTCAAATTTGAACCTGGGTTCTGTGACTCCAGAACCAGCACTTTTTAAAAACTATACAACATTGTTTGCACCCTCAGAGAAAAGCCTACCGACATCATGCCAGGGAACCAGCCTTGGTCTTGTCTGGGGTGTTGGATGTTAAAAGTTAAAGTGACCAATTTAATCATCCTCCTTTAGGGAGAGGCTAGAAACTTGGGGCAGGCTGACACAGGCAAGCAGCCCTACTGGGTCATTTCTATCCTGGAAAGGGAGGTAGAGGGAAAGATGAGAACAGAAGGGATCAGAAGGAAACAGGTTCTAATATATGGTAGAGGAGACAGAGTCTGGCCCCCATGGAAAGAAGAAGACAGAAGATCACAGAATCCAAGCATGTCAGGGAAGCAGGAGCAGTTCTTGTCTGTTAGGAGGCCTAAAGCCAAGTCTGTGATGAACTAGAAATATGAACCAACAGGGTTTCATCATAACAATTTTCTTCTGCTGGCCTTTATCAACTGAAATGAAGATACATGTCAGCATGGTGCAAAGACAAGAGTTCTAAGTTTGGCATCAGAAGCCTTAGGTGTCAAAGCCTGGCTGCTATTTACTAGCTTGTTGAAAAAAATGAATGAATGTGTGACTTGAGGAAAATAAGTTCATTTCGCTGGGCCTCAATTTCCTTCTCCATAAAATGAGAAAGTAATACTACATGATTTTTTAAAATCTTATATCACTAAATCATGCATTTATTTTTAATATAGAATGGTCTCTTTTCTTTTTCCTTTTCATGCTATTCAAACAAAAGCTGCCTCATCACTTCTGAGTCACAGATTTGCAGAGTGTCCTTGTTCAGGGTAGAAACCTCTTTTCCAGAAGTATAACTTGCTTTGCCAAGGTCCTTGGGGGTTCCGAGAAAAGCATCCCACATTCCTGCCCCAAGCAGGATCTGTAGATCCAAGTATGGAAAGATGACTTCCTCTCACCTCTCTGAAACAGAATAAATGGCCATGCTTCCAGGCAGGCAACAACATTCACTAAGCTACCTACTGTGTCCTAGTCGTACTCTTACTATGAAGGGGATATGGGAGAGAAAAAAGACTTGATGTTTGCTTGTTGCTTTGAGGGATGTGAACAAGAATATTGAAAATATGTAAATATGTTCATAGAAAGGGGATTGTGCTGAGATTCCAGGGTGCCTCTGTGCATCTCTCAGGATTGTATCTGGTAGGTTACTCTCTTTATATATCTCTGGTTTCAAACCATTGCTATTCTCCCCATTCCTCATGATAGAAACTAGTCTTTTGAGCCAAAATTCAGAGCTCCAGGGGGTGTCAGGAACAACTGTAATGGAATTCCAAGAATTCATTTAAAGTGCCAGTTTGTGTCTTGATGTGAGCATGAGGACTTATAAGATGTGGTTTTGGATATTCTCAAGAGCAAGCTGACCAGAAATTTTAACCAGAAGCCTTGAAGAATTGGAACAAGTTGGTGAAAGGACAGGAGACCATGACATCTAGGGACTACCTGAAGGAGTTAGGTGGAGGGGCAGGGGGTGTGATGACTATCTTCAAGAATATGAAGAACTATTACATGAAGGAGGAAGCAGATTTTTCTTTGTGAGACCTAAGAGAGCAGGACTAGGAGCATTGACTGGAGGTCACAGGGTGACAAATTTGGAGTCGCTGCAAGAATTTCCTAAAAGTGAAAGTTTTCCCTATCTGAAGTGGATGCCCTGTGGTATAATACATTCCTTGAAAATTTAATTTATTCAACAAATATTCCACTTACCATGTATAAGGCAATGTGTTATGCAGTCAGTCAATCAATAAACATTTATTAATTGTCTACTGTGGCGCCTAACTCATGGTACTCAGTGCTGCACACTGGGGATGCAAAGAAAGACCAAAGACAGTTCCTCCCTTGAGAGAGACATGCAAACAACTATGTATAAACAAGCTACATATAGGAAAATATTATAGATATAAAATAAAGATGATTCTATGAAACCCTTCATCTTCTCCTGGGAGTATACCCAACATGTATGTAAGTAAATACAAGATATATTCAAAATAATACAAAATAACTTCAAGAAGGAAGGAAGGAGAGACAGTTAATAATTGGGGAAATCAGAAAAAGATTCTAGTAGGAGGGAGAGCTTTCCAAATTGAGACCAAGAGTGCAAGCAAAGACTCTATGATGACCTGTTGAAGATATTCTAAAGAAGATTCTGTAATTAGATGAGCCTTGAGGATCAGGCTGCACATGTTTATAACAATATATTGTATTCATCCCTTCAGTGTGTATGTATACAAAAAAAAAGATATCCTTGAGCACTGAGGTCAGAGATAAAGTTTCTTTGCAGTTGAAATATAAATATGAATGAAGCATTTATTAAATGCTATTTGTTAAGCACAAAACTAAGCTCTGGAGTTACAAGACAAACATCCAGATCTTTGCCTTTTGGAGTTTATCTTCTAATGAGGCAGAAACACACAAAGAAGAAAGTAGTCATAGAAGGGCATTTAAATCTGGAAATTTATAGGGATTATGAGTGGGGCCATAGAGTAGTATATTAACACACTCCACCCAAGAGGAATAAGAAAGTCAATCTGGTTATGATTCATGATTCCAAAATCGGAGTGGGGGAAGGAAGGGCAGAGAGAAGGAGGGTACTGACTATGTAGGGTGACAAGTAAGTGGGTGAGACTATGGGAGAGATTTCTAGAGAGTGGGAGTGAAGTGAAGCATGATGGTTGTTTTGCTATACATCTATATCAACAGTGATGTAATAACCCTATAATATAGATATAGAAGTCCCTTTGCTGAAAACCTTTTTGTTTTCATCATTCACCAAAGATACCCTTGCAGTAGATATAGATCCAGATTATATAGATATAATTTTTTAAAAATATGTATGTAATCTTGATTATGTAAATATAACTTGTTTAAATATAAACATGGATATAGATATTGATTAGATAGATGAAAGAAAGAAAGAAGAAAGAAAGAAAGAAAGAAAGAAAGAAAGAAAGAAAGAAAGAAAGAAATATTACTATACATAAAGATATCCCTCATTTGGAGGATACCTGTAATTTCATTGGTTCAAGGAATTCCTAAGAATGAAACTCCCACAACCTCTAAAGTTAGCTTATAGTCAGAGAGGTGCCCAGAGCACTGAGATGTTAAATTGTCTGCCCAGGGTCACACAGCTAGTATGTGTGACAGGCAGGATTTTAATCAACGTTTTATTAACTCAGTCGAGTTCTCTATCCACTGTCCACCATGTCTCCAAATATAAGTATATATATAAGGGCTTTAAAAAGACAAAGAAAAGATTTCCCATTTGATTTTGGAGGCAACAGAGAGTCACTGACATTTATTGAGTAGGGTGATGACATGGTCAGATCTGTGCATTAGGAAGATCACTTTGACAGCTGAGTGGAGGATTGAATGGAAAGGGCTCAGAACCACAATGGTGATAGCGTCAGAAGAAAGTAGGGGGCTTAGATGAGAACACTTACAAAGGAAGAGTTGACAAGATTTGACAAAAGATTGCATATGGGAGATGAGACATAGTGATGAGTTTGAGGATGCCAACTTGATTACAAACCGGGATGACTGGGAGGTTGGTGTTGTCTCACTGGTAATATGGGAGGTAGGAAGAGGGGAATGATTTGGGAAAAAGATGAATTTAGTTTTGGATATGTTAAGTTATAGACATTGCCAGGACATTCAGTTCATGATAGCCTTTATAACATTTCAATTTCAAAGATACTTCTTACAAAAGACATATTTCTCAAAGGGTAAAAAGAAAATCTCCTTTGGGGCCTAAATTAGGTAGTACGTCTATGTAGACAGATCAAGCTGGATCACAGCCAGATCTCCATTTTAGCTGATGGTATTTGGACTAACATTTAATGCTTGCTAAACTAGATCTTTTTGCCAAGAGCCTGGACATTTAGGGCTGCAACATGATTGCACTGGTGTTAGGACTGGGGTAGGGAGAGAAGACCTCCAAAGTGAGGAAGGGGCATGAAATGGGAGGGAGGGAGGAGGCTCTCCAGACAAACAGCCTCCTTCACAATTGTGCCTCAGGCCAGCCACAGCTGGAAGAGTCAACATGAGAAAATGCCTTGCATTCTTTCTGACTGAATTGGATAATTAGAATCACTTAATGGAAGCAGATCTGCCCTCTCTGGTCCCTTCACCTTTGATGAGGTAGATTGAGCTGTTCTCTATATGCTCAGAAGGACCCTTACATTGGCAGCTGGGCAGATTGAAATGGGATGATTATCATTGGGAGCTGGTCACTGAGAATGCCCTGCTGTCTTTGAAATGTCTTGTTACCATACATTGGTATTCTCTAAGTGACCTGTAACAGCCCTCTCCCTATATCAAATCAGCATTTTACCTAGGCAGTTAAATTGTCTCCAAATGCCGAACAGTATTGCTGAGTCAGTTCTGATTTTCCTTTCTTTTTTTTTTAGTTGTTATAGAAAGATTATTGATAGATATATTAATGTGTCAAAAAAATCAAAAGAATTGTTAATGTTTATATAGAGACTGTCACATAATGCAAAGGATGCTCTGAAAGTAAAAGAGTCAGTCTAGTCAATGAAAACCACCATTCCCAGCTCCCAGGGTTTTAAAAAGAAGAAAGAGGTTTTGTGTTACTGATATATCATCCCATTTTAAACTGAGAAATGAAAATTACAAAATGCAGGACAAGTCATCAGACAGAGAATTTTCTCTCAATGATCTTTTACATCCATCATATCCTGTGTAGCTAAGATGTTTGCGAAGGATAAGACTACATATAGGAGAAAGGGAAATATAGTGTCTCTCACTCTAGTAATTAAAACCTCTAGCAGATAATTTCTTGGAAGTTGCCGAGACCCAGTACTATAAGATTTACTCTTTGCTGTTAGGAGTAGAATTAGATACTTACTAGATTGGCCTTTTTGTCACTTCCTGGGTAGGCTTCCCATGATTTTCCCATCCCTCAAAGACTTGGTTTTAGGCCAAGAAGAAAAATTTTAGGTTTTCATTACTTGGTGAAGAGGGTGATATAGGACAAGGAGGCTTATGAGATTACAGGAAACTTGAAGAGAAACAGAGAGGTAGGTCCTAGGTTGAAGATGCCCGAGAACCCTAAAACAACTAGGCATTAGGTAAAAGAACCCATTTTTGTGTGTACACTGTTGTCTTGTGGTTTAATTTCCCAGCATCTTATTAGGGGAACATACTGTTTTTCAGACCTTTCTCTCTCCACACCCAACCTTTTATCCTCCTCAAATAAAAATGACCTACTTACTTTCTATTCCATCTAGACCTAGCTCAGTGCTTTTCAAGGTGACCAGTTAGATAATCTGATAAAGCAATCTGTGCTAATATGTTAATGGGTTTTAATGACTTAATGTGATGCCCTTCCTAGAGAATATGTCCATTTTGTCAGGGACATTGTTCTTGTGAAATAATGTCTTAACCCAAAAGAGTTTTTCTCCTAGTAGAAATTTCTGGGTAATGAAAGAGGGACAACCCCTCAAAAAATCAAAGCTAACCCCCAGTCCTTTCTTGGATGTCCCTGAGGAATTGCCAGACCTGCTAGTTTTCATTGTTTCCGCACCTCAACGTTTCCACAGATCTCCACTATATACACTTTTACTATGTAACTCCCATAAAAGCAAACCAGCCCCAAACAACATTTGAACCTCAGATTCAGCTACACGGCTGCTCTCCGAGACATGAAAAGCTGTTTTACCTGATACAATAGGACCTCTTTTATCTGAACTAGCACCGAAAAAAAATCACTAAATCTGAATGAATAGAACAAATCTTAATATCCTATGGGAGGGCAGGCAGACAAAACCCAATAAAAGTAAAGAAAGAAAGAGACAGTGTGCTGGTTTGTTTTTCATAATTACTTATTCAGAGTGGAAAAGAGCGGTGAAAGAAGATTCCTGTTAACATGTCTGGACGTGACGGATGAGGTGTACTCATCCTGTATATGCAGGAGAGATGAATACAGGCTGTGGTCTTGTTCTGGGAGATGGTTCACTGAGGACGGGAATGTATTTCTATCTGAAAAGCTGGAGATAAACACCAGGCGTTTTAGGCATCAGTCTCATTAAACTTATGGTCCCTTGCTATTCATTCAGTGTCAGATGCTGTGACTGGCGTGAGACAGATTGTTCTTTTATATGGCCTACACTCTATGGGACTGAGAAGATAGCCAAAGAAATCCCCTTTTAAAAACAAAATGGAGGTAATCCAAATGTTCGCCTTGCCTGACCATACCACTAGGTGTCTGTGTGTTGTAGACTGCCTAGAGGAGACATTATTTATCATGGGTTCATATATACTGCTTCCTTCTAACCTAATCAAACATCATTCTTTGTTCCTTCACTCCAATTAATTCCTAGTCAGAAACAGGAAAGAAGCCTCAAATTTGGAACATTTGGCTAAGTTGACTTTTGCTGTTTTATTTCAGTTTATGCAGAGGGGGGGAAAAAAACCAAACCACATTTCTCTCCTCTGAAATATATAACCTTTGTTCAGATACAGGTGATCCTGGATTTGCTGATAGAGCCAATAGAAAAACTTGTAAGTTAAGAAAGCAATATTCAAATGTATAAGATTCAAGGAGGGGGTTTTGCCAACAGGAACCATGGTCTAAAACCTCTGGGAATTCAAGAAGTGCCCAACAAACCTGGTCCAACCTTAGAGTTCAAATACTTGGATTTGAGTTCAAACTACCTTCCTTTCCTTTGATTTATTGGATTACCTTGGATAATTCTGAGGTATCAATTTTCTTATTTTTAAGAAAGGGATTTTCCTTGTACTATGTACATCATAGGACATTGTTATCATTGTTGCTGTTGGTCTTGTTCAATCATGTCCAACTCTTCATGACTCCAGTTCTTGGCAAAGATATTAGAGTAGTTTGCTATTTCCTTCTCCAGTTCATTTTATAGATGAGGAAACTGAAATAAATATGGTTAAAGTGACTTGCCCAAGATCACACAGCTAATATTTGAGATCAGATTTGAATTCAGGAAGATGAATCTTCCTGAATCCAGGTTTGTTACTCTATCATTGTGCCACTTAGCTGCTACAATTAGTACTTTAGTGAGGGTCAAATGAGACAAAGGAGGTAAAAGTGCTTTTGTAAAATTCTTGGTGAACTTGGGGCGGCTAGGTGGCGTAGTGGATAAAGCACGAGCTTTGGAGTCAGGAGTACCTGGGTTCAAATCTGGTCTCAGACACTTAATAATTACCTAGCTGTGTGGCCTTGGGCAAGCCACTTAACCCCATTTGCCTTGCAAAAACCTAAAAAAACAAACAAACAAACAAAAAATTGTTGGTGAAGTTAAGGTCATATTATAATTCATTGTACTTAGGAAATTTAGATTAAATTGTGATTTCATCTGTAAGGGAATTCTCTCCATTTAATTGAATCACAAACCTTTTGTTAGCCAGATGTCACAGCAAATAGATAGACCACTGAACCTAGAATCAGAAAGACCTGAGTTCAAATTTGACTAGTTGAGTGAGCCTAGGAAAGTCAATTAATTTCTATCTACCTCATTTTCTCCAATTGTACAATGGAGATAATAATAGCAACTACCTCCCAAGGTTGTTATGATGATCAAATGAGATAATATTTCTGAAGCACTTAGCATATTATTTGAAACAGAATGAGCACTTAAAAAAATACTTATGTTCTTCCTTCTATGAAGTAAGATGGTGCGGTAGATAAAGGATTGTTCCTTAAGTCAGGAACACCAAAGTTGGCCTCAAATGCTTACTAGCTATGTGACCCTCAACAAGACATTTAACTTCTTTTTGCCTCAATTTTGCCTCAACTGTAAAATGATGATATTAATAGTATGTACATCCTAGGGTTACTAGGAGATTAAGGTAAGATAATATTTATAAAGTGCCTTAAAAACCTTAAAGTGCTATAGAAGTGGTAACTGTCATTTGTTATTACTATCATTATTATCATTTATTATTATTATAATCATTATTAAACTTAAAAACACCAGTTAGAAGAGCAGCTAAACTCATAAAGAAGTCAACCAAAGGGGCAGCTAGGTGGCACAGTGGATGGAGCACCGGCCCTGGAGTCAGGAGAACCTGAGTTCAAATCCAACCTCAGACGCTTAATAATTACCTAGCTGTGTAGCCTTGGGCAAGCCACTTAACCCCATTGCCTTGCAAAAAAACTAAAAAAAAAAGTCAACCAAAATGCAATAAGACATAATAATAAAGATGTTGTTGTAAGATAAGACATTGCAAAAATTACAGAAGACCTTAATGTTCTTCTTTCAGAGTACCACAAATCTAAATTTTTTTTAAATGTAGAACTAAACAAAATGTTGGGAAATTTGAAACTGGAAGACTAATGGCATCTTCTGAATAGTAACATTAAGAATATGCATATTTATCAGAAATACATGGTATTATTAAAATAGGCCATATGCTTTTAGCATGGAGAAATTATAAATAAATGTTTTTCAAAACATACATACTAAATAACCTTTACAAAGTAAACTGTAATTAAAATACTAATTAATAGAGAAAATACAAACAATTGATATGGACATAAATTAAGACATAATAATGACACCCAAAATAATGTCAAAAATAAATAGTTAAATAAATCAATAACTATGTGAAAGGGAATGCTGAAAATGAGACCACATCCAGAAACTTCTAAGATGAAGCTAAAATATAAGAAAAGATGAAAAACTTGTCTCAGAATATATAACAAAACTTTTGGATTATTAAGCTTGACTTATTAATCAGTTTAGCTTATAGTTTGAAAATTAGAAAATAAATAAGCCAAAAATAAGGAAAATTATTTTAAATTAAAAGAGAAATAGGGGGCAGCTAGGTGGTGCAGTGGATAAAGCACCCGCCCTGGAGTCAAGAGTACCTGGGTTCAAATCCAGTCTCAAACACTTAATAATTACCTAGCTGTGTGGCCTTGGGCAAGCCACTTAACCCCATTTGCCTTGCAAAAAAAAAAAAACCTAAAAAAAGACAGTAGATTTAATAACACTAAAAGTTGATTCTTTGAAAAAATTATCAAAACCAATAAACTTTTAGCTAACCTAATTGAAAAGAGAGAAGAAAATCAAATTGCCATAATAAAAAAGAACAATGTGAAATTCCAATGGCAAAGTAAAACACATGATCAGCATATATACTTCATGTTAGCAAAACTGAAAATTTTGAAGAGGAAATAACTATATATCTTTATATCTATTTACTTATTTATTTAGTTTTTCTTAGATCTTTGATTTTATAGATATAAAGAATTCCTGGTAAGGTAATTCCTCTCCCTATCTAGATATTCACTTTCTCTGCAATTTCCTAGAATGTTGCCTGGAGACTGATAAGTGACTTGCCCCAGGTCCAAAAATCAGTATATAACAGAGGGAGGATTTGAAGTCAAGTCTTCTTGGTTGCATAGCCAGCCAGCTATTCTTGCTGTCATCCTATCTCTTCAAGTATATATATATATATAAACACTCAAAATTGTCTCAATTTCAGAAAAAAAACTTGAACTAGGCATTAAAAAACCCTAAAAGCAAGAAAACAAAAATTTAGTTTCAATGAGTTTATTTTTGAATTCTACTATACTTTTAAAGAAAGAATAACTATATTGCACAAGTTAATCTCAAAAATTGGGTGAAAAAAGGAACTATTTCCATGAGGAAAATATAGCACTAAATACCTAGACTGTGAAAGAACAAAGAAAAGGGAACAATAAACCAATATTATGAATAAATATTTAATGAAAATTTTTAAGTGAATTCTGGACAAAAGGAATATAGTTAGAAGATGTTGGCTATAGTATCATCACATGCCATCATTAAAATTATTAATCATAATAAATAAGACCATATATTTTAAACCTGTCATGCTTTCCCATGACATTCTTGAAAACCTTTTGTTTTCAAAGGTCCTATCAAATTAAACCTACTAAATGTGATAGCCTATAAGATCAGTCCTGCAAGAAGCATGTCACTTGGTCTTAAACAAGACACGTTCTTACCAGCATTACTGCCTGGGATGAGGATGAAGACATAGTTCCATGCTTGGTTTGATCTTACTTTACTTAGATCTCATGGTGTCCTCATATTTTATGAAATTTCGGTAATACTGATCTTTCGATTCCTACCCATTTTCCCTGTTATCCAAAAAAAACCACAAAGGGCACTATCTGAATTGCTGTTGGAAATGTTTTGGTATTTAAATGAAGAAAAAGTGAGGGAAAATATTTGGGTGAAGATTCCTTAAAGAGAAGATATCTCATTTATCCTAAGTATTTAATGGTGTACTAAAAACTCCCCAAAATGATATGGTATCAAGCAATGAGATGATAGTTGCTTGGCTTTTCTCCTTCTAATACAGATTATTTCTTTCATAAAAATCCTGTGAATTAGTTCTTTTGCGTTTCACAACTAAGGACAAAGATCCAGAGAAGTTAAGTGGTTTACCCATACTCACGCTGTTTGGGGATGTCTGTAACAGGATCCATCCCTGGGCTCTTGAGTGACTCCCCAGTGACTCCCAGGCTAGGGTTCAGTCCATCACCCCACACAGTTACTCACCAGCTGCTCCTTCTTCCCTTTTTCCTTCTTACATATTAGAGATCTTCCTCATATTCCTCTTCTTCATGCTCCAGGGCTATCCAGTACTTTTGTTTTTGTTGTTGTTGTTATCCTGAACATTAATCAATATCCATAAAGCATTGTGCTTTTGTAAAATGTATCAGTTTAACAACAAATACCTGGGGGTAATGGTAAGGATGAAATAAGGAATAAAATTCCTGGTCTCTGTCTAAGCTAAAAGCCCATTGCCCATTCCCTGAAGTCATCTTTTCTCTCCTGACATTATCAGTCTAAGCTTTATAAGCAAGTCATTCTAATTATTGTCTTGTGTCCTTCCCTCCTTGGCTCCCCTCCTCACTACAGATTCTAGTATAATATTCAGTACCATTGTGCTAAAGTCTTTAAACATTGTAGTTAGGTGTTTGAAATAAAATGTGTAATTATGGTGGATGAAAGCTGTATGTGAATCCAAACAAACCTCATATTCTCCCTCCTGTAATTAGAGTGCAAGGTTTGCAATGCACATTCTCCCAAGAAAACCTGCTCCAGGGGAGTTTGCTTCTAGGCTTTGAATGAGGATGCTAGAGATGGGGAATGAGTTTAAATGATTTCAAAAATTGTCTCCCTCCTTCCTTTTCATCCCAAAGGAATTGTCCATCATCCTTTGAGACCCAAAGCAAGATATATGGGCAACGCATTATTCACCGGGGTGTTCGTTGTCTTCCTGTCTCTTTGTCTCAGAGCACATGCAGGGAAGGAGAAGTTACAGAGGCCCCCAGAAACAGAGGGAAGAGAGTGTGCTAGAGTGAAAACCTTTGCTTAATTGTCTCTGCTGCCTCTGTGGGGAGGCCCTGTTGCTCTCCATAAAATAAGGCATCTTTTTGAATGTACTTCCAGGTCTGCTCACTTAAAATTCATAAGAATGGGAGGAGGAGGGACATGACCAGGGGCTCATAGGTTTTCCCATTTCCTAAATGGGGAATCATCCCTTTGAACCTTCCCCAAACGATGGATTTCACGAATGCCCTTGGTGTGTTTTTGTAATTAGGCATATTTAGCTGTGCCATGTTAGACTGAGACAGGAAGAATCCCATTTGTCAGCAGTTTTAAGCTTTGCCAAATAAAGGCTTATTGGCAAACTGCAGTGAACACTTTGATAATGACCCAGCCTTAGAAAACACACACCCTGCTGTGTTGCATTCAGGACTCAGTTCTATTGAAAGAAAGAGAAGAGACAATGCTTGCTTTCAGACACTAGAGCTCCTTTGTATTCCAATAAAAGTCTAAATTAATGTTTTAAAAGGTTATTGCTATTTTTTCCCATTTAGCTGGCACATTTATAAATCTTATTTAGACAAGGACCTGCATTATTTTACTTATTTTTTCTCCCTCCTAACACATCAACCAGTATCTGAACATCTTAGGCCATCAAGCTTTCTGGCTTCCATTAGTCAAACCTGCAACACCCTATTATTAAAATTAAACAAAAAAATAGTTGTTTTCTTAGCCTCGAACCTATTATTTTGAGAATGTTCCTGACCCAAGTAAGATAAAGAGAAAGAATCCTGAGAAGCTTAAAGGAGAGACACTTTACAAGTCTGGGGTAATCTTGTCACTACTACATTTCTGGCTGATTGTTGTAGCCTTCTGAGTTTCATTTCCTCAAAGCAAGTAATGGGAAAGAAGAATAATTTAATTATTTTGGCTTTTGCTACACTTCCTGAAGCTATGGGAGGGCTCTCAAAATGCAAAAATGTCCTGCCTGCTTGGAGATTATGTAATGTCAGCAATCCAGACACCAACTCCAAAAAAAAAAAAAAGAGAAATAAAATAACTCCTTAACCTAACTCACACTTTATGTTGCAAGTTTTATGATCTTAAGTCCACACATCACACGTGCTCACCTTGGCAGTCCCTCAACACAAGCAAAACTGTTCCTTGCACTTCACCACCTAAACTGAAAGACCAAGCCAGAAAATGGAGGACAGTTGTGTGAGCAATGACAGCTCAATGTTGAGACCCATCTATCCATAAGCCAAAGGTCATTATCCTCAAAAGCCTGAAGTGTCCCCCCACCAAAAAAAAATAAAACTCTTAATAGGTAATATTATAAAGGTTTCAAAGGATTCCATTTCACTTACCAGCAATATAGTTATTTAAGTGAAAGAATAAGTGATATCTCCAAGGTGATTGTAAAGATAGTCTTCAGGATGACAGTTGGTGGAACAAACCAGCAGAGGTAGGTATAGCATAGGGTCTAGCCAAAGCTGGGCAGATTTAGAGAATCAGTTTGCCTCCAATGCTGCCTGAATTGCCTTTAGTGTAACTGGATCTGCCATAATCCATTGGCTATGCAAACTATTGACTCCTGGTTGTTTTCAGTAGGGTCTTTGCTTTTGACTTTGAAGCTTCTTTGAGGATACCTTTCTCCCCAACAGAGGGAAAAGCTGTAGTAGGGCTGCTTCAGACTATACCTCCTAATCCTCAAACTAAATAACATTCATAATTCAAGTTTGAAGTCAAAAAGAGAGAATAAGACCCTGAAAAGACCCCATTCAAGGAAGCATTTGTGATTTCCAATATTTTAGTCAGATGGCACAGATGATCTGCTCATGTTGATTAAAACCAGTTTCTTTGAGACAACAATGATACAGCTGGGCCCAAAGGTAACCTAAATAGTCATTCTATCAATCAAAAAACTTTCAATTCAGTTCAACAGACTTTTTATGAATTATCTACTTTGGGCAAGGCTCTGTGGTTGGAACTGAAGTTACAAAGACAAAAAATGGAACAGTGCTTACCCTCAAAGAGCTTTTATGCTCTATGTAGGATAGGTGATATGACATCACTAAAAGTAGATTAAATACAGAATACATGTGAAGTAATACATAATTTCAAGAGGGAAGATGTTCTAACAATCAGAGAGCTCACGTTCTCCTGACTTCAGGGCTGGTGCTCTATCCACTGCGCCACCTAGCTTCCCCCTTTCAATAAACATTTTTAAGGGTTTATTATGTTCCAGGCAATGTACTAAGTACTGATGGTATATAAAAAAAAAAGCAAAAACAAATCCCTGCCTTCAAAGAGCTTACAATTTAATAGGAGGAAGTAACATGTAAACAAATATATATAAAGCAAATGATATTCAGAATAAATGGGAAATAACTAACAGAGGGAAAGCATTAGAATTAAGAGAGGTTAGAGAAGGCTTCCAGTAAAAGATTGAATTTTAGTTGAAACTTAAAGAAGGTCAGGAAGGTAATAGGTTAATTTAGGGAGGAAGAGCATTCCAGGCATGGAGGATGACTTCTACCTGTTTCAGGCTTTCATATCTCACATGAATAGCCTTTTAATAGGTCTTCTTGTTTCTAGCCTCTTTCGCTCTATCATCCAACTTCCACATAACTGCAAAATTTATATTCCTAAAATATCTGTATACATTCCATATCACCCTAGAAGGGATCTTAGAATCTCCATCACATCCCCTTGGTTAAAAGTGGAAGAAATTAAGTAAAATTTCACAAAAGTGAAATGATTTGCCAAAAAAAAAAAAATTAGACAATTAGGGACAGAGTTGAAAGTGGAATTCAACTCTCTTGACAGAGACTAGGTTATTTTATAGGGAAATAAAATATTGCCAAAAGAAGTTGTAACATAGAAAGTAATAAAACTTAAAACTTTTCAGATCAATTTTCCCAATGCCAAAGCATTCAGGCACTCAGCCAAACCAATTTTGGGGGGCATTGTGTAGATAAAATGTCTAATTTATTATGCTCAATATAATAGTTGTTTTTGTTTAATATATAGTCACATTCTCTATGGTAATTAAAATAGGAAAACTGATATGTGTTGAACTTACTTCTAAGTTTCTTAGGACCTTCATATGAATGTTATCCTATTATATTTTGTTTGTTTTTCATGACAAATATTTTCATCATCATTGCTGACCATTCACTGCATAGCACCAGGGCACCTCCTAAAAAAATGTGTTAAGACATGGAAAAACTCAAAGAGGCATGAAGGCCAAAGGTACATGATTAAGTGGCCTGTGTATACCAAAAATCAGTGAATCAAAGAAAAGAGCAATGAATCAGAGCAGCCATGCCCTAAAGTAGAAAGAACTTTGAATTTGAAGTCAGAGAGCTGAGTTTGAATCTTGCCTCAGGCACTTGCCATCTGCTGTGAACATGGACAAGTCATTTAATTGCTTTTAACCTCACTTTCTTCATCTATGAAAGGGGGATATTATCCATTATTATTTGTCATTATTAATGCATAAGATATATAGACCATATGATAGGACCAAATGAGATAATTATGAGTTCTTTTCACAACAGATATTCCCTCTCTCACTCAAAACAACCCCTCTATATACTACAGCCTCTGAAAAAAAGTAGTTTGATTAGGAATAATTTACAGAAAGAATGGATATATTCTATACTTTTAGTAACTATTGCCCTTTGTAATTGACCAGAGTTTCATTTCTCCTTTGTATTCATTTCATTTACATTGATGTTGTCATTATATTTATTGTTCTTTGGGCCCTGCTTTCTCAACTCCATCACTTCATATAAATATCCCCATATAAATTTGTTTGATTTCATCATGCTTCAACTATTATCAGTAACCTGTACTGCTTATTATTCTTCTGTTTTATTTGCATACTTAGGAAAATATTTCTTCTTCATTTGATATTTCTAGCAAGCATCAAAAGTGTGTTTTAAAAAAGAACAAGAAAAGTAATATGAAGAGTATAGAACTGGGAATCAGAAAATTTAGGTTATGATTGTAGCTCTGCCATTTATTGTACCGTTGTTCCTGGTCCAGTCTTAGGGCAGGGTTGATGACAGAATGCTTTACTGGTTGAAGTGGAGAGTGTTCCAAGGTGCATTCCCATTGTTGCTTCATTGTCTTGGGAGCAAAAGAGAGATCATAGGCAAGAGATTTCATTTTAGAAAATAACCAGAGGCTTAAAATAATGCTAGGATAGATCAGAGATGAAATGTCAGGGACAAAAATGGTGATTGGAGCCAGGGACAGTAAGACAGTCAAAAACCAAGTCCAGAGCTAAAGGATCTATTAGCAGTCTGACTCCTCATTTTTCTACACTCATCTTTCAATAGACTGTGGCTGAATAGTTTCTACCACTGTTAATTACTGTCAACTTTTATTGAGCAAGTCTCTTCTTGAAACTGGAGGATTCACCAAAAGTTGTTACTAGCTGGTTGTTATTAGGTATCAAGCCCATATGGACACAGACACCAAGAACAATTTTCAGTTGTGACACCCTAGCACACTGTCCCTCAGTCCTGGTCTACAGCAGAACCCTGTCTCTACCCCCAACCCTCCTTGCACCTGAAAATAAAATAATTAAAAATTTAAAACATAGAAACATTGATTTCTAAGTAGCAGAAGGCACTTACTACTTATATGACTTATGCAGTTTCCTAGACTTTAGTTTCCTTCTTCATCTATAAAAAAGAGAGAGATGAATATAAAGACATATTTTTTTGGAGATGGTTAATGTGAATTCTTTTTTTGCATTACCATAAGTATTTTTTTAATAAGGATTTTGGTTTGTCTTTCTTTTTAATGGGGAATAGTGAAATTGAAGAAGGAGTAAGAGGATTTAATAATTATTTTTAAATTAACAAAATTTTAAATAATAAAATAGGGAATTAGACTAAGTGATCTCCAAGGTCCTTTCAAGTTTTTAACATTCTATGAGTATAAAATTTGGGAGCCAAAGAGTAAATACAAGCAATCTCACTTCACCAAGGCTCAGCAATTTCTAATGTTTTGATCACAAATTAACATTAGCCCATCTATTAGCCTGAGCCATGACATGAATGAATATGCTCTATTGTACAAATAGAGTATATTAAAACTGAGTAGTCATTGAATCCACAAACAGAGTAATAATCATCCTTCTGAAAGAGATTCAGAGACAAAGGCGTTCCAGTGCTCAGATCACATGAAGGAACTCTCTTTTGGCTTTTAGCAGATGTGATATTACAGCTCCTTGTAAGTAGCCACTAAGATAAATTTTGAAAAGCAGTGTTGCATAATGGATAGAGAGCTAGCTAACATGGGTTGAGTTCCCACTTCTGACACCTACTGGCTGTGTGATTATTGCCCCCAGACTCTAACATATCGAAGTCAGTTGCCATTGCATTAGAAGAAGAAATTTCTTCACCAGTAGTAGTTCCCTACACAGTGAAATCACAGGTCTGGATAATAAAAACTAAAGTTAAACTCATCCAAATTCTTGAGAAGTTAAATGTATTAGCTTTTTTCAGGAAAGCTTATTTGCAATCAGTTGAATTTCTTTGGACCCAAATTTCCTAAAGAAAAAAAATCATTGTGAAATAGACTAGAGGGAATGACTTACTTTAAAACCATCTGCTCCTATATAGCAAAGAGTCATTAAATTCATGGCAGCCCTCTGGACAGAGAAGAATGTATCCCTGCTCTCATTTCTCTGGGCCAGGCAATAGCTGTTCTTGCATATTTGACCTCATATTTTGGTGGGAGCATTTCATACACTCCTTTGAACCTACTTTCCATCTATGGTTTTGCATATGTTTGAGAGCTGTGCATTGATCCTGCCTGAACTCATGGAAAGTTGATGACTCGGAGAGAACTGTTGTAGTTAGGTTTCCCTGATGGCATTCTCTGATACAGCAGAAAGGAAAAAATAACAGGGCAGTCAGTAGTCAGATGTGATCTTTGGCAGATCTGTTCTACTGGATGTTTAGGGAATCCCCAAGAATGATGAAGCCATAAAGGTGTTCCAAGTATGGTAAATAAAACCATAAAATGGTTACCATGTCTCCCTACTTGATTCAATTTTCTTCTCTCTGAGTGTTTAGTAACATGGATTTCTTTCTAAGGGAAAGGTCAACTTTTGAAGCGAGTGTAAAGTTATTTACAGGAAATGAAGCAGAGAATAGGCTTTCATGAACTCTGAAATGCCTCTGTATATTCAGGGAAAAACTAACTGTTGTCATCAGTTGAAAGAAATCAGATGCCTACCTTCATATATGAAAGTTCAATAAATATCCATGTCACTCAGAAGTATGTTATAAACTCAGAATTCTGAAATTACAGGCATTTGTTTCTCTCTTTTCCTCCCCACCCCCATTCCTCACATTTGGATAGGAAAACAGGAAATTAAAAAGCCACAGATTAGAGTTGTAAGCAAAAATATGGAATATCTATCTATCCATAGATAGATAAATAGATATAGATCAATAGGCTACCAAGAGGAGCTAATGATATTTTCCAAAAGTGGAATGTTAACAAAACAGCCTGTGATAACACTATACTAAGCAACATCATTAAGGATTTCTTGTCTGTAGTTATCCAAATTGCCTTCAACTAGTGTTTATGTGTGTATGTATTACATTTCTATGTATAGCTACATCTGGCAAAGGAAAGTGGCACATTAAACCAATTACATGGCTCATTCCAATGAGAAAAAAGGGGAGGGGGGGGAACCTTGCTAAAGACTAGTAGGAGGAAGAGATGAGTCTGAATTATCTTAACTCTAGCTATAAAACTCCAACTCAATTCAACAGGCATCTAAGTGCCTACTCTGTGGCAAGGGGCCATATTAGGCATTGATGATACAGACAATGAGGAAATAGAACCTGCCCTCAAAATACTAACATTTTATTAGACATGAGATTATTGTTTGGTGAGATCTAATTAACATATATTTTTGGAAATCATACTATGAAGAGGCAGCATGATATAGTGGAAAAAAACAAAGAACTACAACTTGTCTTCTAGTTGTATGAACTTCATAAGTTTCTGAACCTAAGTTTCTTCATTTGTTATATAATGATAAAAATATTTACAGTATCTACTGTAGGAATTACTTGTTAATATTATTATTGCAAAGCCCTGTCCTTAAGTTTACTAAATGAACATGAATTTCTGCATAATGAAAAAAAAAAACCACTAGATTGGAGTCAGAGGACCTGATTTCTAGTCCTGTGTTCTTTTCTAACTAACTATATGACCTTGGACAAGTACCTTAATTTAGCCGTTAGGGACTCAGTTACCTATAAAAATGTTCTAATACAATACTTTTATTACCATATATTTGAGGGGCAAGGAAGGAATATGGTATATAAAAGTATTTTTAAAAAACAAAAAGTTCTATCTATCTATCTATCTATATATATATATATATATATATATATGCAGTTGTTTTTTTGTTTTTTTTAAGCAGGGCAGAGAGATGGCTCAGTGAATAGAATAACAGGTCTGGAGTCAGGAAGACTTGAATTAAAATCTAACCTCAGACACCTACTAGCTATGTGACTCTGGGCAAGTCACTTAACCCTGTTTGCCTCAGTTTCCTCATCTATAAAATGAGCTGGAAAGGGAAATGACAAAACACTCTATTATATTTGCCAAAAAAAACCTCTCAAATAGGGTCATGAAGAATCAGACATAATTGAAAAAAAGACCGAACAACAAATTCTTCTTAGTGCTATGTTCAATTTATACAGTTTGAAATCCTTCTATTGAAGCACAGAGCTTTCTGCCTCTAGGTTATTAGCTCAATAGACCTTTGATAGGATAATTCTAATAGTCAAAGGATGAATTTATGACCTGTGGGAAGGGAGTAGATTATTTCAAATAAGCAGTCTTCATTATAGCACTATTTGACTCAAGAGCAAGATTCTATTCAGTTAAGTTCAATGGGCTTATATTAATATAAAATTGATATTTATTATATACTCATATATTAAATATATAAATAGGTTGTATATTATATTTTATATTCTGTAGGATATATAATTAGTGTAATAATATATTGATAATATAAACACAAAATAATGTATAATTAATAAAATTTAATAAAAATAACAAATTATATAATTATATATCCCTTATATTGCATTAAATCCTATGAGTACAAAGACAACAATAAAACAACCGTTGTCCTCAAGGAACTTCAATTCTATTGTATTTTAAGTCAGTGGATTGATCATGGACAGTACTGTAAGTATTGGAAACTACTTTTTTCTAGGGTAGTTTTTAAATGTAAGATTCTCTTTCAGTTTAAGGGCCAAAAGGAACATTATGGAAAAGGTATGAGTTAGTAAGGAAAAAAAGTATCAGCTTCCCCAGGCCACTGATAGCCATTTGACATAACACTGAATTGATTTTATATAGATTATTTTGGCCAAATTCAAAATTGCTCAAAATCATTTTCCTGGAGTTCAGTACTGTAGGAAAGCAAAAAAGGGGGGCCACATTAACAGAGGAGGTCAGAAAGATGACTGCTACCCCTATTACCATCACAGCTGTCTATCTGGTGCTCATCAAAGGGTTGAAATTCCATTTTTTAAGAAACACTGTTCTGGGTTTGTTTTTTTATTGTTGGTTTTTTTGAATGATACTTTCTCAGTAAGTTGCATAGGTAGAAGTGATCGACAAATAAAGGAATTTGCCCTGATGTTTGTGATTCTCTATGGTAACCACTTCTGTTTACCCTTATTAACTACAGGAAATAAAGGATTCAGAGGTTATGTCTATAGCTTAACTGTAATGTGTCATTCACCTTTTAGCACAATGAGCTGAGTAAGAAGTAAAAGCCTAGAAGCATAGTCTGAAAATTTCAATCTACTAAGTGGTTAAGGTGATACTGTGATATAGAATTACAAATAAAGTAGAACAGATGGATCAATTTCAATAAAGAAAAACCTCAAGTCCACCGCATGCTGCTCCCCCTCCTTCCTACCCCAATACAGAAACTGCTTGCTTGCTCAAGAACTTGGGCTAACATTTAATGGTGCCTCTCAATGAAATCACACATCCATCAGTCTATCTGAGGTATTACACCCTTGAGAGGCATCAATGAACAGTGGGAAAAGAGGGATAGTTTTAGAGCCAGTAGATTCAGCTCTGCCTTCATACTACCAGTGTGACCTTAAATAAGTCAATTAAGGTCTCTAGAGCCAGGTTCCCATCTCTAAAGTGAAGAGGTTGTATTAGATGTTCTTTGAGATAACATAGGCATGGTTTTTTAAAATTCAATAAATATATATTAAATAACCTCCTATCATGTACAACACACTGTAGAAGACCCAGAGGGACAAAGGCAAAAATAAAAATAACCCTTGCCTTCAAGAAACTTACATTCTTCATTCTCCATCAGAGCAGATCAGCTCAGGTCACCATCCTTTCATACCTTCTTCACATTTTCATATCCCTATCTTTACTTATATCATTGGGTTATATAGTTAAAGTTGTAATGGACTTTAAAATTATTTATTCCAATCCTCTCTATATGTGGGGTAGCTGGGTGGCACAGTGGATAGAGCACTGGACTTAGAATCACAAACACTCATCTTCATGAGTTCAAAACCAGCCTTAAACACTAGCTTTGTGATCCTGGACAAGTCATTTAATCCTGTTTGCCTTGTTTTTTCCATCTGTAAAATAAGAGGGAAAGGAAATGGCAAACCACTTCAGTGTCTTTGCCAAGAAAACCCCAAATGGGATCACAAACAGTCAAACACAACTGTACTACAACAATATCAAAATATAATAGAGGTCCAAAGAAATGACTTTCCTGAATTCCTCACATAGACAATAAGTGACAGAGGCAGGGTTCCATCCAGGTCCCCTGACTACCCTCCACAAGGTTTAACCCAACCAAAAAAGAGATCTTCCTTTGCTTCTTAAAATATCTTCAAAATGCAAGTATAACACAGAGGTTGTCCATCCATCCTTTCTAATTCTCACTTCATAACTGGCTCAACTCTTTTTCATCCATTTACATATGTATATATTGTATGTAAATGGATGAATATACATATATATGTATATATGTATGTATCACCATCAATGGCTTTTATCCCATTTCTAAATGAAGAACATCACTGGTTAAATGCAGAAGCTAGGAGATGCCTCCTATGACTCTATGCATCAACAGATTGTTTATCATTTGATTCTTCTTAAACTTTATGTTCCATGACCCATCTCCTGCCTTTGAGTTTTTTGCCTCATCACCTTCACATCTTGGACTTCTTAGCTCCCTTCTAAAGGTGCTCCCTCCCCATCTGCGCTAAAGCTGTAAACTACATTTTGGGACACCTTGTATACAAAGTAATTTTGGAGAAGTTAGGGGAAGAGGAGATTAAGAAAGACCTTACCCCTTTGGAAGCTACTTAAGCTTAAAACTTCATTAAGACTTTTGGGATACCCTGTGTTTATTTTTAATTATTTATTTGTATCTATGTTGTACCTCCTCAGGAAAAGGTTGAGATTGCCTCCTTTGTGAAATATCTTTCTTAGAGAGAATTTAGGCCATAAATGATAGTAATAAAGAAAAATATTAAAATGCCTCTTTCAAATAAGGTGCCCAATACATTATTGCATGCTTCAACTAGAGTAAAGATCTGGGGATGGATATGGCATGGAAGAGAGAATCCTAGGATCACAGATTCAGAGCTGGAAAGAACTTTATCCGACCACCACCCTCCTCCATCCCCTCTTCCCAAGTAAGAGACAAAAAAAATGAAAATCAGAAAGTCAAATGATTTTCCCAAGGTCACATAAGAATCTGACAGGTCATCTTACTCCAGATTCACCACTCTGAATATATGAATACAGTGTTTTAGTACCACTCCAAAACACTAATTGGAGTAAAAACAACATTCAGAGCAATTTTTTATTGTTCTTTTTTATATGGTTTTAGTTGACTAGATAGACTTGAACTAAATAAAATAGATTTGAATTCATGTTTTCAGTTTGTCTGTTCATGAATGATAAACTCCAAATTATTCTTTTTTTTCTTTTCTTTTCTTTTCTTTTTTTTTTAGTTTTTGCAAGGCTTGCCCAAGGCCACACAGCTAGGTAATTATTAAGTGTCTGAGGCTGGATTTGAACTCAGGTACTCCTGACTCCAAGGCCAGTGCTCTAATCCACTGCACCACCTAGCCTCCCCAAAACTCCAAATTATTCTGAAGTGAATACTTTCTTCTCCCAAGCTCTGTTTGCATTCCCTATTGAATATATTACACACTACCTTGTTCTTTATTCATATGTATATGATTTCTTATACCCCTTCTTATAGTCTATCCATTTCTTGCCATAGAAATCCTATTTTATTCTTCTTCAAACCCATCATAGGGACCAGCATAGTGCCTTGTACCTATTCAACTCCAGGATTTGGATGGATTCATGAGCTGTCTCTACCAGTGTAAATGGGAGCCCTTCCATGTCTTCTATTTCATCCTTTGTGGTAATTGGCCTCTCTTCTCATAAATCCTGCATGAAAGTTGGGGAGAGGAGAAGGAACCTTCCTCCAGATATCTTAACACCACATGGATACCAATGACACATGTCAGTTTAACTTTAAATTAAAGTTAAGATTCTACATGGTGAATATTGAAAATACTGATTGAGTGAAACCAACATTCCTTTAAAATCATATCCAATTTCTTTTAGAGATAACTTTTTTTTTACAAAAATCCCTTTTACATTCCTACCAAGTTGAATGGTAACTGTCCACTAGGATTAAGGACACACATTTCAGAAGACATAGCCTGCCTGTGAACTTCCAAAGACGACTATAAATGTCAATTGTGACTAATGCTGGGATATTTGTAAGGGTTTGATAAATAATAATGTAATATATTGTACTCTACTTATATGCCTTGGTTTAAAAGGCTCTAACACAGCTAGTTGACAAAGGAAAAAAAAACCAGAACACCTTTTTGGTGGATGGCAGGGAAGGACAGGTAGAGGAAGAAGAAGTCTACATGAGAAAAGGGATAGAACTGTGAATTTATTTGAATAAGTAAATCTCAGATAAGGAAATTCTCTCTACCATTACAGATTGGAACCTTTTTGGAAACTTTCAGAATTGCTTTGAACACTGAAGGGTTCAGTGGCTTGTCCAGTTAAAAGAGGGACTTAAACCCAGTTCTTTATGACTCAGAGGTTAGTCAGCTCTCTATCCACTCAGTCAGATTTCCTCTCATGACCTAAAATACTAATTATCCAGCTTGACTGATTTTTTTTCACTGAAATGATTAATTTGCTTATCATTCATACAAAGCTGATGTCCATATTGGGAAAGAACTAGCAATTTTATGAGCTTGCCTCTAGTAGAAAGATTGATTGTTTATTTGTGTAAATAAGAATTTCTTCTGTGATCAGTACTCTAATAAATGAAACATATTCCCTTTTCACACATCCGTTAGAATTTCCCATTACATTTCACAATAGGGAGCCAGAAGATAAACACATGGCCATGTGTTCATAGTGCTAATTGAAGAAAAAGCAAATAGCTAGATTTAAAAATGAAAGTATCAAAAGAAGCACAATTTGGATTTTTTCATTGATTTTCTATTCTGAGAGTTTACCAGAATTTAATCTTTAGCATTAATATCTGTCCACAAATATATATATATATACATATATATATGTCCTACATAATAAAGTTTTAAGTACTCTTTGAAGGCACAAAAATATTTCACTGAATGATTGTTATATACATTCTCTTTCAGATCAATGTGTGAAATATCCATTAGAAATCCATACCAGTCTTTCATAGTTTATTCTTATATCTGCTATATGTTAATCTTGATAGATTTATAATTTAAAGAAGTTTGAAATATTAAGGTGTATGTTGTTGACACTGCAACTACCTCACAAACTGGCAGATGAATACACCAACAGAGGAGACCTGTCAAGCCCCATCTTCTTGCACCTTCCATTTCTGCACATGCTTAATACACTAGAAATTTTCCATTCCACTACCTCTATTTGTGATAGACACCAAAGTTGGGGAAGCTGTTTCTTAATGCCAATGATATATTTGAACCAAACTAGCCATAAACCAGAGCCCACCGCACATATTTGCTGAGCCTTGAATGGAGCCCAAATATATAAAAGAAAATAAATTAACCAAACTGAACTCTGAAGCAAACCCAAACTCAAATAACAAAATCACCTGGTAAACAATCTAACAGGCATTACACCCATCTTATTTATTAAATTATTTAAATACAACAAAACCAAGATATCAACATAGTCTCCAAACAGTTTGTCTAAGCAGCTTCACAAATAAGGAAGTATTGTTTGACTATGGTGAATGACCTTAGATCCAGATGAAACCCAAGCTATGTCTCTTGCCTCATCTGAAGCATCAATGTAATAATGGACTCTCTAAAGATCAAAACAGTCAACCATAGTACAAATGAAAGGGTTGACCTGATTAGAATATTTCAAGGGTTTTTCATTTTTTTGCTATTTTGCTGCTCTCATTTTTTGCCAACATAAGAGGCTAAATTGGTGTTAAATGTTGATAATGATTGATGGGAGAAAACTTTCATGTATAAATGTGGGATAAGTGTGGGATAAATAACAGATAAAATGATATCTATGAAACAGGAAACATGCCAAAATTTCCCTGGAAAAAAAAAAAAACATATGTTGTTCATTTGGAAGTTAATTTATATCAAATCTTAGAGTTGGAAAAAAAAAGCCTTACTCCTGAGCAAAGCACATATGTTTGATTGTAAATGACAATGTAGAATTAATAATCTGCCCCCAATGAGTACTCAAGGTAGAATGGAATGGGACCTTACTGGGAGAATCGTGGCTGTGATTATTAAATATTCCACAATTTTGCATTTATGTAGCGAATTTAGCATTTTCTACCAAATTTACCTTCATTCTATGACTATCAGAATAATTATTAAGTACATTGGAGTCCATTGACTTTAAGGAATCATAATTTATCTCAAACCTCCCATAATCAGTCCACCCCTTTTGGAAAACTTATGGACAAATATAAAAAGGGACACACTGGATGGGTAAGTATGTATGGCTTGAGATCTGTATTGTTGAAGAAAATACTTATATAGCTACCTTTTATGAGTTTGTTAGGTTTGCAAAATATTTTCATCATATCATTTGATTCTCACAATATTATCTATGAGAATAGTTGTTATCTTCCATTTTAATAGAGTAGAAAATTTAAGCTAAGAGATGTTCAGGAACCACATGAGTTAGTAAGTGACTGCAACAGGATTTTAACTCAGATCTTCCTGAATCCAAGTTCACCACACCATTCCTATGATCATAGCTGCCTATGATCATAAGGACAAGATAATAGAATCTTTGAAATGTTTGAGTGTAAAAAAACCTAGTAATTTCCACAATTCTTCTACCTCAGATATTTTTGCCTTATATTATGCTACACTTGTAGTCTGTAGCCACTGAAAACAGACACAGATGAAGTGTGTCTATGGAAAGGTTATCCCTAGAAGCTGTATTTTAAATAAATAATAACACTGAGTATTCTGCTCTGTGCTTTTTGTCAATGTCATAAACTGATGGGATTCTGATTTGCCTTGAGCTGACTGATTTACTTTCAACTTGGACCTTCATTCATTGTTAAAGAGTGTAAATAAATCAAATTCTATTATACCTTGGGACCAGTGTCTTAGCTATTCACTAGTTTCTCATTTTTCTTCTGTGCTAATGCCAGGTTGGAAAGGAAGTTCCATAAGTTGAGATGTAAAACATGGAAAAGTCTATGTTCTAATGGTCTGGTGAAAAGGGAATTGTGGAACTATTTTATTTTAGTAAACCAAGAGCACCTATGCTGGCAAAAACAGATGAGTGGATGGGTGGAGACAAAGTGTATTTATGCTCCATGAAAGCAGCATGAGGGCTGCCTCGGTTTTAATGCTGGCCATTGGCTTCAAGATGATGAATGATGACATATCAGAGTAAAATTTGTGCATACATGCACAAATACATGCATACATACACTCATGCTATTTTTCTCAATGGCCTTTTCACATGGAAGATGCTCCTTATAGAATAGGCGGTCCATCCAGGTCTGCCATTTCCAAGTGACACAATAAGATTCTTAGAATGGAAAGTCAACAAGAATGGTGGACAAGGAAAGGAAGTTTAGGTTGAACAACATTTTGTTCATTTTTACATCCCCTAGAGAAAGAACAATACTGTACAGAAGCTGTTAATGATGGGCTGGATTCAAAGGCAAAGATCTGTGCCAAGATCTAAATGTGTTTTTACTCTCAACTCCTCTCCAGATGTCCAGTCACACTGTAGAATTTCCAGCTGGTTAGAACCCTACAAAAATGGCTGACTTACTACCCTTCCTCCCCTCTAAAAAGCCAACTTTTTCTTCATTATTTTCAATACCTCCTATTCTTTTAATAATTTCAGTTAACTTTCATTAGGCAACAAATGGTTTGCTGTTGATTGAAAATATTTAGTTGACCTTGATGGATAGATTATAACAGTAACTGTGCTCTATTTAACAACCTTCACAGGTAACTATGGTAACTCTCCATCTCAGTTATGAACATTTCATACAAGCTCTAAGTGGAAACAGCTTCGACCTATCATTCCTCTTTAATAAATAATCCAACAACAGTGGACCATTCAATCTGGAGAAAAGGCTTTTCTTTAGCAGAGCAGTAACTGAAGCAGTGAAGAGTAGCAAGAAATATTTAGGTTTAAGTATTGACCAACTTGTTAGTCTGACTTCTTAGCACAGTATTCCATCCATCCCATGGCCAATTCACTGAGCAGAGAGAACCCAAGTATATATATATACTTAGGTGATTTTACCCATCATTCTGCTGGGCATTACAAGAGATTTCAAGAATCAGTAAGTATGAATTTCCTTATTTCCTGAATGAAAAACTGAGCCAGCAAGAAATTATGTGAAAGATTATATTTTCATGAGTCATGATGAGCCAGATTTGAAGCAATTTCCTGACCCCAGACTAACATTTAGAGACACCATGATGCCCTTGCAATGAATAAGGTCACCATTATCATGTCTATCTTTCTTTAGAAAATGCCCTCCATTTAATCACAGATTTTCCATTACTTGCCCTCATTCATCCTTTATATTGACCCCATTATCTTTTTATTCTACCCTAACTTATCAAGGCTTTAACCAAAAAAAAAAAAAAAGCAAAACCCTTAGCCTTCTATTCTAGAGACTCTACAACCTGATCTCCATTGATCTCTCCAGTGCTCTGATTTTCTCACTACTAAATCTCTCTTCCAGACAAACTAGTCTACTCATTGTCCCCAGAGTGCATTCTGGGTTTTTCTGCCATCCAAAACTTTGATCCCACTAATCCCCTCCTACTTGGCATTTCCTTCTTCCTTTTCTGTCTACCAAAACTTTACTCATATATTTCAAGGGTCAGTTCAAATCCTCAACACAGCTCCAAAAGATCTATCCGAATCTGAACTCTGAAAACACTCATTATGTGCTAATCACTTAACACATGATTTGCCACCTGGCATAATTATCTTTCCACATCTAGATGTTGTATCATTTCTAATTGTATTCTGAGACCATTTGAGGACTGGGATCATATCTTAAATTTTTTTGTTCTCCACCCAGTCCTGAGGAACAGACACAAAACCACAGAACTTCATATTATTTCACTGCTTCAAAGATTTGTAATTTCATCAACATAGTCACTCCCAGAATCTAACTACTTCAATCCACTTGAACAGTTGGTTTCATGAGTTAGGTAGCCCCAAGAATCTACCACTTCATGTCAATTTTTTGGAGTTCTTTAGATAAAAGATATAGCTGGCCAACAAGTTGAAACCTCCCCAGCTTTGAAGAAGATGCCAGAATTTGTGCTCTGCTTCCACCAAGCTGGATAGTCAAAGTAGGATGTTAATGGAGGTCAAAGGCATACTAGCTGTATTATCCCAGGCAAGCTCTCTAAGATTATAGGTTAGAAAGAAAATGCCAACTTCCATTGACCAAAGACATTCCTCATCAAAAGCTTTCTAGGGGCGGCTAGGTGGTGTAGTGGATAAAGCACCGGCCTCGGAGTCAGGAGTACCTGGGTTCAAATCTGGTCTCAGACGCTTAATAATCACCTAGCTGTGTGGCCTTGGGCAAGCCACTTAACCCCATTTGCCTTGCAAAAAAAAATCTAAAAAAAAAGCTTTCTATACAATGAAACCACATATTCATTTTGTGATGCAGTAGTTATAGTTGCTGGGCCTGAAATCAGAAAGACCTAAATAAAAATTTAGCATCAAAACTTACTAGTGGTTTGACTCTGGGCAAGTCATTTAACTTCTATCCTCCTCAGTTTACCCAACTGCAAAATGGGGAATTGCTATAAGGTTAAAATGAAATAATATTTTTAAAGTGCTTTGTCAACCTTAAATCACTATATAAGTTCTATCATCACCATCAACAACATTATTATTTCGATCATACATAATATAAACTCAATAAACTTTTAGTGATTATGGATTGACTTAACTGTTCAGTGTATCAGAAGGAAGGTTTTATTCCAATAGCCATCTCTGTCTCCCATGATCCCCTTCTATCCCCCAAGATGGAAAGTTTTCTGCCACTGTGAAGTTGCTGTCTTCCTTACTTTCACCTTATTTGTCCAGGGCCTTGTTCTCTGTCCCATTCTATCCCTGTACATCAACACAGTACCAGCCACTCTGATCCTCCAACAGGTGAGCCTCCATTTAGAGAAAGCTTTCATTTTTCAGTGATTTGGCAGATCCATATAATTATTCTGCATAACACAGTACCATAAGCCATTCTGGTGCATGATGAAGAAGGGAAAGAGGAGATGATTAAATGACTCATTTCAGGCTTCTCTTGCTGAAGGACTTTACTTATTGCCTTTCACTACACTATTAGTAACATGTCAGAGGCTGCTCAGGTCGTAAATAAAACAAACTGGTCACGGCAGCTCTACAACTGAGAGTAATAATGTATTTATGATTTTTGAATATGCTCACTTAGCTTACCACATCTAAGAGCCTCTCTCACACTATGTCCATGGGTATCCAAAGGACCAGAGATAGTCTTTTTTTGTAAATTTCTGTACTGACTTGTGAGTTCAATGGGATAGGGAAGTCCCCCTTCTGGAAATGCCCTCCAGTGATACAGGTTGGCAACTATAGTCATTTAGTCTTTTGGAATTGTCTTGAGGCATCAAGAGGGTAAGTGACTTGTCCTTGGTCATAGGAAGAGTATGAGTCAGGGGCAGAACTTAAAGGGAAATATTCCTAACTCCAAGGCTGCTTTCCTATCCACTACCCTACTCCCTCCTACAAAACCAGAAATGGAGTTGTTGCTGTTCAATCATTCAGGTCCAAATCTTCATAACCTTGTGGAGGTTTCTTGGTAAAAATACCATAGTGGTTGCCTTTTCCATCTCCATTTGTTCCCATTTTACCGTTGAAGAAACTGAAGCGATCACACAGTTAAAAAGTGTATAAGGCTAGATTTGGACTCCTGTCTTCCTGATTTAAGGTCAACCTCTCTATCCATTGTGTCACCTAGAAGTCAGATATATCATATTTTTGATTGGTGCTGGCCCTGGAGTAGTATTAGAGGTTGCCTATCATAACTCTATTTTGGGGGCAGCTAGGTAGTGCAGTGGATAGAGCACCGGCCCTGTACCTGGTTCAAATCCGGTCTCAGACGCTTAATAATTACCTAGCCTTGTAGCCTTGGGCAAGCCATTTTAACCCCATTTGCCTTTAAAAAAAACCTTTAAAAAATCTCATAACTCTATTTTGTTCAGGATATGTGTGCCATTTCTACAGCTATAGAGATGTTTGAAAACTGAAAGTTGTCCCTGAGATTAGGAAAAAAAAGATCTTACCCAATCATCAGGCACTTTGGATCAGGGAACACTTGGCCTAAATAAGTCCACTCTAAATAAGGTCAAATTCAACTACTTGACTACACCATAAATAGTTTTATTCAGTATTTATCTGATATCCACTTGTTTTTGGTTACTGTTTTCATCTCCTGCTCTTAAAGCATTTGTACGAACTTTTTTAAGTCAATTAGGGTCAGCATATTAGTGTACTTAGAAATAGCTATCATTGTCTTTCTGACTGCAATGATATAGCTTGTATCTTTAAGAACTGTGGAAAAAATTTAAATCAGTGCTCTTGGAAGTGTACTTTGGAAGTCAGTTCAATTCTATGATCCTTTTAACTTCTCTATTGACCATCCATACTCTAGTCTTATTACTGTGAAAACTCTTACTGTCCATGTGGGGTTTTCATCACAAAGAAACAGATTGGACACTAGCTGCTTTTATGCTTAAGGGTTGATGATCTTTGAGTTTACAAATCAACTGATGTGAACAATAATGAGAAATATAGTAATAAAGGAGGTACAGATGCTACTCCCGAGTCTAGGGAGCTTCTCTCCTCACTAGGGGAAAAAGCTAGGGAAGAAGGGGAAGGACTTCAATAGATGAAGATGATGAGTCTATTCTGGTATGGAGGACAGGGTAAATAAAGGATTAAAAACTAAGGGAGCATCCTAACAGTAACATGGGGGTGATGATCAACCTTGATGGACTCATCATTCCATCAGTGCAACAATCAGGGACAGTTTTGGGCTATCTGCAATGGAGAATACCATCTGTAAACAGAGAAAGAATTGTGGAGTTTGAACAAAGACCAAAGACTATTACCTTCAATTTAGGGAAAAAAACCATTATCTTATGTAATCTTGCTATGTCTTATACTTTATTTTTCTTCCTTAAGGATATGATTTCTCCCTCATCATATTCAATTTGGATTAGTGTATAACATGGAAACAATGTATAGACTGGCAAATTGCCTTCTGTGGGGGGAGGGAAGCAAGATAAGGGGAAAAAATGTAAAACTCAAAATAATCTTTGAAAAAAAAAAGATTTAGGGAGCAAGAGAATAGAAGAGAGCATTGACTGGCTGGAATAAAGTATACATGAAGTATATAGTATAGTGTAGTTTATATGAAGACCCAACCTGCCATTTCAGGCAGAAGTTGGAATGCTACTATTTCTTCTTTTCCTCTTCCTCCGTCTCTGTACTTCCTCTTCTACTGCTAAAGCAGCCTGTTCCACTTTGGGAGAGCTCTGTTAGGTGGTTTTTTTCCAGTTCTATTCTTTGTGACCCCATTTGGGATGTTCTTGGCAAAGATACTGGAATGGATTGCCATTTCCTTCTCCATTTACAAATGAGGAAACTAGCACTGGCCCTGGACTCAGACACTTCATAATTACCTAGTTGTATGACCTTGGGCAAGTCACTTAACCCTACTACCTTGCAAAAAACAAATGAGAAACCTGAGGCAAACAGGATTATTGACTTGCCTGGGGTCATATAGCTAGTATATGAAACTGGATTTGAACTCAAGACTTCCTAACTCCAAGCCCTGCCCTCTATCCACTCTGCCAAGTTTTTCTTTAAGTCAAATTCTACCTCTGGGCATTTTCTACCACCTTGATCTGTTTAGGGGCCAAACAAAACAAGTTGAATACCAATTCCACATGAAAACCCTTCAAATACTTTAAAATTGCTATCATATCTTTGAATCCATTGAACTACAGCCCAGATTTCTCGACCTTGACTGCATAAAAAAATTAAGAAATTTTATCAAATGTAGTAGTATGAGGAAAAGGTAGAAAGGTTAAATTAATGTTAAAATGTTAAAAATGTTAAAAGCTTTGAATGCCAGTATCACAAGTTTATGCTTTATTTAGCAGACAATGTACATCCACTGAAGATTTTTCAATAGAAGAGTGATGTGACCAAAGAGTTAAGATTACTCAGGAAATGGTATGAAGGATGGATTAGAGAGAGGAGACAATGAAGGCAGGATTTCTAACTATTATAATTGTCTAGGCAAGAAGACAGGAGAACCTGAATTGGGGTCATTGCAGTGAGATGGAAAGGAGGAGATTGAAGAAAGAGCTATTGACCAGTAGAAATGATAAGCCTAGAAAACTGATTTCAATTGCAGGGCTGATGGAAAGAGATGAGTCCATAATGATTTCTAGGATATGAGCCTGGGAGTCTGAAAGGAGGGTGAACAAAGGGTTATATAAGGTAAGAGTAAAGAAGAGACTTCACAGAAAGAATGGCATGTGAGAATGCCATTGACTTTCGAAAATGAGTAGGATTTAGCAGGTAGCAATGGAGAGGAAGGGAGTAGGCAAAGGGCGTCATGAGGAAAAGGCAATGATTTCATAACTTAAATAAGTAAATCTCAAAGAATTGTCCTAGGTCCACAGAAGTTGCATGTTTGTCTCAGAGTAACACAGGTAACCAAAGAGGGACCTAGATGTACTGTAAGTCTTTCTGATTTCCAGAACTTCATCTATTACTATACCATGCTATGCAATGCAAAGGAAGAGAGGCAAAAGAAAACTTTTCATAAATTTGCATGTCTCCTCATCCCAAAGCAATGTCAATATCTGTGCCAAAATATAAATCATCTTGGTGTAACATTTTTCACAAGTGGAAGTCAGGGTAAAAAATGCTATCATCTTTATTTTAATCATCATAGCGATCCCCTCTCATTGACCTTATCCCAACAATTTCTTGTTACACTTATATTAATCCTTTTGCCTATCCTCATAACTGTTTTTTCCCCAAATACATTTATTTCTGGCTAAAGGTTTTCCTCTTATTCTTCTAAGGCTCAGGTTCTTTGCCTTCTTTGTTCTGTGGAAGTCTTAGGCAAAATTCATAATCAGAGGAAACTATAAGTTTCAGTTTGTTGAGTCATTTTTTTTTAGTTGTGTCCAATTTTTCATGACCTCATTTGGGGTTTTCTTAGCAAAGATACTAGATGGTTTGCCATTTTCTTCTCCAGTTCATTTTACAGTGACTTGATCAGGGTCACACAATTATTAAGTGTCTGAGGTCAGAATTGAACTCAGGAACATGAGTCTTCCTGACCCAACCTATCTAGCTGCCCAAGTTTTAGTTAGAGATTAGTAAAAATAAAGATATAACTTCCCCCCATCCAAAGTTGCTTTAATCTTACAGACCCCAAATTAAGAACCCCCTTTTAGGATTTTGAAGATATCAGTGTATCATTGTAATATAGCATTTAGCTATTCATTCATTCAGATTAGTCTTTTTGTTCTAGTCATACTTGTCTATATTTTAGTACCTAGATCTCATGTCTCTCAGAGGATTCTCCTCTATAGAATTCATGTGTCAAATATGTGTCGCCATCTTCCATTGCATTAAATTCCATCTAGAAGGGATTTTTCTGAATGCAAGACTGGACAGGTAAAGAATGGGATAATTGATCTTTTCCAGTTCTGTTGGAATTTGTTGCATTTCCTCTAAACCATACATAATTTCAAAAGGTTGACTTTGATTTGACAGCACTCTTAGTGAAAAATAAAAGCCTACAGGTATTATAGCTAACTTGGGTTTTTTCCTGGAAAAATCTGGAGATTTCTAAAGTAATTTTTTGTCACTTCCTTGTGACAAAAAAAAAGAACTGCCCTAAGAGATTTGCAGTGATTCCATTTAAATTTCCTGATGGCATCCCCTCCAGTCCCTGCTCTTGGCTGCTGCCTACATGAGCATATTGTAGGACCCCACCCCCAACTAAAAGCTTACTGATTGACTTATTGAAACTCAAGAAAAGGGTAAAAGTTCTTGAGAGTACCATCATGAGACAGGGCAGACCGCAAAACCAAAGAGATATTAAGCAAGTATTCTTATATGACCCAGAACAAAGATCGCAAAGGTAGTTTCATTTTTATTTTGATACCATTCCCCCTCTCCCAGCTCTTAGCTCATTCATGTGGATTCTAAGGAACAAAACCTAAAGGGGTAGAACAGAATTCTGGAGGATAGAATAAAGTGTCAACTTCTTAAGCTATACTTAGTGTCATTCTATTCCTCTTATTCTACCCTTTTTCCATTTTTATCTGATATCTAACCTTGCCAAATTGTTCCTCATTGTGGTGGTAATTTAAAGATGACTGATAAGTCAAACCATTATTATTTTTGTTATTATCATTAATCTTAATTATTATTAGTAGTAGTAAGCATCCACATTAATGAGATGAATTCATAATGATCAAGTAAATAGTTTATAGAACTGAATACTTTATTTGATATGAAATAGTTATAATTTAATGACACTTTCTATTTGTTAGTAAGGAATAAATATACTAAAGTGCTGGATCTTGAATATGAGTTTAAAGCTAGTCTCAAATACTTATTAACTCTTGAGCAAGTCATTTAACTTCCATATGACTCAGTTTTTTTGAATTATAAACTGGAGATAATAGTAGTGCCTCCCTCTCACCCCAAGGTTGTTGTGATGATAAAATGAAGAGATATTTGTCAAATACTGATATTAACCATTTTTGGTCCAACCTCATAACTGTATCCCCAATAAATACAATTATTTCTTAAGTTTTCTACTATTATCCTCTTATTAAATGCTTCTTTTCCCTTAACACATTTTTAATCTTAATTACTTTTAAAACTCCATAATATAGAATAACTCCATTAATATAATATAGAAAAGAAAGAAGAGAAAAGAAATGAAGAGGGAAGGGAAGGGAAGGGAAAAAGAAGATTCATATAATACAAAAATCACTATTGAATTAATAAAGAATTATAATTTGCTGGTTTAAAGCAGTGACCTAGGAGCCTGAAAGCCTATTCTTGATTGCCAAATCTGTTCATAGTTTCCCTATTGGCTAAAGTTACATATGGAGTTGCCACATCCTAGTTAATGTTCCCAGAAGTCTTACCAAGGAATGTAAGTGCGTAATGAGTCAGTCAGGTTCTCTGCCACTTTGAGAAGATCTTGGAAGTTCTAAATAGGAATTCTTAACCTGTGTTTATGAACTTTTTTAAAAAGTTGATAACTAGATTTCAATATCATTGGTTTCCTTTGTAATTCTGTAATATGTATTTTACTTTATGCATTTAAAAAATACTGAGAAGAATTTCATAAGCCTCAGCAGACGTCAGAGGGGTCTATGAGTCAAAAAAGGTTATGAAGCCCTCCTCCAGAGGATTTATATTCTTTATCTGAAAGATACAGAGTGGTAAAACAAATTCCTATATGTTTTAGACTAAGGATCTAAACACAGGAATGAACTACTGAAGAAGGGTGCTGACCTTTTCCCCAGAGAATAAACAAATACAATTTGCCTCAAGGTCTGACTAGATGCTTTCCCTGGAGCCCAACCCCCTAATCTTGCCTGGAAGTTCTTGGACTCCCTGTTCCTATTCATTGTCAATAAATGTGATTTTCAGCTAATTTACAGTGATGTTGAAGTGTTTTTGGTAAGTGATTAAATAGGTCCCTTTTACAATATCATTCCTGGCTATTGGAATTCCAGGACCCTGAAAACAGGGTAGGGCATTGTCAAGATGCTGTGATGACTATGACTTTAGTCTGGGGTTGTTCCTAGGGAATTCAATTTTTATGATCATTTGTTTGGAATTATTTGTTCTTAGTTATTTCTCTTTCCCATCCTCTCTCAGCATTGCAATTTTGACTCTTACAACTGGAGGGATATGCCCAAATCAAACTGTGCCAAACCAAATAAGCCTCTCTTTTTAAAGTCCAGTTCTCCCTTCCAATGCCATATTAAAACTTAACTTTACCTTCTTACCTCTATGCATTTGCTTATACTGTCTGACTTGGCCTAGATGCCATTCTTTTTTCCAAAATCCCATCCCTCCTTGAAAGCTTTTAAATACTATCTTCTCCATGAAATCATCCCAGATCAATCCAACTCATTGAGATTTTCGCCTCCCACTGACTCATAATACTAAAAGGCCCTGGTAATTAATCACACTACTCTGTGTATTTTCTTATGTTATTTAACTTTTATATTGTTGATTTTATGGCTTATCTCCCCAAATAGAGTAGCACTGAAGGGTAGTAAATAGACAGTTGGAAAGGAAAAAGTGAACTGAAGAAAAAGCGAAATAGATAATGCAGTCCAGAGTTCTAGTGTCAAGAATAACAGTATAAACTTCACATCTGTAGGCAGAAGTGGATAAAGCACTGGGCCTGGAGTCAGGAAGTTGATGTTTAGTTATTTTCTGTCCTTTCTGACTCTTCATGACCCCATTTGGGGTATTCTTGGCAATGATACTGGAACGGTTGCCATTTCCTTCACAGCTCATTTTAAAAGAAGAGGAAACTGAAATAAGTGACTTGCTCAGGTTCACATAGAGCATCCGAAACCAGATTGGAACTCAGGAGGATGAATCTTCTGTACTACAGACCCAGCATCAACTGGAGGAGTTCAAATTCAACCTCAGACACTTAGTAGTTATGTGACCCTAGGCAAGTCACTTAACCTCTGTCAGTATCAACTTTCTTATATATAAAATTGGGATAATAATATCTACCTGGCAGGGCTATTAAAATGATTCAAAGAGATAATATCTGTCAAGTGCTTAGCATAGTACCTATAGCACAGATAGGTCTCTTCATTCCCATCGAATTCGACTATAAGATGCTGATCAAGAAGTCAGTTTCCTCTCAGTGCTTCACCCCTAGGCAATTCTCTAAGACTGGAGAATAGTTGCTTATGTGCTTTGGTATAGGGAGTTTCCTCCCCAGGAGTATACACAAGTGCAGACCCAAATCTCCCTAACTTTACTGTAATCTTGAAACTACTTACGGTTCCTTCTACTTCTTACCTATCCTTTACAGGACATTGCACATAAGAAGGGTCCAATAAGTATTCACTAAAGATAATTCTCCATTTCCCACAGGTCGCCAATAAAGTATCTTGTACATAGTAGGTCCTCAGAATTTGTTGATTAGTGTATATACTTCTTTGCTGGTGAGTCATTCTGAACAGAACTGTATTCTATGTAGGAGATGGAGTTTGTGATCATCTGAGCCCAGGGGGTCATTGTTCAGGGAGTCCAGGACACAGACTTGTTTTACTTTCCTGCTGCCCATACCTTCTGCCTCCTAACACTGCAGAAGCCTGAGTCCATATGTTCCTGTGGCTAAGCATCAGAAAGCTTAGCAGCTAAGTACAAAACCAGCCTCTGAATTGCATTCACAAGCCAAGACCTCCTACATGTCATGTTGTCAGACCACAGTAGATCACAGAAAGAGGTACAATATAGAATGAGCTGATTCTGCTTTTGTCCTGCTGAAAAACCAATGAAAGGCCAAGGGATCCTTGGTGGCAAGATACAAAGACAGCTCAGAACAGAGGGTAACCATAATGGTACTTCTGGGATTCTAGCCCAAGGCACCAAAATTTAGAGAATATTGGAGATACTTGCTCACCTTCTACATAGTAGAAACAACTGAGCTTAGCACCTAGTTAGCAAGAATAATTAGTTCAAATAGGAAGCTGCCAGATGGCCCATTTTCTTTCCAGCCAAAGCCTACAGTATTCCAGGTGAGCTCCAAAGTGGCCTGCCTTCCCCATCTCCATATTCACTCTGAATTGCTTTAGACAAAAAAGAAAAGAAAAGAAATAAAGTGAAATAATAAAAAGAGATAGTTATAACTCTGCTATAGTAAGTGAAAATTGGATAGATAGTAGAGCAATGAACTGGCAGTCAAGCACGTTACATTTGCCACTAAAAATGATAGCTTTTTTGTTGTTGTTCAGTCATCTCATTGTGGCTGACCCTTCATGACTTAATTTGGGATTTTCTTGGCAAAAAATACTGAAGTGGTTTGCCATTTCCTTCTCTAGCTCATTTTACAGATGAGGAAACTAAGGTCAACAAGGTTAAGTGATTTACCCAAGAAAGTTTCTGAGAGCAGATTCAAACTCAAGAAGATGAGTCTTCCTTACTCCAGACCCAGTACTGTATCCAAAATGCCACTAGCTGAAAATTTTAAAAATCCATTCAATAAACCATTTATTCCACAGCTAATATATACAAAGCTCTAAGCTAAGATGCAAGGGTAGGGAGATACAAAAGTAATGTCAGAGAGCTTTTTAAAATTCAATTCAATTTAATATGTGTTTAATAACCACCTACTTTTGGACAAGAACATGGTCCTGGATACATAGATCCTGGGTCAAGATGTCCACAAAACCCTATGAATGCCATTGAAGATATCAAGACAAAAAATCCCTGCTCTTAAAGCTTTTACATTCTATTAAAGGGAAAGAAGAGGGAGTGGCAGGGAAAGAAGAGAGCAAGTATTTTGTAAGCACCTGCTACATATGCCAAGCTTTTACAAATAAAAGACTAGGTGATCCTAGGCATTAAAGGAGGCAGGAAAGACTGGAGGAAAATTGGCATTTGAACTGAACCTTGAAGGAAACTAGGAATTCTAAGAGAGAAAGAGAGAGAGAGAGAGAGAGAGAGAGAGAGAGAGAGAGAGAGAGAGAGAGAGAGAGAGAGCCTTCTAGGCCTGACAAAGGCATTTCAAAGGTACAGTAGCAGGAAATGGAATGTTGAGTTTGGGGTCTAATGTGTTAGTTTGGCCGTCACAAAGTGTGAGAAGAGAAATAATAAGAAATGTCTGAAAAGGTAAATGAATTTCAGACTCAGGAGGGTTTTAAGTGACAGGGCCATAGACCCTCTCCTCCTTCTTTGTAATCTACTTCCCTGGACCTAAACAGTTCCTGCCCATGAATCTGAAGTTCATTGTATCCTTAACACCTCCTTTCCCTGGTCCTCTGTGTTCCAAAACTGCATATAGAATAACTTTCTTTCCTATCCACTGTTTCTCCTCCTCCAAAATCCGTACTTCTGGATTTCTGACCCCAGCGTGATAATCTGATTCCAGTGCCAGATTTTCCTTTTCCATCGTACTGGACCTCTTCCTCTGTCCTGTTCTCACCCATCAGGCTCTAATGAGGGGAGCTCAACTGAAATGAAAATAGATGGACTTGGGCTATATTAACATGATTCTTTGATCAAGTTACTCTTTTCAGATATGCATTTAATGATCACCATCTTGTTGATACCACCCTCTCTTTTTCTCACAAAATATTTCTGAGTTGTTTGGTTGGGTAGGCATAAAGGGAAGGTTTGCAATAAGAACCAGTCAATTATTAAGCCCTAGAGAAGCATATATAGGCAAAATGTGCATGGAAGCTTGCATTCAATCAGGCAATCATCAAGAATTTATTAAGTGCCTACTGTATACCAGACATTGGACTAGTTGCTGGAGACACAACAAAAGTAAAACAATCCAGTCTTTGAACCAAGTGTAATAATGTGTTCATATATAGACAGATGCAAAATAAATGCAAGGTAATTGGGGGGAGAGGTTCAGAAACACAAGCCAGTGAGGGAAATCAGAAGTTTTGTGGAGAAGATGCTGCTGCTTAAGTTGAGTATTGAAGGACCCAAAAGATTCTTACAGATATAGGTTAAAAAGAAAGAGGGTTCAAGACAAGGAGTCAGATAGTGCAAAAGCCTGGAAATGAGATGGAGTGTTGTATGTGTTTAACAATATGTGTTAAGGGGATCAATGGCTAATACACTTGAAAGGTAACATGGGACCATGGATTTAAATGTAAAGAGACTGAAAAATTACGAAATATTTCTTAATTACCAAGTCTAATGGCCTTCTGTTTCTTGACTTGTTGGCAACCTTTGACACTCATGATTGACTTCATTTCCTTGCTCTATCTTTTCTCTATATATTTTCATGATACTATGCTCTTCCAGGTCTTCTGCCTCTCTGACTGCTCCTTCTCAATCTCACACCAGAGTTCTGTCCTGGGGTCTCTTTTCCAACTCCTCTATACAGTTTTGATGAGCTCATCAACTCCTGTTGATTCAGTTCTCATCTCTTGTGTATATCCCTAAAACTGACTGTCTGATTCAGGCTCTCCTTACCTTAAACCTGAATTATTATCATATGCTGCTGGTTGGTCTCCTTGACACAAGTCTCTCCCCACTCCAGACCATTCTCCCCTCAGTCTGTCAAATTAATTTTTCCTAAAATCCAAGTCTGACCATGTTATCTCTTCCCACATTCAGTAAACTGAAAGTTCCTATTGCCTCCAAGAAAAAAATATAAAATCATCTTTTTGGCTTTTAAAGTCCTTTTAATCTATTTAATCTACTCCCCTTTCAAAGTTTTCTTTAGTGCACTATATGATTCAGTGATACTAACCTCCTTGCTATTTCTCAATCAAGACACCTTATCATCAAATTCTAGAGGACAATTTCTCTGACTGTCTCCCTTGCCTTGAAACCCTCTTCATTTCCATAACTAGGCTTCCTTGGCTTCCTCCAAGTCTTAACTAAAGTCAAAGCTGCAAGAGGCCTCCCCAGTTCTCCTTAATCTTAGTACCCTCCCTCTGTTGATTTATCTTCAATTTATCTTGTATTTATCTTGTTTGTATATAATTGTTTATATGCAATCTCTTCCATTTAGACTGGCTGTTCCTTGAGAAAAAGGCATGGGTTGGTTGTTTCTTTGTATCCCTAGAGTTTAGCACAGTGTCTACCAGATATTTAATAAGTACTTGTTAACAACTTTAAATACCAAAAGAGGAGTTATATTTTGTTCTAGAGGCAATTACTGAAGTTTATTGAGGAGAGGAGTTATATGGTCAAGTCTGACAATTACTTTGGCAGTTATATAGGGTGTAGATTAGAGAGGAAGAGATTTGAGGATGGCAGACCAATTAGGAAGCTCTGGAAATAATCCAAAAGAGGAAATCATAAACCCTAGAACTAGTGTAGTGGTTGTGTGGCTGGAAGGAGCCGCATGATTGAGACAGTGCAGAGGTAGAAATGTCAAGAATTGGCAACTATTTGAATACATGAGGTGTTGTTCATCCTTCCTTTTTGAAGAGGACCAATGACGTCACAGAGTGATGTCTTGACTCCTGTGTGAATTGGAATTAAGTGAGGCATAGCTGCCAAAGTCATCAGTCTCATTCTTTCTTCTTGAGTCATTGAAGTCCAGTGGCAACACAAGAGTCAGGACAACTGGTGAGGAGAGTTAGGAACCAAAGATGCTAATGAAGTTGGAAACTCAAGAAATTGGGAGAATGGAGTACCTTTGATCAAAACAAGAAAGTCTGAAAAAGAAGGTTTGAAGAGAAAGATAATGAGTTCGGTTTTTGACATGTTGAATTTAAGCTACATATAAGACATCCTGTTCAAAGCATTGAATAGGCAATTTGTAGATTAGAGCTATGAAAGAAGAATGGATTTATAGGTCCTGAACTTTAACTGAAGCTACATAAAACTGGTGGTATTGGTATCCTTGGAAGTGGTCAACTTGTGGAGTTGACAAAGAAGACACAGAGACCTTTTTCTTTGATTGCAACAAGATGACTGCACCTTCTGATGGGATTTTTAGCAGGATAAATATCCTGCCTCCAGAAGGTTAATCCCTGACATGAGAGGCAGCTTGGTTCAGGGGAAAAAAGTACTAACTTTGGAATCAGAAAATCTGGGTTCAAACTGTATTACCTGTGTGACCTTGGGCAAATTGCTTGTCATTTCAGAACCTGAGTTTCTTCATTTATAAAATTATAAAGTTGGATTGGATGATATCTAAGATCCATTATAACTCCAAATCTTTGTTCCTATGATCTCTGGTTCTAGCAAATTATCAAAAAAATCTTATATATATTTTCCACCTAGGAACCAGTTCTAGGTCGATTAAAGAGTGGTTCAACTCTCCCAAAGAATGTATGGCTTGCTTTTGATTTCACCAAAACCATGCAAATTTTGAGATAGTATGCCAGCCTCCCCAGGCAGGATTTCATCCAATGTTTTATTTTTCATTTTTCCAGGAGGTGTTTCTAACCACGCCCACCATGAGGGACTCCAAATACTTTCTTCTTAAGAATAAATGAAACATTGTGTGCTTACTTACACAACTAGCTTTGAATGCCTTTCAGTAGTTCTCAGTTCTCACTCCTGTAATGTTTAATTACGGATAGGAGAACATCACCCTTTGGGGGATCCACAGCAGTTAGAAGAAGGGCAAACTATTTCTTACTCCCTTGGGGCCTAACACCCTGTTCTTAGCCTCCAGTTTTTCTTCCATCATTCACATCTTTTGCAAACAAAACCCCCACGGAAGGACTTGTTCCCCTTTAGTCAAACAACTGGGCTGGGGAAACATTAGAAACTGGAGTAAAAACTGTTCTTTTTTTTTTTCTCTCTCTCTTTTTTTCTTGCCTGGGTGACTCAGTCAAAAATAGCATTTATAGTTTGGCAGCCAGCAGACTTTGGGGAAAGCTGGTAGAAAACTCAAATACAGGTTATATGGGGGGGGGGGGGGGGAGGAGTCACTTAATCAAGCCTAGGATTGCTTGCTTGGTGTAATGAAAGTCCCTATACAAAGTGAGCCAATGTATCTGCCTAAGGCTATAGAAATCTTTATCCAAAGAGAGAATTTGAAACTACAGATTTACAGTAACTTACAATTTAAGAAAAACAATGCCAATGCAGTTCATTTCTCTTCACATCAATTTGTACTTTTTTTTTTGCTTTTCTACAACATGTTCAAATGTGTCCTTTGCTTGTCATTAAGGAGAGGAAAAACTGTGAAGTATTTTTCCGTCTTCTTAAAAGCCTTTTCTTGTGGTACTCTTTCTTTTCTTTTGTATTAAATACCCCCTACACACACACACACACACACACACACACACACACACACACACACAAAACCAAAATGAATTTTTGAGTTTGTGAAGACTGAGGGATCAGACATATTCCTACATTCTTGCCTGTTGCTCATTGGTTTTCCATGACTCACATGCAAGGAGAGTGGGCACATTGTGAAAAATTCAAAAGCTTTCCTTTTAGCTAACAGACAGAAAGAGAGAATCTTAACCTTTCCTCTTTTTAACCTTGGAGCATGTCTTACATTTATTCTCCATTTCTTGACTTTTTCTCTTCACTCAATTTTTTTTTCAGAGGCAACCCACCAGTAGGCCAAATTTTGTTACTAGGTACCATTGAACTGAAAAAAATTAGGCTAATTAAACTACCTTTGTTATTGTGTCAACTCTACCTTCTTGAAGATAGAAACATAGTGAAGGTGGACTAGAGCTGGTTGGTGGTCAGGTACCATTACAACAAAACTGCATACATGACTAAGAAAGGATGGTAGAGTAAATATGAAAGAATAAATAAGAGACAGTATGAAGTAATAGCTACATAGAGCACTGACCTATGACAGCTACAAGTTAAAAGGTGAGGCAGATTTTGTCCTCAAGGGACTTAAATATTAAGGCAGCTAGATCTGAGTTCAAATTTCTTCCCTGACAGTTCCCTACCATGTGACCCTGATTAAGTCACTTAATCCTTACTCTGTGCCTCAATTTTCTCATCTGTAAAATGGGAATACTGATACCTTATTATCTATTTCAGAGGGTTGTCGTGAGCATCAACTGAAATAATATCTGAAAAACAATTTGAAAACTTTCAAGTGCTATTTAAATGCCTATTAGCACAGTTTTTCTCTCAGACCAAATAATTGCCCCAAAGCACAATCTCAAAGGGTAAATTTGGGAAAGAAAAGCTAGAGTCAATGCTATGGAGTGAAATTATATGCAGCCTCCCTTTAATTCTTCATGCTGCTTCCCTTTCCCTTCTCTAAGTCAGAGCTCCTCAAATAAAGAAGAATAAACCAGCATGGACCTGGTGGGATGTAGAGTGGGCAATGACACGCCCACCAGCTTATGTCTTTGGTGGATCCACACCCAGACATCAGAGCACAGCAGGCCATTTAAACATCCCTATGAGAGGGGAGAGCATATTCAACGGAAGCTTTGACTAAACTGTCATGCCACTGCCGAAGGGGCCGGCTGTGATATCATCTGTCTGCTAGCAATGGAACAGAAGGCCGCCACCTCACTGCTCACTACTCAGGCCACAAGCATGGCTGCCCAGATCAAACATACACTGGCCTCTTGAAAGTTGGAGTTTCAGGATCCCATTGTATCTTCCTGAGACAGCCATTCCTTTTTTATACCTCTTTTCAGACTGTCAACCCTGGCAACCAAGGAATTGTTCTCCTGGAACTGTTCAGAGAAACAATACCCCAACTTGATGATCAGGGAGGGCTCCCCACCTCCCCTTGTCCATCATAGCCTCTGCTTCCTTCTCCCTAAGAAATGTTCATTTTCAACTTGTGCCAAATCTATCCTTGGGTAGATATGCTGATATTTCTCTGTGGCTTTTCTTGGGGCCCAGGGATTCGTTTATTTCTTTAAGAAGCAGTATTTGTTAGGGCTCAGATAAGAACCCTGAGATATGTGGCTGTTACCATAGCAACTTTTCTCCCTAAAAAAAAAATACCCTAACCTTGTGAATGGACACATAAGAAATCATAAGAAATTAAATTCCATCACTGATCTCCACACCAACCCCCCCACTCCCAATCCCCTTGGAACAGAATGAGAAGAGAATACAGAAAGCTCTGTCAGCCTCATGAAAAGATTTGTGTGAACAATTTCCATGCTCTGGTTTGGACAGTGCTGACTGTGCGCTGTGCATTCCTGTAATAATGTTTCAGCATGAAAATCAAACAGCCCTATTCCTACTCAAAAGCTTGCCTTTAATTATGGAGGAGATCTCCAAGGCAGAGAACAGTATCCCCCATCAAGGCCTAGGAGGGTGGGCGTATTGTATGCCAGTCTCTGTTAAAAACCTTGCATTCTCATCTTTTAATGTGGCTCCAGACCAATGGGATTAGACAATTTCCTTGACAGAATTGGTCTTAGCAGTATGAGGTGGACTTTTTTCTGCTCTCCCCTAGAAAAATACAGGTGAAGGCTAAACTCTGATCCAAGAGGCTTGTATGAAGTTAAAAGAGGTTAAACAATGGAAGGGGATGGAGGGGAGCTTGCACACACAAATGATTGGTGTTAAATAGCTAAATAGCATCTGCTATGATCAGGGATGGCTAATCACATCAAGCAATGAATTCACCAGCACTAGGAAAAGGTCACTGTAGGGAGAATTTTCCTTTTCAGCAGTCAAAAGTAATCAAGAGAAAGAAATCAAAGACATATAGCATATTAAGCCACCAGGTATGGCAAATTTCCTAGTATCATTAGACTGAAAAAAAATAATAGATAGTAATTTTATAAAAGGATTCTGAAAGGGAAGAAATGGAATGAGAAGCAAATAGGAGAGTGAGAAGAAATGTATTGGAGAAGTTAACACAGATAATGTGAATTGTTCTGAAGTGTTGCATAAATCAAGGTGTTTCTTCAGCATTTCCAGATTCTAGTAACTTTGAAGATGGCAATGATAGCTTAGATAAGCCATGAGGAGAACTAGCCATAGAACAGTTTTCATTAGATCCTTCATTATCAGAATCATGAAGCTGTCAGGTCAAATGTGATTCCCAGATGGATATTAAATTTGGAATATGATTAGGCCCCATCCTAATGCACCAAGAGATGTTCACACATTGAGCTCAAGTAGCAGCAGCCTTGTTATTGTCATTCAGTCATTTTCAGTTGTATCTGACTCTGGGACTCCATTTGGAGTTTTCTTGGTAGGGATACTGAAGTAATTTGCAATTTCCTTATCAAGCTTATCAAGCTTGTGGAATTCAAAGAACACATATAAAAGAAGATTGGATATATTCACAAATCACTACAGTAGAGGGCCAGGATATAAGTATCACTAGAGAACAAAAAAACCTGCAGGATTTGGGAGGAATCTAGAGCCCTTGAGGGGTTAGAAGAAAATGATTTCTCAAAATAATGTTACAGGAGAATTTGAAGCTTGGAAGTAATGGAAGAGTAGGAAATAAAGGAACTTCCTTCTCTGACATCAGGACTCATCCAAATCCCAGACTTAGAGATATTTGTTCTGAGTGCATCATAATGTACGTTTCCTAATAGCTGGGAAAGGAAAGAAGCCAAATAGAGTCACGGACCTGACAGCAGATATCAGAATATGTTCAGAAGTTTTGTTCTAAACACCTGTGAGTTGTTTGAAACATACCCTGATTTGTGCAGGTTGGAGAAAATGGACACTGCTTTAAGGGAGAGATACAGAGATCCTAGAATACTATGCTGAGACCTCTGCTGGAAAAACCCTAGAAGAAGGGGGTAGCTTTGGTGTTGGGGAGGAGCTCTCTTCCCACCTCCTCCGGTATCCATCTGCTGACTTCCTATTAACTAAGTGTTCTTGCTAATTCAGTGTTAAATTCTCTGCTTGTTTCTACATTTCTAAAATATTAAGTACTGTCAGTAACTTCTAAATCTAATATTCCTCTTCCTAGATATAGCTCTGTGAGTTGAGGCAAAAATAAACTCAGAGGATCATAGAGCTATGGCCGTCTAGCTCCATCACCCTCATTTTACAGATAAGGGAAATTAAGGCAGAGAGGTAAAGAAAAGAAGGGTTCAGGTCCAGGTGGAGTGGCAGTTGATGTCTGAATGCTGAAGAGGTGGCTCTAATAGGAAGCAGCAGGAAAGAAAAGGACTTCAAGAGTCCCTTTTATTCTTTTCGCCTTGAGATCTGACTCCTTTTAATCCACCATGTCCCACTACCTCCGCTCTCCTGAATGCCTTACTCTCCTCATAACATGTTTTTTGGGTACAATCTATCTTTACTGTATATCTCTGTGAACATTTCAGATTCCCCATGTTGAACATAAACTCCTTGAGGGTCGGAACAATATTGCTTTTGTAGTTGTGTCTCTAAGACCTAACAACAGTGTGGGGTGCATAGTAGATGAATCATAATTGCTTATTGTTTAGATATCCAAGTTTACATATATAGGTAGGAGTTGTCAGAGGCAGGATTTGAACCCAGGTTCTCTGACTCCAGAGTTAATGTTCTTCCCAGGGTACCAAAACAACTGGAGATGTTTTAAGACCACTTTTTCCCCCCATAATGGCTCAGCAGTGTTGTGCTTTGGATTCATTTGCCTGAGGGCCTAGTTATTATTACTATGTTCTCTCAGTTGACTATTAGAATAGAAATGAGGTAATTGTGTTCTTAATCTAATTATATTGGAATGTGAGCACATTGAGGGCAAGGCCTTTTTTTTGTCTTTCTTTGTACCCCCCAGTGCTTATAATGGAGTCTGACACATAAATATTAGTTGATTGTTGATAGAATAATCTTAATCATGAACATTTCCTGAATACCTAATATGTGCAAAGAACTAAATAAAGCCCCGTGGGGAAAAAACAGAAGAAAAGAGAATAGACCAATGGATATTTTCATGCTAGAGGGACTTAAAAAAGAACTAGAGATATTACAGGTCAGTGGACAATATGCCTATTGGAATGTCCAACACATACTCTTATGCTCAGGGGTTGTAAATTAATGGAATGATTATTGTCTGCCTACATTATTCACAGAAGGTTTTTAGAAGAAAGTACATTATGAGATAGGTTATGATGTTGGGTAGCTGAGAAAAAGGAAGAAGAATATTCCAGATGGAGGCAACAAAATTGAGAAGTCAGTGTACTAAAATGGAAATGTCTATGGCTTTGGTGTTAGGGAAGTTAAGTTCAAATGCTATCTTTGATGAAGATGATGATGATTACATTTATTACCTCAGAAAAATCATTTCCTCTCTAGGGTGAATTGGTCTGGATGTCCCCCAGGGTTCCTTCTAGTTCTAGATCTATGATCCTAAGACTTAGCCAGTAATTATGAACATAATCCCAATTTCCAGTTCAAGAGAGACCTCCCCTCTCTTCCAAGAAGAAATTCCCTGAACCTTCTAGGGAAGCAAGGTAGAACTCAAGAACATGTTGAGACTACAAATTATGAGAAAATCTTTTTCTTCTCTTCACTAGAGTCTAGAACCATGAATGTGACTCTCTTTGGTAGAAAGAAAGAATCTTTCTCTCCAAAATGATTGTGATATCTGCACTTCTCACACAGATATCCAGTTTGAATTGTCTTCACCAATTATCTCATACAAAATGTTTTAGGATTACTTAGACGCCTTGGTTACACTACAGATCAAACATGTCGCTAAGAGCTGGAAATACAAGAATAAATCCCTGCTCAAAAGGAACTTATTTTCCAGTGAGGGAAACAAGAAGAACATGTAAAAACATCTACAGCATAAAGTAAATAAATACAAACACAAAATAGTTAAATACAAAGGATGTTATGTGGTTCTTTTCAAACATCTCACTTTAACCTTACAATAATCCTGTGCTACAAGTAGGTAACATAATACCTCCATTTTTCTAAATACAAAAGATCAAAGGTACCAGCTGAAGCTTCCAAGGCCTGTAAGTATTAAAGGCGAGATTTGAACCCAGGTCTTCTTGGTTCCAAGTCCAGTGCTCCAGTCTCTAGGTCAAGCTGAGTAAAGGCAAGTGCAAAAACAAAGAACTAATGAGAATGAGTCATAGATAGGTCACAGTGGGTAATTTTCTAAAAAAAACAGGTCTTGGAATCAAAAAATGATAATCTTGAGGCAGGTAAAGGGAATACATGTGCTCCAGCGTTGGTGATAAATGTCTCTGTGACATCAATCTTGCCAGCATCCTGCACTGAAAGCAATTTGCAAGGTCATTCCCAGAGATATTGCTCAGTCTAAATCTGCCTCACATTATTTCTAAAAAAAGAAATGAAAGAAACTGTAGGTACGTTGTTTGGGGAGTATGCATTTCTTCTGTTAAGTCTGGGCTTTTAATATTTTCAGCAGACTTATCACCCCTGTAAACAGTTGATGTTCTTATAAGGATGGTGCAAGATGACCTCTTTTACATGCTTCATTATCCCTATTGACATTCATCATGCTGCTTGGTATTTCTTTCTCAACAGGATCCAATCAGTAAGCAGTTGAATTTCCCAAATCTTGGGTCAGTTTACTCTTCACACTATATCTCAAGAGAATAGCCATTGATATTAATTTCAGGAACAGTTCTCTTCAAGGCACTGTGACATGTTGATGATCAGAGAGTTTTCAAGACTGACTTAAACCCTCTTCAGAAAATACATAGAGGGTTTGATATGAAAAAGGGAGGTCTTTCAAGCCTACTTGTTTGGCACAGAATAACCCACAGGCTTCTGTTTGATTTTACAACTTCGACCTATTTAAAGGTCTTTTTCCTCTGTGTTTTGTCTTGGGCTTCTCCCTCCTCACACCCTCACTTATAAAACACATAGCTGAGGAAATATGCTGCTTTGTCAGAGAGATACCTCTCTCCCCCTCAGTGAGATAATTACATGGCTACAGCAAGTTAAATCAAAGCTTAGCTATTGTTATGGCAAGGGCCACTTGTTTCAAAGAGCTAAACTGGGAACAATATAGTATAAAGGCATTTCCCTCACCCCCACCCTCATTTAATCCCATCATTTAAATTAACCTGATCCTTTTTTCCTCCCATAAATATAAGGCAAGTGATGGGAGTCTAATACAGTGGTTATCATTTCAGCCTTTGACATTCATGGAAGAGCCAAGGAACAGCCCCATCTTGTCAGGACAGTTTTTGATTTCAGGAGAACAGAGGTTTAATGAACTGGGCTAGAGTATATTAATTTTTTTTTTTTTAGTTGCAACCAAATCTCTCTGCAAAGCCCTTCGTGTTTCATGGAACTAGTTAAGCAATTTCCCCCTAGATGAGTCTTTGATGTTAAAATAAACACAGACTGGGAGTGAAAGCTAAGGCACGCTCTAAAGAGCCTCTGTCTATACAGTTCAGAGTCTTCAGGGCTGATGGAAAGAGGAGAGAAAACACACATCAACAGCTCACTGCATGGGAAACATAGATACCGTTGCTATAAGAAAAATGTCTCTTTAAAAGTTTCATGACATCAGGACCGAAACATCAAAGGGCTGGATTGGTGCTCTCAGGTGCTTTGCCAGGAATGCAGTTCTCTTTCCTTTGTCCTAGATTAAGTAGTGAGCCTAAAGCTGGAATAGCCCTTCCAAAAGGTCAGATAGCCTGGTCTCCTGTCTCTAGGCATGAATGCATTAAAACTATGTAAGTTCCAACCAAGGCAAGGAAATTCAAATGGAGATGGGGGGGGCACGGGGGGGGGGGGGGAGAAGGAGTTTTTGTTTTCCAAAATTTTCATGTAAATTAGTGAAACCATTCATAGTTACAGCATCATGACACAGCAGAGAAAACAATAGATTTGGAATGTTAAACCCAGGTTAGACTCCTGACTTTGATACATTATTACCTTGAAGACTGACCAAATCACAGGACCTCCCTAGGCCTTGTTTGTTCAACTGTGCATGAGGAAAGCTGAACTAGATTTTTCTGAGGTTCTTTCTTTCTTTGAACCTATGATTCCTTGATCTCAGGACCTCCCAGGACTACATTATAAATGGCATTTACTAGGTAGTAAACACTTAATGGTAATAGAATAGAAACAAGATAATCCTTGTTAGGTACTTCTGCTTTATTGGGAGAGCTCCTTTATTTATACTACTATGTGTGGTGCCCCATGGTTTATTTAAGAACTTTCTAAAGGAGCATTGCTATAAATGAACAGTAAGTAAAACTGTTGGAGCCCTCTAAGCCATCTCCATTTCTGCCTTGGACTATCATTCTTTAAACTGAAATTATGAGTGTTCAGAGAGTGGGTGACACAAGAAAGTAGGAGGGGAATGAGCCAGTCATTTGTAGGTTGCTTCTTTGAAGTCTATCCAAGAAGGCAGTGTATGAAAACCATTATTCTTGGGTAATTGGTGGGTTTCCTATGTGACTTTGTTTTAGACCAATCTGTTGGAGACAATCCTGCACCCAAGCCTCCCACCTCTACCTAGAAGTAATTGGTAGAAAGCAGGAGCTTTCAATCCTTATTTGACCCCTGATGAGCAGTGCTAAGGTACCTTGGCAGAAGAATGTGTGAGAGAGGAGTACAGCATGGTTTTAGGGTCAGAACTCAAAATCTCATAAAATCAAAAAATCTTAAGGGTGGAAGACTTCAGCTTTCAACCCACACCTGAAAAAGATCTCATCTACAACATCCTCAACAAGTGCTGGAGATAAAAAGAAAAGCAAAAGATAGTCCCTGCTCTCTAGGACTTCACAATCCAATGGAGAAAGCAATATACAAACTACAGTGCAAGACATATAAAGGATAAAAGTCTTGGGCAAAAAGTGAGTCACAATAAAAGTATTTCATAGACAGTAGACCTGATTTTTTCCACTCAAACAAAAAAAAAACTTTATTTTTTTCCTTCTAAACATAGTGAAGTTAATTTAGAATAATAGGTCCTTCTTTCCTTGATTTTCTCTCATTTCTACAACTGGTTGAGATAACTAAGTGGAGTCAACAGTCACAGATAGTTTTAACTATTGGTTCTAAAAGAACAATGTTGAATGCAGGAGTCACTTTAATGGTTCCTTTTCATATTGTTGCTTTTTGCTTTTATCATTCCCAAAGCAAGACCTAGAAAATATTTAATTGAACTACCAACTACAAAAGATTTAAGTTGGTTAGTGTGTATAAGTGTAGTACTTTAAAAAATATGCCCTCCAGGGGCGGCTAGGTGGCTTAGTGAATAAAGCACCAGCCTTGGAGTCAGGAATACCTGGATTCAAATCCGGTCTCAGACACTTAATAATTACCTAGCTGTGTGGCCTTGGGCAAGCCACTTAACCCCATTTGCCTTGCAGAAAAAAAAAATATGCCCTCCTAAATCCCAATACTCTAGATCTCAATTGAAAAAGAGCCAAGTTTCATTATTCCCTGACATTCAGTCAAAAACAATTATTAAATGGTGAGTGGAGTCTAATGGACTAATCACTAAATTTGGAACTCAAGAATGTGCCTTCTTACAACTCTGCCACTTTTGCAACTGTGGGCAAGTCACTTGCCTCTGAGGGTTTCCCAAGATCCCTTCAATATCTTACATAAATCTCTGAGTCTCTCTCCTGTGTATCCAGTTATTGAGGGAGATGGCATAACAAAAAGCTTTTGAAAGCATTTTAAAGTTGGAAAGATGAGACAAATAAAAATAATAATCAGTATTATAAGTAAATCTAAGTGTCAAATAAGTAGTTGGTATAGGTCCAGATTGGCTGCTGAGAATGAGGTCAAGAACCCATGCTTGACAAAATGTGAGGAAAAGAAAGCACTTAGAGGATTTGGGCTCAGACAGAGGAGATAGCATCATCTTCTAGGCTGAACAAAGCAATAAAATCCAAGAACTGTCATTCAGTCCCAGAATTTCGCACTGTAGCAGAAGAAACTGACTGAGTGCAAGGACTGTTATAGGGAGTGACTATATCTCTATACTGTTTTCAGAAATGAGTGAGAAATGCTTTGCAGCACAGGAGCAATTATAGCTATTATGAAAGCTAAGAGTGATCTTGTCCCTTTAAAGATCAAATGGCATAGGGAATGTCTGAGGTGGAAAGCCCATGTGCAAATGTTGCAGTTTGTTCATGGTTGACAACTGACCCATAGAAAATGCTTAGTATATAAGCATCAGAATGTTCTTTGACATTGGTGATCTTCAGAATGACCATCTTAGCAAGAGCAAGTCTGCAGCATCAAGGTAGGTTTGCCAAGTCAGTTCAAGGAAGAACACTCATAGTGATCATCAATTGTCATCCCTGTTCCTCTTCATGTATAATGGTATAATGTCAGAGTTTCTTTCCTTGAAATTCAGAATCCAGAAGATTGTTTGAGTATGAGTAATCAGAGCAAGCCAAAGGTATAACCAAACTTTCTTAGGTCACAATGAGAATTATCTTATGATCAGATTGGGCACCAGGCTCTGCTGAGTTAACAGATGCCTGAAAATAGTTCATAGAATCACAGAATCTCAGAGGCCATCTAGACTAATCTATAATAATAGCACTAACTGACATTTATTATATTAAATATTTATTATTTATATTTATCCTTCAGGTTTGCAAAGCAAATCATGAGCAGAAAAACCTCTACAAAATGCCTGACAAGTGATCAGCCAGTCTTTGCTTGAAGAACTTAATTGAAGGGTTACCAATTACCCTTGAGGCAGCCCATTACATTCTGGGATAGAATTAGGAAGTTTTCCCTTATCCCAATCTTAAATTTGCTTCCTTACAATTTCCACCCATTATTGTTAACTCTGTATCCTGGGGTCAATTCACATAGGTCTACTTCCTCCTTGAAACAAGTACTTGAAGAAAGCTATCACATCCTCACTCCCTTTTATTTTCTCTTCTTCATATTAATCATTCCCATTTCTGTCAGCCAGTCCTCATTTGACTTAGACTCAACATCCTTACCTTTTCTGACTGCCCTCTAATTTTTCAGTGTCTTGTTAAGATTTGAAAAGCAGAATGAAAAAAAAATCTCAACAAAGATGAGAGGGACAAAAGAATAGGATTATTATCTCCCAAGTCCTGGAATTAAGGTTCTCTTACTTCAGTCTAAGATCATTATCCTTGTGATATCTCTCACATATACTTTCTTTTCTTTGGTACCACCATTCTAGTACAGACCTCAAGCATCACCTCACTTTTAGACTATGACAGTAGCCTGCTTGTTAAATCTCACTGGTTTAAATCTTTCCTTGCTCCATTCAGCTGGCCTAGTTATCTTCCCAAAACAAGATTTTGCCATGTCACCAGTACCACTACCATATATACTCCAGTGTTTCCCTATCACCTCCAGAATCAAATATAAAAGTCTCTGGTGTCATTTAATGCTCTTCAAATCTGGACCCTTCCTAGCTTGCATTTTTCTTCCACCTTACAAACCCCCTCCACACTCTAATCCAGTGACACTGACCTCCTGGCTTTTCCTTGCACAAGACTCTCCATATTAACTGTTGTCTCCCATGCCAAAAATACTCTTTCTCTTTATCTCTGCTCCCTGCTTTTTCTGGTTTCCTTCAAAGCCCACCTGGTGCAAGATCTTTCCTGATGCCCTTTAATGTTAATATCTTCTTACTGCTGATTGTCTTTTATTTAACTTTATCTAGCCTGCTTGTCCATAACTGCATGTTATCTCTCCATTGGACTAAGAGCTATTTGAGAGTAGGGACTGGTATTTGCCAGTCTTTGTGCTTGAGAACAGTTTCTGGCCCTTAGTAACTGCTTCATAAATGCTGATTGACTTGATCAGCTTTCTTGGTTTCAGTACCTAACATTCAACCTGGAGTACCTTAGCATTCCCAAATCTTTCTCAGATAAGCTGCTATCTAACCATCCTTGTCTTTTATCATATTTGTCGGAAATGCCAACAATGAATCACGGGAAAATGCAAACGACCAGGTTGGGCTCTATAGTTCCCAAGTAGAATGTAAGATGCTTGAGGGCAGGAACCATTTTCACCTTTGTTTTTTGTATTCCCCCTTTCCCTAGCACTGTGCCTTACACTAACAAATATTTAACTGAATTAAATATAGGTAAAATTGTCTAAGGATTGTACCAATGCAAGATTGGACCCTTTTTTACTTTTTCATGCAAAACATGACCCATGAACCAAAATGCCTTTTATCTGAGCCCTTTGTGTAGAGCTTAAGATTAAACAAGGGAGTGCTTTTAGCTAGTAGAAAGAGAGGGGAAGGCCTGAAATCTTGTGCAATAGTCTTGTTTTTAAATCACTTCAGGAAGTTTGAGTTTCAAGTATTTTGGAAGACCAAGGGTGTTTCAAAGCTGCTTTAAAATGACCATTTCACTGAGAAAAATCATCCTTGATTCCTCTTTTGAACTAAGATCATTTTCTCTACAAACCTATCTCTCCCCTCATTTGCCACCCCTTTATTCCTCTCCTGCTGTCAAACCCACTGGGGGGGGTGTATCACCAGAAGGACTCTCACGCTAAATGGAGGATTTGAAATAACACTGAGATGTTCAACTAGGAGAACAAAGATGACAGTGAAAAAGCAGCATAGTTTATTGGTTCTAAAAAGGAAAGTACAGTGACTCATGCTTCATATGCAAACCAGATTTTATTTGTTATTCTGAAGATCACCATGAAAAAAAAGAAAAGAGAAGAAAAGAAAAGAAAAGAAAAAAACATTATTAAATGTCTAGGATCTGACAGGCACTTTGCTAGGTACTAAAGGAATTACAAAGATGCCTAAGACACCGAATCCTGCTCTCAAGGAGTTTATAAGCTAGACAGAGAAATATAGCAGTTACACAAACACATAAAGCAGAGAGGGCCTGGGACTGACTCACAAGTCAGATTGTTGTAGACCCCAGTGGCCAGGACATAAAGAGCATAAAAAGAAGATGAGGTGGGGACAAGGTTTGAATTAGCTTTGCTTGTTTCCTTGTTTGTGGAATGATCAAATAAATAAATGAAGCAATTAATTAGTTGATAAACAGAAAATATTCATATTATGGGTAAGGAAAGAATAAATTCTCTGTAGGGCTAACAGGAATTGGGAACTAGGTGTGGCAAGCAGTTCAGACAACTGGGTGGAGATTTTACCATGAAGGAGTCATAGAATGACTCCTGAATCTTCTAGGATGATAAAGGAAAGAACCCAAAGATCAGTCAGTTGATTGCAAAGAATTTACTGAATACTACAGAGTATCCTAAAGGATGATAGATGAGATCACTCCTCAGCACAAGTCGAGAGAGAGAGAGAGACAGAGAGAGAGAGAGAGAGACAGAGAGACAGAGAGACAGAGAGAGACAGAGACAGAGAGAGAGACAGAGAGAGACAGAGAGAGAGACAGAGAGAGACAGAAAGAGGAAAAATGGTAGCAGAACATAAACCTTGACTACAAAGGGTTTTCAATATTTTTACGCTGAGCTGATTGAATTGAATTTGCATTTTAACAGAAGTCTTTTAGAGATACAATGCCTAATCTCAAAACCTGAACCTTTAATATTGGAACTTCAGAACAGTGAGGGAAAGATTTCAAGACAGATGGGTCTTTCTGGCATCATATATTGTTATAGACAGCTGCCTCCTTCAGCTATGCATAAGGCTGTCCCTAGTTATCTCTCAGACTATGAGCTCCTAAAGGGCAGAGTCAAAGTTCTCTTTGAACAAATTCGTCCATAAGGAGGCTCTGAATAATTGCTATTAATAATGACAATTAGAATTCTTCTAGTTGTGAGTATATTTTCTATAATATCATCAGAGTTTTGCCACCCCATTACAAGGGAACCATGATCCAGCTTTGGATATTATGTACTGTAGCAATTCTTCTACCTAGGATCATGTATGATGAGCCAGTTTTTGCCAATGCCTTCATTGCTTCCTGAAATGGGCAGCTTTTCAGAGTCATGGATTCATAGGAAGTTAGAGTCAGGATGTAGGCAAAGTGGTACATACTTATAATCCTTGGTACTAGAGAAGCCAAAGATGATTCCCTTGAGCTCAAGAATTCCAAGTTATAATAAGGCTAAACTAATCAGGTTTCCACAGTAACTCACCAATATGGTGACCTTTTAGGAGTAAGGGGTGGGGGAAGAGCGAAGATCCAGCCTGGATCAGAAACAGAAACAGAACAAATCAAAATTTAATATCATGTGTCAGGGGTAGGCATTGAATTTCCAACTTGGGAAACATAGGGAAAAGGAAGAAAAGAGAGAGTGAGAGAAAGAGAGAGATCATTGACTTGCCCTCTTTATTTTTTACAGGTAAGGAAACAGAATTTCTCAGATGTGAAATGAGACCCAAGGTCACATGGGGAGCCAGTGGGAAAGATCAGATCTCCTTCCTCCAAGTCCATAGCATCTTCCACTATGTCTCTAGCAAAGTCATATTTCAATATTGGGATAGCAGGCAAACAGAATTTATTTAATGGGGACTTGGTGACTTGAAAGAGTTAAGGTTGCTTCCCAGAGTGCCTCACTTACAACCCAGGGAGTGGCTAAAGCAATGGGAGAATCTGGATAAACAGGTTTTCTCATGGCAGTGGGGAAATAAATCAAAAGCTGATAACCCAAGCACCAACTAAGGAATTCACCACCCTCTGTTTGTTCTTTGTGGGAACAGTTATAGGTTCTGTCCATCTGCTTAGTGGCAGAATGACTCTAAGTACAACAGGAGGCTTAACAGAGAGCAAAAAGCCCTTTAACATGATAAATTCTTTACTTATAACCCAGCAAAATCAGTAATTCAGGGATTCTTATCTCTACTTTACAGATGAGGAAACTGAGACTCAGAAAGTCAAATGACTTGCCCAAAGTCACTTTATTAATAATAAAGACAGGATTTGATAATTTGATACTGTTTTTCTCCTGGCTCCAGGTTCATTTCTCTTTCCACTACATCAGCTGAATTTTCTCAAGTAGTCAATAAGCATTTAATCAATGCCTACTAGGTCCCAAGCATTGAGGATACCCCCCCCCAAAAAAAAGGTAAAAGACAGTCCTTTGCTTCAAGGGTCTTACATTCTAATGGCAGAAGTAACTTGTGAACTTCTAGAGCAACATGAGTGGAACCACCATAGTCTATGATGATCCCACTTCCTTATAAACAGGCATCAGTTTTGCCATTCAGTTTGATGGGTCCTAGAATAGGTGGGTAGTCATGGGCCCAGTTTTAGATTAAGTGAAACACAGAAAAAGTCTAGGACACAGAAAATTAACTTTACAATTGAAAATTTATGTCCATCCCCAAGTCTTTCCTGAACATCTTCTTTCTTTAAAACCCTTAACTCTTCCCTGGGGCATGATGGGAGTTAGAGTTACAGACAGTTGGTGACTGTTCCTAGAGTCAAGAAGACCAGAATTTAAATCCAACCTCAGACTATGTGACTTTGAGTAAATTATTTAACCTCAGTTTATCTGTCTCAACTATAAAATGGGGATAATAAAAGCAGCTATTTCCCAGAGTTATTGTGAGAATCAAATGAGATAATAATTGTAAAGTATTTAGCCTATTGCTTGGCTCTTAATGATGTTTGTACTTTGAAAAGACCATGACATCAAGGAGATGATACCATGACACTCAAGTGAATTGGATTTGAGTGAAAAAGGTGCTGTGCTAAGACACCAGCCTCACTTTCTCCTCTGGAGTTATATGAGTACAGTGGCCAGATATAGAACAGGACAGATGGACCTGGATATGAAGCAATCAGAATTAAAGGACTTGCCCAAGGTCTTGTGTCTGAGGTGGAATTTGAATACAGATCCTCCTGACTTCAGGACCAGCACTCTAACCCCTGTAGCAACCACTGGCACATAATAAGAGCTATAGAAATATTAGCTATGATAATGATGATGGCTATGACATGAAAAGGACCTGATGTGGAATTTAAGCCCTAATTCTGATGCAGAACTTGTTGTGTATCTTACTTCACATCTCTGAATCTCAGAATCAAAGAATTTTAAGACTAGCAACAACCTAGTCCAATCTGTATGTGAAGAAATCCCCGCTATAATGTGCCTGATAAGTGGCCGTCCAACCTTTGCTTGAAGATCTCCAAGGAGGGGATATGCACCACTAGCTTTCAGGCCAGCCCATTCTACTTGTGAAACTGTTTTTCCTGATACTGAGCTTAATTAAATTTATCTCATCTCAAGTTCTGCCCACTAGTCCTCATTCCCTCTTCAGATATTTGGAATACAGTTACCAACCCCCCAAACCCCAATTTTCTTTTTTGTCAGACTAAACATATTCATTTTCTTCAACTAATTCTATACCATATCCTGTCTCAATCCTTTTAATGTCTTTCAATGTCTTGGTTATACTTCTCTAGGACACTTGCCAGCTTATCAACATTCTCTTGGGGGCAGGAAGACCTAAGTTGAAATCTGACCTCTGACTTTACTAGATGTATAAGTCTGGCAAGTCACTTCAATTTTTCTGTGGCTCAGTTTCCTCATCTGTAACAGTGGGAATCATACTTTTACAATCTCTCCCACAAATTGTTGTGAAACATTAGCATTTAATATTTGTCAAGACTAAATAAATATCAGCTGTTATTATATTATTTGGTGATGGTGGCTGGGTAAGGTGACCACGAGATCTTTCTGTATTTATGATCTTGGTCTCTACCTGTCCAGTAGAGAACATAGATCCCACAGTTTCTTTAGCTATAAAAAGATTTCACTAAATGATCTCTAAAATACCTTCAAGCTCCAAACACTATGTCCTGAGTTATGTCCTTACAAATCATTAGGTTAAACTTTCAGAATGGAGTAATGTCAGATCTGAGACATGATAGGGCTCCTCCTAAAACATGATTGGTAATGGAGGGGAATGGACCCAAAGCTATCTAGCCTCTCTTTCCAGACATTCCAAATTACTCTTCTTCTCACACTATATTCCAGGCAAAATGACCTAGTCTATTCTTCCCAGACATCTATTATGATGTTCTCATGCTTTTGTACAGACTGTTTTGCATGCCCTTCTTTCTGAATCCCCAGGTTCTTTCCAAGTCAAACTCAATGCCTCTTTCTATGAAAACCTTAGCTGATCCCACTCCTTGTCAGTACTGTCTCCCTCTTCAAATTATCTTATAGATTTATACCTTACCATATAGCTTTAGCAGAAGATATAATCTCCTAGAGGACAAGGCCTATTTCACTTTCTGTCTTTGTATCCCTGGTACCTGCTTAGTGAATCATATATGCTTAATGAATCGAAATTAATTTCAAAAAGAGTCTGGAGGCAGTGGAGAAATGTGATAAATGAAGGTTGAAAGCTTGAATTTTGTGGCTGAAAAAAATATCTCTCTGCCCCAGATCTTATGTAATTATTTGTAAATAATTTAAATGGGCCAACCACATTGGGAAGACCATTTTTTGATGGATGCCATTTTTGTACTTTGCTGGTCAGATCGATAAGAAGCCTTTATGAGGACCTAAGGATCAATGATGGACATTTTCTGGCCCCTGTTAATTTGCTGATATGGGGGAATGGCCTTCAGAATCAATCTCTACATTTTTTTGAAGTTCATATTACACACTCTATTAGGTTGATGAATGAAGCACTTAAAACAATTTATTTAAAGCTTCCCATCTCTTAAAGAGGTAGAAGCCACATTCTAGTTTTGTTCAGGCAACACAAGAAGACCAGTCTTCCTTCCTCACCTCCCCACTGCAACCCCACTTCCATCCCAGGAAAATCTGTGGGGTTGCTTTACCTCTGGGAGTGTCTCACTTTGGATAAGAATTAATCTTTTGGTTGTTACAGGATATAAAAGTAACACTATCTAGACTTTGGTGCCTAGTAGTGGAATCACAGTTAGAAAAGAACATGAACAAAAAAAGGTTCAATAAGCTCATTGCAACCCACCAACAACCATTCAGAGCCTTTATTTAGAGGGTGATGGTGATGGAGAGGTTAGAACAGGGCCTGTCAATGTGTTTTGAGTTTGTGACCTAGGTCCCTGATTGGCTCCTTTTCTGGTCTGGGGCCAAAATGTAACCCTTCTGGCCTTGTGCATATAGAAAGAGATATAGCACTCTCTTAATTCTTTCATTAAAAGACAATGATTGTCTCAATCATGATTCTAGAGAATTGATTATGAAGGACTCTACCCATTTTGTGACAAATTGGTGATAGAATAATATACAGAATGAGGCACATTTTTGAATTTGGAAATTTGTATGTATGTTTGTGTGTGCAAACCTTTAACTAAACTTGTTATAAGGTTTTACTTCTTTTTTTTCAGTTTGGAGAGAGAAGGGGAAGTGGAGGGGAGAAAAAATAAATAATTGATAATTAAAAAATAATTTAATTAAAAAATAGAAAACAATGTTGATCATCTATGGAGCCCTGAAATACAAAGCTCCATATGGTCCCTACCCACAAAGAGAAATTTCTTATATGATCTTCAAACTCTTTTATTTTGATACTGGTCATACAATCAAAAGCTTGGCTATCCACTGACTGTTACATTTATTAATTTTTCTTCCTCAAAGGCTCTTCTATGTGAAAGACAGAAACATTCAAATGATAAAGACAAAATGTTGTTTATTATTAGGCATCTGTTATAAGTATAATTTATTCATTTTGGGGGGGGGTTCTCTCTTTCAGCTCCAGGGTTCCTTGAAGAGAAAGCAGGTGGTGAATCTGTCTCCAGCCAACACCAAAAGGCCCAATGGCATTGTGGAGAGCTCCTTCCTAGATATTAAGAGAATACGAGTAGGGGAAAATCTCCCTGCAGGACAAACTGGACACCATGTCAACAATGGGCAAAACCAGTTAATGCCTCTAAACCAAGGGCCTTTGAGGAAGGCCAATACACTTCCAGCTAGTGCCCATTCTCCTGGGAATGGTATGTATAACCTGGGTCTAAAGGAGGTCAAGAAAGAACCAGGGGAGACAGTGTCTTGCAGCAAGCACTTGGATGGCCAGATGACACAGGAAATTATATTTCCCAATAGATATGGAGATGCCCCTGGGGAACAGATGATGATGGATCCAGAACTCCAAGAGTTGTTTAATGAGCTGACCAATATATCTGTGCCTCCTATGAGTGATCTGGAGCTGGAAAATATGATCAATGCCACCATAAAGCAGGATGACCCATTTAACATTGATTTGGGCCAGCAGAATCAAAGGAGCACTCCAAGGCCTCCTTTGCAGATGGAGAAGATGGTGATCAAGAGCGAGTACTCACCAGGCTTGACCCAAGCCCCAGTTGGTTCCCCTCAGCTGAGGCCTCCCTCAACAGGACCTGCCTTCTCTATGGCCAGTTCTGCCCTTTCCACTTCTTCCCCAATTCCCTCAGGACCTCCAAGTCAGAATCAGCCCCAAGCTTCTTCAGGAGCAAATAGGCCCCTGACCAACTGGCAAGAAGTCTCTCATGCTCAACAACTCAAACAGATAGCTGCCAATCGCCAGCAGCACGCTCTCATTCAGCAGCAGCAGCAGCAGCAGCAGCAGCAGCAGCAACAGCAGCACCAGCCCAACCAGCCTTCCAGCTGGTCAGCCTTGTCCCCTGCGGTGCCTTCCCCAGGGCCATTTGGCCAGGAGAAAATCCCCAGCCCTTCTTTCCGTCAGCAACAGTTCAGCCCTCAGAGTCCAGCTATCCCTGGGGTGCCAGCTAATGGCAGTCAGTCAAAAGCGATGACCAGCTACATGTACAAAGCAAGTCCCACCACCCAAAGCAATCATCTGGACATCCTCATGCAGCAAAAGTCTCAGGACATCAACAGAAGCTTCATGAGCAACCCTCACCCACCCCTGGAGCCGCATCACAGCAGCACCAAGCCCTTGTTCCACTTTAACTCGGAACAAGCAAACCAACAATTGCCTTCAGTTTTGGCTTCCCAAAGTAAACCTTCTCTCCTCCATTATACTCAGCAACAACAGCAGCAGCCACCACCGCAGCAGCAGCAGCCTCAGTCATCGCAACAGCAGCCGCCGCCACAGCAGCAGCAGCCACCGCCACTACCACCACCTCCAACACAGCAACCACAGAGCTCAGTGGCAGCACCACCACAGTCACAGCAACCACAACCACAGCAGCAACCACAGCCTGCCCAAACCCTGCCAACACAGCCTCTTCTAAGGTCATCCCTCCCACTACAGCAAAAGATCATGCTTCAAAAGATGCAGGGTCAGCCCATCTCTGGATTGCCCTATGCAGTCTCTCAACAGCACAGACCGGTAAGAACTTGTTAATCCAACTTCCTAAGTACATGCATATCTGTTGTCTTTCTACGTATGAAACATTTATGTGTGGTGCCAGGCACAGAGTCAGAGATGGCAGTGGATTTTCTCTTTATTCAGCAATGTATACAAAATGCAACTTTAGAAAAGAGTTGGGACATGTGGGGGGTTGTTAAGGAGAATATAACCATCATTTTCAAATATTTGAAGGGTGGCTATGTGGAAGGGGTGTTGGATCTTTCTGTGTAGCTCCTCTAGAAGGAGCTAAGAACAATGGAGAGAAATTCTAGGGGAAAAGATATTGGCTGTATAAGGAAGAAACTTCTAATAAGATCCCTTTTAGCTCCAGCTCTATGACTTAAGATTTATTATATGTATATTATATATTGTGCACATATATATAAAATATACATATATATGTATATTTATGGAATTGGTTATCTACAGATGCATTGAATACCACTATTCACTGAGTAACCAAACAGAAGCACTTTCATTGAATATTGTAGAGTTAAGTCCTGCTTCCAGTAAGAATTGGATTAGACTAGTGTTATCAAACTCAAATGGAAATGGGGACCATTAATCTGTACATAAGACTCCCTGACAAACATATATTAACTTAGTTTTTAAATGTAAAGTTATTTGCATTTATTGTAATTTTTAAAAGATTTCTCATTATCATTTAAAACTATTTCAGGCCATACTTGAGTGTTTCTGGCTGTGTGTTGGATTTCTAGACTATATTCTATAATCCTACATTTAGATTTTTTTGGGAAAGTATTGGGAAAGTATTTTTATTTATTTTCATGGGGGCACAATAGGAACATGAGAACTTTTGACCATACAGAAGATCATATTTTCATTAAAAGAATGGTTTGTGAGCATTTAGAAAGAGATGAAAATGTTGCTATCATCCAGCATGATTTCATCAAGAACAGGTCATGTTAAACTAACCTTATTTCCTTTTCTAAGAGGGATACTCATCTGAAAATATATCTGAAGTTATATTTGTGGGGAAAATATAGAAATGTGCTCTAGATAATTGTAGTCAGGTGTTTCTGAAATCAGGATAACCATTGATATTCAAAGTGTAATCGCTAATATATCAGTGTAGCCTGGAAAGGAGATAAGTGGAATAGGCAGTATCTGATATCCCTTCCAACTTCAAGATTCTATAATTCTGTGGTAGAAGAGGAAGACACAATGTCAATTTGGCAAGGATACAGAATTAGATTTCATCGGGCTTAATTCAAATCCTGGATCTTGTATTTACTCCCAGTGAGAACAAATCACTTAACATCTCTGGCCTTGAGTCTTCACATCTATAAAATGAAAGGATTGGACAACAGGACCTCTAAGGTACTTTCTAATCTAAAACAATGAATTTAATAATTATAATTTAGAACATCAATAAAGAGATTCCATTATACAAGAGGTTCTAATATAATCTTTTCAATAAGTGCCCTAATATAGGCATTATTATAGGAATTTCATTCTACTGCCTTTAGGTAAAACATGAATATTAAGTAAGAATTAATGAACAAAGGAACTCTACCCTACCTAAGGAAAATATATTTGAATTCTCTCCTGGGCCTTTAATTCATTGGGTCCACCATTGGCCTACAAACATGTCTTCACAGCCCACCTTAAATGATCATGGATCTTGAAATAGTTTGATGAATTAAACAGAAAAAAATGACTCAGATTTAACTGAATACTTGTGACCAAATGGAAACTAACATGAAATAGGGGTTAGGGAGGCATTATTGGCTTCAGATAATGGGAATGAACTTAGCCCAGAGTATACTCCAAAAAAGTTTATTTTAAGCCACAGTCACAGCATTTGTAAGGGAGGTCACTTTTTAACAAAGATTATGTACAACTTAGTTCTGATATCATATTGAAAAAGACATCTTTCTACAAGGCAGCTGCAGCTGTGGAGGAACAGTGTTAGAATGGATCCTAAATTCTAACTTTTTTTTTTAAGAGAGGAGGTCTGAATTTGTGATTCTATCAGTGTGGAGAAATGCTGGTATCAATGCAGATTGATTAAGGTCAGGTGTTTGTAGTAATGTAGTCTCAGAGAATCTCAAGGGCATTGAGAAGTTACCATAATTTGCTTAGAGCATATAAGGTTTGTGATATAACTAGTGTTTATTTGTAGGAAGCATGACATGAATCCAGGTCTTTTTGACTCCAAAGTCAGTTCTGTATTTGCTGCATCAATCTGCCAGTCGACAAGAGTTTATTACATGTCTTTTGGGTGCTCGGGACCAGGGACATATTCAAAAAATGAAATAATCCTTTCTCTCAAGGAGATTACATTCTAATATCACACTTCCTTTAACATATATAATCTGAAGAAAAATTTCCCCTCTTCTCCTATCTGATGATACCTAGCATTTATATGGGCCTTTAAATATGGAAAGTGCTTTACGGTGTTCCATAAAAGTAGCAATAATGTATTAGGTTCAAACAGTCTGTCCATACTATCTCCTCTTGAAACTTGTCTATTCTAATCACCCCTGTTCATCTTCAGGTCCATTCTAACCATATTCATCCAACTCTATCCAAAGTGTCCTCTGGGACTACTGTACACAAAAGTGTGAAGTAAGCTACGTTTACCTTTGGTGTGATCTATTCAGTTTTTAACAGTCCCCTCTCTGCCCCCCAAGTCCTTTATTCTTACCTTTTTATGAGCATTGACATTCCAGGCAACACTCTTCTCCTCCAGATCCCATGTTGCAACGGATAGTGTGTGGGATTTGAAGTCAGAGGACCTGGTTCAAATTCCATGTATGGTCAAGGGGCAAGTCACTTATTCTCTCTAGGTTTCAGTTTTCTTTTCTTTTCCTTTTTCTTTTTCTTTTCCTTTTTCTTTTCTTTTCCTTTTCCTTTTTCTTTTTCTTTTCCTTATCCTTTTTCTTTTTCTTTTCCTTTTTCTTTTCTTTTTCTTTTTCTTTTTTCTTTTCCTTTTCTTTTTCTTTTCTCTTCCTTTTTCTTTTTCTTTTTTCTTTTCCTTTTCTTTTTCTTTTTCTTTTCCTTTTCCTTTTCTTTTTCTTTTTCTTTTCTTTTTCTTTTTCTTTTCTCTTCCTTTTTCTTTTTCTTTTCCTTTTTCTTTTCCTTTTTCTTTTCTTTTTCTTTTTCTTTTTTCTTCCTTTTTCTTTTTCTTTTCTTTTTCTTTTTCCTTTTCCTTTTTCTTTTTCTTTTCTTTTCTTTTTCTTTTCTCTTCCTTTTTCTTTTTCTTTTTCTTTTCTTTTTCTTTTTCTTTTCCTTTTTCTTTTCTTTTTCTTTTTCTTTTTCTTTTCCTTTTTCTTTTCTTTTTCTTTTCCTTTTTCTTTTCTTTTTCTTTTTCTTTTTTCTTCCTTTTTCTTTTTCTTTTCTTTTTCTTTTTTCTTTTCCTTTTTCTTTTCTTTTTCTTTTTCTTTTTCTTTTCTTTTTCTTTTTCTTTTCTCTTCCTTTTTCTTTTTCTTTTCTTTTTCTTTTTCTTTTCCTTTTTCTTTTCTTTTTCTTTTTCTTTTCTTTTTCTTTTTCTTTTTCTTTTCTTTTTCTTTTCCTTTTTCTTTTTCTTTTCTTTTTCTTTTCTTTTCCTTTCTCTTTTTCTTTTTCTTTTCTTTTTCTTTTCTTTTTCTTTTTCTTTTTCTTTTTCTTTTTCTTTTCTTTTCCTTTCTCTTTTTCTTTTTCTTTTCTTTTTCTTTTTCTTTTTCTTTTCCTTTCTTTTCCTTTCTCTTTTTCTTTTTCTTTTCTTTTCCTTTCTCTTTTTCTTTTTCTTTTCTTTTTCTTTTTCTTTTTCTTTTCCTTTCTTTTCCTTTCTCTTTTTCTTTTCCTTTCTCTTTTTCTTTTTCTTTTCTTTTTCTTTTTCTTTTCTTTTTCTTTTCTTTTTCTTTTTCTTTTTCTTTTCCTTTTTCTTTTCTTTTCCTTTTTCTTTTTCTTTTCCTTTTCTTTTCTTTTTCTTTTTTTTTTCTTTTTCTTTTCCTTTCCTTTCCTTTCCTTTCCTTTCCTTTCCTTTCCTTTCCTTTCCTTTCCTTTCCTTTCCTTTCCTTTCCTTTCCTTTCCTTTCCTTTCCTTTCCTTTCCTTTCCTTTTCTTCTTTTCTTTTCTTTTTTTTTTTTGCAAGGCAATGGGGTTAAGTGACTTACCCAAACTCACACAGCCAGAAAATTATTATGTGTCTGAAGCCTGACTTGATCTCAGGTCCTCTGACTCCAGGGCTGGTTCTCTATCTACTGCATTACCTAGCTGTCCCAAGGGTCTCAGTTTTCTTATCTGTAAAATCAGGAAGTTGAAGAACCTTGAAGGTCCCTTCCAGCTCTAGATCTCTGTCAACTGGTTATTTGGCAGTGATTATAAATTGATGAGAACCATAAACCCTTGATACTTCATTTTTTTGCTAATGTGTTACTGCTCCCAGGTAGTATGGTGCCAAACACAATTGCATTCCACAACTCTTTAAGCATGGTCTTAATTAAAGAGGTATGAGAATGATGGGCATTGATGGACATCATGGCAGGCCACTGGCCAAAGTACTATTGATTGAGGTAAGGGAAAATAGGGTTTACACTCCTCAAACCATGTCCCAAAGGCATATCCCTGCTTCCCTTTGTTTAAGGGGGATTGGACCAGATGAATGGATGACTAAAAATATCATTTATTAAATGTTTACTATGTGGTAGGTTCTGTGATAAGTGCTAAAGCTAAATATATAAAAGTGAGATAGTCCCTACCCTGAAGCCAAGGCAACACATATAATGGGATGTTATATGTGGAAGTGAAATTTGGCCTAGGGAATCTCATGAATGGCAAATTAATCCACAGACTAAAGGAAAGGATAGTATTGATTTCATTATTATATAGTCAGATAAAGATGTGGAAAAGAGGCCAGTGTTCATGCATGAAGAAAGAGAAAAGGACAGAGAAGATGACAAAATGGACAGAATAATCAACTAAATGGGATGTTTGGTCAGAGCTGGGGTTGCTGGATGAATTGTATTCATTCTTCAATTAAGACACCTCAGTTGCATGGCAGCAACTTCAAAGTTGGCCATTTCACCAGGGATATAGGACATGGTGTCTGGAAGTTTTGTCTGGAGGGTCTTGTTGGGACTAGAGTGGGTCAGAGAAATGCAATGGCAGTGACAGGAGAAAGAAAATGGCAAAACAGGCTGGACAGCTGGAGCTGAAGACCAGCTCATCCATAAAAGAAGTCTGGGAAGATGGGAAGTATTTTAGAGTTTAAGCAGAGCATTTTATGTATGGTTCTTGATGTAATAGGAATCAAAGGAATTTATTGAATGTGGATTTGGATGGAGGGCAACTGGTCAATGTGAGATTTAAGAAGGCTGGTGAAATGAATTGGGGAGAGTCTTGGGGCAAGGAAACCACTAAGAAAGCTATTGCAGTAGTCTAGATATGAAGTGACATCCAGGGCCTGAAGAGAGGTGGTGATAATGTCAGAGGAGAAATGACAGAACATAGTATGTGATTGAATGGATTGAGTGAGAAAGGGTGAGGAGTCCAAGACAATAACTAATCTGGATGACTGGAAGTATGGTGGTACCCTCAATAATAATAAGGCACTTAGGCAAAGGAGAGGTTTGGGGAGGAAAGATAATGAGTCCAATTTTGGACATGTTGAGTTGAAGATGTCTATAGACATCCAGTTCATCTTCTATAGACAATTAGAGTTTTGAGGCTGGAGGTCAGGAGAAAGGCAAGGGCTGGATCACTATGTCTGAGAATCATTGGCATGTAGATGTTAATTGAATCCATGAGAGCTGATGAGGACCCTGATAAAAGTAGTAAAAAGGGAGAAGAGAGAAAAAGGCCCCGAACAAAACATTGGTGGATTCCTGAGCAAACCCTGCTGGCTTTCTACAATCTACCCCAGCCATGGCTTTCTTCCCTTAGCATATTAATTATTTTCCATCCATTCTATGTTCCATTTAATCATAGTACTTTCTCTTCTTGATTATGCCTCCTTGCCTTTACAGAAGCTCTTTACCATGCCTGGAAGGCCTGCCTTCTCCATCCTCTTATCTTAAGATCATAGGATAAGACATGACTAGAAACTTTAAAATCTCTTAGTCCAAATTCTACATTTTACAATTGAGGAAACTAAGGTCAAGAAAGGATTTGCATAAGGTCCCACAGGTAAATAAGAGAGTTAGTACTTGAACCTTCTAAAATTCCATTTTTTTCTATTATCCTGGCCCCAATTAATCATCCCTCAGGCTTTATCTAGCACTGCTGAATCTCTTGTTTATCAAAAAACACCATGTTTTGAAGTGACATGTTGATTTCTTATACCACTACTAGAATGCCAACTCTGTGAGCACTCAGACCACATCTTATCTAACCTTTGCATTTCTCCTAACACCAAGCACAATGCTCCACTCACAATTAGCTATTAATACATGTCCATGAAGTGAAGGCTATATTTGAGTTTTTTAAAAATCTCATTACTTGGGGTGGCTAGGTGGCGCAGTGGCTATCCCTTATCCACCAGCACCGGCCCTGGAGTCAGGAGTACCTGAGTTCAAATCCGGCCTCAGACACTTAATAATTACCTGTGTGGCACTGGGCAAGCCACTTAACCCCATTGCCTTACCAAAAAAAAAAAAAACCCTAAAAAAACAAAATCTCATTTCTTTCTAGTTAGACAATGCCTATAGCCCAAGAGTCTACTTTCAGAGTTGTTTTCGCTCAACTATTCACAACAGACCACAGAAATTTAAGTTTCTTATCCTGAAATAGTTATCTCTGTTTTTCATGTCTTAAGATAGGAAAGGAAAATAAGCAGCTATTCTAGAGCCTCACAGCTCAAACTTTCTGAGTGAAAATGCTTATCTTATAATTTCTTTGCCTTTTAGACTTATTTTGGTTCAAACTTGGGAATCTTTGCAATGGGATATGTTTATTAGAATTGTTCTTGACCTTAGAAATGGTGGAGGATCTTTTTGGCTCCCTAGCACAAAAGGGCAAATGTCATTTGAGGATCTGAGGATGATATTTTGGCCTCAGAGTTTGGAAGAGAAGTAGTCTTTAGCTTTCACAGTCTTCTGCCCAGCCACACCACCTCAAGAAAGTTCAACCAGGAACTGCCCTGGGACATTCCCTCTACCTTCTGTTCCATGCCCCATTTCATATCTGTTGCCCATTGCCCTGGAATGCAATTATTCCTATGCAAACACACTATTGGGTTGCTGCGGGAACCCTTATTGTTTCATGTCCAAAATGGGATACAGAAATCGATCCTCTCTAGGCTGGGAGATTTAGTAATATATAGGGTTTCACAAAAGGTCTCCAGCAGTTCTGATGTCTTTGAGTTGGCAAATGGAGTCACCTCTTTCCCTTATTTATTCTTCCCTGCTTTACTTGAGGACAGGAGAGAGGGTGTAGGGAGAGGATAAATGCATGTGTTTCTGTTTTATTTCCAAATAATTGAATACTTGTTTTAGGTTTGGAGGAGTTATTTGTTGTCTATGGCACATGAAGCTCTATTCCAAAGGGGTTTTTCCCTTTGAACTGAGAAGTATGATCTTTTTTTTTTCAGAACTATGTAATCAAATGCTTAAAAGCGTGAATTTCTTTCTAATTTTGGTTCTATACAACTCAAATAGATTGCATATTTATTTTAGAGTTCACCCATCTCCAAAAATTCTGGGAAAGAAGAATAGGGAGTTTCTTCTGCCTTAATGGCTACCTTCTCCCTTTTGGACTCTGACCAGATTCCTCAATGTAACATGTAGGACCCTCTGTAATCTGTTCTCATTCAGCCTTTCCAAATTTATCTCCTGCTGACTATTAACAAATTTCTGCTCAAGCAGATTGAGTTCTTTCCCCCAAAACATATAAGTATATTCATTATGCTAATTCCTACTTCCTTGCCTTAGCCTATTTTCCTCTTTCATGGTTTGCCTTTCACTATCTATTGTTCAGTCATATTTCACTCATGTCCAACTCTCCATGACCTGTTTTGTGATTTTCTTGGCAAACATATTGGATTTCTTTGCCATTTCCTTGTTCAGTTCATTTTACACATGAGGAAACTGAGGTAAACAAGGTTAAGTGACTTGCCCAGGGTCACACAGAATTAAATGTCTCGCTTTTCATATAGATAATTTAGACTCAATTTCTTCCAATATTCTTTTAGCTCTAAATCTGAGATCCTTATGTTTGTCTATGTGAGCTCCATTTGATTATCAAGTTTTTTTTTATGAGTTGATATTAAAGTACAGCATTGGTTAATGGTGGTGACAGGGAAGAAGAAAGCAGCATCCTAACAGCAGGGAATTGAATTTCCACTGAGCAAATATTAGTCATGAATTTAGTATACTAAAGAAATGTCAGGAAGATTCCCTCAACCACAATTGACATTGAGTGAGAAGAAACCAGTGAAGTGTTTGCTTGTTTTTCCATTTTCTGAATTTAGAAGTAATATGAGCAGTTTTAAAAAGTGTATCCTGAAACTTTGCACAGATAATACCTTTATGTTCTAGCCCCCAGCCATTGTATAACAATAACATATTAAAATTCTTTACTGATAGACTTCAAGTCTATTGAAGTTTCAATTAATTCATTTCAGCAAACAATAAATATCAGCTTTGTTTAGTAGATAGAGAGCTGACCTCAAAGTCAGGTTGACCTGGATTCCCATTCAATCTATGTGATGCAAGGCATCTCTTAACCTCTCAGTGCTTTAATAAAACTCTCTTACTTGCAGAGTAAGTGCCAATGTACATCTGTAGATGGAGTTTCCTCTTCTAAAAATTCCCCATACCAATGAAGTCACAGATTCTTTTCCTTCCCTATCCTTATTAGTTCTCATAAGCTTTGAGTTTGTTTTACCTTTGATACTTGAATATCTTTCACCATTTCTAAAAAAAAATAGTCAGTCAAACATTTATTAAACCCTACTATGTGCTAGAAAATTTGTAAAGCACCTAGGGAGATGCAAAATGGTAAAAGACAGTCCTTTAAGATGCGCACAATCTTGGGGTGGCTAGGTGGTGCAATGGATAGAGCACCAGCCCTGGAGTCAGGAGTACCTGAGTTCAAATCCCACCTCAGACACTTAAATAATTACCTGGCTGTGTGGCCTTGGGTAAACCACTTAACCCCATTGCCTTGTCAAAAAAAAAAAGATGCTCACAATCTTATGGGAAAAGCAATAATTTATATATATAGAAATCTGTTTACTTGTTGCTTGTGTATGTATATATATACTGGGTAAATAGGAAATAATTAAGAGAGAGAAGTCACTAGAATTAAGAGGGTATTAGAAAGTTTTCTATTAGAAAATGGGATTTTAATTGGGACTTGAAGGGAAACCAGTTGGCAGAGATGAGGAGATAGAACATTCTAGAGATGGAGGACAGCCAGAGAAAATGCCTAGAGCCAAGAATGGGGGGTCTTTGTTGTGAAACAGTCAGGAGATGACTGGATCAAAGAGCATGTTTTCAGAGTGTAAGATATAGGAAGATTAGAAAGGTAGGAGAGGGCTAGGTTATGAAGGAATTTGAATGCCAAACAGAGCATTTCGGTAGTTGATCCTGGGAGGGAATAGGGAGCCACAGGGGATTATTGAAGAAGAAGAGAATCCCAACAGACCTGCACTTTAAAATAAAATCATTTTAGTGGCTGAATGGAGAATAGATTGGAAGGGGGAAGAGGCTTGAAGTAGGCTCTCCTATCAGCAGGCTATTGCAATAGTCTAGGCATGAGATGATGCAGTAGAGAAGTGGCAGTGTCAGAGGAGAAAAAAAGGTTGTACTTGAGATATTTTGCAAGAGTAAAACTGGCAGATATTGACAACAGATAAATATAGGGAGATGAAAGATGATGAGGATGAGCAAATCTAGAGGACTGGGAAAATGGCAGATTACCCTCTACAGTAATCGGAAAGGTAGGAAGAAAGGAATGTCTAGAGGAAAAGATAATGTGTTTGGTTTGGGGCATGTTGAGTTTATTGGACATCCAGTTAGTGATGTCTGAAAGGCAGTGATAGATGTGATATTGAAGGTCAGCAGAGAGATCAGGGCATAGAGATGGCAACTGAATCACCAGCATAGATATGACAATTAAATCCATGAGGGTTGAGATAACCAGGTAAAGTAATATAGAGGTATAAAAGAAAAGGGCCCAGGACAGAACTCTGAGCAAAGGAGAGGGAGAAGGAACTTTCAGAGAGGTAGGTAGAACCAGAAGAGTGTGGTGTCCCAGAAACCTAGAGAGAAGAGAGTATCAAGGAGGAGAGGATGATCAACAATGCCAAATGCTGCAGAGTGAAGGAGAATGAGGATTGAGAAAAGATCAGTTGATTTGGCAACTAAGAGATCATTAATAAATTTAGAGAGAAGAGTTTCCATGGAATGATAAGGTCTAAAGACTTATTGTAAGGCTTTAAGAAGAGAGTGAGAGGAGAGAAAGTGGAGGAAATGATTACTGAATAGCACTTCAGGAAACTCTTGCTAGGCTGATGACAAATAATAGTAATTTCCCCAACAAATATAACAATGTTGTTGTAATTGTTTATGTATAGCTATGATTGAAAAAATAGTAGGGTTTAAAGAGACAAAAGTCAGTGGAGGGTAGTGGAAAGGGCATTGTATCAGAAGATCTGCTTGAATCCATATTCCACCATAAGTTAAACATATGACCCTGGGAAGATTGCTTTACCTTTCAGCCTTTGTTTCCTTATTGGTAAAATGTATAAAGTGCCAATGTGTGTTACTGTGCTAAGTGCTTTTCAAATATTAAAACATTTGATGTTCAAAAATACTCTGAGAGATAAGAGAGATTATTATCCCCACTTCACAGTTGAAGAAACTGAGTAATTTGACCAAGATTACACAGCTAATAAGTGTTTGAAATTGGATTTGAACTCATCTACCTGACTCCAGTTCAAGTACTCTATTCACTGTGCCACCTAGCTGCCTCTTAGTAAAAATACTTGTCATCAAGATCCAATGAGAAATCAATGTGAAATACTTTGCAAGCATGTAATGTGATTTAAATGTTAACTAATAAATTGTTTCATAAGGATTGTCCCTAAACCAGAATTGTGAAATGGGAAAAAGTATGATTTTAGCACTCTGCCACTTCTTGTTGCAGTGTTATGCTAGGGACTCCATTATCCCCAGTAAGTATAGACAACCAGTACCCACTCAGGGTTTTGTTGATAAGAATGAGTACTCCTTCCAGGAGTACTGATTTTTTTAGTAGAAAATTCTTGAATATTGAAAATCTTTAATGAAGCAAAAAGAATGAATCTAAAAGAATTCTACACATTCTGACATCTTAGGGAAACTGTTGGATGTTGGGCTTCCAGTAGTCTTAAAATTACACCAATTACACCATGTGTCATTGATCTCCAAAAACATTCAGTTTATTATCAAACCAGGCAAAACTGAATTTTTTTTCTTCTAGTTTAGGAAGAAGCCTTCTCCCTTAGTAAGTTCACTGAATCTGTCTTGCCAGATACAACAAAATGTAATAGATATGGTATGTACAGAAGAAAAATATCCATGGAGAGGAAGAGTGTTTCATATGAAATACTATCTAAAAGGATAGTTATTAAACTCATGGTTTCAGATGTCTATACACAAACTTGTAGAGTGTGGGTAATAAGGAAAATGATTACTATTGTATTCATAGAACTCAGAGATAGAAAAATATTAGAAACTCAGAGATAGAAAAATATTAGAGACTATCAAGTCCAACTTTTTCATTTTGCTGATAAGAAAACTGAGGCACACAGAGGTTACCTAAGAGTCATAGAATGTTAGAGTTGCTGTCCTGATTGTTGAGTGCCTCATATGTGTTACTATACCAAAACCAACTTCAGACTATTTACTGCCTCCCATCTTCCCAGAAGCAAATATTACCCCTCACCCCATTTTTCTAATTCAAGAAGCATAATCAAAGGACAGAACTGCCTGCCAATCTACTCTCCTTTGGCTCTACTCACCATATCAGTAACTTTCCAAGACAAAATTCTCTTCCCAGGCTACTGTTGTCTCCCTCATTAGGATGTTAGCCATTTGAGAACAAGGACTGTCTTCACTTTTTTATTTATATTCCCAGCACTGATTTCAGTAATAGTGTATTATTTACTCCTACCAGAAAAAGAATATTACTATTAAGCACTAAGTGCCTAATCGATTTTTAAAATTTATTCATTTATCTTAGGATTCATCCAATCCAATCTCCTCATTTTTCAAAGAAAAGTGAAACTCACTGAGATTAAATAGCTTCCTTATGATTATACAACTCATAAATATTGGTGCTAGGATTCAAACCCAGATCTCCTGATTCCAGATTCAGTGCTCCTTCCATTATACTATAATGTCTCTTCTATGTATCAATATGAGACTTGGTTGGCATGTGACTCATGATGGGAATATGGCTATGAATAATTACAAAGCATTCAAAAATAGAACAGTAGGTTTATCTCAGAGATGATGGGATACCATTCCTCTCAAGAAAGTTTAGTGACACAAACAGAAATAATTCTGATGGAAAGGAAAAAATGGAGCTTTCTAAAATTACTAATATAAATGCACAGGGAACTCATAGATCAAATTAGATTTTAAAAATACATGTACAGATGAAAATAAGTACAGGTAACTGATGGTGAATATAAAAGAGTGTTAAGAATAATTTCTGGAATGCTAAAGTCAGAATAAACTGGGGCTTGTAATAAATGTTAAAGACAATAAAAAAGGCACTTTTCTTTTTTTTTAAACTACCATGAGCGTAAAAAAGATGATCAAAGAAAAGATAGGAAGTGGAAAGAAGAGAAAGGAGTCAGACTGAATGAGATGATGATAATGGATGAACTAGTCAACTTTTATTTTTGTCCCTGTTGCCTATACCTAGGAGAATAATCTTTGAAGATGCTCTAATAGGAAAGTTGTTCAAAAATTATGAGCAGAGAATTGAAAACTATGATATATATAAGGGGGTTGTTAGAGTACCTATTTACACTAAATGAATTCAAATTATAAGACTTATATAAGAATTAAAAGAACTACTGGATGTAATTGTTGTACTACTACAAATGATTTTTGAAAATTCAGAAAACTGAGAAAAAGCTTCCTAGGACTGGGCAGATATCCCGACTTAAAAAAAGAGAGATAAGGTGAATTTTCCAGAAATATAGGCTTGTAAATTTGATTTTGACTTTGATTCCCATATTAGATAATATTAAAGAGACAATGAGGTGGTACAGTGAATAGCATACTGGCCTTGGAGTCCAGAGGAAACTGAGTTCAAATGTGATGTGTGACCCTGGGCAAGTGACTTACTTAACCATGTTGCCTTGCAAAAATTAAAGAAATAATAATAAAATTAAGAGAAGATGGTATTAAAGAGAATACTTGTATTTAGAAAAGGCAACAATCACTATCAGCCAAAGCCTCATAAAAAATGAACCATATGCACCTTTTCCTTCTTGACAGTTTTTAGTATGATAGGTTGAGTGTACTCCATAAACATAGCATACTTGAATGGCAACAAAGCATTGAACAAAGATTTTCATGATAACGTAATGGACAAGATAAGGAAAAATGTAGACTAGGTCCTAATACAGTTAGGTGTACTTCTTAATTTGAAGATGGCACAAAGCTGAGTAGGATAGCCAGTCAACACATTGAATGACAGAGTCAGTATGCAATATGATTGTGACAAGCCAAAATTATGGGTCTAATCCAATAAAATGAAATTTAATAGGGACAAATCTGAATTATTATACTTGAGGTGGAAGCCTCAGCTGCATAATACAGAATGGGGGAGGTTATGACTGGAAAAAACCAACATCTCTGAGAAAAAGCTTAGTGGTTTAATGGATTATAAACTCTGTATACATCAAGAACATGAAATGACAGCACAAAAAAGAGATAATTCAATTTTAAAAAACAAGATAATGCCCAGAGGCAGCTGGTGGCTCAGTGAATAGAGCATGTGGCATAGAGGGAGGAAGGTTTGACTTCAAATCTAGCCTCAACCTTTACTAATTTTTTGACCCTAGGTAAATCATTTTCTGACTTAGTTTTCTCAGATGTAACATAGGAATGATGACACTTCCTCCCAAGTATGTTGTGAGGAACAAAGGAGATACTATTTATAAGTTATTTATATTTATATTTAGCTACTGCCTGGCCCATAGTAGGTACTTTATAAATTATTCCCTTCTATCTTCTCCTCTCCCCAGACCTGCCTTAGCAGGCTACATCAAGAAGATTATATTCAGTTCTTAATGTCATCCTTTATGAGGAATATTTGTGAGACAGAGCCAGGTGAACAAAGTGCCAAAGAGCCTGGAAATCATACAACATGAGTCATTCAGTCAACAAACATTTATGAAACACATACTATATAGCCCTAAGGATACAAAGAAAGCAAAAACATAACCCCTGCCTTCAAGGAGATCACATTCTGATAATGGTTGTAAAATGGTATATCTGTTTCTTGGCAAAGATACTGGAATGGTTTGCCATTCCCTTTTCTAGCCTATTTTTTAACACCTGAGGAAACTGGGGTAAACAGGGGTAAGTGACTTACTCAGGGTAACAACTAGTAAATGTCTGAGTTCAGATTTAAACTCTGGAGGATGAGTCTTCTTGACTGCAGGCTTAGCACTTTATCTACCTTGCTATCTGCTAGCTCCTAATAATTAGTGGGAGCTGCCTTGTATTAGGGTCCACATCACTAGAGGACTCAATTACCATCAATGTGAAAGTTTCAATCACTAGTCCTATTTGTCTATAGATCAGGGGCAGGGAACTTCCACCCAGACGTATAAGGGCCACAAAATCATTTAGTCTGGCAAAGCCAAAGCAACTGCAGGTGGAAATTGAAATCTTAATAATAAATTGAAATTGAAACTTAATAATAAAATGCCTAATAAGCTAATAGTTTTTAAGTAATTTAAGAATGACCCAAGAATGATGTTATAAATATCTAAATAGCCCTTGGTATATTGCTGCTATAGACTGAAGTAGATAGTTTCAGAGTTTCCTCCTATAAGATGAGAAATTGTGATTCTGTTGTTTGTTTGACTCTGCCTATGTGCCTTTGGCAGAACCATAAACCAAAATGCCCAACTTGTCTCTAACCATAAGTCTGGCAGTAGGTTTGGAAGTCTTTCAGATCTGTATTCTCATTCTGTTCACGCATTTTCTTGTTTCTATCTAACTAGAAACCCTGCCAGTGGGACTAAATGGGCATTTCAGTAATTCTACTCTTGATTCCAACTGAAAACAACTTTTAATGAGATTCTAGGTCTCAAAATTTGAGACTTTCTTTGACTTTAAGCTATGAGTAACATTTTCTCATTTCTCTAATTTTTTATTTTATTTTTTTTATCACCAGGGAACACATTGAAGTGGTGCTATCTGTAGTTGTGGCTTTGTGTTGAGCACACAATAGCGGCTCTGCTAGAGGCACTGTAGTGGGGGGAAAAAAACCCTTCAACGTGAGATCCAGAGAGTTTTGTATCAGAAATAAGTGTGTGTGTGTGTGTGTGTGTGTGTGTGTGTGTGTGTAACTATAGACAAGTTAGTTGCACCTTTTTGATCTTCAGCTTCCTCTTCTGTAAAATAAGGCTAACAATAACACCTGCTTCTCAAAGTTATCATAAGAATCCAGTGAAATAACATAGCTAAGATGCTTGGCAAACCTGAAAGTACTCTATGTCAACTATTTCTATTGCTATTGCTATTATTATTGTAGGATCCAATGAAATAACACTACCTTTCTTCAGTAGGCTTCATTGTAAAGGAGTCTCTCATGGATGAATGGCAAGCAATGTGATACAATGATAGATTTCTAATAAACACTTGGGTTCAAATATAGGTTCTGTCACTCTCCACCTGTATTGCCATGGACAAATAAATCATTTAATCCCTCTGGATCTCGTTTTTATTACCTGTAAAATTAGGAAATGGTATGATTTCTGAAGGTCTTTCTGGCACTGAATCTATGATTCCTTCATCATTAATTATGGCCAATATTCTAGTTATACAATCATAGATTTAGAAATGGTTTAATAGATATCTTAGGAAATGAAGCCAAATAGTTTAATCCTTTCCCCTTAAACCTGTGAGATTATCTTTGCAAGATATAAATTTAACTGTTTACACAGCAGAGATGTATTTTCTAAATATCCTCTTTAAAAAAAATTCTATTTTTCCTTCACTGGTCTTTAAAATCTCAGAGCATTATCAAGGGATTCAATTTGTATAACAGATTTCATTCATCTTTTTTTCTTTTCCCCCTTCCTTTCTTCCTTCCTTTTCATGTAACTTCCCTTTATTTTTTCCCCTTTTCTATCCTTTCCTTTTCTTTTCTTTTCCCTTCTTTCTCTTTGTCTTCCTTCTCCCTCACTCTTATTTTCTTCCCCCTATCTCCTTGTCTCTCTCTTCCCTGCCTCTTCCTCTGAATGTATACATGCATCTATGCACATATACTTGTCTTTATAGCTCTAATAAGGACAGTATTACCCTATGGAAGACAGTTCAGTTCATTCTAGGCTTCTGAATGAGGAAATGGTTTATAGTATTCCTATCCTAGGGCCTACATACATGCATCAATCTCATTAATGGGGGTTGTGTGTTTGCAGTGTTAACAGGGTAATTTTGCCTGTTGAATGTCAACTTTCCAGCCAAGAAAAGGGGGGCTGAGGGGATGAAAAGATGATTTGATCCCAGAGATGGGAAGGAGGTTGGGCAAGAGGGTTAATGGAAAATCTGACAGATCCTTAACTGTAATGTGCATTAATGTAGGTGACCCAAAGCGCCCCCTTTGCACCCATTCTAATTAGTTTTGCTTTTTCTAATCAGCAGCCACTGGTTATCCATTCAGAAGGAGATTGAGGGGGGAGGGGAGTGTGGAATCCAAAGGAAGTTAAAAACCATTTAAGCTATAAACTAATCATGCCATTTGCACATTAATGGTTAATTAAAGTCATGTACTAAGATGCAAAAGACCGAAGGTGTTTATTATGAGCAGCTCTAGTTTTGAAACCAAGGATTGTAAAAATGTTTAGACGTCTGGGATCTGGGAGACGTAATGCTAATGAATCATCTTATCCATCTGCATTGTTGGGCTTCAAGTCAGCAGTGGGGCCCGAGTTTAAACACACACAGAGACACACTCACATATACATGAACACACTGACAAAGCAGACACAGCTCTTGGGATACTAATTAGAGCCCTCTGGTGGAAAATTTGCATTGGATGCAATGAACCTGAACAATATCATGGGGACATTATTCTCTGAGCAACACATTGTATGGGGCTGAACAGGGTAAAGCCCACAGCTGTTTTCCTGGAGGAGGCATGTTACAATATGATGTTTCCAAGGTCTCAGAAGAAAAACAAGGGCAGGGTCCCTATTCCCTTTTATTGGGTTGCTGAATCTAAGTCTACCTGCTCTCACATGCTACTTAGATACTCCAGCTGCGTTCATGGTTTGATAAAACAATACTGGGAATGTGAATTATAACCATGATTATACTTCTATAGCTCTTTAAGATTTACAAAGGTTTTCACTCAAGACAATGTTGTGACGTGTGGTGTTCCCATTCATAGATGAATAAATGGAGATTCAAGGTGCTTATAACACTAATAAGTGACTAAAATGGGATTCATATCTCAATTTCCTGACTTCACATTCAGTTGCATATTCACAATGTCATGCATCTTTCCCGATCCTACCTATTTGCTCATTATTCCTCCTTTCCACTATCCTACCAGCCCTCTTTATCACATCAGCTGAGCTTTCCGAGAGTATGGTCCTCCAATCTTTGAACCTCCATCAAATGTCATAGTTTCAGGGTTTCAAGAAATAATATCTTCTCTTTCATCCACCCCAATCTTTGGAGGTCACTTCAGTTCCATCCTTATTCTGAAGTTGAGATACAAAATGAAATAGATTTGAGTTAATCTCTCTTGTCCTGACCAAAACTTCCAAAACTCAGGACAAAGAAGTATGTGTTGGTCTTGGGAGCACCATGCTCACCATAGTTGGGACTTGAGCTGAGATGGTTTGAGGGGTTGCCTTTTTTTTTTGCATTCCCAATATTTACTACAGTGTCTAGTATATAGTGAACAATGAATGCTTATTAACTGACCTGCAGTTGAATAATCTTCAGAGGAAACAGCTTTTCCACAATAAGTTAGAGACAGGAACTGGTCTTGTGATTTCCTTGGTATAGAGAACTCCCATATGAGGAAACTCCTTCAGCAACAGTAGGATAGGACTAAGAGGTTAAATTAAGCCAATATGAGTCAAAAGCAGTTAGTTCTCCTGACACCAAAGGTCAGCTCTATCCATCCACAATGCTAGACTGTCTTGCATTTCTGCCATAATTTCCTGTTTGTCCCCACCCTTGTCCCTCTCCTTGTAATGTTATTTGACCAATAGAAACTGTTGTCACAATTCTAGTTTTGGATGCTGGATACTGAACATTTTTATTATTGTTGCAATATTTGTATAAAATGTATAAATGAAGATTTAATGGGCTGCACAGCCGTTACTGGGATGTAACCCATGCCCTTTTCCTTGAGAAATACCCTCCAGTCAGACTGAGTTACAGCTTCCAGGTATTTTTTTAGAGTTTTTTTCCAAAGAATGACACAAGAATGTTTGACTGCTTCAATGTATGTATACACATATGTATATTTAGGTGCATATGTCTATGTATGCATATATGTTTTATATATTAATTTGTGTTTGTATGTGCAAAAGATGTTCAATAGGTGATGCATATTCAGTTAACAAAGATTCAAGACATTTAACTTTAGATACTAAAAAGAAATAGATGTTTTTCCTCTGGATGATCTTAAAAAAATAAAACAATTACATTAATGGCCATAGGGAGGAACTTATTTCCATCCAACTGATGACATAGTCATGGAGAACTTCTTTGTGTAAAATACTTAGCTGTGAAAAATGTAATAAACTGGGTTTCTTGGCAAGTATCAAATGTCATAGTTTCAGGAGTCTCAAGAAATAGCATCTTCTCCTGCATTGAACCCCAGTCTTTGGAGGCCAGTTTAGTTCCAACTTTTCTCTGAAATTGAGTTAGAAAATCTAGTAGACTCGGGTAAATTTCTGTGGTTGATTATTCTCCAAAACTAAGGTAAAACAAAAGTCTTATCTAGGCCCAGTTTTGTCCCAGGAGCACCTTAATTGGACCTATATGCATCCTGGGGTTAGAGCTATAGTGATTTTAGGGTCCTTCACATGTTATCTAAGGAATTCTTTCGATTTTTTCTCCCTCCCCAAAAAGATATTACCATTATTGTCAGACTCCCACAGAATACTTCATCATGTCTGTTTTTGTCAAAAAAAAAAAAACATTTTTTCAGTCATTTGAATAATGCACATAATCCTGGATGTCAAACTGGAAGGAAATACTGAAGTCATCTAATCCAACATCCTCATTTTACAATTGAAAATTCTGAGGTCCAGGAAGTTCACGTGATTTGAAAAAAAAATTATGTAGGTATAAAATATCAGGAGCAGCATTTGAACCTTTGCATGCTGACTTCAGAGGCAATGATGTGTGAATTGAAACATTGACTAATAGTCAAGGTACAAACTATAGCATTCAGCAGAAAAATATGCTATGTTATTTCAGATATATGGCCCTCAATCATTACTAAGAGTATTGAAGGAGAAATATTAGGGAAATATTCGAGGCACCCTTTATCAAGAGGATCTATAGAATCATAGGATGTGTATCATTAGTACTATTCATTTTACACTGGAATATATTCTATTTTGTATCACTTACTGTTATTTTATATATTATATATATACATATATATGTGTGTATATATATTGATCTTTTCTTCTCATCCTATAGCTCTGTCACTATAACCTTCTCATACTAAAAGATCCCTCATACTGGAGGCTCTTATGGTTGATTAGTGAGTTCTTCTTAGAACCACTATTTTGAGGAAGTGTCCAACCCAGACATGTTCACTCCTTCTCCTTTCTCCTGACTTCCCAGACATCTCTGCCATGGTTTTTTAGGTATTTTTCCCTGTATCGTCGTTTTCCCTTCAAGACAGGGACTATACCTATTTTTGATTATCATGCATTCCCTGTATTTAGCACACTGAACAGCATTTGTCTCAACAGGACTATAATCCTCTCAAAGTCACAGATCATGCCTTATACTGTCTGAGTGATTGGTTGATTGATTGATTGATAGAAATAGATATACCAAAAAAAGACCTCTCCCTTGCTTCTGGAGGGAATTACTCATTTCAATTGAGCTAGTATTTGTCAATTGCCTACTATGTACAAGGAACTATGGATTATAAGACTAAAGAGGAAGAAAGAGAAAACAATACCAGCCCTGAAGAAATTTATGTTCTTCTGAGAGAATTGCCTTGTAAACCTCCCCCTTTTCCTCATCTTTTTCAGCTTGCTTTTGTATGTCATCTTCCCTCAATAGATTATAAGGTTGAAGACAAGTATTGTTTTTGTATTTATTTGTTTTGTATCCCCGGTACTTAGCAGAGTCACTGACTTTTGGTAGTTGTTTTAATAAATATTCAAGTAAATACCGGATAATTTGAAAAAAGGAAGTGCACTATCAACTAGAAAGGCTATAAAATAAAATTGTTTATTAGAAATTGTGCTTTAAGTGACCTTTTTCCAGTGTCAATTACCCTCAGGACCACCTGTAATTTTTTTGATTGAACTCAATATTATATTGCTTTATAGTTTAAGGTATGAGTATGTATACTTGCCATTGAAGAGAAACATGATTTGGTGGATAAAAAGGCCGACTTTGGAGACAGGAAGACATGGATCCAAATCCTTTCTATTATGCATATTGCCCTTGTGACCCTGGACTAAATATACCTAATCTCAGTGCCTCAGCCAAATAACATTGGTAGGACCGTTTTCATTCATCGATTATTTGAACCTAAAATATATTTCAAACCCTACTTATTGAAGGGCTATTAAAATTACTATTTTTGTGGTTCTGTGAATAACAAATTTATGACATTTTACTATTTTGATTCAAATTATAGGTAAAAGCTTTGTGGTTGGGTTTTTTAATTGTTTAAAGAGGTTTCAATTCTTTCCTCTCTAATGTAAAAAAGGATCACACAGTGACAGTCTGATTAGGGTTCAATTGAAAATATATTTGTGGTACTACTGAAAATATGTTTGTGGTTTGTCCTGCTCCCTGGTGAACTGGGGTTTATATCACATTCAGCTCATTTGCCAAATTGTATCACATTCAGCTCATGCCCAGGAGAAACCCAGAATTGCTGACAGGGAATTGACATGTTAAAAGGATGGACATATCTGTGCTCATCTTCCCTCTAATAGATTATTTCAATCTCTAACTCCCTTGAGAACAGAACTGCTGCTCGCCTTACCTATGGAAAAATAGAGGATGATAATATAGAGAAAGGAGTTGTTTACATGGCAGTTTCCAAACTAATTGCAAAACAAAGAAAAAAAAATAGAGCCCACAATGTTTGGTAATAGCTATTAAAAAAACAACAACAAAAATCCATTGATTAGACTTTTCTTCCCATTCATTTTTGATTGTGTTGGACCCATGATTTCCTTGATGTGAGAGTATCCACCCAATAGTAAAAATCAACAACCACAACTCACTTTTCAATCTGCATAACCCTAGCCTGTGCCTTTCCACAAATCAATCATAAAAGACCTATCTAATGCCTGAAGACCTTCTTCTGGTTTTTTAATATTTTGTGGGTAGCAATGAAGCACTTAAGCCATTCATCTTTTATCCCTTTATTTTGCCAAATGAGAAATCCATCTCTTTTTTTTCCAATTATACTTGTCCTTCATGATGCTTTTTATAAAATTTCTCAAACTAAAGAATCTGAACTACAGGAATATAGGCAGAGTAGCTTAATTTTATTTTTAAAATTTCACCTAATTTCTCATTAAAAAAACATCATGAAGAATTTATTAGATTGGTGCATCAATAAGAGATGGCAATTAACAAAGAACTAATATAATTTTAGTTTGCATTAATAGATATAGAGTATCTAGATTAAGGTGAGTCCTACCATAGTGTATGTTGATCAGACCACATCTAAAGCATTGCATTATGTTTGGGGCTCACCATTTTAGAATGGAACATTAACAAATCAAAATGCTCCAGAAATGGATAATCACAATGATGAGAGGACTCAAAATCATATCATATGAAGATCTTGAAGATAGCAGGAGTATTTAGCTTATGGATATGCAGTCAACAAGAGCATTGTATTCAAATATTTAAATGGTTCTAACATGGAAGAGAGATAAGCATTATATTTAACCTTAGAAAAAAGAAATAATAACAAGTAATTGAAGTTACAGAAAGGTAAAAATTCAGTTTCAGATAAGGAAAAACTTTGTAACAGAGTTCCCAGAAATGAGATGAGTATTGTTAAAGCAAAAAAAAAAAAAAAAGACAAACACACACACACTTTTATCAGGGATACTGTACTCAGGCAATTCCCAAATTATTGAATGTGTCATTATATTAAAAGTCTTTTCTAAAGAGTTTTCTAAAACTACAAAAGCACTTTCCTATAAAACTAGTATTACAAATGGTAATTAAGTTCCTAAGCTAGTACCAAATAATTGAATACATAGATAGATAGAAAGCCAGACAGGCAATCATATTTATCTATTTTTATCTATTTCCACCTGCACCTGAATGGGAATTTCTACTAAAACATAGAAAACAAAATAGTTAGGTACTTAGCTTCTTCTTGAAGCTATCCGGTGATGAGAAACTCATTACCCCCTGAAGCAGTTTGTAGTGTTCAAATTGGAATATTATAAAAGTTAACCCTGATTGTTTCCTTTAGGAATATAAGTTCTAAATGAGGATAGTTTTAGTAGCAGGTATGCAACTTGGCCTCACTCCCTTGTGCCCCCATAATAATGATATCAAGGGCTCTTCTTCATTTTTCATGCCCTAATTTCATAGCAGAGATAGCGGCACTTCTACTGACCTTTTCAACCCTAACCCCACAAACAGGAACAGGGACTTCTCTCACACTTTCCAGTCCAAGAAATGGGATCAGAGACTTCTCTGAATCCCCACCCTCATACTGAATACTGAGAGGAGCTCTAAGAGGCAGGAAGGACAAGTTTCTTCAAAATGACAGGATCGGGAGCAAGTTCTGATGACTCATTCATGTGGTCATGATGGATATAGTCACTGAAAATTTAGGTATCAAATTCTGCCGTATTAAAGTTTAAAGTTCTAAACCAAATTTTGTGTTTTTGTTTTTGTTTTTATTTGAGAAATGGAACTAAGATCATCCCTTCTGCTTACAAAAGAAACCAAGATAGGAGGTACCATTCCTTAGGTTGTTCCCAAAGTGATCTCCCTAAGCTTGTGGCCCAGAGCTTCACAATATTTGGTACCTGAGCTGATAAAGACTCAGTACCACTTTCCAACCATTACCATCATGAGTATGCATCTATCCATCAAACCATACATTCACCCTTGAAAAGCTGCATTTTTGTTGCCAAAAGACTCAGGTTTTGACCCAATTGTTTTATCCCTTTGTCCTAAATAGATAAAGGCAGAGAAATACCAACCAGCAGACACAGAAAGAATCAGTATAATTATAAAGGGAAAGACTAAGAAAGAAGACAAATGGGGAAGGGTGTTGGGAGGAGTCAAGAAGAAAAATCACAGCCAAATAATGAATTTCTGAGTTTCCTATATCATAGCTTTAATAAAGTAATTATATATATATATATATGTATATGTATATATATACACACACACACACACACACACACACATGTGAAAACAAGGACACTTGTACATAGATGGAAGAAAGAGATTAATTATAGATAGATGGATGGATGAATGGATAGGTAGGGAGAGGAGAGAGAGAGAGAGAGAGAGAGAGAGAGAGAGAGAGAGAGAGAGAGAGAGAGAGAGAGAGAGAGAGAGAGAAAGAGAATGTTCTTCTCTGGTGAAAAAATTCCTTCTACTAAAAGTCATCAACAATTATTCCAGCAAGTGTAGTCATATGAATTGTCTGAAGCCCTAAGAAATTGAGTCACTTTTCCATTCAGTAACTATTAGAACTGGAATTTGAATCCAGATCTTCCTGATACTGAAGCTGGCTCTCTATAAAATATCTTTTATAAAAATATTTAAACTTTGATTACCATTCTTTTCAACCACAGATGCATCTGATCACTTTCAAAATCTCTTCATTTATTTTTCTACTCCTATTTGTATACTAGGAGAACTATTGAAAAAATGCTGATCATATTTTTATTCCTGAATTCTTGAAATTGGGTCAGGACTAAAAGGCTATGGGTTCAGCATAATTCATGGGGCCCAAACTGCAGGACTTTGTCCAACAACTTCAATATGTAAAACTGCTGAATAATGTTGATTTTGAAGGCAAGGGAAAGAATGATCCAAATTCCTTTAGTACTTTTTTTCTCAATCCTCAAAGGGCCAGCAACATTGAGAACAGTTGATGAGCGTCTTTTCCCTCTAAGAAGATGGGAAGTTCAGGGAAACTCTTCTTCCTGGTTGACTGGCCTTCGTGACATCCGCATGCTCTGTAGGACCATGTGCTTCACAGGCAGGGCAGTAAGCAATGAATGAAATTCATGAGAATGTACCATTGCCATGTCATTAGATGGCGGTGTGAAGGCCACACTGAATTCCATGGGAATGGGACTCCTTGCCAAACTGAGATGCCAGAGAATCCCTCAGGGACCACAGCCGGGCTCCAAATGGAGGAGGTTTCTGTGAGAAGCTGAGGCAGGCAGCTGTAAAGACTTGGGTTCGTGTCAGTGTGTTTCAGTAAAAAGGGAGAGAGCCTTTGCCACTGTACTCTGGTGTTGGTGCATGTGGTATCAATTTAACATTTCACGGAGAGAAAATAGTAAACAGAGCAAAAGAGAGACACAAGGCAAACTCTTTGTAGCTGGTACTCCTGCCAGGGTCTTCATCATAGAAAGGCCACCATGTCCTAGGGTTGACTCGTTTACCTACCACAAATGACTTTCCCTGAGGCTTCACAAACGACTGAGAGCATCAGACTCAAAAATAATTCAATTGTAATTTATACATGTGAGGATACATGTCCAGGCATCTATAAGAGGCACCGTGTCATGGTAAATAGAAAACTGTCTTTGGTATCAAGAAAGCCTGGGTTCAAGTTCCTTTTCTGACTCATACTAGCTGTGTGAGAATAGGAAAGTCATTTAATTTCCCAGCATCCCAGGCATTTCTCTCTAAGACTGTAAGTTAGAGATCCCTCTCAGGGGAGGGAATTTCCATACTGGTGAAATCCCTTGTCTCTGCATATAAACATATAGATAGATGGATACTATTAATATATAGATTTATATATATATATACAAATTAATATGAATATATGTCTCTATAGTATCTATCTATATTTTCATATCTAAACACATGTATATCTATATATGTATGTATATATAAATATATATATATATATATATATACTCACACACCTATGGGTATGTAAAATTTTCAGACTTTTCTGCTCAATCATAATAAAGAGGATAATTTATTAATGGGCTACTTTTGAGGCAGAAGCACAGTATGGCAGAAAGAGCTCTGCATTTGGAGTCAGAGGATCTGCATTCAAATTCTGACACTTATTCTCTAAGTGACTTTGGGCAACTCACTAATACTCTCTTAGTCTCAGTTTTCTTGCCTGTAAGAGGCAGTCTCCTTCAGCTCTAAGTCTATAACATTATGAACCTGGCTGGCAAATAACAAATGATCTTCATTGAAATAGTTTTTGAGGTAGAATGAGCAATGGAGAGACCTAGATTTGGACCATGGTAAGGTTAGTGTAGAGAAAGAATTAATCAGTCAATAAGGATGTATGATATGTGAGGTCCTGAGGATACAGATACAAACTAGGCAGTCCCTGCCCTCAGGGAGTTTTCTAATAGAGAGCTACAATGCATAAAGGACAGTGGTGCCAGGGAAAGAAATATTGGTCTAGACACCCATAGGAATTGCAAATGGAGCCATGAGACAGTAGATTATCAGGCCATTTCCTACAGTAATGGTAATATTGATTTGTTAGTGCTCTTGGAACAAGAATAAGAGACAAAAGAGACCACACATAAGTAGGGAACATGGCAAGACATACCTGCCACAGCAGTCCTGGTGACATGGAGAATGGTTAGATGGAATATGAAACATGCTATAGAGCTGCCTGTATCATGGGCTCATAGATTTAAAGCTGGAAGGGACCTCAGAGGCCATGGAATCAATACCTCCATGTATTTAAATGACTTTCCCAAAGTCACACAAAGTGACAGCATCCTTAAAACTAAGAGTAAGACCTTTTCCTTCCAAAGGGAATGGAAAAAACAATTCCTGGAAAGAATACCAAAACCTAGAGGAATCAATGAAAGCAGATGCATTTTTACATTGACTTTTATAATTCATGACAAGGAAATCCATGTCTAGCATATTGCTCCATAGTGTCTTACTAAGTTCTTTTAAAAGGATTGAAAAGGAATCTTTTGTGTCTTAAATGGGAGAAAACTAAATATGGAACTTCTGATCTTACTACATGCTCCTGTAAAACACAAAGATAAAGTCAAAGCATAAATCTAGAACGGGATGGGAACTTAGAGGTTATCAATTCCAATTTTTTTAGAGATATAAAGAATTTGGTGCCCAGAAAAGGGAAGTGACCTGCCTTGGATCACACAACTAATAAGTGCCAGATTCAGGATTTGAACCCAGAACTTCCTGACTCCAAATATAATGGTCCCTCCACACTGCTACCAGCAAGACATAGTATGCAGCACTCCTAATTTCCTTGCTACTTGGTATCTGTTTCAAATTTGCTGCAAGGATAGAAATAATAATTTTTTTTATAAACCAACAAACCAGAAGAGGCCATAGCTTTTGTTGGCGAGTATAGTGTATTAGGGAGTTTTAATGGAAGAGGAAACCATGAGTGTGTCATAAAACATGAAATATTCCAAACATCTCTCCCTCCAAGAACACTGTTGGAAACTATATTTATCTGCCTTCTATATAAATAACATTAAGTAACTAAACTTTGGCTATCGCAGGGATTTTCTGAAATAATTTTGCAATAAGACTTTAAAGAGACAGAGAGAGAAAAAATAATAATACCTGAGACTACTGCCATGTGCGGGTTTGTTTCCTCCTCCTTTGTTTTTCTCTCATGTCATTCATTTTAGAGAAAACATACTCAAAAGTAAAGTGTAAGGAACACCTCATATCCCTTGGCCTTTCTTTGATCTTTACCAGTTTATTTATTGAGCTCTCCCAAGTGTGTTTGGCACCAAAGAGGAGTAAGAGAAAATGAAGTCTGTAGCCTTGGGGGCTCACTGATTCCATCAGAGGGGCTATTTAGAAGGATAGTTAAACTCTCTTACAGGAATTTTGCTTTTCTATACATGTAAAAAGAATGATTTGATATCTTTTTAGCATTGAATATTGTCAATGCCCTAAGGGAAGGGACCACTCCCTCCTTTTCTTCCCTCCTTTGAAGTTTCATATTACTTTGTAACTCTTCCATGATTTTCCATTGTACTTTTAAAATTTTATTTTTAATCCAATTCAATGAGGATTGATTCAAAATGAAACTATCTAGCTCCCTAAAAGGAGCTTATAGACCACAAAGGGCTATAGAGTTCCAGATTGGGGGTCAGAAGACCTGCATTCACGTTCACATCCAACCATTGCCATTTAATATCTGTGGGGCCTTGGGGACCCTTTGAGTTACTTTCTAGGCCTTAGTTACTTGGTTTAAAAAAATGAGTAGGATTAAATAGTTTCTGAAAACCCTTTTGGCTGTGTGAACTCCTCCATTCACAGATGCCTTCTAAGGTCACTTCTAGCTGTAAATCCATGATCCTACCTACACAGATAAGTGTGGTTAACAGGCATAACCTATGGTCTATTGACACATACCTTGTCCAATATTGGGGAGTACTTTCCTCTCAAAAAATTCATGCTTTTTGATTTATGTCACTGCTGTCATTTTTCAGTCATGTTGGACTCTTCGTAATGCCATTTGCAATATTCTTGGCAAATACACTGAAGTAGTTTTCCATTTCCTTCTCCAGATCATTTTTAATGAGAAAACTGAGGCAAAGAGTTGAATGACTTGCCCAGGGTCATGCAGCTAGTAAGAATCTGAGGTCCGACTCCAGGATGACATTCTATCCACTATTACCACCTAGCTGCCTGTATGCCCCCTGCCTAGAGTTTATTCTGAAAAAAATCTCCACATATAGCTCTTGCTCTCTACTGATGTTGATAAAAAAAAAAATGGGTACCTGGAGCCTGTATAAGCATTTAAGATAATAGCATCCAGTAAAGGATAATTTTTCCCCTGCTCTACAAAAAAAAATGCAAAAACACTTTAAAAGATTCACAGATCCATACAAAAATGTAACACTTTTCCCAACTGTTGAATCCCAATGTGACTCCAAGTATATCTGCTGAGGGTTTAATTCTCCCAGAAGGGAAATATACTTGGTAAGCTCCTTCCCAATGTACCTGAATCAATGGAAAAGTTTACTAATAATAGAGGATAAAATGAGTTCCCCCCCCCCAAATAATGACTTTAATTCCTTGTTAATTCTTCCCAGGCCAAAGAGTCTATGTGCATGCTACCTAAGAAATTCCTCTTCTGTCAAGAAAAGGGCAAATCCCCCAAAATCTCAAATTGAAAGTTACTCAAGAAGACATTCCAAAGACTGGTGCTACTCAATAAATTCTCTTATTAAGTAGCTAAGCTCTAGGATATTCTCTTAGTAGAAGGAAAGGATTCAGAAATTCACACCATTCAGACCAAATTGTTCCTCTTTGCAGATGCCATGTGGTTAAGAGTACCCTGTGCCTCTGCTGCTCTTTGTCTAGGGCTACGTTCAAATATAAGTAAATTCAAAATAAATCAAAGTAGGCGCGGCTAGGTGGAGTAGTGGATAAAGCACCGGCCCTGGAGTCAGGAGTACCTGGGTTCGAATCCAGTCTCAGACACTTAATTACCTAGCTGTGTGGCTTTGGGCAAGCCACTTAACCCCGTTTGCCTTGCAAAAAAACCTAAAAGCAAACAAAAAAAAAATAAATCAAAGTAAAACAGTCTTTGTTTTCATGGAGATTATATTCCACTAGAATTCTATATACTTTCCTCCTGTCTTATACATCTTTGTATTGGTAACAGGATTGTACATACTTGTGGAATTAAATTGAATCTCTTCTCTCAGTACATAGTGCCTTTCAGTGCAGTGTGTGTGTGTGTGTGTGTGTGTGTGTCTATTTTCTGTTAAAAGGTCACACACACACACACACACACACACACACACACAAAGTTGTTTGTGATCTCTGAGAAATCTATCAGAACTAAAATCTGATGAAATTTCACCCTAAAGAGAGGCAGCTTGGTATAGGGGATTGAGTATTGAAGTTAGGAAGACAGAGTTCAAAACCTATCTGTGACACTTAGTATTTCCTATTTATACTGCATATCGTTGTTTGTCTCTCCCACTGAGTTCTCTAAGAGTAAGGATTTGTCTTTTTACCTTTCTTTATATTCCCCAGGGCTTAGCACAGTAATTGCTACATATTAGGCTCTTACATCCTATTATAACTCACCAAATATTTATCAATGAGGGATTGTGGTTGGAGAATTGTCCTCTGATGCTCCACCCAACACACACACACATATCTACAGACATTGTGACTGAGCAAGCCCCTTAACATCTTTGACCCTGTCTTTTCATCTGTAAAAATATAGATTCCAGTTCTAAATTTATGATGCCTGTGTTTCTTAACTTGAATATTTCACTTTATGACTTGATAATTCAAATTAACCACTGCTCTGATTTTTTGAGGTGACCAGTTTACTAACTGTAGTAAGGTGGAAAAGATTGGATTTAGGGTCTCAAAACATGGGTTCTATCTCTGATCCTGACTGCCATTATGCGACCTTGAATAAAAGGCAAAATTTCTCTTTCTTCATCTATAAAAGGATCATTTTTAAGGGTGGCTAGGTGGTGCAGTGGATAGAGCACCAGCCCTGGAGTCAGGAGTACCTGAGTTCAAATCCGACCTCAGACACTTAATAATTACCCAGCTGTATGGTCTTGGGCAAGCCACTTAACCCCATTGCCTTGCAAAAAAAAAAACTAAAAAAATTTTTTTAAAAAAAAGGATCATTTTAGGTGATCAAGTTCTTTTCAAGTTTAAAAAAAATCTCTGATTCCTATGGGGAACAATGCAACTTATAAAAAAAATAAAAGGTCAAGAATTTATCCACCTTGAGTTGAGTTGCTAATGAAAAAATAATTTTTTTTAAATCTTTGGCTTCCAGCTCACCAGAATAGCAAAGGTGCTACCAAATCTATAATGCCATTCCAACCCCAGGCAAAGAATCCATTTCCACGAAATTGTTATTGTTCTCTTCAACATTCAGCCTACTCACCTTTTGAGGGTTAAATCTAGTAATGGGGAAACCAAACAAAAAGAAACTAAGGGCAGCTATAAGGAGAAGGAGAATAATCAAAAGCAATATTGAGAACTTTTTAGTGAGATCAGATTTGCATCTAAAAATAAGTGTGTGTGTGTGTGTGTGTGTTGGAAAGAGGGAGAAGAACTTACAGTACATAGAATATAAAACAATCAACTGAATTATTCACTCTTTCTACAATATTAATGGAGAGGCCAACAGTGTTCACT